>NC_092759.1:45657049-46257049 GCF_047496795.1 Chiloscyllium punctatum | reverse complement strand
GGGGCAAGAGAGAGAGGGAGGGGCGAGAGAGGTAGAGGGAGGTGGGCGAGAGAGAGACGGAGGGGCAAGAGAGAGAGGGAGGGGCGAGAGAGGGAGGGATGGGGCGAGAGAGAGAGAGGGAATGGGGCGAGAGAGATAGAGGGAGGGTGGCGCGAGAGAGAGAGTGAGGGAGCGTGAGAGAGAGGGAGGGGGCAAAAGAGAGAGAGAGAGGACAGGGCGAGAGAGAGAGGAAGGGAAGGGGTGAGTGAGAGAGAAATGGAGAGCTGCGAGAGAGAGAGGGGCGTGAGAGACAGTGGGTGTGAGAGAGATGGAGGGGTGCGAGAGAGAGAGGGTGAGGGGCCAGAGAGAGGAGGGGCGAGAGGCAGAGGGAGGGGGCGAGAGAGAGAGAGGGGGCGAGAGAAAGAGAGGGAGGGGGGCGAGAGAGAGAGGGCGTGAGAAAGAGAGAGAGAGGGAGGGGCTGAGAGTTAGAGGGAGGGGGTGAGAGAGAGTTGGAGGTTTTGAGAGAGAGAGGGAGGGCCGAGAGAGAGAGAGAGAGGCAGGTTTTGAGAGAGAGGGAGGGGCGAGAGAGATCGAGGGAGGGAAGGGGTGAGAGAGAGGGAGGGAGGGTGTGAGAGATGGGGGTACGAGAGAGAAAGGGCGGGGCAGGCGAGAGAGAGGGGGGCCGATAGAGAGAGGGGCAATTGAGAGAGGGAAGGAGCGAGAGAGAGAGGTTGGGGGTGAGAGAGAGGGGGTAGAGAGGGAGAGGGATGTGGTGAGAGAGAGAAGGATGCGGTGAGACAGAGAGGGAGTGGGTCGAGACTGAGAGTGAGGGGGCGAGAGAGATAGGGAGGGGGCGAGAGAGATAGAGGGAGGGATGCGAGAGAGAGAGAGGGAGGGAGCGCGAGAGAGAGAGGGAAGGTGGCAAGAGAGAAAGGGAGGGGGCGAGAGAGGGAGGGAGGGGTGCGAGAGTGAGGAGGGGTGCGAGAGTGAGAGAGAGGGGTGAGAGGGAGGAAGGCAGCGAGAGGGAGAGGGGCAACTGTTTTACACAGAGGGTGGTATGTATATGTAATGAGCTGCCAGTGGAAGTGGTTCAGGCAGGAACACTCACAACAGGTAAAAGACATTTGGACAAGTACATGGATAGGAAAGGGTCAGAAGCAAATGGGCCAAGTGCAGGGAAATGGGGTTAGCGTGGATGAACATTCTGGTCGGCATGGGCCAGTTTGGGCCAAATCGCCTGTCTCCACGGTCGGATTCTATGACTCTAAGTGCATTTGCTTTTTTATCCACTAACTCTGTTGGTATCCTGGGATGTATTCCATCAGGACAATGAGAATGGAGTACCTGTAGCTCCATTAACTTGCCCAGCTCTAACTGTTTCACGATAATGGTTATTATCGAGGAATAACTAGGCACAGAATTCTGAGAGGTCTTCTTTGATTCTTTATTGATGAGATATGGCAGAACACCTCCAGGCGAAATCAGGTAACTCCCCACCTGTCCGATGTGCCGCTCCCATTCTTATTCCTTTGTGGGTTTGTGGTTTTGAATCGAGACGGTCTCTCAGTATTATTTCCATGGCAACGGCAGTTAGAAAGTTTAGTTCAGTTCAGCACTTTGTGGTTAAACCACATACCCCTCCCCCAACCCCCGTGGCTCCCTCAAATATCTGACAGGCGCTTCAGTTTCAGTGGGATTCTGATATGGAGGAGCCGGTGGTGGGGTGGACAAAGTTAAAAACCACACAACACAAGGTTATAGTCCAACAGGATTATTTGAAAGTCCAAGCTTTTGGAGTGTGCTGTGATTTTTAATTTGATCAGGATTATCTATATGGTAACGGTTAAGTACTTCAACAATTACAGAGGCCATATGTTCCCCACACAATAGGTTCCCCCTAGCAGTGTAAACTGCTATTCCGGCCCTCGGGATAGCTACTCATCACTTTTCTCCCCCAATCACATCTAGTTTCCTAATTGAATAGCAGTAACAACAAGCTCCAGTTTAACAGCCCAGCATTTTTGTTTCCCTGTCTTATCATCATCTTCCTGCAAGAGCTTAGCACCGATATCCACATCACTCGCATTTAAAGCCAACTTGAATAGTTTTACACGGTCAAGTGTGTCTGATCGTGAGGCATTGGCTAACACATATTTCATGCCCTGAAATGCCTTTTGACAGTCCTCTGTTCATTGAAGCTTTAGATTAGATTAGATTACTTACAGTGTGGAAACAGGCCCTTCGGCCCAATAAGTCCACACCTAACTGCCGAACCGTAACCCACCACGACCCATTCCCCTACATTTAATCCTTCACCTAATACTACAGGCAATTTAGCATGGCCAGTTCACCTAACCTGCACATTTTTGTGTTGTAGGAAGAAACCGGAGCACCCGGAGGAAACCCACGCAGACACGGGGAGAATGTGCAAACTCCATACAGTCAGTCACCTGATGCGGGAAATGAAGCCGGGTCTTTGGTGCTGTGAGGCAACAGTGCTAAGCACTGTGCCACCGTGCCGCCCACAAGGGACCCAGATATGTTTTTATCGATGATCCACAATGGAATCATAGTCATCGTCATAGTCTTAATTCCAGGCTTTTATTGAATTCAAATTCCACCATCTGCCAAGGTGGGGTTTGAACTCAGATCCCCAGAACATTACTTGAATATCTGGATTAACAGTCCAACGATAATATTACTAGGCCCTCGCCTCCACTAGTCTAAAAAAAAAGGAACGCATCACGAATTTGCGTGTCGGAAGGGAAGCTTCTTCCCTTTCGTTAACAATTCAATGATTGGAGCAGTCACACTGCGAAAATGAGGCACAAATATTTGATAAAATTCGCTCAGTCCCAGGAACTTATCCTTTTGTCGACGGTATGGGAAATTCACCAATTACCGAAACGTTTACATCTCATGTCATCGTTTATCTATGTCTGATAGCATGGCCAGGATGGTGGCTTTTGCTTTGGCAAATTTACTTTTCTCTATGTTTACAACCAAGCCTGCCTTCCGAAGTCAGTTAAATAAGTCTGATAAATTCTGTAAGTGTTCCTTCCATGTGTGACTAAAAATCGCCAGATCATCAATGCACACTTCAGGTTTGGACAATCTGACAATTTATTGGTTAGTCCATGAAATGTGGCCGGCATGTTTTTCATACCAAATGTAAATTGCTTGACCCACATTTTCAACCGTGGAATTGTGTATACACCAACCTTCTTAACTGCATTGACTTTACGATAGTGCACACATAATCATTGGTTACCATTTGGCTTTGGCACCATGACATAGGGTGAGTTCCAGTCACTGTAACACATGCTGATTATGTCATCTCAGAGCATGCGTTCAATCACCTTCTGAACCAACTTTAGAGGATTATGCCTGTAAGGATGTTATTAATCATAACAGTATTTCCTATAGCTACATTATGCATATTTAGGTTAGTACTTCCAAGTTCATATCTGCATATCTCCAAATGTGATAGTGATAACTCTTTCCGGTCATTTCAATTTTTTCTCAGGAAGGTAACTCAATCATTTATCCCATTTTAAAGACAACTACCTCATTGTCCACTTTAATTTGAGGAATGTTTGATTCAGAATCCTCTGAACTTGGTTCTTCCTTCTGTGTTGTAATCATTAACAGCTTCTCTTCTGGCTTTCCTTCCCGATCAAAGTATATTTGGAACATTTCCACAGGACATACGCTGTGAGATTTCTTTCTGTCTGGAGTCCCTATCAAGTAGTTAACCCTCACTGAATATCCTTTGTATTTGATAACGTCCACTAAGCCTTGCTTTTCAAGGTTCACCTATCACTGGAAGTAACAGAAATACATCATCCCCGATAGCAGAATAGCAAATTTTTGGTTTCCTCCTTTATTGCATGTTGCAATACGTCTAAATGCTCTCTAGCCAACTCCCCAGCGCTATTAATCTTTTCCTAAAATTTGAGAAATGTGTGGCCTTTGAATTCTGATTTTCCATTTTCTCCTTAATCAATTTTTATGGTCCTCTCACTTAATGCCCAGAAACTAATTCGGATTGATGGCATTTGCTCTGGGTTAATTCGGTGCATCCCTGATCACCTAATACACAAATGGAATTCCCTTACCCGAATCATCGGGATAACCCTGACCATGAACTCTCAGCATGGTCTTTAATGTTTAATGTCCCCTTTCGAGCGGTCCCCACAACTTTGGATGGTACGCAATAAATTTGAATTGCTTAATTCCTGTGACATTATAGTATATAATTTGGATGTGAAGTTTGAACCTTGATCTCACGTATCTCTATTGGTATTCTATATCTATTTTTAAAAAGATTAGCTTCTCTGCAATTCTTTTGGCTGTGATATTGCATCTTGGAATGGCCTCTGGAAATGTAGTCGACGCATCCGTTATTTTTGACAAATACTGGTGCCCACTTTTTTGTTTGAGTTCGGGGACCGAGCCAATCAATTATGACTCTTGTATAAGGTTCCTGAAATACTGAAATAGTTAAGAAAGCTGCAGGGTTTATTATTGCTTGTGCTTTTTTTTTCCAATTACCCGACATGTATGAAACGTCTGGCACAATTCAACTACATCCTGTTGCAGTCCAGGCCAGCAAAATGTATTTCAGCCTGTGTTTTCCTCAATCCTGGGTGACCTCTAGGTAATAGCTCATGTACCATTCGCTTCACCTCTTTTCCGTACCCCATTGGCAATACAATTTGATGAACCTCTGCCCAATTATCATCTCCTTCAATGTGTGATCGTCTCCATTTCCTCATTCGGGCATGATTTTTAAAGTAATAACAATCAGGAATACATTCCAATTTCCTAACGTCTATGCTTTTTGATACAACTGCTTAAAAAGGTTATCTTTCTGCTATAACTCAACTAGTTTAGCTGAGCTAAAATATTTGTATGATCACCTGTTTGCTTCTGTTTTGTCTCAACTATTTGATGGAACAAAGTCTCTGTTAATGCCACTTAAGCTTCCTTATGTTTACATTTTTGATCTCTCCTGTTTGAACTGGTGACACTAGGACCTTGTTACCCCACAATCAGGAAGGTTTCCACGATAAGACTCCTGCATCGCTCCAGTTGCCTGTGTCTCCACTAGCTTTTCAATCAGTACTCTCCTACTGGTGAATCAGCTATATTTTTCACAAGAGCAAATTGTATTCCTGGAGCTGAGAGTTTGTCCAATTTTCCTACCACAATTTCCCCACACCTATCTGGGCACTCTTTCTTCGCTTTACGTAATTCTGCACTTTTTGTCTCGGTGAATTTCTTTTAGCAGTACTTTTTCTGGAAATAGTCCTTCAGGAGTACATCTTTCCTTATCCTTCAGCATTACAGTCTGAGAGGATCATGTGTCCCTTAAAATTGCATCCTCTTTACCTGCCCTATGTGAATAAACTTCCCCTTTGCAGGTATATTTTCTAAGCAAATCTAACACTTCCTCCTCAAAAAACCTCCAATCAGCTCGTACACTCTGATGCAGCGTTCAAGCTTCCCTGTGCTTTCTGCTACAAAACTTCCATGCTTATCCTCTTTTCCTGCATCTTTGTTTTTTTTCGCAACCCACCAAAACAGTGATTTCATATGAAATAATTTGTTGCAGTGAACACACCAGAGCTTTATAACTTCTTTGTCTCCTTCAAGCATTTCCTTTTTATCCTGTGGAAGTTATGACCTTCACCGAGATCTACCTTTCCCTTTCCACGTGAAGATTTGTCTTTGCCCTAGTTTCTATCCATCATGGACTCAAATTGATTCTGGAAGCAAAACCAAGATTTACAATCATTAATCACTAGAAATACTCACATTCATAATCAATTTCATGTACATGCCTTGTCGTTTTAACTCTCTGCTCTTCCATTTGTACTATGTCAGGGAGTGACGTTTTGAACTCCTCCAAATTAATTGTCTCTCGAAGCGCATCATAACTTTGTTCTCTTTTTAAAGCTCTTATCCATCTATCAAAATTACTTTTTTGATCCTTTCAAACTCAATATGGGTTTGACCAGATTCGGCCTTATATTCCTGAAACGTTGTCTGTCGGCTTCGAGCACAAGCTCATGTGCACTTCCCCCCTCCTCAGATCTCTCCTCTAATTGTGTTGCGAATACCTAACTTGCTGTACCCACAGGTTTTTCTTTTGGATCAACACACTAACATGCTCACTGGTCACTGCAATTGTTTAGCTACTTTTTCAAATGAAATGAAAATGGTTTCCATGAATATACCGTGTATATCCTGTATTTTGTATATCCTGCTCTGCCTCCAGTGGTGTTTTTTGGAGAATATACCTAAAAGGTTTCTGACCAGGCTTTGGACCACCATGGGTTTGCTCATCCTCACTCTGTTCCTCACTAAGCTTACCTTCAGCCTTCATCTCCATCCTTTAAGCTGACTTTCCATTCTAAGTGTCCATCTCTGAAGCACAAATGCTCCCTAAATTTCTTTCTCTCCTGCTGAAGCTACTTGATATTTTTTCTCTTTCTTCTGCTAAACCTATTCATTCTCTTTCTTTCTATTCTAATATTAGTCATTACGCAAACTGATTCATTTGCGATTGAAGTTTAGTCATCTTTACAGATCCTGTTGGAGTTTCCAGCAAATTGGAATGGTAAACTACTGCTGCAATCATCTCATCTTTCCTCAAATTAGGAGTTAGCTTCAACTCCAGCTCGTCCACTAATTCCTACAGCTTGGACTTCATGTGCATTTAGTAAAAAAACCCAAATTTAATTCTTCCAACATCAAAACATGCGTGATAACTGCAAGAGCCATTGCTATCCGAAGTTCTGTTTATTCGACCAAATCAGCACCCGAAGTAAGAGTCACTAACACCTGCCACTCGCCGATTAAATCCCACAAACAGCCCCCATTTTGTTATTTGTCGGACCGGGCCCGACCCCCCAACACATTTTTAAGCAGGTAGCCCAGACAGTAACTTTGCTATTTGTTGAAGGTTACTGTATCACGGATATTCCCGGAGTGATTTAACTGGTCAGAATATCGAGTTTTAAACAAACAGACTTTATTTACCAAATTACCGAATGAAACACAAGGAACCAAAAATAGAACACCTGAATAACATATCCTATCCAAACTCGACGGGGACTTAAGGATGCTGTTACAAATACTTGAAAAATCCCAATAAACAATGCCCTTAGCACATTGAGTAAATCTGACACAAAAAGAAATCTTGCAGGTTATGAGGTCAGAAGAGCAGAAGAAGGGGGGAGAGCATCCAGTTTCAACAGTGGCCCTGACTCAACTAAACCCCAAACTGAACTAACCTGCCCAGCTAAAGAGCTGACCTCATCCTATTGATTATACAAGTCTTTTTTTGTAAGACATGAAAGCCGACTGCCTGAGGCACTACATGCTAAGTACAAATTAGATTAGATTACTTACAGTGTGGAAACAGGCCCTTCGGCCCAACAAGTCAACACCGCCCCGCCGAAGCGCAACCCACCCATACCCCTACATCTACCCCTTACCTAACACTACGGGCAATTTAGCGTGGCCAATTCACCTGACCTGCACATCTTTGGACTGTGGTAGGAAACCGGAGCACCCGGAGGAGACCCACGCAGACATGGGGAGAATGTGCAAATTTGGTCCCTTTTATGGGTGGCACGGTGGCACAGTGGTTAGCACTGCTGCCTCACAGCACCAGAGACCCGGGTTCAATTCCCGCCTCAGGCGACTGACTGTGTGGAGTTTGCACGTTCTCCCCGTGTCTGCGTGGGTTTCCTCCGGGTGCTCCGGTTTCCTCCCACAGTCCAAAGATGTGCAGGTCAGGTGAATTGGCCATGCTAAATTGCCCGTAGTGTTAGGTAAGGGGTAGATGTAGGGGTATGGGTGGGTTGCGCTTCGGCGGGGCGGTGTGGACTTGTTGGGCCGAAGGGCCTGTTTCCACACTGTAAGTAATCTAATCTAATCTAATCTAATCCACACAGTATCATTGGTATCTTGGATCGTTTAGACTCTCTCTTGCAAAAGAAAGATCAAGGACAACGTAACCTTGGAAAGGGACTGGCTTTGTGACAACATGCCACATTTAGCTTTTGAATTAAAAAAAATGATAGTCTTACTGCTTTGAAGCCAGTAAAGTGTATTAAAGTGTTTGTGAGTTTATGTAAAACAGTGCTGAAGCACATTCTGTGTTGAATTTACAAAATTGACTTAGTAGAGCAATGAGAGGAATGCCCAGATAGATGCACACTTCCTGTGTATGGTCAGGGCAACTATATCTACTGTACATCTACTGGTTGGCACCTGTTCTAATCGAGGAGGGATCAGCCCGGAAACTACATCTAGATTGTGGTTTTTGGGGGTGATAGTGGTGGGAGATTCAGGCGGTTACAACATTGCAAACAAACAACACAACAGAATCATCCAACCTGCGATAAGAAAACATCCATCATTCTCCCTCACAACTAACTTCACGATAGCAATTGGTGATGGTAGATGTGACCAATAGCTAGCGATACCAACATTCAATCCAGGCCAGATGTTACTGTGATCTGAAGGTAGTATACTGAAATGAGTTAATTGGATCTGTTTGTTCAGTGACTGTAATTGATGACAGTCTCCATGGATCCTAATTGTGTCACTGGATGGTTTCCCTCTTCTATTAGTAAGGGGCTTCTCCAATGCTTTGGAGCATTGCAGCATCAGATGCATCATCTCCACATTAACAGGGATCAACAGCTGCAGAGACAGGAAGAGGAGAGATAAACATCTGAGAATCGTCTGGAATGTTCCATTAATGGATTAGAATCTGAGAAGAGTAGACTGGAATGCTGCAACAATGGACAGGAGTATATCCCTTGGTCTTTTCTATCTTTCCTTCTCTTGGATGACATGGCCAGATCGGATATACGGTGTACTGTTGATTATCCAGGCAGGTTACTATCCCTTTCTCGCTATTGTTGGTGTTCCTGGTAAGTCTCCCTATATGTATCCATTTATTAAGCCCATAAGCCATGGTGAAACACATTGCTATTTCTGTTACATATATTTAGCAAATACGAAAACTATTGTCTTCAGTTTCAAATGTTAATTCTATTCATTACCCAGAAATTTAAGAAGCACCCACACCTCCGGCCTCACAAACATCTGAGAACAAGACTGTTCACAATCCCGATGTACCTTTTTGCCCTGAATTCATTAATGTCGCGGTATTCTGTCCATCACTAAACCTATCCACGACCAGCTCGATTATACCCCCAGTCCCCATCTTCTCGTCAATGCTGATGTTTAATAAGCCATTATCTATGCCTTGGTAAAATTCTGACTTTACGATTCCAACTCTCTGCGAGCACTCTTAACAGTGGCAAATATTTCAATAACAACCTTGTTCTTGTCTCTCACGTAACTCCATGACAAGGACACTCTGTCAGAGTAGTAATGTCGCAAGAAATGTAATTCAGAGGTACAGGTTATTACGCATCAAGATACTGTTTCACATCCTGCTACAGATGACGCCAGAACATATATTCAAATGCAGGATTTGGGAATAAAAATGACGTTTACTAAAGACAAACGTAACATCATCAGCATCTTATCTATAATTTTATCTATTGCACTGATGTTCTTTGGTTAAGATGTCTAGCATTATAACGTGGTCTGACTCAGACCCACAGCAATGTGCTTGGCTCTATACTGCCTGAAAGAATGACCTCACAGTTAAAGGCACTTGGTGATGGCCAACAAATGCTTCCCTTGCCAGTGATGCAGACATCCCATGTAATAACAACACGAATGTTAAATAAAACAAAGAATGATGCTAGAGATCAGAAACAAAAATAACGAGAAATTGCCAGAGAAACTGAACAGCATTAGCAGCTTAGGGTCGAGACAAAAACAGAATTGGCACTTCGAGTCCATTGACCATAGATCAGAACTAAACGTCGCTGGGAAATAGTGTAATTGATGTTGGTGACAGGGACGTCTGTTGTGAAGGGGAGAAGGAGTGAGTTGAATAGATGTGGAAAGAGAGAGATAGACAGAATGAAGCATACCAAGGGATTGTTGATGATCAGCTGGAATGGAAATATAAATGAGATTAAACTTATCTATTTTTTCCTGTTCCCATATTACAGAAAATCACGCCCGTTTGGGGGTATGCATCAAAGTCCCTGTTTAAAGTGAATTATGTCTCTTTGTCTCTCTTTGGTAAAGTGTGATCATCTACTTTTATTCAATAATGGGATGCTGGGTCAGTATTTCCTTTCCTCATTGTCCTTGAGAAGATGTTGGTGAGCTGCTTTTCTGAACCAATGCAGTCTGTGGGCTGTAAGTAGTCAGTGCTGAGGTCCATGCAGTTTCATTTCTTTGAGACTTTGTAGTGAGTGATATAATTGAGTGCTTGGCTCGGCCAATGCAAACTTCAACTGAGAGTTAACAATATTTCTGTAGGTCTGGAGTCACATATCATCCCGACCAGGTGAAGATGGTAGATTTCCCTGAAGGGAATAAAGGTGCCAGGTAGGACAATCAACAATGGCTTCATCGTTTTATTTGATTTTTAATTGCTCATATTTTATTGAATTCAAATTCCAACATTTGCTGAGGTGGAATTCAGATCCGGGGTCTGGGTCATTGCTTGGGTCCCTGGGTTCATAGTCCGGAGATGATACAGCCTAGCCCATTGCCTCCTCAACATTTCCAACCATCTCCAATGGCAATAGTGATGTTGCTGTTGGTCTGGCTTTGCTTCATAGGGCAAAGAAATTATTTGGTAAAACATATCATCCTTCTCATTTTGTATTTATGAGAAGGCGAAATGGTCGTTCGTCATGAGTCACTGACAGAATTCATATGGAGCAGTAAATAATCAGCACAGTAAATAAGTGGTGTCCTTCATTTCACAATGATTAAGTCTAATAGTGACGGCACCATCCTGCAATTGTAAAGTGTTCTTTAGACAGCACTTGGGCCAATGTGAACAGATTTTCTCTCCTTTATAATGAATGATCTATTTTTTAGAGTGTAATGGAATTTAACCAGACTATCCCTGCAGTGGTGGTACCATGAGGAGACTGAGAAGGAGAAGACTGCTTCATCTGTATCGCTACAAAATATTTAAAAATTATTGCATTAAAACTTGAGTGTTATGCACTAACACTGAGTATTTCCAAAACAAACATTGATATCGTTAAATAACGTGTTTTCTGCGATACACGTATTCACGTGTGTACACGTATATAGATAGGAAACTTTGAGAAGGATATTGGCTAAGTGCAGGAAAGGTGGCTGAGCATGGATGGACATCTTGGTCAACATGAACAATTTTGGGCTAAAGGGGTTGTCTCCGTGGTGTTGCACTCTATGATTCTATGATAGTTTACATAGCTCTATGGACCCACATGATGGTTAGAGAGAGCTCCAGGTTCTGAATGAACTTTCACCGCCTCAATGTGCAGTTATTTGTGTCCCTGCACTGAAAGTCATGTTGTTCACAAAGTTGTCAGCAGTCACACTCTGATAGAGTTAGCCCATCCCACCAGCTTCTGACCTCCACAGAGAAAACTAGCCCGTCTTCTCTGTCACAAAGCTACTCGCTTTTTTTTTTCTCAAAGCTTTTCCTTGGCTCAAGGAGATTCTGTCCTTGACTGTTTTCAGAGGGGCATTAAAACGGAGCCTGACTCCGATCAGTCTGGCTTCGTACAGAGATGATATATGGAATCAGATGAAACTTCCGGCCAAAGGTGTCATGCTTTAGAAGGGACCTGTATAATGAAAGGGGAGTGGCCAGCTTTTTTTTAGCTGAACGAGTTGAGCTGAGCTGAGCAGTTTTCAGTTGAGTCTTGAACTGGGAAGTTCAACAGGGAGCTGTGTGGAAACTCTCTCTCCTTCAACTTCAACCTGAAAGTATGTGTTCCATTTCGACTGGTTATTAAAGGGAGTTTACATATTGGGACTGTTGTGTATATTTGGAACAACATAATTAAGTCTAGCTGGATAAGTTGAGTTTGGTCAGGTGCCTTATTCTGTTCTTTATGTTTCATTGTGTAAATTCGTGAATAGAGCTTTTATCTGTTTTAAAAT
Organism: Chiloscyllium punctatum; assembly: GCF_047496795.1. Lineage (NCBI taxonomy): Eukaryota > Metazoa > Chordata > Chondrichthyes > Orectolobiformes > Hemiscylliidae > Chiloscyllium > Chiloscyllium punctatum. The sequence continues at coordinate 46,245,007 of NC_092759.1, read as the reverse complement.
TTAGTTGACAACCTCCCTATCGTACTCCTGGCAATTTTCATTGTACACTTACCGAAGCAAATTGCTGAGTTTTGCCTTGGGATGCTTGCTTAAGAATATTTTAAGTGGTCTAGCCTAGTCCATAACAGATTGGGGGGTCTTTGTGAGATTTTATACAGCAAGCGTGAGGTGCTCGTGCCTTTATTTCGGGTTTTGCTTTTGTTGTGTAGACAAGGCTTGGGTTAGCAAAGGCTCTTTCAGTCGCCCAAACGTTTTCTGCATGTGGATGCAGTGACTGGAAGTTTTGAAGAAAATGAATAAGACCAAGTTGCATGAATTTGCAGAGAATCTGAAAACAGAACTGTCTGCTTCTGTGAGGAAAGGAGAGTTAATTGCAGTAGTAAGTCATCAATTAAACTAACTAGAGAAACCATCAGAATCTATACAGATGGTAAGAATTCAATTGCAAAGGAAGCAGCTTGACTTCGCGGCGAGAGGTAAGGAATGGGCAGCAGAAAAGAAACAGTTTCAGCTACGATTAAAAGCAGAATAGAGGGAAAATAGAGAACAGCAGAAGAGAGAGAAAAAGAGAGAGCAGAAGAGGAGAAAGAACGACACAGCTGTTGAACAGCAAAAACTGATAGTTTAAAAAGGCAAGTCAGCGTAGCAGGCGGCAGATAAAGGTTGGGGGTAGTGTTAGTGAGGACGAGAATGAGGATGGATAGAAATTGGGAGAAGGGGAGATCATACACTGCAAAACATGGAGTAAAGCATACTGGAAATAGTTTACCACAGGTGAAAAATAAGCGCAAGGGGGGTGAAAAGTGATTAAAGGCCTCATGTGTTCTCACTATAAGGGAGTGGAACACATAAAATTTCAGTGCCGATCGTTTAAGAAGGGCACAGGGAAAAGGTGTTTTCACTGCAGTAAGCTGGGGGACACAGTGCTGGGCGTTGAAGGAAGCCACTTTGGGAAAAGATGCGGCAAAAAAGGTTAAGCCAGTGGCATTTGCGAACTTGGTAAAGAAGACCCCAAGTCTCCACGTTGTTGCAGGAGAGTGCACAGCCTAGGTATAGAGTCAGCGCCTGGTCTCTATACAGAATTCGCCACTGTGGATAAAGTTTACTCAGAAGGTGGGGGTGGGGTGGAGGAAGACAATAGTTTATAATTTTGTGAGATACGGGATCTGCTCAGTCTCTAATAGTTGAGAGGTGAGGTGCCAGAAAAGCACAACAAATCAGACAGAATCCTAAGAGCAGGACAGTCAAAATATCATGTATAAATCCATCATCAGGATTGTGGCGGGGAAAAGGGAGCTGAAAGATAAATAGGATGGTAGGAGCTGGGCTGGAGGGTCACTGGGAGGGCGATAGGAAGATGTAGTTGGGAGTGAGAGTGATATGTCGGAGGGGAGGGTGGAGTGAATAGGTGAGAAGGAAGATGGACAATGAAGACAGTTCAACAGGCCGGTGCTAAGTTGAATGGATGAATCTCTGATGAGGTTTAGGGAGGGGAGATTTGGAAATTGGTGAAGTTGATGTTGATGCTGCATCGTTTGAGGGTTCCAGCTATTCTACCACCTATCCACTTCACCCGCCTCTCCAACCTATCACAATCACACCCCACCTGCATCTACTTATCGCCTTGCAAGCTCCCACCTATCCAGCTCTAGCCCCACACTCCTATTTATTTATCAGCCACCTTGTCCCTCCCTTACCCCCCACTTTCCTGATGAAGGATTTATGCCTGAAACGTCAACTCTCTCCTACCTCTCGGAAACTGCCTGACCGACTGTGTTTTTCCAGCCCCACACTTTTCAACTCTGATCTCCAGCATCTGCTGTCCTCACTTTCTCTAGGCCTCTAATAGTAAGAGAAGCAAGTATTTTCACTCTTTCTGACATCTTGTTCAAGACCGTGATAATTTGTGGAATGGAGACTGAAATTAAGCATTCCCTTGTGTAACATCAGGTTGGCGTGCCAAATCAAGATTGGGGAAGTAACAGTGAGAGTGAGCGACAGAGTGTCAGTTGCAGGAATACAGTTTGTTTTTGTAGTTGGGATCCAAGATGGGAGAGGCACCCCTTGTGGTGGAGAAGGCAAAGGAAGCCGAGGGAACTGGGGAGTTAAAAGAAAATGTACCCAGGATTTTTTCCAGACAGTTTAGTAACAAGATCCCGCTGTCATAAGTTACCGCAGGAAGTCATGGGTAGCTTATGTATTCAGCACTTCAATTCAAGTACATCCCATCGTGAATCCCAGGGAGCCTTGATAAGTTCGCATCAGACGCTGAAGGCCATGTTAACAGCGTACTGTCAGGATTACCCGAATGACTGGGATAAAGGTATCCCACTAAATTGTTTGCCATCAGAGATATCCCAAATAAATCAACTCAGTTTACTTTCTCTGAGTTAATATTCGTACATGAATTGAGAGGTCCTTTGAAATTAATTAAATATAAAGTTGGTGATCTCACACTTGGATTATGTATATGAGGTGAGGGAGACATTCGACCGCGTAGGTGAGTCAGCTGAACAGCATCTGAAGAGGGCACAGCACAGAGCGAAGCAGGTGGCAGATAAAAACTCTGAAACTTTGATGATTTCCCGTAGGGATGATGTATTAGTATTGCCACCAGTGGTAGGAAATCCCTTCAAAGACAGGTTTAGTGACCCGTTTCAAATTTTAAAAAATGCTGAGTCAGTTAAACTATCTTGTAAAGATACCGGATATGAGAAAAACGTTATCGAGTATGTCATGTGAATGAATAATGCAGCATCAACATTTAGCACTCAAGAACAGAGATGTGGCCAGATGAACAAATTGTGCAGTTTATCTGTATGATGTAGTGATCTTTAGCAAGTGATTGAAAGCTCACATGTTACAGTTGGCAGAGCATGTTGAACGATTGCAAACAGCAAACTTGGTAATAAACTTAAAGAAAACAGAATTCGCGAAGGCAGAGGTGACGTTGTTGGGACATTACATTGGACATGGAAGGTTGACCCCATGGAACACAAAGATGAAGGACTTTGAGGGATTTCTACAACCATCCTCGGTGAAAGAGGTGCTTCGATTTTAAGAACTGAGTGCATTCTATCGGAAGCTTGTTGCAAACTTCAGCAGGCTATTGGCGCCACTGATGGATTTATTAAACACGAACACAGATTTGTGGTGGACAGAACAATTCCAGGAGGCATTTGAGAATTTTAAAGCAGGGTTAATCACCGCACCAGCTTTAGCTACACCAAATACTTTAAATCCCTTTGAAAATTGTGTTTGATGCTTGGGATAAAGGCGTCGGAGATGTATTGATACAGAAAGTTGATGCTGAAATTGAAGGACAATTGGCTACTGGACGAAAAAAATCAATATCCACCAGAGAAAAAAAAATCTCCATTATTGAAAAAGAATGATTGAGTTTCGTGCTGGCCTGAAAATATTTTAATGTCTATATGAAAGCCAAATTGTTGGAGATGGTTGTGGACAACGACAAATCTCTCGCATATTTTGAAATATTTAAAGACCAGAATATGAGACTATTTCATTGGAGTCTTATGTTACCGACTTTTAACTTACAAATTGTGCATGCTGTGATAGCAGATGTGTTATCGCGGATTTAAAGGAAAACGTTTTGATAAGATTTGACTTTTTCCAGTGTTATATATGTGTGCAGAATCAATATTTGGTATAACTGAGATTAATACTTTTGTATTTCATAACAATGGGATAAAGAATTAGAGGGAAATGAATGATTACCTCTTTTCATTCGGATGGTTCATTTTCTTTTTTGAAGTGGGGAACTGTTATAAAGTCGAAAGTATGTCTGGTCACTTTAAGACAGAATGGGTTTTGCTGAATAGAAAGTATAGCCACAGATGCCAGCTAAATGTCAGGCTGATTCACATGTCACCATTAGCTGGGAAATGGATACCTGGGTTTTGGTTGCTGTTTTCACAGCAATTCAAATGCAACCAAAGAGTTTAAATAACGTTCAGGATACCAGAAGCAAAAGGGATCTGATTATTATTGTTTGCACACTTGGAAAGCAATCAATTTATGAGAAATACGGAAGTATATAAACCCAGCATTTTGAACACTAGAGGGAGAGCTACTGCCATCCAACAACAGAGTAACTGTTGTAGAGCAGGAATGCTAACTGGCCATCTCAAACACTCTCCAACAAAGATACATGTTCACGTCAAACCGACTTGCAGTAAAAAAAGAATGACCCAGGGAAATCAGCAGTTGGAAGAGTGAACACAGCGGGGAAGATGGAGACTGTGTGGTATTGAAATTGTAATGTTTAATATGTGGGTTGGTGGAAGAGCATACTTTTACAGTGTTGGAGTGAGATAGTAAATAGCTAAGAAAAGAAGAGGAGCTTGTATTTGTGATTAGTTGTTTAGTGTTCACTATTAAAGTTGAGAAATTAACTTGTTAATTTTTGATTAAATATTGGAATGTAGGAGATCTGTGTCACTCATATTTTAACAGATTATGCGGTGAAGCGAACTTTTCTGGGTGTTTGGTTTTAATTAACAAAGTGGTTCGACTCCACCTTGTAAATGTCCATTCACACTAATCCTATTTCCCTGCAGTCGGCCCATATCCTTCTGGTCCTTTCCTATCCACATGTTTATCCAAATTCTTTTGAAATATTGTAAATGCACCCCCTTCAACCACGTCTGCGAGCAGGTCATCCACGTACCAGCCCTCTGTGTAAACAAGTGGCCCCTCAGATTCCCTTGTATTCCTTCCCCTCTAACATAAAGTGATCCCCTCTAATCCTCGATTCTCTAAATCTTGGGAATAGGCTCAGAGCATTAATCCTATCCATACCCATCATGATCTTAACAGCTCTATAAGTTTCCCCTCAGTCTCCTACACTCTAAAGAAAAGGTCCTAGCTTGCCCAACCTCTCCCTATAACTCAGATCATTGGGTCCTGGCAACGTCCTTGTCAATTTCTTCTGCATCTTTCTAATTTCACAAAATCCACCCCATACCAAGTTGACAAAAACTGAACACAATACTCCAGATGAGGTCTTTCCAATGTCCTGTGTAACTGCAACATAACTTCCCAATTCTATATTCAATGTCCTGCCTGAATAATGCCAGTGCGCCAAAAGCCTTCTTCACTGCCCTGTCTACCTATGATTCCACTCTCAGAGAACTGTGCACCTGAACGCGAAGGTCTTTCTGCCCACTACACCCCTTAAGGCCCTCCCATACACCGTGAAAGTCCTATCTTGATTTGAGTTTCCAAAATGGAAAACCTCACACGTCTATATTAAACTCCATTTGCCGTTTCTCAAATTACATCCCCACCTAATAAATGTCCTACTGAAATTTCTGATAAACTTCCTCACTGATCACGATACCACTGACTTTAGTGTCATTTGCAAACTTACTAATCATGACTTGTACATTCCCAACCCCAGTCATGGATACTTAACAGCAATGGACCCAGCCTCCAGTCTGACAAGCATCCTTCCACTAAACCCTCTGCTTCCTACCATCAAGCCAACTGTGTATCCAATTGGCCAGTTCCACCAGCATTCCACGCGATGTAACCTTCCAGAGCAGCCTGCCACGTGGTACCTTATCAAAGGCCTTACTGAAATCCATAGAGACTACGTCTCCAGCTCGGCACTCATCAACCTTCTTGGTCACTTCATGAAAGAACGCCAACAAATTTGGGAAGCATGATCTCCCACTCACAAGTCTATGCTGACCGGTCTGAATCAAACCCTCTGTACGTAATGGGTGCAGTCAATGGTATGCTGTGCTTCATTGTAAGATGATTCGAGTACATCAGTAAAGCCATCTCCCTGCTGTTGTATAGCCTTGATGAGAGAGTATTTGGGGCACTCCGTACAGATTTGATCTCCTTTGTCAGGAATGATCTCCTTACCACAGACACGGATGATGGTAACATGAGGATAGAGTGAATAAGCTGAGTGTTTAATCTGTAGATCTGTGAGAAATGAAGAAATTGTGATGCTGAAACACGAGGAGTGACAGCGATCACTTATTTCCATACAGACATTGACAGGGAGAGAAATTCCCTACTTAACCAGGATTGATTGGTTTGATTTATTGACACGTGTACCCCAGTACAGGGAAACACTTTATTTATGAGCAGTGGAGGAAGATCATAGTAAGCATGGTCAGACAGATCATAGGGTGGAAATAGAGTTGGACAGAGTAAGGCATACAGGTTACACTGAACAGGACGTGCACTCGACAAGATCAACATGAACAAGATCAGCATTATTTTATCTTAGCGAGTCCATCCATCAGTCTAACATGACTTTCCTAATAGTTTATATGCTTAAATTAACTCTCCCCACGTTATTGTGCAGTCGGCGTGTGACCCTGTACTGAACGTCAGGTTCTTCACAATCCCCAACAGCAGCCACAATACCTTCCTTCTGAAACAGGTAGCCATTCCCACCCACTTCCGCCCTACATAGAGAACAGCAGGCTGGCTTCTCGGTGAAAGAATTTGCATTTTTGAGACTTCACACAAGACATATGGCTTCCCTGCTCACTACTAGAAAACGACTTTAAAGTCCCACGTTTGTATCATGAGCAACGGAGCCAGGAGGAACAACGTGGAGCAATCTGTCTGTGTACCCTCTGCTCCACTTGTGCATCATGTTACAGCATCAATTAGGAGACAGTGCGGACTGACGATGCTGAAGATCAGAGTAGAGAGTGGTTTGCTGGAAAAGCATAGCAGGTCAGGCAGCATCCGAGGAGCAGGAGAATCCACGTTTTGGGCATAAGACATTCATCGGGGATCAGCATCAACTACCTCATTCTGTCCCTTTGTAATTACGTTGAGGGGGAATGGCCTCCTCCTGTTCCTGTGTAAGTGACTCAAGGGACTGAATAGCCTCCTCCTGTTCCTGTGTAAGAAACTCAAGGCACTGACTGGCTTCTTCCTCGTCTGATTGGACAGGGCCAAGGCCCTGATTGGGTTACCCCTGATTCCTGTTTGACAGCTCATTGAACTGACTAGCATGACAATGCTGCAGCTTTAAGAGGTCATTTTGTCCTGGTTTCTTTTAAGAGAGAGAAATTGAACGATTGTTACCAATCTGGCTATTTAAGACCATCAGAGTAAACAGCTAACGAGGCCTTGGGTTTATCTGAATGCAGCCTGAATGGGTGTTGCCACATCTCACAGATTAAAATCTATGGGCTTTGGTTTCTCAGTAACATCAGAAACTATTGTGGTCTCAACAGATTTGGAAGCTTCAGTAAATATCTCCTAGCTGTTACCCTCTCTGAATTTTCTCTTGATACTGTTTTTAAATCCTGAATTGGAGAAATGTTTGTGACATTCTGTGTGTGAATTTTCCTTTTTGCCAGGGGCTGTGTTTATGGGAGTCTCCTATATTGGAACAGTTCATTAATAACACTTCCTAGGTCTATTATTTTGTTAACTTGGCCAATAGAATTACGTAATTATAAATTCCTCTTTCTTTTGTTTTATTTCATCTTTCGTGTTTAAGTAAATGGTGTTTGCTTCACACTGAGTAGTTTGACCAGTCACATTGCAACTGGAACAGACACTTTACATTTCCTTTAAAATAAGAAAACATTCGAGTCTAGGCTACTGCCATCAAATATTGTCGAGAGGTTCCGGTGAGGTCCATCACACTAGACTCCTTCACTTCCTGAGTAATAAGCTGGAGGCACTGAATGGGCTGTCCCTGTTCTTCTTCAATAGTGTCAATGGGCTGAATGACTTCCTCATATTCCTGTGAAACCAGCGTGAGGTGCTGAATGTACTCTTATTTTACTGTGGCAATGTGCAGTGTCCGGCAGTGCTGTTACATGAATGTTATCGACACTTTAATAGCACAAGCCTCAATGAAGTCTGGTTCTTGCTGGACACACCGCAATTCAGGAGCTGGGGGCGGGGCGGGGGGGGGGCGCCAAATTATTCTGAACATTGTGGAATCTTAAGTGACCATCCCCTTTTATGATCTTATTGTGGGGAGGGTGAGGTTGGGGAGACATTGATGAAACAGCTGAAGATGCTTGTGAAGAGGAAGCTACCCTGAGGATCTCGCAGAGCTGACCCAGGACTGAGATGATGAACATCTTTCTTTGTGCCATGCTTGACTCCAAACACTGGAGAGTTTACTCTGATTCCCATTAAGTCCAGTTTTGTTAAGCGCCTTGATGTCAACAGAAGTCAACCACTGCCTTGATATCAGGGCCAGTCATTTTTACCTGAACCCTTGAGTCAACCTCTTTGGTTCATATTAATAAGCCATGATATAGGAGCAGCAAATTCTTTTTTAACTTCAAGCAGGTAGTATTGAATGTCAGGTTTTCTCTTCTCAAGAGTGTTCGTGGAGCTAGATGACTGAAAGTATTTGAAGAGGAGGTCGATAGATATTGACCTGTCAGAGAATTGAGGGCTATGAAGAATTGGGTATGAAAGAGGATTTGAGACCTTGAGCAGATCAGTCATGATCTTAGTGAAGGGTAAGGCAGGCTTGGGGTTGAAAGACCTGCCCCTGTTTCTGATGTTCTCACATTCTGTTATTGGAAACTTAGTTGGTGTTATTTTCATGGATGTTCTGTTATTTTATATTGCAGTCAGTGAGACCAGAGGATTTTGTGAGCATCACTGGGTGAGGCATGGGTGCTATATTCAGTGAATCTGAGTTTACAAAATGACCAACAAATGAAGCACAAGTTGAAGAGAGGGGAAGCTCTGTAAAGAGACATACCCAGCCTGGTTTTCCAATTACATTTCCCAACTCACCTCAAAGGGTGTGTGACAGTCTTGAAGGGCTGAATGGTCTCCTCTGTTTCTGTGCACCAGGTTATAGCAGCAAGTAGCCTCCAACCGCTCCTGTCTAGCAGGTATGAGGGGCTGAATGGAACACAGAAACATGGGACTGAAGAGCAGGAGTGGGTCATTAGAGACATTGAGCCTTCTCCGCCAGGCATTAAGATTGTGGCTTATCAGGTTGTGGTGTCACCCTCACTTTCCTGTCTGTAACCCATTTGACTTATATGTCAAGTATTTAATTAATACAGCCTTGAATCAATGTGAACATAGAGGCACGAGAACTTCCAGAGAAGTGACCACTGCCTTGAAAGGTACATTCAGAAGTTTTCGTCATCCCCCTTAGAGAATCAGAAAGTCACGTAGCCTGGAAACAGACGCGTTAGTCCAATCTGTTCACTCCGGTTAGATATCAAACCTGACCTAGTCCCATTTGCCAGCATTTGGCCAATATCCCTCCTCTTTCAGGCATTTTAAAAATGTGCGTTTGTAACTGCCTTCACCAGTTTCTCTGACAGCACTTTCTGTACACACACCACTCTCTTTGTGAAACATTTATCTTCAGGTCCCTTCTAAATCATTCCCCCCTCGCCTTCAACCTATGCTGTCTTGTTCTGGACTCCGCTATCCTGGGGAGCAGAACATGGCTATTCAGAATATCTATACCCCTGATGGTTTTATAAACCTCTATCATGTCACCCTTCAGCCTCTGACACTCCAGGGACAAACACCTCAACCTAATCAACCTTTCCAAGACGCTCAAACCGCCAGTCCTGGAACATCCGTGTAAATCTTTTCTGCAGACAAACGAGTTGTACGCAGTTTTCTCAAAGTGTCCTCACCAACTTCCTGTACAGATGCAACATGCCACCCCAACTCCTATACTCAGTGCTCTGACTGATTAAGGCAAATGTGCCAAATGTGTTCAGCACCAGTCTGTCTACCTGCAACTCCACTTTCAAGGAACAATGCACCTGCAGTCCTAGGTCACTTTGTTCCACAACGGTCCCCAGGACTTGACCATTAAGTGTATAATCTCTGCCCTGATTTGCCTTCCCAAAATGCAAAACCTCGTATTTATCTAAATTAAACTTCATCTGTCACTCCTTGCCCCTTTGTCCCATCTAATTGTGGTCTCGTTGTACTCTGAGATAATCGACTACACCACCTTTCTGATGTCATCTGTAACCTTACTATTAATGGCCCCAATATTCACATCTAAATCCTTTACGTAAATGATGAAATGCAGTGAACTCAGTACTGATTCTTACAGCACACTGCTGCTCACAGCCTCCAATCTGAAAAATACCCCTCCTCCTTCAAGACAATTGTGACGAGCTTCCTCTATATCCCATATGACCGAAACTTCCTAATCTTCCTAACAATCGGAATATTATGAACACCTTGCTGAAGTCCATATAGACAATATCTACCAAACTGTCTTCATCAATCTTTTTTGTAACCTCTTCATAAAACTCAACCAAATTAATCAGACATGGTTTCCCATGCAGAAAGCCACGTTGTCTACCCCAATCAGCCCTTGCCTTCCCAAATGTATGTAAATCCCGTCCCTCAGAATCCCCTCCAACAACTTAACCCACTACTGACATCAGTCTCACTGGTCTATAGTCCCCCGGCTTTTTGGGGTTAATGTTTCCTTTTGTAGTCCCAATGCTCCACTGCTCACAACAAATGATAAATGTAACCAGTTTGGTGATATGGCCGACGATATCGGTCTCAGACTGGGTCAGGGTCAGTTTTAGCAACAAGTCAGGCTAGTTTATTTAATCTGCTAAAATAACACGTTTATGATCGAGAGCAATGTTACTCAAACTATGGTGGCAAACTGTTCGTTATTCAAATAAGGAATCGATATTTCCCTTTCCAAAAGCACTGACACACACACACTCAAAGTCTCTGCAATTTCACGTTGAAAGAACTTTCTCCAAATAGTGGTGTAACTCATGACAAAAGGAAAAATTGAGAGATTGTCCAAAATGTTATTCTGGTTCTGAAGATATTCTATTCACACAGCTGCTAGCAATCAGATTTCATCTTGGGAGAGTTGGATTTTGCTGAATTCCCTTTGAATTATGGAGTCCGGAGGTTCCAGTGTAGTACAGTGGCTCAGTAGCTAGCAATGCTACCTCACAGGATCAGGGCTTTGGGTTCAACTCCAGCTTCGAGCGACTATTTGTGTGGAGTTACACCTTGTCTGCATGAGATTCTGATGGGTGCTCCAGTTTCCTCCCACAGTCCAAAGCTGTATAATTCAGGCGGATTAGTCAAAGTGTCCATAGTGTTCAGCGATTTCTACTTTAGGTGCACTAGTCAGTGGTAACTGTAAGGGCATGGGAATTGGGTATGGAGTTGTTTGGCCGAAGGGCCTGTTTCCACACTGCAGTGATTCTATAAAAATAAGTATGGTAACAATAACAGTAGAGTTTTGTTTTAGGTCGTACACATTACTGTGATGAGGAATAATAAAGCGCAAGAGAGCAATAGGCAGTTTCTTCTTGGGCAGATGACATTTTCTCCCTCTCTGAGTTGTATCACACCATAATGTCATTCTCTCCCAAACTGGACCATGTGAGGTCTCCTTGTACATTGTCCAAACTATGTCTCCATCACATTCCCTGCTCCATGTCCGTGCATCATACCCAGAGCCATACACTTCGCAGAAAAATGGTCTCGGTCGATTTGAAGATATGTTTATATATCCCTGCGTCATGAAAAAATATTAACTGTTTAATGTATTAAAAATACCTGTGTTGAAATGAATGTTTTTTTAAACAAATACAGAAATTGCTGGAAAGATTTGGCAGGTCTGTCAGCATCCAGATGCCTTTTACATGTCGTAGTTGTACCAGCCTCCACCACTTCCTCTGACAGCTCATTCCATACGCTCACCACCCTCTGTGTGAAAAGGTGCCCCTTAAGCCTCTTCAAAACCTTTCCCCTCTCACATTCCACCAATGTCCTCTAGTTTTGGACGCCCCTAACGTGTGGAAAAACCTTCGCTATTCACCATATCTATGACCGTTCTGATTTTATAAACCGCTATTGCTGCGACATGTGACTCCAATCAACAAGAATGGCTGTACTTTCAATAATCCTGGGCCTAAAAGATGAAATTCAATACTGACACCTGTTCTTTCTCCATCAGGCCGCAATTCTAAAACCAGTTTAATCAGTTTGTTCAGATGTATCATGAGACACTTCTGTGGGATTTACACCTCGACCTTTGTGCCTGGAGGTAGGGACACACGCACCAATTGGCAATACTCATAAAGCTGTAACATTATTCTCCTGTTTGTTTGTTCATCAGCCTGTTATGACATGCTGTGACATACCTATGCAACATGCAGAACATGAATCCACACCTTCTGGTCCAGAGCTAGAAACACTACCAAACAAGTTCAGGAATTGGAATCTGGCTCAGAGACAGAGATACTACCCACTACACTAGTATAACAAGATTTTGGGTCATATTTTAAGGGCCAGCGTTCCGCTCAGTGTGGATTTATTATAATCAGGTTTCTATTACTGAACTAAACAAAACACTTTGTTTTGTTAAACAAGTGCCAGATCGAAATTAACTATGAACATCTTCAATTGCTATTATCTGTAGTCTGCAATATTAGGAAAAGAAATCCTGCAGACACACTCTGCCTAATGAAGGGTCTCAAGTAGATATTTATTACTGAACGCCAGAGACGGAGAATGACCATAATTTCTGGTCCCAAAACACCGATCTTTATAACCCAATTCTCACGTGTGTCTGCCCTCTGCCTAGGACCATGAAATGACACCAGGCTGCTGAATACAGTCCAGCCTCTTCTCCCCACTGACTGTGTCTGCAATCTGTCCCTTCTCCCTCTAACCACACAAGGCAAAGCAAGCTCAAAGCCTTTGTGAAAATCAAGGCCGGAGTGTGAAGGCCTTCCTGGAGAGGGGATGGGCATTTTAAAATTAAACGGGAAAGGAGGTGGTAATATCACTCACTGGGCCGAGGAGTGGCAGATGGAGTTTAGATTGGATGAGTGCGAGGTATTGGATTTGGCATATCAAACAAGGGAAGAACCTGTACAATTAAAAGTAGGAATTTTGGCAGTGTTGTAGGACAGAGACCTAGGCCGTCCGGTATAATTCCTTAAAATTTGCATCTCATATAGATAGTGTGGTTAGTAAGATGTTTTGCAAACTTGTCTTCAATGATCAGACCTTTGAGTATTCGAATTAGGACGTCATGTTGAGGTTGTACAGGACATTGGTGAGACCTCTTCTGGAATACTGTGCCCAGTCTGGTCATCCTGCCCACTCATTCCATATACACACCACCCTCTGTGTGAAAAATCCCTCTAGGTCACTTTTAAATGTTTCCACTCTCACCTTACAACTATGTCCTCTCGTTTTGGTCTCCCCTACCCTTAGAATATACCTTGACTATTCACTTTTATATTGTTGACCTTGATATTATTTAGCTGAAGAGGGATAAGAAGAGATTAATCTAGATATTCCTGGGAATGAAGGGATTGAACTATTAGGAGAGGCCGGATAGGCTGGGACTTTGTTCACTGGAGGGTAGGAGATGGACGGGTTTATAAAATCATGAGGGGTATATATAAGCTAAAGGGCTGATGTCTTCTCCCTAGAGTTGGGGATTCAAAACTGAGTGATATTTTAAGGTGCGAGAAAAAAGATTTACAAAAGTCATGTGAGGTAATTATTTTAGACAGAAGTTGGCTTGCGTGTGGAATGAACTTCCTGAGGAAGTGGTGAAAGCAGGGACAGTTACAACGTTTAATGGACATTTAGATCAGTACATGGATAGGACATCAGTTTGGATGGTGCTGTGAGCAGCTGCCCTCTCCCTCCCCCTCTCTGAATGAATCCCTGTTGGTTTTCACCCTCTGCCAATGCCTGTGTAGTGGCGTGGGGCGGCCAGCAGAGGGTGGCATTGCATCACTTTAAGCACCACAGAGACTGCCAGACCTGCCCCAGTCAGAGACACACAGATACACACACAGTCACTGTTAGGACACAGCATGGAGCTCATCTGGAAATTTAAACTAAACAGAAATAAATGCTCAATTCGCCTCATAAACGGATAAACTATGAATGACAGAGAACTCCCAAATTCCACTGTTTAAATAAAAACAACAATGTATTTTTTAACACAGAAAGTGAACTGAAAGAGACCCTCTAACTCTTAACTGCTTATTACCCGACTCCAGCTCTGTAGCAATATAGTGTTTCTGGGTCTGCCAACCTCTCATATCACAGGCGCTTGTAAGCTGTCAGTTCAGAAGAGCATTCACCCTCTCTTAAACGTACAGTACACGCTTTCAACTTCTTCACATTAGACCCTGATGAACATAGATAAGTGGAACCTATCCGGATTTATCTTGCTCTGTAGTTTGTCAATATTCCATCCACTACGTCTCGTGTGAGTCAGGATTTTTGTTGCTCCATTGGCAGCATCGGATTATTCGACTCTGTCCGTTGAAATATAACAGTATTTCACTTGCTCACACTCGTGTGTGGGGGGCAGGATTTCAGTTGTTTCATGGGGACTGTAACACTATGATAATCTAAGTGTCTGTAAATGGCACCAAACCTGGAAGAATTGTAAAGGCTATGGAGGACAGTGTGGAACTCTAACAGGACAATCACACGTTGGTGTAGTTTTTGGGCAGATGGGGATCAGTGCAGAGCTGTGTGAGGTGATGCACTTTGATCGGAAAGACAATGAAAGACAGTTTAAAACAGGCTGCACCGTTATAATGGGGGTGGAGGAGAAGAGGGTCCTGGGTGTATATGAGCACAGATTATTGAAGATGTCAGGACAAGTGGGGGAGAGCAGTTAATATCACAGATTAGTTTAAGTATGTGAGTTGTTTACAGGAAGAGGTGTTGGAGGGAGTCTCCGTGCTCCCTTCCTTGGAGGTGGTGGTGATGATGTGTTCTGAGCCCACCCTCCTGCCCACCGAGACCGTGGGTATTACATTTGTACCAGCTCGACAGAAAAGGGAGATGGCATCAGGGCCAAAGCTTCTAAGTTGTGCCGGGGGGAAACGGAGCTGCCAATGGGTTTAAAGTGAGAATTGCCCTTCACTGAACATTGCTCCTTACTCGGTCGGTGGGATGTGGATGTTTCAGAATCTCCACATGAGGCATCCCGGTCCTCTCCGGCTCCTCCTCACATGCCGGGTGGCAGGGTGTAAGGGAACGGATATCGAGCACTCCACCGCGCGGCTTGGCCATATTGTCTTATTCTAGGCTGTTTCTCCTGGAATGGGTGCAAGGGAGGGAGAGAGGGAGGGAGTGGGTGTCCCTGCTGTTAGTGCTGGTGTAGGTGGGGAACGGGTCATGGTGAGGTGCCCGGGGAAAGTCAGTCCACAGTGTTGTATCCAGGCAGTGTAATTAATGTCATGGAAGGGGTGACAGAGAGAGAGATGGGAGTGGGGTGAAGGTGCTTCATGCAGCAGTGAGAGTGATGGTTACGAGCCTTGTTCGGGGGTCGGTGCTATAACAGATACACAGTGAGTGTGACGGAGCAGAGAGAATACGGTGACCATTATCCTGACAGAGCGGGGAAGGTTATTGATGCTTGTCCTGCATTGCTGGACATTTCGTCAGACAGCAGATACTGCACTGAGCTTGGTTGTGAGCTCAGACCATGCTCGGTGGGTCTGGTGGTGTGACCCCTTCTGGGAAGAGGATGGTTCCCCTCTGTACTCGCCCATCCACCCGGACCTCCGTGACCCTGTCGACAAACCGTGGTGCATTTGTCCCTTATCTGCCATGCACAGTGAAAATTGTGCAGGGCAGCTCCAAACTGAGAAAGCTCAACCGTGTGCCCATTGGCCTTTTAAAGATGGCACCAGTGCCAGGGATCACGGAATATCCAGGGACATCCGGGCGATGGTGAGTACCTCCAGCCATGATGGGTGGGAGAACTGGCTGGTATTGAATGAGAGGGACACCATGGGGTGGGCTGGGTAGTTAATGAGGTGAGTTCGGTAAGATAGCACCAGGAAACTAGCTCATCCTCGGGCAGACAATCCTTCTGTCACACTCAAGGAAAATGTCACTGAGACAAATTATTGTTAGATTCAGCTCAATGAGTCAAAGACTCTGCTGACCATACTCCCAGACACAAAGCTGCAGAACAAATACCCATCCAATACTCTCCATCATCTGAACTCCCACCAACATCCTCTTCACCCATCATTCCTGGCAACACTGGCTCATCTTACAGGATTCGAAGTTTGAGAGAAGATTTGTAGCTCGGGTGCTCGTTGTTGTGGTTCTGTTCGCCGAGCTGGGAATTTGTGTTGCAGGGATTTCGTCCCCTGTCTAGGTGACATCCTCCGTGCTGAGGAGTTTTCTGTGAAGCGCTTCTGTGATGTTTCCTCCGGCATTTATAGTGATTTGTATCTGCTGCTTCCGGTTGTCAGTTCCAGCTGTCCGCTGCAGTGGCCAGTATATTAGATCGAGGTCGATGTGCTTTGATTCTGTCCAGGATTCTGTCAAAGTGTTTTCATTTCACCATTCTGAAAACTGGGAACACTTCCTTCCATGACACTGTGTCTCGGTCTCCCCCTCTCTGTCTATTTCCCATGCCCCTCACATTTGTTATTGTTTAAACTGATTTCCCCTCCATCTCTCTCTAGCAGTGATGTTCACACCAACAGCATCCCCTTGTCAGGGCACAATGGAGAGATGGAGCTGGGAAATGGATCGGAGCTGTACATCCTGTCAATGTCAGCTTGGGCTGCAAGTTTCCCCACGCTGGGCAGGGATCTAACACAGTGTTACTAACCAATGCACTGGGGTGAATCACATAGCTTTGCAGCCGAGGAGGGTAACTGCTCCAGGTTACAAATTGGTGTTCACTGCGCAGCTCCCAATGGTGGACAGATATTTAATCCGGGTGTATCGATCAATACATGGATGTGGTGTCCACTGCTTCCCACACTGAACAGACAGGAGGCTGGAGGAACACAGCAAGCCAGGCAGCATCTGGAGGTGTGGAATTTGACATTGCCAGTGTAAACCTTCTTCAGGATTCATGCAGAAGGGTTACACTCTAAATGTCGACTTCTACACCTCCTGATGCTGCCGGGCTTGCTGTGTTCGCCCAGATTCCTGCCTGTCTACTTTGGATTCCAGCATCTGCATTTTTTTGTCTCTAACCCAGCTTTCCGTACTCGACAGATGGTTTAAAGATAAATGCCCTGATCTGATCTGTGCAATGTTCCACGCTGGACAGATTGCTGGGTTGTACTAAGCAGAACACTGGCCCGGTCTACACAGTGTTCCACGGTGAACAGATGTCTCCTCTGGGCTAGTTCTGTGAGGTGGATTGAGAATGTCGTATATCGCATTATTTCAGCTGATCAAGTAATGCCTTTAGCTCCCATTCTTCTAATTGAACCCTCCGCCTCTCACCCCATAATATTACTGTGTGCCCATGTACAGTACATCTGGTTGGTGAATACCAACTGTCCTGGCAGCAGCCATAGCCTCTTCATTCAGAAGCAGGCAGCCATTCACATCGTCCTCGGGCTTCCACGGGAAAGGAATGATGGCCTTTCAGATAAAGGCTGTCCCTTTGGTACAGGGCTCAAAGCATCCTCCCCCTCACCATGCCCCACCACCAACCAACCACATCAAAATATCCGGTGTGTACTGAGAGTAATGGGGCCACTGGGAACATCAGGGAGCAGACCATCAGAGAGATGGGGCCACACTTCCCATGTCTGGACAGGTCAGAGTGAACCCTCCAGTACACACGGTATCACTGAGTCCTGTAATCCCTCTCCATTACTGTAATACACAGCTTGTTATTCTTCCTGAAGAAAGAAAAACACAGGTTTACAGTTACCCACATTATATTCGATTTCCCAAGTTGTTGTCTGTTCCTTATCCATTTACAGATTCTCTACCTCCCCTTAATAACTTCAGTTTCTCTCAAACTTAGTGTCAGTTTAAATTTAGTTAGAACATGTTTGTTCCGTTTCTGTAAAGCATTGATATAGTTTGCAAATATTTGAGGTCCCAGCACTGGTCACGATGTCACTGCAGTCGGCAATTTGTGTTAAACCGATAGAGACTGATTGCTCCCAAATTTATCCCTGCTCCCGGCTCAGTAACCCATTCCCCCCTGGATTTCTGTGTAGCAGCTTTGAAATGCTGAATATTCCCTTCCTTGTCCTGTGTAACAGGTATGAAAGATTAAAAGATCTGCTCCAATTGCTGAGTAACAGCCCCCAATGTCCGAACGGCCTCATTCTGTTCCAGTTTAAAACTCTAGATGGGCTGAATAGCCTACTTCAGTGCAGGTGTAGTTCGGAATGATGCTGAACGTTTTGGAACCATCAGTGAACAGCCCACTTCTGACGTTACCATGGAGGGAAGGCCATTGATGCTGCAGCTGCTGCTAGCCCACAGTGCGTCATGGATGGCCAGCTTCCATGTGTTCGGTCCTTTAGAAGTATGTCCTACTTCACAGGAGGGAGTGTCACATAACACAGTGGGCGGGGTGTTCAATATGAGGCTGAGACTTTCCCTCCACCAGGACTGTGTTCTGGCTGCTCCTACAGATATTGTCAGGGACAGATCCCTCTGGGACAAGGGGTTTGGTGAGAATGTTTCCCTCCTTTTGGTTCCCCCACCACTTCCCCCAGTCTGGCTACTGTGTGTGTGAGGTCTCTCCCTGCTCAGTCAGGGGTGGGTCTATGGGGACAATCTTGGTGATGGACATTCAAGTCCCACACCCAGAGGACGGTCTGTGTCCTTATCACCCTCAGTGCTTCCTCTGATTTGTATCCAACATTGAGAGAAATCACGTTTTCACCGAGGGGCAGGTGAGGGGCAGGAGATGACCATCCTCAGGCGATTTCCTTGACCATCTGTGATCTCTTACCATGAGCCTTCCTGGGTTCTGGAATCAATGTGGGGGATTTGGAGGGAAACTCCTTCCCTGAGTGTATCCCAGGGAGTCCACAGCGCTGGTGGGTCTGTCCTGCCTGTGGGACAGGATATACCCAGGGATGGTGAGGGGGCTTCATGAAACATGAGCCGTCAGGCCTGGTCCCGTGAGTATGACGTTGCCAGACTGTTTCCTGACTGGGAGAGTGGTGCTGGAAAAGCACAGCAGGTCAGGCAGCATCCGAGGTGCAGGGGAATGAACGTTTCGGGCATAATCCCTTTATCAGGAATGAGGCTTGTGGGCCGGGGAGCTGAGAAATAAATGGGAGGGGGGGGTAGGTCTGGGGCTGGGTGGAAGGAAGCTGAGAATATGATCGGTAGATAGAGGTGGGGGAGAGGAGATAGGTCACAGAGGAGGGTGGAGTGGACATAGTGGGACAGGTGATGGACACGTCAAGAGGTCCCCCAGAAAGTTCTGTCCCCGACATTCTATAACTGATATTTCCCGGAACGTTCTGTCACTTACATTCTATAACTGACATTCCCTGGAACTTTCTGTCCACAACATTCTATAACTGACATTCCTCGGAACGTTCTGTCCCTGACTTTCTGAAACAGCCATTCCCCAGAATGTTCTGTCCCCGACATTTATAACTGACACTCCCCGGAACGTTCTGTTCCCAATATTCTATAACTAACATTCCCGGAACGTTCTGTCCCCGACATTCTATAACTGACATTCGCGGAACGTTCTGTCCCCGACATTCTATAAATGACATTCCCCGGAACGTTCTGTCCCCAACATTCTATAACTGACATTCCCCGGAAAGTTCTGCCCCTGACATTGTTTGTAAATGGCCGGACGTCAGTGAATTGAACAAACGATAAGATCCCGAGGGAAGAGATGCCGTTCCAGGGAGAAGGAGACACTGTTCCGAAGGCCCCTCAGGCAGTTAAAGGGGTGAATACGTTTTCCCTGCGTTTACATTTCTTCACGAAACAGGATGACCACAATTTAGACCAAAATACAGAAATTCTCAAACTCCGTTTGTCTTCAGGAAACTGGGAGAGAATCCTTCAGGACAGCAACGTTTCCACCGTATTAGGAACTGGGAAGGAGTAACCTGTGTCTGCTCTCGAGTGATCGAGTGTGTGGGAATGTTCTAGAAACCATCTGTCCTTATGGATGTGTCTCTGTGTGTTTGGGGAGGGAGGGTTTCTTGTGGTTTATGTCACATTAATTTCAGTAATTCCAACATTCCCATTTGTTACTCCAGCTCCAATTATTTTAATTAACCCTTGAATACAGGGACACATTTGAAAATCTCACTCGTTCCCCCATCAAACGGGTCCCTTTCCCTCCAGGCTGATGGATAATGGGTTTGTTTTCCTTCCTCACAGCGAGCGTAGTGACCATCTACGTCCTGCTTTATAAAGATTGTGGATTGTCTCCATGTGTCAGTCGTTACCTGGGGGCCATGGCAGCGGCGGATTTCCTGGTAATTATCCTCGACCTGTTCCTGAGACATATTCCCATTGTTTTTCGAGAACACTTTTATTTCCTGAAGGACTCCGTCCCCGTGTGTAATATCCACGCCGTCCTGCTTTATGCAGCCACTGACTGCTCAGTCTGGTTCACCGTCACTTTCACCTTTGATCGGTTTGTGGCCATTTGTTGCCAGAAGCTGAAAAGTAAATATTGCAGTGAGAAAACGGCGGCTGTGGTTCTTGGAGCAGTGACTGTGCTGAGCTGTTTAAAGAACATTTCCTGGTATTTTATGCTCAAGGCTCAGTATCGGCTGTGGAACATCCCCTGGTTTTGTAATTTAACAGATGATGTTCGTTACTCCATTGTCTGGGTCACAATCGAGTTCCTCCACCACATTCTAACCCCGTCTGTCCCATTTCTCCTGATTCTGCTGCTCAATGTTCTCACCGTCAGACACATTTTAGTGACCAGCAGAGCCCGCAGGAGACTCCGCGCTCACACCAATGGGGACGCTCAGTCTGATACTGAAATGAGAAACCGAAAAAAATCCATAATTTTAATGATGGTGATCTCGGCCAATTTCATCCTGTTATGGTCAATGTTAATGCTGTATTCTATATGGTACCGGATGTATTGGATTGTGGATACCCCTGTGTCTCTCCATCTCCTTGTGCGGGAATTGGGCTTCATGCTGCAGCTCCTCAGTTGCTGCACAAACACCGCGATTTATGCCGTGACCCAGACTAAGTTCAGGCAGCAGCTGAAGAATGTGCTGAAATATCCCTTCACCCAAATCCATCCATCCATCAAATTCCGTCATTAATCACACCATCCGGGATTTTCTCATTTCAGATCAGTGTTTCAGCGATGGAGCAGCCTGTCGCTATGATAACATACTGAGGGGAGCGCTGGTTTGTCCATCATTATCCCACAGGGGGGTTACAGGGAAATATTTCAATGTTTCTCACAACTCAGGAGCCGGTGAGAAAAGGCACCATCCCACTGACTGTATGCATCACTTCCATTTGTAACCAATAAAAATGTTGATTAAAGCGTGCCGAGCAGCAGAGTGACCGATGTTGTGACTTTGTGTTGGGGAAGATGAGCTGGAGAGAGACAGACTCAGCCCCAAGTCCTGGTCCTCAGGGAAGGGTAGGGCACCGCGCCCTGAGTTCAGCAGCTGGGTTTAATTCCCTCTGTCCCCCCATTGCAGCCTGGCTTCCCCATTTCCTCTATCCTCCTCTTTCTCCTCAATTGTCGCCTTCTCTCTTTTTTCACGACCTCTCCCTTTCACACACTCCCCCAACCCCGATTTCTCCACCTGCCTCCACTCTTTCCTCTCCTCCCTCCACTCTCATTCTCGTCCTGTCTCTGTCTCGCTCACGCAATTCCGTCTCTACCCCATTTCCCCCTCCTCCCACCTCCAACCTCCACCGACCCACACGCAGCCTCACCACCAACGCACACCCCCAGTCTCTGGGTCAGAAGGAAAGGGAAGGAGCAGGGGGATATATTGTGTCAGAGAGAGGGACGGAGAGAGTTTCAGCCAAAGAGAAACGGAGGGAGGTGGGCAGAGAGAGAGAGGGAGACACCGAGGGAGTGGTATCAAGAGTGAGAGAAGGTGGAGAGAGAGTGAAGGAGAAGGGAGGGTGATGTAAAATAAGGAAGAGCTAGGGTGAGGGAGGGAGAAAGAGAGAGAGACGGGAGGAGACAATTAAAGAGAGGGGCGAGAAAGAAAGTGGGCGAGAGAAAGAGTGAGATGGGGAGGGTGAGAGTGGGGAGGGTGAGAGAAGGGAGGGCGAGAGAAGGGAGGGCGAGAGAAGGGATGGCGAGAGAAGGGAGGGTGAGAGAGAGGGGCGGGCGAGAGAAGGGAGGGCGAGAGAGAGGGGCGGTGGAGAGAAGGGGTGGGCTACAGAGATGGGAGGGCTACAAAAGAGGGGAGGGCTACAGAGAGAGGAGTGTGAGAGAGGGGGTGGCCGAGAGTGGGGGTGGGAGAGAGAGGGAAGGGCGAGAATGGGGGATGGAGAGAGAGTGGGGAGGGAGAGAGCGAGGAGGGCAAGAGTGGGGAGGGCGTGAGTGGGGAGGCCGAGAGAAGGGAGGGCGAGAGAGAGAGGGGCGGGTGAGAGAAGGGGAGGGTTAAAGAGAGGGGAGGGCTACAGAGAGGGGAGAGTGAGAGAGGGTGTGGCCGAGACTGGGGGTGGGAAAGAGAGAGGGAAGGGCGAGAATGGGGGATGGAGAGAGTAGGGAGGGCGAGAGAGGGGACGATGAGAGAGAGGGGCGGGCGAGACAAGGGGAGGGCTAAAGAGAGGGGAGGGCTACAGAGAGGGGAGAGTGAGAGAGGGTGTGGCCGAGAGTGTGGATGAGAGAGAAAGAGGGAACGGCGAGAGTGGCGGAGGGAGTGAGTCGGGAGGGGGAGAGAGTGGACGGTGAGAGAGTGGACGGCGAGAGAGTGGACGGCGAGAGAGTGGATGGCATGAGAGGGGTCAGCGAGAGTGAGGAGGGCGAGAGAGAGAGGAGGAGAAAGATATTGGAGTGGACGAGACATGGAGGCGAGGGGGGAAGGACGAGGGAGGAAAGGGTGTGAGACGTGAAGGCGAGAGAGTGGAGGGCGAGAGAGAGAGGGGAGAGGGCAGAGAAAGGAGAGGGCAGAGAGAGGAGAAGCCGAGAGATGGGGAGGCGAGAGAGTAGAGGGCGAGAGCCAGGGAGGGAGACAGAGCGGGGGAGAGCGAGAGATGGGGTAGAGCGGGAGAGAGGGGAGTGCAACAGAGAGGGGAGGGCGAGAGAGGGGGGAGGGCGAGAGAGGGTGTGGGCGAGAGAGGGGAGGGCAAGAGAGGGGGAGGGCGAGGGGGGGAGGGCGAGAGAGGGGGAGGGCGGGAGAGGGGAGGGAGAGTAAGAGGGAGGGAGAGTGAGATGGAGGGAGAGTGAGAGGAGGGTCAGAGAGGGGAGGGCGAGAAAGCAAAGGGCGAGTGAGGGAGATGATGGCGAGCGAGGGAAGGGGATGAAGTGCAGGGCAAGAGAGGGGTGAGCGAGAG
The DNA here is from genome assembly GCF_047496795.1 of Chiloscyllium punctatum. Lineage (NCBI taxonomy): Eukaryota > Metazoa > Chordata > Chondrichthyes > Orectolobiformes > Hemiscylliidae > Chiloscyllium > Chiloscyllium punctatum. The sequence continues at coordinate 46,221,748 of NC_092759.1, read as the reverse complement.
AGGGGAGAGCTCGAGAGAGGGTAGTGTAAGAGAGGGTAGGGCGAGAAAAGCGAGAATGAGCGAGGGGAGGGCAAGAGAGGGGTGTGAAAAAGAAAGGGGAGGGCAACAGAGGGGAGGACAAGGGAGCATGAGGAGAGCGAGAGGGGTGGTTGAGTGAGAGGAGAGCAAAGGAGGGGAGGGCAAGGGTGGGATGGTCGAGAAAGCAATGGGAAGCTAGGCGAGCGAAGGGTGGGTGAGTCAGTGGACGGCAAGAGACGGCAGGACGGGAGAGGGGAGAGCGAGAGAGAGGGGAGTGCAAGAGAGGGGAGGGAGAGAGAGGGAGAGTCGGGAGGGAGGAGGTGGGGGAGCGAGGGGAGGGTGAGAGAAGGGTGGGCGAGAGAAAGAGGGGAGGGCGAGAGGGAGAGGGGAGGGTGAGAGAAAGGAGGGTAAATTAGAGAGAAGGGTGGGCCTGAGAGAAGGGTGGGTGAGAGAGAGCGGAGGGCGAGAGAGAGCGGAGGGCAAGAGAAGGGAAGGGCGAGAGAGGGGAAGGACAGCGAGAAAGGGGTAATAGTAAGGGGAGGGTGAGGGAGGGGGTGGGAGAGACAGGTGGAGGGAGAGAGATATGGAGGGTGAGAGACACGGAGGGCGAGATAGTGGGGAGGAGAGATATAGGGGAGTGCACAAAACGTGGAGGCGAGAGAGGAAGGACGAGAGAGAGGAGAGTGTGAGACGGGAAGGTGAGAGAGGGGAAGGCGAGAGAGCGGAGGGCGAGAGAGGGGAGGGAGAGAGAGGGGAGGGAGAGTGAGCGGAGGGAGAGTGAGGGGTGGGAAAAACAGAGAGTGAAGTGAGAGAGTGGAGGGTCAGAGAGGGGGGGGCGCGAAAGTGGGGAGGCCGAGACAGAGGTGTGGGCGAGGGTGGGAGGTCAAGAGAGGAGGAGAGCGGGAGACGGGAGGGCGAGAGAGGGGAGAGCGAGAAACGGTAGGGCGAGAGAGGGAAGGGCAAGAGAGAGGTGAAGGGGGAGGGGCAGAGAGGGGAAGGAGAGAGAGGGGATGGCGAGAGAGAATAGGGCGAAAGAGGGGAAATCGAAACACTGGGAGGTCGAGAGAGGGGAGGAAGAGAGAGGGGAGGACGAGGGACAGGAGGGTGAGAGAGAGGGGAAGGAGAGAGAGAGGTGAGAGCTAGTGAGAGGGAGGGAGAGAGAGAGGGGAGGGCAAGAGAGTGGAGGGCGAGAGAGGAGAGAGCGAGAGAGTGGGGAGGGAGAGAAAGAGAGGGGAGAGCGAGAGAGGTGAGGATGAAAGAGGGGAGGGGCGAGAGAGGGGAGGGCGAAAGAGAGGAGAAGGGGAGAGAGAGAGAGACAGACAGTGCAAGAGGGAGGGAGGGAGAAAAGGGGCGAGAGAATTGGTGGAAAGCATGAGAGAAAGAGAGGGGGCGGGCAAGAGAGCGGCAAGGGCGAGAGCGAGAGAAGGGCGAGAGAGCGGGGAGGGCAAGAGAGTGGTGGGGGAGAGACAGAGGAAATGAGAGGAAGGGAGAGAGGGAGACCGCGAGAGAGAAGGGAGGCGGGAGAGAAGGGATGGCGGAAGAGAAGGCAGGGCGGTAGACTGGAGGGCGAGAGGGTGAAGGACGAGAGGGGGGAGGGCGAGAGGGGAGAGGGCGAGAGAGAGGAGACGGCGAGAGAGAGGGGAGGGCGAGAGAGAGGGGAGGGCAAGGTAGAGGGGAGTGCAAGAGAGGGGAGGGCGAGAGAGAGGAGAGGGCGAGACAGCGGGAGTGCAAGAGAGGGGAAGGCGAGAGAGAGTAGAGGGCAGAGAGAGAGGAGAGGGCAGAGAGAGAGAGAGAGAGGAGGGTAAGCGAGGGGAGGGTGAGAGAGGGGAGGGGGAGAGAGTGGCGGGGAGAGAGAGACGGGCAGGCGAGAGAAGGGGAGGGCCAGAGAAAGGGGAAGGTAGAGAGAGGGGAGGGTGAGAGAGGGGGTGTATGAGAGTGGGGGTGGGAGAGAGAGAGGGAAGGGCGAGAGTTGGGGATGGAGAGAGTAGGGAGGGCGAGAGAGGGAACGGTGAGAGAGGGGAGAGGGACAGAGTGGACGGCGAGAGAGGGGACGGCGAGAGAGGGGACGGCGAGAGAAGGTTGGGTGAGAGTGGGGGTGGGCAAGAGTGGGGTTGGGCGAGAGTGGGGGTGGGTGAGCGTGGGGGTGGGCGAGAGAGAGGGAAGGGCGAGAGTGGGGAGTGAGAGAGTACAGAGGGCGAGAGCGGGGGCGGCGAGCGAGGGGACGGCGAGGGAGGGTGTGGGCTAGAGAGGGGAGGGCGAGCGTGGAGGTCGAGAGTAGGGAGGGCGAGAGAAGTGCGGGCGAGAGAAGGGAGGGGGAGAGAAGGGAAGGCGAGAGAGAGGGGCGGGCGAGAGAAGGAGAGGGCTACAGAGAGGGGAGGGCTACAGAGAGGGGAGGGTGAGTGTGGGTGTGGGAGAGAGAGGGAAGGGCGAGAGTGAGGGACGGAGAGAGTAGGGAGGGCGAGAGAGGGGACGGCGAGAGAAGGGGAGGGCTAGAGAGAGGGGATGCCAGAGAGAGGAGAGCGAGAGAGAGGGGGTGCCTGAGAGTGGGGATAGGAGAGAGAGGGAAGGGCGAGAGTATGTGAGGGTGAGAGTAGGGAGGGCGAGAGAGGGGACGGCATGAGACGGGTCAGCGAGAGTGAGGAGGGCGAGAGTGAGGAGGGCGAGAGAGAGGGGAGGAGGGAGATAGGGGAGTACGCAAGACGTGGAGGCGATGGGGGAAGGACGAGGGAGGGGAGGATGGGAGTCAGGAAGGTGAGAGAGTGGAGGGCGAGAGAAGAAAACGCGAGAAAGAGGGGAGGGCGAGAGAGAAGGGTGAGCGAGAGTGGGGGAGATCAAGAGAAGGGGAGAGAGGGAGACGGGAGGGCGAGAGAGAGGGGAGAGCGAGAAGAGAGGAGAAGGCGAGAGACAGGGAGGCTTGAGAGGGGAGGGCGAAAGAGGGGAAGGCGAGAGAGCGGAGGGCGAGGGAGTGCAGGGCGAGAGAGAGGAGAGCGAGAGTAGGGAGGGCGAGAGAAGGGAGGGCGACAGAAGGGAGGACGAGAGAAGGGAGGGCGAGAGAAGAAAGGGCACGGGAGGGAGGGCGAGAGAAGGGAGGCCGAGGGATAGGGGCTGGCGTGAGCAGGAGAGGGCTACAGAGAGGGGAGGTCTACAGACAGGGGAGGGTGAGAGTGGGGTTGGGGGAGAGCGGGAAGTGCGAGAGTGGGGGAGGGAAAGAGTAGGGAGGTTGAGGGAGGGGATCGCGAGAGCCAGGGAGGGCGACAGAGAGGGGCGAGACCGAGAAAGGGGGTAGTCCGGGGAGAGGGAAGGGCAATCGAAAGGCGAGTGCGACAGAGAGGGGAGAGCGAGAAAGAGGGGAGGGCGAGAGATAGGAGGGCGAGAGGTGGGAGGGCAAGAGGGGGAGGGCGAGAGACGGGGGAGGGCGAGAGAGGGGGGAGGGCGAGAGAGGGGGAGCGTGAGAGAGGGGGGAAGGCGGGAGAGAAGGGAGGGAGGGAGTGATGGGAGGGCGGGAGAGAGGGGAGGGCGAGAGTAGGGAGGAAGAGTGAGGGGGAGGGAGAGTGAGAGGGAGGGAGAGTGAGAGGAGGGTGTGAGAGGGCAGGGCGAGAAAGTGATGGGCGAGTGGGGGCGATGATGGCGAGTGAGGGAAGGGGGAGCAAGTGCAGGGCAAGAGTGGGGCGACTGTGAGAGAAGAGAGCTAGAGAGAGGGTCGTGTTAGAGCGGGCAGGGCGAGAAAAGGGAGAATTAGAGAGGTGAGGGCGAGAGAGGGGAGTGAAAAAGAGAGTGGAGGGCAACAGAGGGGAGGACAAGAGAGCAAGAGGTGGGCGAGAGGGTGTGGTTGAGCGAGGGGAGAGCAAGGGGGGGAGGGCAAGGGTGGAGAGGGCGAGAAAGCAATGGGAAACGAGGGAAAGGATGGCGAGCGACGGTTGGATGAGTCAGTGGAGGACAAGAGAAGGAAGGACGAGAGAGGGGAGAGCGAGAGAGAGAAGTGTGCAAGAGAAGGGAGGGCGAGGGAGGGAGAGTATGACGAGAGGAGGAGGGGGAGTGAGGGGAGGGCGAGGGAGGAGAGGCAAGAGAGAGGAGGGCGGGAAAGGGGAAGGCGAGAGAAGGGTGGGCGTGCGAGGGAGGAGAGGGCGAGAGAGAGAGGGGAGGGCGAGAGGGAGAGGGGAGGGCGAGAGAGAGAAGGGTGGGAGAGAGAAGGGGTGGGCGAGAGAGGTGGACGGCGGGAGACATAGAGGGCGAGAGACATGGAGGACAAGAGACATGGAGCGCGATAGAGAGATAGGGGAGTGCGCGAGACGTGGAGGCGAGGGGGGAAAGACGAGAGAGTGCAGTGTGTGAGACGGGAAGGCGAGAGAGGGGAGGGCGAGAGAGTGGAGGGAGAGTGAGGGGAGAGCGGGTGAGTGGAGGGAGAGAGAGAGGGTGAAGCGAGAGAGTGGAGGGCGAGAGAGGGGAGGGCGAGAGAGGGGTGGGTGAGCGAGGGGACGGAGAGAGGCGGGAGGCCGAGAGAGGGGAGGCCAAGAGAGGGGAGGGCAAGAGTTAGAAAGGGCAAGAGAGGAGAGGACGAAAGAGGAAGAGGAGGGCGAGAGAGGGGTGGGTGAGCGAGGGGAGGCCGAGAGAGGGGAGGCCAAGAGAGGGAAGGGCGATAGAGGGAAATGTGGGCGAGAGACGGGAGGCCGAGAGAGGGGAGGACAAGAGAGTGGAGGACAAGAGAGGGAAGGGCAAGAGAGGGAAATGTGGGCGAGAGAGCGGAGGACGAGAGAGGGGATGACAAGAGAGGGGAGGACAAGAGAGGGAAGGGCAAGAGAGGGAAATGTGGGCGAGAGAGCGGAGGCTGTGAGAGCGGAAGCCGAGAGAGGGGAGGGCAAGAAAGGGGAGGGCTAGAGAGGGAGAGGAGGGAGAGTGGAGGTTGGGGAGCTAGGGGAGGGTGAGGGAGGAGAGGCATAAGAGAGAGGAGGGCGGGAAAGGGGAATTCGAGAGAAGGGTGGGAGAGCGAGGGAGGGGAGGGCGAGAGAAAGAGGGGAGGGGGAGGGGCAGAGAGGGGAAGGAGAGGGTGGGGATGGCGAGAGAGAATAGGGCGAGAGAGGGGAAGACGAAAGACTGGGAAGGCGAGAGAGGGGAGGAAGAGTGAATGGGAGGGAGAGAGAAGGGAAGGTGACAGATGAAGAGGCGAGAGAGAGGAGGGCGAGAGACGGGAGGACGAGGGACGGGAGGGTGAGAGAGAGGGGAGGGAGTGAGAGAGGTGAGAGCGAGTCAGAGGGAGATGAGGGAGCGAGAGAGGGGAGGGCAAGAGAGGGGTGGATGAGGGAATTCAGGGCGAGACAGGGGAAAGGAAAGGAAATGAGGGGGAGAGAGGGGAGTGGGAGAGAGATGAGGGGAAGAGAGAGGGAAGGGCGAGAGTGTGGAGGGCGAGAGAGGAGAGAGCGAGAGAGGGGGAAGGCGAGGGGGAAGGGAGGCTGAGAGAGAGAAGGGAGAGAAAGAGAGGGAAGAGCGAGAGAGATGACGATGAAAGAGGGGAGGTGGCGAGAGAGGGGAGGGCGGGAGAGAGGAGAAGGGGAGAGAGAGAGAGAGAGGAAGTGCAAGAGGGAGGGAGGGAGAAAAGGGGCGACAGAAGTGGAGGAAAGCATGAGAGAGAGAGGGGGACGGCAAGAGAGCGGGAAGGGCGAGAGCGAGAGAAGGGCGAGAGAGAGAGGGGCGAGAGAGCGGGGAGGGCAAGAGAGGGATGGGGGAGAGACAGAGAAGAGGAGAGGAGGGGAGAGAGGGAGACCGCGAGTGAGAAGGGAGGCAGGAGAGAAGGGAGGGCGGGAGACAAGAGAGGGCGGGAGAGGATGAGTGAGAGGGGGGAGAGCGAGAGAGAGGTGAGGGCGAGAGAGAGGGGAGTGCAAGAAAGGGGTGGGCGAGAGAGAGGAGAAGGCAGAGAGAGAGAGAGGAGGGTGAGAGAGGGGCGGGTGAGAGAGGGGAGGCTGAGAGAGGGGAGGGGGAGATTGGGGAGGGGGAAAGATAGGAGGGGAGAGAGGGTGGGGAGAGAGAGAGGGGAGGGGGAGAGAGAGAGGGGCGGGCGAGTGAAGGGGAGGGCAAGAGAGAGGGGAGGGGTAGAGAGAGGGGAGGTAGAGAAAGGGAGTGGCCGAGAGTGGGGGTGGGAGAGAGACAGAGGGAAAGGGCGAGAGTGGGGGAGGTAGAGAGTAGGGAGGGCGAGAGAGCGGAGGGGGAAAGAGAGAGGGGCGGGCGAGTGAAGGGGAGGGCAAGAGAGAGGGGAGGGGTAGAGAGAGGGGAGGTAGAGAAAGGAAGTGGACGAGAGTGGGGGTGGGAGAGAGACAGAGGGAAAGGGCGAGAGTGGGGGAGGTAGAGAGTAGGGAGGGCGAGAGAGGGGAGGGTGAGAGAGGGGGCAGTGGGAGAGGGGTCGCCGAGAGAGGGGACGGCGAGAGAAGTGTGCGTGAGAGTGGGGGTGGGCGAGAGTGGGGGTGGTTGAGAGAGAGGGAAGGGCGAGAGTGGGGGAGGGAGAGAGTAGGCAGGGCGAGAGAGGGGAGGGCGAGAGAGTGGGTGGGCGAGAGAGAGGGAAGGGCGAGAGAGAGGGAAGGGCGAGAGAGGGGAGGGCGAGAGTGGGGAGAGCGACAGAAAGGAGGGCGAGAGAGAGGAGCGGGCGATAGAAGGGGAGGGCTACTGAGAGGGGAGGGTTACAGAGAGTGGAGGGTGAGAGTGGGTGTGGGACAGAGAGGGAACAGCGAGAGTGGGGGACGGAAAGATGAGGGTGGGCGAGAGAAGGATGGCGAGAGAGGGGAGGGCGAGAGAGGGGACTGCGAGAGAGAGGGGAGGGCTAGAGGGAGGAGAGGGAGAGAGATGGGGTGCCCGAGAGTGGGGACAGGAGAGAGAGAGGGAGGGGCGGGAGTGGGTGAGGGAGAGAGTAGGGAGGGCGAGAGAGGGGACGACATGAGACGGGTAGGCGAGAGCGACGAGGGCGAGAGTGAGGAGGGCGAGAGAGAGGGCACGAGAGAGTTAGGGGAGTGCGCGAGACGTGGAAGGGAGGGCGGAAGGACGAGGGACGGGAGGATGAGAGTCGGGAAGGTGAAAGAGTGGTGGGCGAGAGAGGAAAGGGCGAGAAAGAGGGGAGGGCGAGAGAGAAGGGTGGGCGAGAGAGGGGAGGGCGAGAGAGGGGAGGGCAAGAGAGGGGAGGGCAAGAAAGGGGGGGCTAGAGAGAGAGAGGAGGGCGATAGAGGGGAGCGCAAGTGAGGGGAGGGTGAGAGAGAGAGAAGGGCGAGAGAGAGGAGGGCGAGAGAGAGGGGAAGTCGAGTGAGGGGAGAGGGTCTGACCAGAGAGTGAGAGAGGGGAGGGCGAGAGAGGGCAGGGTGAGAGAGGGCAGGGCGAGAGAGAGGGAGAGGAGGGCGAGAGACGGGTGGGTGAGTCTGGGGTGGTCGACAGAGGTGAGTGCGAGACACAGGGGAGGGTGAGAGACAGGGGAGGGCGAGAGACGGGGGAGGCCAGGAGATGGGGAGGGATGGAGACAGGAGAAGGCGAGAGACAGGAGAAGGCGAGAGACAGTGGAATGCGAGAGACAGGGGAGGGAGAGAGACAGGGGAGAGATAGAGACAGGGATAGGGAGAGAGAAAGAGTTAGGGAGAGAGACAGGGGAGGGAGAGAGACAGGGGAGGGAGAGAGACAGGATTTGGGAGAGAGACAGGGTTAAGAAGAGATACAGGGGAGGGAGAGAGACAGGAGAGGGAGAGAGACAGGGGAGGGAGAGACCGAGTTAGAAAGATTTGGTGGGCGAGATGGGGAAGGCGAGAGAGAGGTAAGGGCGACAGAGAGGGGAGGGCAGGGCGAGAGACGGGTGGGTGAGTGTGGAGTGGGCGACAGAGGTGAGGGCGAGACACAATGGAGGGCAAGAGACAGGGAAGGGCGAGAGAGGGGGGAGGGCGAGAGACAGGGGAGGGCGAGAGAAGGGAAGGGCAGGAGACGGGGATGGCGAGAGTCGGGGGAAGGCGAGAGACAGGGGAAGGGGAGAGACAGGCGAAGGAGACAGACAGGGGAGGGAGAGAGACAGGAGAGGGAGAGAGACAGGGGAGGAAGAGAGACAGGGTTAGGGAGTGAGACAGGGTTAGGAAGAGAGACAAGGGGGACTGAGACGGGGAGGGAGAGAGACAGGGGAGTGAGAGACAGAGGAGGGAGGGAACGAGTTAGAAAGAGTGGGTGGGCGAGATAGGGGAGGGCGAGAGAGAGGTAACGGCGAGACAGAGGGGAGGGCGTGAGTGAGGGGAGAGCGAGAGTGAGGGGAGGGCAAGAGAGAGGGGAGGGTGAGAGAGTGGGGAGGGCGAGAGAGGGGAGATCGAGAGAGGGGAGGGCGAGAGAGGAAAATGATGGCGAGAGAGGGCAGGGCAAGAGAGGGGAGGGCTAGAGAGGGAGGATGAGAGTGTGGAGGGCGGGAGGGGGAAGGGGGAGAGACGGAAGGGCGAGAGAAGGAAGGACGAGAGACTGGAGGGCGAGAGACCGGAGGGCGAGAGAGGGGAGGGCGAGAGGGGGAGGGCGAGAGACGAGGAGGGCAGGAGACGGGGAGGGCAGGAGATGGGGGAGGGAGAGAGACGGGGATGGCGAGAGACAGGGGAAGGAGAGAGACAGGGGAAGGAGAGAGACAGGGGAGGGAGGGAGATAGGGGAGGAAGAAAGACATCGTTAGGGAGAGAGAAAGTGATAGGGATAGATACAGGGGAGGGAGAGAGATAGGGGAGGGAGAGACTGAGTGAGACAGAGTGTGTGGGTGAGAGAGGTGAGGGCGAGAGAGAGGTAAGGGCAAGAGAGAGGAGACGGCGAGAAAGAGGGGAGGGCGTGAGTAAGGGGAGCGCGAGAGTGCGGGGAGGGCAAGAGAGAGGGGAGGGCGGGAGAGAGGTTATGGCGAGACAGAGGGGAGGGCGAGAGACGGAAGGGCGAGAGACGGAAGGGCGAGCGAGGGGAGGGCGAGGGAGGGAAATGTTGGCGAGAGAAGGGAGGGCGAGAGAGGGGAGGGCGAGAGAGGGAAATGTTGGCGAGAGAGGGGAGGACGAGAGTGGGGGAGGGCGAGAGACGGAAGGGCGAGAGACGGGAGGATGAGAGACGGGAGGGTGGGAGAGGGGAGGGCGAAAGAGGGGAGGGCAAGAGAGGGAAGGGCGAGAGAGGGGAGGGCGAGAGACAGGAGGGCGAGGCAGGGGAGGGCGAAAGAGGGGAGGGCGAGAGAGGGGAAGGCGAGAGAGGGAAGGGCGAGAGAGGGAAGGGCAACAGAGGGAAGGGCGAGAGAGGGGAGGGCTAGAGAGGAAGTCGAGGATGAGCAAGGGGAGGGCGAGCGGGGGGGGCGAGGGAGAGGATAGGGCGAGAGAGAGAGGGGAGGGCGACAGAGAGTGGAGGAGGAGAGAGAGGGGAAGTTTAGTGAGGGAGAGAGATGGGAGCGCGAGGGAGAGAGAGGGGAGGGCGAGAGACAGAAGGGCGAGAGAGTGGAGGGCGTGAGATGGGAGGGCGAGAGAGGGGAGGGCAAGAAATGGGTGGGCTCGAGAGGGAGAGGAGGGTGAGAGAGTGGAGCGCAAATGAGGGGAGGGTGAGAGAGAGAGAAGGGCGAGAGAGAGGGGAAGTCAGGTGAGGGGAGAGGGTCGGACCAGAGGGTGAGAGAGGGGAGGGCGAGAGAGGAGAGGACGAGAGAGGGCAGGGCGAGACAGGGGAGGGCGAGTGAAGGGAGGGCGAGAGAGGATAGGGCGAGAGAGGGAAATGATGGCGAGAGAGGGGAGGACGAGAGTGGGGGAGGGCGAGAGAGGGAAGGGCGAGAGAGGGGAGGGCGAGAGAGGGGAGGGCGAGAGAAGGGAGGGCAAGACAGGGGAGGGCGAGAGAGCGGAGGGCGAGAGAGGGGAGGGCGAGAGACAGGGGAGGGCGAGAGAGTGGAGGGCGAGAGAGGGGAGGGCAAGAGACGGGGGAGGGCGAGAGACGGAAGGGCAGGAGACGGGAGGGCAAGAGAGGGGAGGGTGAGAGAGGGGAAGGCGAGAGAGGGAAGGGCGAGAGAGGGAAGGGCAAGAGAGGGAAGTTTAAGAGAGGGAAGGGTGAGAGAGGGAAGATCAAGAGAGTGAAGGGCAAGAGAGGGAAGGGCGAGAGAGGGAAAGGCGACAGAGGGAAGTGTGAGAGAGGGGAGGGCGAGAGAGGGGAGGGCAAGGGAGAGTGTAGGGAGAGAGAGAGAGGGGAGGGCGACAGAGAGGGGAGGGGGAGAGAGAGGGGAAGTCGAGTGAAGGTTGAGTGTCTGGCCAGAGGGAGAGAGATGGGAGAACGAGAGAGGGGAGAGCGAGTGAGGGGAGGGCGAGAGATGGGAGGGCGAGAGAGGGAGAGGAGGGCGAGATACGGTCGGGTATGTGTGGGGTGGGCGACAGTGTTGAGGGCGAGAGACAGGGGAGGGCGAGAGACGGGGGAGGATGAGAGACGGGGGAGGGCGAGAGACAGGGGAGGGAGAGAGACAGGGGAGGGAGAGAGACAGGTGAGGGAGAGACTGAGTTAGATAGAGAGGGTGGGCGAGATAGGGGCGGGCGAAAGAGATGGGTGGGCGAAAGAGAGGGGAGGGCGAGAGTGAGGGGAGGGCGAGGGTAACGGGAGGGCGAGAGAGAGGGGAGAGCGAGAGAGACGGGAAGGCGAGAGAGGGGGAGGGCGAGAGAGGGGGAGAGGGAGAGAAGAAGGGCGAGAGAGGGGAGGGAGAGAGAGGGGAGGGCAAGAGACGGAAGGGCGATAGAGCAGAGGGCCTGAGATGGGAGGGCGAGAGAGGGGAGGGCGAGAGAGGGGAGGGCGAGAGAGGGAAATGATGACGAGAGAAGGCCGGGCAAGAGAGGGGAGGGCAAGAGTGGGGAGCGCAAGAAAGGGGATGGCTAGAGAGGGAGAGGTGGTCGAGAGAGAGGAGGATGAGAGTGGGTGAGGGAGAGAGTAGGGAGGGCGAGAGAGTGGACGGCATGAGACGGGTCGGCGAGAGTGAGGAGGGTGAGAGAGAGGGGATGAGAGAGTGTGTGAGATATGGAGGCGAGGGGGGAAGGACGAGGGACAGGAGGATGTAAGTTGGAATGGTGAAAGAGTGGAGGGCGAGAGTGGGAAGGGCGAGAAAGAAGGGAGGGTGAGAGAGAAGGGTGGGCGAGAGAGGGGAGGGCGAGAGAGGGGGGGCTAGAGAGGGAGAGGAGGGCGAGAGAGGGGAGCGCAAGTGAGGGGAGGGTGAGAGAGAGAGAAGGGCGAGAGAGAGAGAGACGAGGGCGAGAGAGAGGGGATGTCGAATGAGGGGAGATGGTCGGACCAGAGGGTGAGAGAGGGGAGGGCGAGTGAGGGGAGGGCGAGTCTGGGGTGGTCGACAGAGGTGGGTGCGAGACACAGGGGAGGGCGAGAGACAGGGGAGGGCGAGAGACGGGGAGGGCGAGAGACAGGGGAGAGCGAGAGACGGGGGAGGCGAGAGACAGGCGGAGGGATAGTGACAGGGGAGGGAGAGAGACAGTGTTCGGGAGAGAGACAGGGTTAAGAAGAGATACAGGGGAGGGAGAGAGACAGGGGTGGGAGAGACGGAGTTAGAAAGAGTGGGTGGGCGAGATAGAGGAGGGCGAGAGAGAGGTAAGGGCGAGAGAGAGGGGAGGGTGAGAGAGAGGGGAGGGCGGGAGACGGGTGGGTGAGTGTGGAGTGGGCGACAGAGGTGATGGCGAGACACAATGGCGGGCAAGAGACAGGGGAGGGTGAGAGACGGGAAGGGCAGGAGACGGGGATGGCGAGAGACGGGGGAAGGCGAGTTCCAGGGGAAGGGGTGAGACAGGGGAAGGAGAGAGACAGGGGAAGGAGAGAGACAGGGTTAGGGAGAGACAGGGTTAGGGAGAGACACAGGGGAGGGAGAGAGACAGGGGAGGGAGGGAGACAGGGGAGTGAGAGAGACAGGGGAGGGAGAGAACGAGTTAGAAAGAGTGGGTGGGCGAGATAGGGGAGGGCGAGAGCGACGTAACGGCGAGAGAGAGTGGAGGGCGTGAGTGAGAGGGAGGGCGAGAGTTAGGGGAGGGCAAGAGAGAGGGGAAGGTGAGAGAGTGGGGAGGTCGAGAGAGGGGAGGGCTAGAGAGGGAGGACGAGTGTGGTGGAGGGCGGGAGAGGGAAGGGGGAGAAACGGAAGGGCAATCGAGGGGAGGGCGAGAGAGGGGAGGGCGACAGAAGGGAGGGCGAGAGAATGGAGGGCGAGAGACGGCAGGGCAAGCGAGGAGAGGGCGAGATGGGGAGGGCGAAAGAAGGGAGGGCAAGAGAGGGGAGTGCGAGAGGGAAATGATGGCGAGAGAGGGGAGGACGAGGGTAGGGGAGGGCGAGAGAGGGAAGGGCGAGAGGCGGAAGGGCGAGAGACGGAAGGATGAGAGACGGGAGGGTGGGAGAGGGGAGGGCGAGAGAGGGGAGGGCGAGAGAGGGGAGGGCGAGAGAGGGGCGGGCAAGACAGGGGAGGGCGAGAGAGTGGAGTGTGAGAGAGGGGTGGGCGAGAGACTGGGGAGGGCGAGAGACGGAAGGGCAGGGTCAAGAGGGCAAGAGAGGGAAGGGCGAGAGAGGGGAGGGTGTCTGGCCAGAGGGAGAGAGATGGGAGGGCGAGAGAGGGAGAGGAGGGCGAGAGACGGTTGGGTGAGTGTGGGGTGCGCGACGGGTGAGGGCGAGAGACAGGGAGGGCGAGAGACGGGGGAGGGTGAGAGGCAGGGGAGGGCAAGAGACAGGGTTACGGAGAGAGACAGGGTTAGGGAGAGACACAGGGGAGGGAGAGAGACAGGGGAGGGAGAGAGACAAGGGAGGGAGAGACCGAGTTAGAAAGAGTGGGTGGGCGAGATAGGAGCGGGTGAGAGAGAAGTAAGGGCGAAAGAGAGGGGTGGGCGAGAGAGAGGGGAGCGCGAGAGTGAGGGGAGGGCTAGAGAGGGGGAGGGTGAAAGAGGGGGAGAGGGAGAGAAGAAGGGCGAGAGAGGGGAGGGAGAGAGAGAGGAGGGTGAGAGAGTGGAGGGCGAGAGAGGGGAGGAGGAGAGACAGTGGAGGGCGAGAGATGAAAGGGCAAGAGTCTGGAGGGCAAGAGGGGAGGGCGAGAGAGTGGCGGGCGAGAGACGGGAGGGCAAGAGGGGAGGCCGAGAGAGGGGAGAGCAAGAGACAGGGGAGGGTGAGAGACGGAAGGGCAAGAGATGGGAGGGCAAGAGATGGGAGGGCGAGAGTGGGGAAGGCGAGAGAGGGAAGGGCAAGAGAGGGAAGGTTAAGGGAGGGAAGGGTGAGAGAGCGAAGGGCAAGAGAGGAAAGGGCGAGAGAGGGAAAGGCGAAAGAGGGAAGTGCGAGAGAGGGGAGGGCGAGAGAGTGAGACGAGTAAGAGCGAGGGGAGGGAGAGCGAGGGGAGGGCGAGAAAGGGGAGGGCGAGGGAGAAGGTACGGCGAGAGAGAGAGGGGAGGGCGACAGAGAGTGGAGGGAGAGAGAGAGGGGAAGTCGAGTGAGGGGAGGGTGTCTTTCCGGAGGGAGAGAGATGGGAGGGCGAGAGAGGGAGAGGAGGGCGAGAGACGGTTGGGTGATGTGGGGTGGGCGACGGGTGTGGGCGAGAGACAGGGGAGGGCGAGAGACGGGGGAGGGTGAGAGACAGGGGAGGGCGAGAGACAGGGGAGGGAGAGAGATGGAAGGGCGAGAGAGGGGAGGGCGTAAGATGGGAGGGCGAGAGAGAGGAGGGTGAGAGAGGGGTGGGCGAGAGAGGGAAATGATGACGACAGAAGGCGGTACAAGAGAGGGGAGGGCAAGAAAGGGGATGGCTGGAGAGGGAGACAAGATCGAGAGAGGTGAGGACAAGCGTGGGTGAGGGAGAGAGTAGGGAGGGCGAGAGAGTGAACGGCATGAGACGGGTCGGCGAGAATGAGGAGGGCGAGACGGAGGGGAAGAGAGAGATAGGGAGTGCGCGAGACGTGGAGGCGAGGGAGGAAGGACGAGGCACGGGAGGATCTGAGTCGGGAAGGTGAAAGAGTGGAGGGCGAGAGAGGCAAGGGCGAGAATATGGGAGGGCGAGAGAGAAGGGTGGGCGAGAGAGGGGAGGTCGAGAGAGGGGAGGTCAAGAGGGGGGAGGGTAAGAAAGAGGGGGGCTGGAGAGGGAGAGGAGGGCGAGAGAGGGGAGCGGAATTGAGGGGAGGGTGAGAGAGGGAGAAGGGTGAGAGAGCGAGAGGAGGGCGAGAGAGAGGGGAAGTCGAACCAGAGGGTGAGAGATGGGAGGGCGAGAGAGTCTGGGGTGGTCGACAGAGGTGAGTGCGAGACACAGGGGAGGGCGAGAGACAGGGGAGGGCGAGAGACCGAGGAGGGCGAGAGACAGGGGATAGCAAGAGACGGGGGAGGCCAGGAGACGGGGAGGGCGAGAGATGGGAGAAGGCGAGAGACAGGGGACGGCAAGAGACAGGGGAGTGCGAGAGACGAGAAGGGCAGGAGACGGGGATGGCGAGAGACGGGGTAAGGCGAGAGACAGGGGAAGGACAGAGACAGGGGAAGGGCAAGAGAGGGTATGGCACGAGAGGGAGAGGAGGGCGAGAGAGGGGAGGACGAGAGTGAGGGGAGGGCGAGAGAGGGGAGGGCGAGAAAGGGGAGGGCGATAGTGGGAAATGACGGCAAGAGAGGGGAGGGTGAGAGCTGGGAAGGCGAGAGTGGGGAGGGACAGAGAGGGGAGGGCGAGAGAGTGGAGGGGGAGAGAGCAGAAGGCGAGAGAGGGGAAGGTGAGAGAGGGGAGAGTGAGAGAGGGGAGGGTGAGGGACAGGAAGGGGGAGAGAGGGGAGGGCGAGAGAGGGGAGGGCGAGAGAGGGGAGGGCAAGAGAGGGGAGGGCAAGAGTGGGGAGGGTTAGAGAGTGAGAAGATGGTGAGCGATGGGGCGGGCGAGCGAGGGGAGGGCGAGAGACTGGAGGCAGAGAGACAGGTGATGGCAAGAGAGGGTAGGGAGAGATGGGGTGGGCGATAGAGTGGTAGGCGAGAGTGGGAGAGGAGGGAGAGAGAGGGGAGGGCAATAGAGGGGATGGCGAGAGAGGGGAGGGCAAGAGAGGGGAGGGTGAGAGAATGGATGTTGAGAGAGGGGAGGCGAGGGAGGGGAGGGCGAGAGACGGGAGGGCGAGAGAGTGGAGGGCAAGAGAGGGGAGGGCGCGTGAGTGGAGAATGCGAGGGGCAGGGCGAGAGAGGGGAGGGCGAGAGTGGGAGAGGAGGGGAAGAGACGCGTGGGTGAGTGTGGGGTATGCGGCAGAGGTGAGGGCGACAGACAGGGTAGGGCGAGAGACAGGGGAGGGCGAGAGACGGGGAAGGCGAGAGACGGGGAAGGCGAGAGACGGGGGAGGGCGAAAGACGGGGAGGGCGAGAGACGGGGGAGGGCGAGAGAAGGGGGAGGGCGAGAGACAGCGGAGGGAGACAGACAGGGGAGGGAGAGAGACAGGGGAGGGAGAGAGACATGGTTTGGGAGTGAGATAGAGTTATGGAGAGAGACAGGGGAGGAAGAGAGACAGGGGAGGGAGAGAGAAAGGTAACGGCGAGAGAGAGGGGAGGGCGAGAGTGAGGGGAGGGCGATAGAGGGGGAGGGGGAGATACAGAAGGGCGAGAGACGACAGGGTGAGAGATGGAAGGCGAGAGAGGGGAGGGCAAGAGAGGGTATGGCACGAGAGGGAGAGGAGGGCGAGAGAGGGGAGGACGAGAAAGAGGGGAGGGCGAGAGAGGGGAGGGCGAGAGTGGGAAATTATGGCAAGAGAGGGGAGGGTAAGAGAGGGGAGGGCTATAGAGGGAGAGGTGGGCGAGAGAGGGGAGGGCGAGAAACGGAAGGGTGAAAGACGGAAGGGCGAGAGACGGGGAGGGCGAGAGATGGAAGGGCGAGAGAGCGGAGGGCGAGAGAGGGGAGAGCGAGGGAGGGAGAGAGACGGGTGGGTGAGTGTGGGGTGGGCCACAGAGAAGAGGGCGAGTCACAGGGGAGGGAGTGAGACATGGGAAGGGCGAGAGACAGGGGAGTGCAAGAGACAGCGGAGTGTGAGAGACGGGGAGGGCGAGAGCTGGGGAAGGCGGGAGACGGGGGAGGGCGAGAGACAGGGGAGGGAGACATACAGGGGAGGGAGTCAGAGAGGGGAGGGAGAGACCGAGTGAGAAATAGTGGGATGGCAAGATAGGGGAGGGCGAGAGAGAGGGGAGGACTAGAGTGAGGGGAGTGCGAGAGTGAGGGGAGGGTGAGAGTGAGGGGAGTGTGAGAGTGAGGGGAAGGCGAGAGAGAGGGAATGGCGAGAGATTCGAGGGCAAGAGAGGGAGAGGAGGTCGAGAGAGGGGAGGACGAGAGTGAGGGGAGGGCGAGAGAGGGGAGGGCGAGAGAGGGGAGGGCGAGAGAGGGATATTCGGGAGAGTAGAGTGCGACGGAGAGGTGGGGCAGTGAGGATTGTGCGAGTGAGGGAGAGGTGGGTAAGCGAGAGAGAGTAATCAGAGCGAGGTGTCGGCGAGCGATTGGAGGGCGAGAGAGGGGAGGGCGTGACAGTGTGGGCAAGAGAGGGGTGGGCGAGTGAGGGGAGGTCGTGAGATGGGAGGTAGTGAGAGGGGGAGGGCGAGAGAGTGAAGAATGTAAGAGGGTTGGGCGAGAGAGAGGTGCACGAGAAGTTGGTATGCGAGTGAGGGGAGGTCGAGAGAGAAGAAGTCGAGAGAAAAGAATTCGAGAGAGGGGAGGTCGAGAGAGGGGAGGTCGAGAGAGGGGAGGGCGAGAGAGGGAAGAACGTAAGAGGGGTGGGATAGAGAGAGATGGGCAAGATGAGTTGTGCGAGTTAGCGGACGTCGGGAGAGGGGGTGGCGAGAGAGAGGTAGGCGAGTGAGGGGTGTGTGAGTTAGGGAGTGGCGGGCAAGCGAGAGAGAGTAGGTGGAGCGAGGTGTCAGCGAGTGATTGGGGGGTGAGAGAGAGGTGGACGAGTGAGGGAAGGTCGATGGATGGGAGGTCGAGAGAGGGGAGGGCGAGAGATGGAAGGATGTAAGGGGGTAGGCGAGAGAGAGGTGCGCGTGCGTGTGGTGGGCGAGAGGTAGGAATGCGAGTGAGGAGCGGTCGAGAGAGGGGAGGTCGAGAGAGGGGAGGGCGAGTGACGGGAGGGTGAGAGAGGGGAGGTAGAGAGTGAGTAAGGGAGAGAGGAGGGCGAGAGACGGGAGGTCGAGAGAGGGCAGGGCAAGAGAGGGGAGGATGAGAGAGGGGTGGGCGAGAGAGGGGTGGGCAAGAGAGGGGTGGGCGAGAGTGGGGTGGGCGAGAGTGGGGTGGGCGAGAGAGGGGCTGGCGAGAGAGTGGTGGGCGAGAGTGGGGTGGGTGAGTGAGGGGACGTCGGGAGAGGGGAGAGCGAGAGAGAGGTAGGCAAGTGAGGTGTGTGTGAGTGAATGAGTGGCGGGCAAGCGAGAGAGGGTAGGTCGAGCGAGGTGTCGGCGCGTGATTGGGGTTGAGAGAGGGGCGGGCGAGTGAGAGAAGAAGTTAAGAGGGGTGGGCGAGAGAGAGATGCGCGAGCGTGGGGTGGGCGAGAGGTAGGTATGCGAGTGAGGCGAGATCGAGAGAGGGGAGGTCGATAGAGGGAAGGGCGAGTGACAGGGGAGGGCGAGAGAGGGGAGGTAGAGAGCGAGTATGCGAGAGAGGTTGGGCGAGATAGGGAAGGGCGAGAGAGAGGGAGGGCGAGATAGAGCGGAGGGCGAGGAAGAGCGGAGGGTGAGGAAGAGTGGAGGGCGAGGAAGAGGGGAGTTCGAGAGAGGGAAATGATGGTGAGAGAGAGGGGAGGGCGAGAGAGTGGAGAGCAAGAGAGGCGAGGGCGAGAGGGGGTGGGCGAGAGAGTGGAGAGGAGGGCGAGAGAGGGGTGGGAGAGCCCGAATAAGTGAGATGGAGTGGGCGAGAGAGGGGTGGGCGAGAGAGGGGAGGGTGAGAGAGTGGAGGGCGAGAGTGCGGTGGGCGAGAGGGGGTGGGCGAGAGAGGGGTGGGCGAGAGAGGGATAGTCGGGAGAATGGAGTGCGACAGAGAGGTGGGGGAGTGATGGGTGTGCGAGTGAGGGAGAGGAGGGTAAGCTAGAGAGAGTAGGTTGAGCGAGGTGTCGGCGAGCGATTGGAGGGTGAGAGAGGGGAGGGCGTGACAGTGTGGGCGAGAGAGAGGTGGGCGAGTGAGGGGAAGTCGTGAGATGGGAGGTGGTGAGAGGGGAGGGCGAGAGATTGAAGAACGTAAGAGGTTTGGGCGAGAGAGAAGTGCGCGAGAGGTAGGTATGCGAGTGTGGGGAGGTTGAGAGAGGGGAGGTCGAGAGAGGGGAGGTCGAGAGAGGGGAGGACGTGAGGGTGGTTGGTCGAGAGAGGGAAGGATGTGAGGGGGTGGTCGAGAGAGAGAGGTGGGTGAGAGTGCGGTGGGCGATTGAAGGGAGGTTGGGAGAGGGGAGGGCGAGGGAGAGGTGGGCGAGTGAGGGGTGTGCGAGTGAGAGTAGGTCGAGCGAGGTGTGGGCGAGGGATTGGAGGGTGTGAGAGGGGAGGATGAGAGAGAGGGAGGGTGAGGAAGAGAAACGGCGAGGAAGAGTGGAGGGTGAGGAAGAGTGGAGGGCGAGAGAGGGGAGGGCAAGAGTGGGGAGGGAGAGAGTGGGGAGGGCGTGAGAGGAGAACGCGTGATAGGGTAAGGCGACATGGGGGAGGGCAAGAAGGGGGAGGGTGAGAAGGGGAGGGCGAGAAGGGGGGAGGGCGAAAGGGTAGAGAGTGAGAAAGAAGAGAGGGTGAAAGTGGGGAGGGCGAGAGAGGGGAGGGCGACAGAGTGGAGGGCGACAGAGGGGTGGGCGACACTGGCGTGGGCGAGACTGGGGTGGGCGAGACTGGGTTGGCAAGTGAGGGGAAGTCGAGAGAAGGGAGGTCGAGCAAGGTGTGGTCGAGCGATTCGAGGGTGAGAGAGGGGAGGGTGAGAGCGCAGGAGGGCGAGAAAGTGGGGAGTGCCAGAGAGGGGACGTCGAGAGCGGGAAATGATGGTGAGAGAGGGGAGGGCAAGGGAGTGGAGGGCGAGAGAGGGGAGGGCGATTAAGGGGAGAGCGAGAGAGGGGAGGGCAAGAGAGGGTGATGGCGAGAGAGAGGTGAGGGCAAGAGAGAGAGGGGAGGGTGAGAGACAGTGGAGGGCGAGAGAGAGTGGAGGGCGAGAGAGTGGAGGGCGAGAGAGGGGAGGGCGAGAGAGGGCGACAGGGATAGAGACAGAGAGAGAGCCAGAACGAGAGCAAGAGACGCAGAGAGATGAACAAAGGGAGCAAGCAATAGAGAGAGAGAGTGAGAGAAAGAGACAGCGAGAGCAAGCGTTGACGAGAGAGAAAGTTGCAAGAGGGATGGAGAAACGGCGCAGATACGAGAGAGTGCGAGAGAGTGAGAGAGAGAAAGCGAGCGAAATAGAGAGAGACGTTCGAGAGAGAGGAGATTGGTAGAGGGAAGGGGCAGGATAGAAACAGAAAGGGCTACAGAGAAAGAGAAGGGGAGAGTGAGAGAGAGCGGGAGCGAGAGAGAGAGAAAGGGAGTGAGATAGAGGGGAGAGCGAGATGGAGAGATGGGGCAAGCGAGAGCTAGAGTTATGAGAGAGGGGTGAAAGAGAGAGCGAGCAGGCAAGAGATGGACGGAAGGCCGAGAGAGACAGAGAGAGAAAGAGAAACAGACAGACAGACAGAGACAGAGATAGAGAGATAGGGAGGGTGAGAGAGGAAGAGAGTGTGTGAGAGCGATGAATGAAGAGCGAATGAGGGAGAGAGGTGGCGAGATAGAGGGGCCAAAGAAAGATAGGGGCAAGAGAGAGAAAGAGAGGAGGAGAGAGAGAGAGAGAGGAGCGAGCCAGAGAGGGGGAGAGTGACCGAGAGAGAGTGAGAGAGTGGTGTGAGAGGGGCGACAGACAGAGAGAACGAGCGAGCGAGAGAGATAGAGAAGGAGTGAGAGAGCATAAGGGGATAGAGAGAGGGGGATGGGGGAAGAGAAACGGTGAAGAGAGAGGGGAAAAAGAGAGGGCGGAAGCGAGGGGGGAAGAGGGGGGGTAGAAAGGGAAGAGAGAGGTGGGAACAGAGAGGGCTGGAAGAGAGAGGGCAAAGAGAGGGGGGAAGAGAGAGGGGGGAATAGAGAGGGGGAAGAGAGATGGGGGAAGAGAGAGGAGGGGAAGAGAGAGGGGAAGAGAGAGGGTGGGAAGAGAGAGGGGAGAAGAGAGAGGGCGGGAAGAGAGAGGGGGAAGAGAGAGGGCGGGAAGAGAGAGGGGGGAAGAGAGAGGGCGGAAGAGAGAGGGGGAAGAGAGAGGGCGGAAGAGAGAGGGGAAAGAGAGGGGGAAGAGAGTGGGAGAAAGGGGAGAGAGAGGGGGAGAGAGAGGTGGTAGAGAGACGGGGACGAGAGAGGAGGAGGAAAGAGTAGGAGGAGAGAGGGGGAGGAGAGAGGGGGAGAGTGGGAGAGAAAGGGGGTAGAAAGGAGGGAGAGAGAGGAGAGACAGGTGAGAAAGGGGATAGAGAAATGGGTGATAGAGAGGGGAATAGAGAGCGGGGGTTAGGGAGGGTGTTAGAGAGAGGGGTTTAGAGAGAGGGGATAGAGAGAGAGGGATAGAATGGGGGAAGCGAGAGAGGGAAAGGAGAGAGGTGAAAAACAGAGAGGGATGGAGAGTGCAAGGGAGACAGAGAGAGAGACAGAGAGAGCGAGAAAGACAGAGATAGAGAGAGCACGGGTGAGTGAGAGAGAGAACGAGAGACAGAGAAAGAAGGGTAGAGCGATTGAGGGAGAGAGAGGGCAGAGCGAGAGATGGGGCAACCGAGAGACAGAGTGATGAGAGAGAGGGGTGTGTGTGAGAGAGAGAGGAGATGAGGAAGGGGGAGAAGTGAGAGAGAGAGAGGGGGAGAGAGGAACAGAGAGAGAGAGAGAGAGCAAGAGTGAGAGAGAAGAGATGAGAGAGGGAGGGAGGACTGAGTGAGAGACAGACAGATGTGAAACGAGAGAGTGAGCGCAGTAAGAGAGAGGGAGAGGGAGAGGTGGAGAGAGAGAGCGTGATAGCACAAGAGAGGGTGAGAGCGTGAGATAGAGAGAGAGGGATGACAGAGAGAGGGATAGAGAGAGGGGGGCGAGAGAGCGGGCGGGCGGGCGAGGTGGGGGCAAGTGGGGGCGAGAGAGGGTGGCGAGAGAGAGGGGCGAGAGAGAGGGGGCTAGAGAGAGGAGGCTAAAGAGGGGGATATAGGGGGCCGTACTGGGGGTGAGAGGGGGAGAGATGCGGGAAGAGAGAGGAGGCGAGAGGGGAGAGTGAGGGTGGCAAGAGAGAGGGCGAGAGTGGAATGAAGAAGGGACAACAAAACTGATCTTGCCAGAAGTGCTGACTTGTATTGAAAAAATTGTTGAAAATCCTGACCCGTGGGTTAGGACAACAGTCTTGAATCAATCTGCTCCAGAACCCTGAGCTTCCAAACCTAAAAGCACATAAGGTTGATATGTTTATGTTTAACCAGCAGACTGCAGTGGCTCAAGGCAGCTCACCACCGTGACCATTTCGAGAACGAGGGAAAGATAACAAATACCAGCATTACCGGAAACATCCAAATTCAAAGAACGAACTTAAAAATCTGAAGCAAAAAAATATCAAAATTGATTTCATTCTACTCAATCCACAACAGTGATAAGGGGAAAGATGATGTGAATACCTGGATTATGGACAACACCCCACTGCAATGAGAAAAGACAACGGATTTCCTCCCTTCTCTGGGAAGGATTACTGAAAGCAGCTGCACATTCTAACCTCCATTTTTGAAAGGCTATTCAGCTTACCATCACTGCATCGGTCAGCTCCTCCCTTTTTCTGGGGCTCCAACCAGGCCAGCTCTGTTTTGGGCTTTTCCTTCAAGGTGTGTCCTCGCAGTTTAAGGAGTGACACCTGGTGCTGTGCACGCAAATCCTCCTCATTCATGTACTGTTGCACCATCTCCATAGTGAGTGTAGAGAAACTGTCTTGTCTCCCCCGAGAAGAACATGCTCAAATAATACTGGACAGTGAAAGACAGGAGGACAAACAGTACAGAGTGAAGTGAGCTGCTGCCCCTGACTCAAGGATAACTTGCTCTGTAATCCATGAAAACACCAGCCTGAGTGCAGACAACAGCAACGCTTAAACGTAATTGGAGTATCATCAGACATGCATATCATGCTGCATCACAACTGATCCCATCAAACTCTACCAATTTTTGTCAGGATTAGTAAATGCTGGCTGCGTCATTTCATCAATTGTGAAACACATTAGACCGGCGAAGGCCCTCATCCTGATAATTTTCTGGTCAGGACTCCAGTCACTAACTTGCTTCCAGGTTCTGATAAGTACCCAAAAACACAACAGGAGATACCCTTGCAGAGAATAAGGGTGCCATGGTTACATCAACGAGGAGGCTATTTAGCTTCTTGAGCCTATTCCACCATTCACCCAAATCATGGTAATCTTCATCATCATGACAAATCCCTGTCTTTGTCCCATAATCCTTCAGCATTTTCATTCAAAATCTGCAAACCTCTGATTTAAAATTTGCAAATGATTTCCAATCAAATCGCTGTTTGTGGAACTCTATCAAACTTTATCCATTTCTGTGTATGAAAGTGTTCCCCGTTATCACACTTCAATGTTCTGACTCTAACACTTTATCTGGTTAATCTTTCTTCTTAAGTTAAGCCTTGGAATCCAAATATCACTTCAGTAAATCTACACTGCACTTCCCCTCAGAGTGATACTCTGAGTGAATTCGACTGGGACAACACTACCATTATAGGGCAAGCCAAACAGAGAACAGCCAGGGAATTCCTAGAGGCATGGCACTTATCCACAGACTCTATCAACAAACACATCGACCTGGACCCAATATACCGGCCACTACAGTGGACAGCTCGAACTGACAACCGGAAGCGGCAGAGACAGGCCACTCTAAATGCCGGAAGAAACAGCACAGAAGCGCTTCACAGGAGGCTCCCAAGCACTGAGGATGTCACCTGGACAGGGGATGAAACGTTTGCAAGACAAATTCCCAGCTCGGCGAACAGAACCACAACAGTGATGCTCTTCTTAAGCCATGGTGCCCAGCCCTGACAGTTTGGTATAGCTAAGTTCGGATTTGCTGAAGCATGACTTCTAATTCTTTGGTATCTTGTCTTCTGTAAAGATGAATGTTAACATTCCAATGGCTCCTTGGTCACTTTTCTGAACCTGTTTGAGATATTTCCGTGAACTATACAGCGAGATCAATCCCAACAAGTTTCTTTGGAGTCCACTCTCTCTATTTTCACAATCACGAAATATGTTAATTTGATCCAACCTCTCACTTGCCGACATAAACACATCAGTCGTTGGTTTTTCATTTACTGAATCTACCAAGATTGCTTTCTAATGCTATGCTTCCATCTACCTACACTTGAAATCGCAGTAATCTGCAGAGTGGCCCCAAATTTTGAATGTGGCTTTCCTTTCATTATGAAGAGTGAATAAATAGGGCTCCAACATCGATCCGTGCAGGATATCACTAACCATATCCTTCCAATGAGAATATCTCTTATTATCTACACAAATGTCTCTTGTTCAAATCAAATTCCTCTGCAAGGACATCTTTTGCATCTTATTACCTTTAATGGACAGCAGAAAGGTGTAAATTCAGGGACATTCTTCGCAGTCAAATTTGCCTTGTGTTTATTTGTGGGGGAGCAATGAATCCCAGTAAATATTAATCTTTGTCTTCACGACATGGGAACTCGATCACAAAGGTTAACAATGTTAAATATGTATTCTCCTTCATGGTTTATAAACTCTGGGCACATTGTTACCGAGTGGTACTCGCTTTTTTTTTTCAAAAACACAAGCCCCCACCAACTGTTGGCTCACACCCGTTACACCATATGGTCCTCGTCATCTCCATCTGAATCTCATGGCAAGTTACCTCGAACATGGAGAGAAACAGCGATTCTAAGCACTGAGATCCCAGTAATTGGCACCACCACTCACCCTAATCCATTGGAGAAGCCGACTGGTCCCACACTCTGTCCTCATCTGTATCCTCCTGCTGGCTGCGTTTCTTCCCCTTATTAAAGTGGTGATGGCTCTCTGATGGCAGAAGGGAACGGGAGGATTTCTCTTCAATCTCATCTTTAGTCATTGGCTCGCCAAACTTATGGGAGTATTCAGTGGCAACAGAAGCAGAGGCCGGAGAGACAATCAATGATTGACATTGTTCTTTGTTATTTTCCATTGCTCACTGAGAGGTTTAGAACTTGAACTTGAAGTTTGAGGCTGAGCTAGAATCCTTGGATTAATTATCTGCTCAAGGAGCAGAGTGGGGGTACAATTATTGATTCAATACAACTTTGATATTGAATCACACATTGTTTAAGTTTCCTTATGCACAACCACAGATCCAAGGTAAACACAAGGAAGTTGGATTGAATAGCTTAAGCACATGACTGAATAAAGGAATCTTGAAATAAATCAGAGCAGGACATGTGCCTATTTGACCCACATATCCTTTGGGTAGAGAAGGACTGCTAACATAGCAAAATATTTGATTTTCAAATCAACTAACTGAAGAGATACATTTTCCTGCTTAAGTCATGAGATCAGTGGAAGGACAAAACATCATTTCTGGTTAAAGAATTCACCTTTCTCACCAGGTAATGAAGGCACACTGTCTCTGCGGATCGAGTCGTTGGCCACTGTTTGAACCACCTCCTCAATAGAGCTATTTCCCTTTATTGTGGCCAGAGGTTCTGCTTTTCTCCAAGAAAGGTAAGGGTGAGCTGCCTTGTTTACTGCTGCCGCTGCTGCTCCTATAGAAGTGTCACAGAACAACACAGATGCATCGGTTCAGGACACAAACACAGGTTCTCAGTATTTGTGATTTACGCAGGCCTCCTTCTCATCCTAAACCCATCAACATAGTTTTCTTCGATTTCTTGTATTCCAAGCTCCTCCTTGAATTCGTCTGTTAGTTGCTTCAATTATTCCTGATGAGTTAAGTTCTACATTCAACAACTTTTTGGTAAAGACTTTGTCGCCCTCTGCAAATTCCCAATTAGATTTAATAGTGATTACAATTATATCCCCAGATCCAGTGGATTCTGTCATTCTCAAGCAGAAACATTTTTTCCATGTCTACCCGATGAAACGTTACTGGACCATGTCACTCTTTTTCAATGATACAACACTGCCCAATCTTACTTGATGAATTCAAATTCAGTTTTGATATAATTCCAGTAACTATTCTTTATCTTCCAAGATCGGAACTGTTTGCAGTGCTCCAAGGGTGACCTGTCCATGGTCCTACACATATCTAATACATTTCCATTCTGTCACCCCAGAAATAAACTCATGATCTACTTTTCTATCTAACCTCACAAACCAGTGCCATTTGCTGCCAGTGACTCATTCCTATCTCCAGATCCCTCTGCCATATTTAAGGACATACTTCCAAAGAGGGAGTGGTCTCTTTAGTCTTTTGACCACAGTGTACTATCTCACACTTGGGTGGAGGTTAATCTTCCACAGCTTTGACTGCAATATTCCCTTAACCAAATCTTCCCAACACTTAGTCTTCCTAAAAACAAAACTCCAATATATTAATGTATTAATCTTATCAACTATTTCTTTTTTGAAAAGCACTAACTGTCCAGCTCAGTTTTGAACAAACATCCTCTGCCACAGTTATTAAAATGTCACAAGCTGAACTACAACAACTATTTGCATTCATATTCATTGCAGCCCAAGAATGAGAGGTGGTTTCATTGAGGGTCTATAAAATGGTCAAGGGATTGATCATGTAGATGCAGAGAAGATGATTCAATCTACAATGAGTCGTCGTAAGTTTACAATAAATGAAAAGTTGGAGGAAATACTTCTCTCAGAGGATGGTGAATCTTGGGAATTCGCTACCTCAGAACAATGTGGATTCTGGGACATGAAGTAAATTTAAATAAGAGACACACAGGTTTTTAATTAGTAATGGGTTGAAGGGTTAAGGAGAGCTGGCAGGAAACTGGTGTTCAGGCCAAGATGAGATTAACCATGTCTGTATCAAATGGCAGAGCAGGTACAAGGGGCTGGATTAATACTCCTGCTCCTAATTATAATGCTCTTATGTTCTTATTTCAAAAGGGGGAAGCAAGAGGAATGGACTACTACAAGGTGTTTAATGGGCCTGGTATTGGAAGGACTATGGTGAGAGGCTGTTTGATTTGGTGAGGTGAGGCACAATATCTGTACTGTAGTGCCAGCAGACCATTTGGGCCCAGAACAGAGAAAAGACCATGATGTCTCATTTGCAGCATCTTTCCCCACCGATCCGTTTCTCGCCTCCACCTTATTCCCCTCTCCCTAGCTTTCAACTTGAAGCTACTTCACCAAAAACTTTGCAGCCTCTTTCTTCAAACCCACCATCACCGAATCCCTCACCATCAACATTCTGGGGGTTTACTATTGACTAGAAATTGAAGTGGACTTTCCATATAACTACGGTAAGTAAACCACCCTCCAAATCTCTGAAGCCTGTCCACCATCTACAAAAATCAACTCAGGAGTGCAATAGGATATTCACTACTTGGCTAGATTTGGGTGCAGCTCCAAGAACACTCAAGAAGCTTGACAGTGTCAGGAAAAAGCAGACTGCACCCCGTTCACTCCCTCCTCCACTGATGCCCAGAGCAGCACTATGTACGACGTACAAGACACATTACATCAATTCATAACACTTCAAAAGCATCTTCCAAACCTATGACCAATACCAACTAAAAGGAAAAGTGAAGCAGATTCATGGGAACATCACCTCCTGCAGGTTCCCTTCCAAGCCACTACCATCTGCAGTTGAAAATCTTTCAGCAGTCCTGAAGTGTCATTGAGCCAAAAGTCTGGAATTCCCTCCCAATAGCACTACCAATAAGTCTACAACCCACACGGACTGCAGTGATTCAAAAAGGGAGCTCACAACCCCCTTCCCAAAGGCATTAGAATGAGGGAATAAATGTTCGCAAAGCCAGTGACACCCACATTCCATAAATTCATTAGACCGAAGGGTTCATTTCCATGCTGATGACAATGATTCTATTCTTTTCAGCCATAGTGGCATTTTGCAATTGTCCTAAACTATGGTGTAATTGAACAAGTTAATAGAGGTTTTTGACACCAGGGCCACAGTACTCTGTAGGTAAGGTGTTGATTAGTAGCGGCAATTTAGTGGACATTTAATAAACAACATAATGAAGAAGTATAGAAGGAAATTACTACAGATGGTGGAACCTGTACTGATAACAGCAAAAGCTGGAGCTGACAGCAGGTCAAAAAGCATCCCTGGAGACCAAGCAAGTTAACGATGTGTCTCGATGACTCGATCAGAGATCTGATGAAGAGTCATCTGGACTCAAAATGTTATTATGCTCTCTCCGCCAATTCTTTTTAAAAAGAAGTTCATGGGATGCGAATGTTATTGGCTCAGCAGCATTCATTGTTCATCCCTAATTGCCCAGTGGGCAGTTAAAAGTCTAGCTCATTGCTGTGTGTCTGGAGTCATATGTAGGACAAGCGAGGTAAGGATGGTAGCTTCTTACTTCAAGCACGTTAGTGAAACAGAGGAAGTGGCAGAGGCAAGTACAGTTACAAAGGATTCATGGTCATTAATTTCTTAATTCCAGATATTCACTGAATTCAAATTCCACCATTTCCTGTGCCACAATTCGAACCTGGTTCTCCAGAATGCGACCTGGATCTTTGGATAAACAGTCTAGCAGTAATACCACTCAGCCATCGGCTCCCTCCTGTGAGCTTCAGTATTTGTTGTTTTCAGTTCTCAAGAAATACGTTATGCATTAATTTTGAATTCCGTAAAAGCATCCACAGTGAACACAAAAAGCCCACCTCCCGTCATGATGGTTGAGTCTGGATGACTCAGTCAGATTGGCTAATGAAGCGGAGTTATGCATTTTAATATCTGGCAGTTTCTCCGCACTTTCGGCTGGCGTTGAGCTGCTCTCATTCCTTCTGCGATGAAACAAAGAAATGACAGTCGATACTCCCCACCAAGTCTCTAAAATCAATTGCACCGCAACCAAAGTAATTTATTTTAATTCAAAAATGTTTCAGTGAAAGACATTTCAGCCAGCTCACCACCTCCTGTCTCAGTTTAATGGGAAAAGGATCAATTCTGAAGCGCCTACTGTCCAAGTGGAAAAGGCCACTAAGCCCTTGAACAGGCTATCAGCTGATCGGAGTTTTCAATCTTGTTCTTTGACAGATTGCAACATGTTTTGCACAAGGGTATATGCAGACAGGACAAACTTCAGTTATATTCAACACAATAAAAGGCAATTCAGTTTAAGTGAGGCAGATTAATTGAGATCAGGCGTCAGGTGAGGATACAAAACAGTCAAGTTTGGAATTTCCAGAGACCATCAAGATTTTTCCATTCAATTACTGAAGTTTGTCTCATATTGCTGCCCCATTCTACCTATTTCAATGCATTATGAACTATCCCCCCTCTGGAGCAGGTGGGATAGTTCCAGGACTTCTGGCTCAAAGTTGGAGACACTACCACAGCATCACAAGAGCACTGTGTTTTAGGCTGAGTAACTGGTGGGTTAATTTGCCCAATTATTTTACTAATCTGGAAGATACTGTTACCATCCTAATGCTGGGAAATAAGCGGGGTCTTAATGGGAGCAAAGATGTTACAACAGTCTCCCTGAAAAGGGACAAAATATCTTCCATCTGTTGTTTTCTTCATCCTTCGATAGTTTGAAATTTTTAAACTTTCCAGTCTACCATCATCTTTGCAGTTTTGTACATCTTTTCTTTCAATTTGATGTCACTCATAATTCCCTCAGCTATGCACCGCTGTTCATCGTGCATTTCTTTTGCAAGTTAATATATACTGTTGAGAATAATAAAATATTGAATATATTCTTCTGCTTTAACATTCTAACTATAGTCCCATTCCAGTTTAGCGAACTACTACCTTATCCACTCGTGACTGCCTTTAAGTTTAGATACTAGTTGAAGAACCAAATTCCTCACCCTCAAGCGAGATTCTATCATGCCGCATTGCATCTTACCAAAAGGGTCTTTTACATTGAGCTCATTAATCAATCACATTATCAGGTCTAAAATAGCTGTTCCACGATTGTTTCCAGAGCGTCTGTTCTGTGAAATTGCACAGAGCAATCTACCTCAAATTGCTTCAGAAGGTAACATAAGCTGAGTGCAGAATACTATTTTAACGAACAGACAACCCTCTGAATACCAGGATTCTGTTAGATCCCCAATATTACTCAGAGCATGGAATCCCTACATTGTGGAAACAGGCCCTTCAGCACAGCAAATCCACACCAATCCTCCAAAGAGTATCCCAACCAAACCTATTCCTCAATGTTTACCCCTGATTAATGCACCGAAACTGTGCATTGCTGGACACTGTGGGCAATTTACCATGACCAATTTACCTAACCTGCAGTTCTTTGGATTGTGGGTTTGCAGCCCTGCTTCGCAGTTGCTTCATGAAGTCTGAATCTTGTTGCCTCTATTAGTCCAAAAGTACTGTCACTGACACAGGAGCTGGTCCCCCAGAACGGTTTGTGGCAGTCAGAGATCCTGCGACAACCTGCGCACATGCCAACCCAGTCATCTCAATCAGAAAGAATTAGTACAGCACAGATTAGAAGACAACTTGGATCATATTGTGCTTTTGAAATCAGAGGCCCCTATTCAACCCATCACAACTGTGCCACCTTTTTAAAATAGCTATTTGGCTAGATCCCTGCTCTCACAGTAATGCAAATAATTTCTTTTTGCAAGCATTCAAATTAATTTTGGAAATTAACAGTGAATCAGCTGCCACCTCTTTTGCAGATGATCTCAGATCTTCTTTGAAACAGCAAAACCCAATGAGAACATTAAGGCATCCAATGTTTAAAAAAATCACATGCTCCGTCACTGTAATATGATGGTTTTTTTTTAACATAATTCTTAGCAAAAGTTAATTTGAAGCAAAAAGGAGAACTTGAAGAGAAAGGTGAACCACCCGTGTGTAACAGAGGCAGTCAAGGGAAGTACGCACAAGGAAAAGAATGACATAGCCACGGATGACTGAAAAGGGAGAAAACTGATCATGTAATTAAATTGACAAGAAACAAAAATGAATGGCAAGAGTTGTACAGGTATATAAAAATTGAGTATCTAAAGTCAGCATCGAACCCATGGAGGTTCTGACTGTGGAATTGATAATGGGTACAAGGAAACAGCAGATAATTTAAATCTATATTTTACTTTGTCTTCATGAAGGAGGATACCGTTATCATCCTAAAGGTCGCAAATAAGCAAGTTAATCATGGGGAGAAAAATGTTATAATAGTCTTTGTCCCAAGGGGCAAAGTATTGACCAACTAATAGGACTAAAGGCAGACAGGACCTAATGGCCTGGATCAAACATTTTTAAGGCAACTGACTGCAGAGATATTCAAGGCATCGAATAGAATATTCCAGAATCAGGGAATACAGGAAGCATCCAGTGGATTGATGCACCTGTTCAAGAAGGGAAGGGAGACAGAAATCAGGAAACTATAGACTAGTTAGTTTAATATCTGTTTTTGTAATACGGCAGAGTCGAATATTAAAGGAATAAATATCAGGACATTTAGAAAAGCTTATCATTAAACATGGTAGACGAGATTTTTTGAAGGAGACACTATGACAGATTTGCGACAGTTCATTTTGGAGAGAACAAGCAGGGCTGATAAAGGGCAATCCAATGATGTTCTGTATTTGGATTTTAAAAATGTAAATGATCAGTTGCTAAGGAAAAGTTAATTACATAATACAGGAGCTCACTGTGTCAGGGGGAACGTATTTGCATGGAGTGAGGATTGGTTAATCACACTGGCTGTTGATGAGACCACTTGGAGTACTGTATACAATGTTAGCTCTCATATTTAATAAGGGATAAACCAGTATTGGAGACCATTCAAAAAAAGATTCAGCTAGCTGCTTCGAGGACGAAAAGGTTGACCTATCAAAAATAGCTAAACAGGTTAGGTCATTATTCAATAGCATCTCGACAAACAGATTACATACAGTGTGGAAACAGGCCCTATGGCCCAACAAGTCCACACCAATCCACCGAAGCACAAACCACCCAGACCCATTCCCCTACATTTACCCCTTCACCTAACACTACAGGCAATTTAGCATTGCCAATTCACCTAACCTGCACTTTGTTTTGGAGTGTGGGAGGATACCGGAGCAGCCGGAGAAAACCCACGCAGACAACGTGCAAACTCCACACAGAGAGTCACGTGAGGCAGGAATTAAACCCAGGTCTCTGGCACTGTGAGACATCAGTGCTAACCACTGTGCCACCCACATAATATAAGGGGTGATCTTATGGAAACAAGATTCTGAGGAGCTTGACAGGGTAGATGTTGACTAGATCTTCTAGCACCAATGAAGTCTGAAACCAGGGGACATTACATAAGGGAACTTTCATTTTGCTAAAAATGTAAAGAATTTTTTTTCTCTCAGTGAATGGCTAGAATCTTCTAGCCCAAACAATTGTGAAAGTTGAATGTGGTAGGGGAATGGATCTAGTTGGGTTACTCTTCAGAGAGTCAGCGTGGCTTGTTGGGCCGAAGGGCCTGTTTCCACACAGTAGGGAATTTATGATTCTATGTCAAAATATTCTAAAAGAGGGCAGATAGATTTTTGAAATATTGAGCAGTTGAGGCCTATACGGATCAAGCATAAAAGAAGTGTTGAGGTGTGGGTTGGCCCAGCCATGATCTGATAGAATGGGGGGAACAAGCGGGATGGATGCATGCCGTACTCCTGCTCCGATTCCTTGAAGCTCCATTTCATGCTTTTTTTATCTCCAAAGTAGAGCGTGATACAATGTGCTGAAGATCTCAGATGTTGTGAAAATGGTGTGTTTATGTACTGGTTCAGATGGCATTGGTTCATCAATCACAGCTATACAGTCATGAGCAGGAAGGCAATTCCAACCATGAATAAAGAAAATCTACTGCAGAGCTCACAAAAAAGGAATCGTTCCCCTCAGTAAACTGTCCCATCACATTACCCAACATATCAGCAAAGGTATGACGCACTGCGCATGCTGTAACCAACAAAGGGACCCCGGGTGATTGATGTCAGCACCGGGCCAATGAAAGGACGGTGAGCGGAGCTGGAGGATCTGGCGGGAGGTTGGTCCTCCAATCAATCAAAGTGAATGGGGTGGGGGGGCAGAACTGGACTAAACCGCGTGATCACTCTCGCGCGTGGCAGAGAGTCGCTGTCATGGATGTGCAGGAAGTTATGAAGCGAAAGGATTCGGTCAGGAAAGAAATAAATAAACAGAGGGAAATGGGAGAAAAACTGTGTTGCTATAAGCGGGAGGTTTCGGAAACATGTTGTGCACATCGGAAAACACAAATTTGAACGTCCCAGCCCCGTGTTTGGAGTAAACGGGGAATTGCCTCAGCGCGGCTGCAAGACTGAGTGAACGACGCCATCTTTATTCGGGGCAACGATTCACTGGACACGTGCGCGGCCGCCACCTTTTTAGGGGGCAAGGTGCAGCCAGGCGCATGTGCAGCCTTTCTCTTGTGGAGAGTCATTGGGCAGAATTTACACAGAGCACATTCAAATTTGGAGAAATTGATGTTTATTTCTGGATTTGTTTCGTCATTCATTTAAATGACTTGCTATCGTAACTGAGTTTGCAGATCATTCAAAATTGGAGGTATTGTGCATACTGAAGAAGGTTACCTCCGGTTACAGTGAGATATTGATCAGATACGGATTAATTTAGATAAATGTGAGGTGCTCCATT
Source organism: Chiloscyllium punctatum (assembly GCF_047496795.1). Classification (NCBI taxonomy): domain Eukaryota; kingdom Metazoa; phylum Chordata; class Chondrichthyes; order Orectolobiformes; family Hemiscylliidae; genus Chiloscyllium; species Chiloscyllium punctatum. Next base: position 46,188,954 of record NC_092759.1, on the reverse strand, counting down.
TTGGAAAAGCAAGTCAGGGCAGGACTTATACACGAGGGAAAGTGATGACTGCAGATGCTGGAGATCAGAGCTGAAAAATATGTTGCTGGAAAATCAAAGCAGGTCAAGCAGCATCCAAAGATCAGGAGAATCGACATTTCGGGCATGAACCCTTCTTCAGGATTCCTGAAGAAGGGCTCATGCCCGAAACGTCTAATCTCCTGATCTTTGGATGCTGCCTGACCTGCTGTGCTTTTCCAGCAACACGTTTTTCAGCCCAGGACTTATACACTGAATGGAAAGGCCCTGGAGACGTTTCTGGAACAAAGAGACCTTGGACTAAAGGTTCATAGTCCTTGCAAGTCAAGTGGTAGGTAGATAGGATGATGAAGAAGGTGTTCAGTGTATTTTCCTTTATTGGTTAGAGCATTGAGTATAGGATGTGGGAGGTTATGTTGCTGTACAGGACATTCGTTAGGCCACTTTTGGAATATTGTGTGCAATTGTGGCCTGCCTCCTTTCAGAAGGATACTGTGAAATTTGAAAGGTTTCAAAAAAAAGACTTACAAGGATGTTGTTAGGGTTGGAGGATTTGAGCAACTGGATGAGGCATAAAAGGCTGGGGCTGTTTTCCCTGGAGTGCCATAGGCTGAGCAGTGATGTTATGGAGGTTTATACAATCAAAAGGAGCATGAACAGAGTAAATGAACAAGCTGTTTTCCCTGGAGTAGTGGTGTCCAAAAGTAGAGGACATTGCTTTAGGGTGAACGGGGCTAAAATTCAAAGGGGCCTAAAGGGCAACTCTTTCATGCAGTGTGTGGAATTAGCTGCCAGATTATTCATTACAGCACCAGTGATGATTTGAAGGTAATGTCCAAATCAAGAACAGTTTGTAGTTTTATCATCATGCTTATAATTTCACAAAAATATTATTGTGAACTTTAGACATAAGGTCAGAGACTGATGATATTAGGTCAGGAGACCAAAAGCATTGCCAAATAAGCAGGCTTTGAGGAATGTCTTAAAGGAGGAAAGCAGTCCTGTGAGGCTTTGGCTGCGAATTTCAGAAAATTTGCTTTGGCAACTGTAAAAGCAGCCATACAGGTGAAGTAATGAATTAACAGATCATTGGGAGTCTCGAACAGAATGGGTTGTCGAGTTCTTCAAGGACGTGTGATGCGGCGAGCTAGGGATGAACACAACCAGGAATTAAATCAAGGGTGAGAATTTTAAATTGAGGGATGTGGGCCGGATGCTGGCAGGTGAGACGAGATTGGGTTGGAATATCTGGTCGGCATGGATGGGTTGGATTGAAGGGTCTGTTTCCATGCTACACATCTCTGTGCCTCTATGTTGTTGATTATGAATAGGAGCCTTTTGATGGATCAACAGGTTTTGGTACGAGGGAGTACTTGGGCAGCAGAGATTTAGTTTTTCTTAAGATTACAGGGAGATTGAATGTGGGAAGCTGGCCAGGAGTGTGTTTGGAGACTGAAGTCTGGAGATAACACAAGGTGGATGAGAGTATATGAGCTGAGATAAGTGTAGAATCAGCTCGAAATAGTGATCTTGGAGTGGGACTCGTCTGTCACCCTCACCTCGCCTCTGGGATTCAGCTTCTTGACAGATTATGAATCGGGGCGGTAACACAATCGGGAGCTGACTGGTCCTGATGGAGCCAAAAATGACTGTCGCTCAGCTGGCTGTTGCTGAGCAGCTGATGCTTGATAGCCTTGTTGATGACATCTTCCATCACTTTACTGCTGATCGAGTGTGGACTGATAGAGGGAAATTGGCTGGGTTGGATTGCCCTGTGTTTTTGTGTTGAACATTCCTGGACAATGTTCCACATTGTCGGTAGATGCCAGTGCTGGAGCGGTGCTTGGCTTGGTGGGTGGCAAGTTGTGGAGCTCAAACCATCTGTATTGTTGCCAGAATATTAGTAGGGCTTTGCACTACTTAACCATTTCTTGATGTTATTCAAACTGAATCAAACTGGCTTAAAACTCACATCTGTGATGTTGGAAACCATTGGAGAAGGCTGAGATGGATCATCCCACTTTGCACTTCTGGCTGAAGATTGCAGCAAATGCTGTTTTCTTATCTGGTGCGTGGGTGTGTGAGACCCCTTCATCAGTAAGGGTGGGGATATCTGTAATGATTCCTCCAGTGACTTGTTTAATTGTCCATCACCGTTCACAACTGGGTGTGGCAGAAATGCAGAGCTCCGATCTGATCTATTGGTTGTGGGATCGTTTAGCTCTGTTGCTTGCTGCTGATGCTGTTTGATATGAAATATCTTCAGGAAATGGTTTAAGTAGAATCCAAAGAGATTAAACAAATATATCACAGTCAAAAAATGAACTGGACCAGAGAATGGGACCCCTTAAAGATTAACGAGGCTGTCTATGGAAACACCGGGGGTGGGAAAGATATGCGAATATTTCCCGTCCTTTTTACTGCAGAAAGATATGGAAGCTCGAGGGTTTGGAGAAATAAACAGAGAGAACTTGAAAAGTATCCAGGTTACAGTGGAGGTGTTACTGGATGTCTTGAATCGCATCAGATGTATCCCGGAACTTTCTGGAAATCTAGGGAAGTGATTGTTGGGCCTCTCCTGAGGTATTTGTATCATTGAAGCGACAGGTGAGGTGCCATTATTTTAAAAAGGTGGTAAGGAGAGGCTGTGGAACAAGAGTATAGTGAGCCTGAAATCAGTGGCAGGCAAGTTGTTGGAAGGGATTCTGAGGGACAGGATATCCATCTATTTGGAAAAGTAAGGAATAATCATTGACTATTGTCAATTATGCTTTGTACATGCACAATCGTGTCTCATTAACTTGACTGAATGTTTTGAAGTGACAAAGAAAATTGATTAAACCAGGCTGTGAACGTTGTTTATATGGACATTCAACAAGGTTTCACAAAGCAGACTGGTTATCAGGGTTACATAACATGGACTGAAGGGAGAACAAGCCAGTTGGGTACAAAACTGTCTTAATGGGAAGAGACAGAGGGTGATGATGGAGGTTTGCTTTGTGGACTGGAGGACTGTGAGCAGCTATGTGCTACAAGGATCGATTATTGGGTCCTTAAAGAAATGACTTGGTTGTGAATATATGAGGTATGGTTAGTAGCTTTACACAAGACACCAAAATTGGGGGTGTAGTGGACAGCGAAGAAGGTTAGTTCAGAATACAACAGGATGTTGTTCAGATGGGCCAGTGGAGCAAGGAATGGCAGATAGAGTTCAATTTAGATAAATGTTAGCTGTTGAATTTTGTAAAGGCAAATCAGGGCAGGACTTATACACTTACGAGTAAGGTCCGGGGGAGTGTTGCCAAACAAAGAGACCTTGGAGTGCAGGTTCATAGTTCCTTGAAAGTAGAGTCACAGGTAGGCAAGGGAGTGAATGCAGCGTTTGTTATGCTCTCTGTCATGTTGTGGCTGTACAGGACATTGATTAAAGCTCTTTTGGAATTCTGTTTTCAGTTACAATCTCCCTGCTCCAGGAATGATGTTGTGAAACTTGAAACATTTCAGAAAATGTTTGCAAGGACTTTGCCAGAGTAGGACAGTTTGAGGGCAGTGCATGTTTGGAGTGAGCTGCCAAGGGACGGGGTGGAGGCTAGTACGATTACAACATTTAAAAGACATTGATTAAGCCACTCCTCGAATTCAGTTTTCAGTTTGAATTTCCCTGTTCTGGGAAGGATGTTGTGAAACGTGAAAAGGTTCGGACAAGATTTACAAAAACGTTGCCATGATTGGAGGATTTGGGCTGCAGGGAGAGGCTGAATAGGCTGGGGTTAATTTCCCTGTAGAGTCCAAGACTTAGAGGTGACTTCATGGAGATTTATAAAATCACGAGGGGCATGGATAAGGTGAGCAGCCGGGGTTCTTTTTCCTGAGGTTAGGTGGGTCCATAAGTAGAGCACATGGTTGAGAGGGCAAAGATTTACAAAGGAATCTAAGGGCAAAGTTATCAAGCTGAGTGTGGTGTGTGTATGGAATGAGCTGACAGATGAAGTAGTGGAGGCTGATAAAATCACAACATTTAAAAGGCATCCGATTGGGTCCGTGAACAGTAAGAGTTTTGATGGATACAGGCCAATAGCTGGCAAATGGGACTCCAGTAGTTTAGGATTCCTAGTTGGTATGGATGAATTGGACCGAAGTTCTGTTTCTGTGCTGTACATGTCTATGACGTTAATAAACTAAGATGCGATCCTCTTTTGTGGAGAGCAACCTGCAGCACAGATAATTGTCCTTGGAGCTGAGAAGGTGAAGCAATGATTTCGACCTGGTGCAGATTTGGTTCCAAGGTCTTGGATTTGCGGAGAGAGAGGAATTGTTAACACTGTCACAACTTTTAGTAACTACTTTCAAGTAATTGGCAAATAATACAAAGTGAAAATGTGAACATTATGTACTCAGTAAGTTCTGAGCATGTGGAACATTCTGAACGACACAGATTCAGCAGGTATTCTGAAAGAGACTTGGAATTTTAATTTTTAAGGAAAGATTTGAGGGGGGCTGTGGGCAAATAGGAGGGGAATTGGGACAGATTTGCAGCATCTCCAGAAGGAGAGAGTACAGCCCCAATGGGCTGAATAGCCCCCATGCCCTGTGCTCTGTGATACTGCCCCATTCACTGTGAATGATGAAGCTCAGCCCAGGGCAGAGAGAGGGATTAACCCTCCACTCTCATCACAATGGAGCCCAGCTGATTGACGGCATCTCCAGACCAATGGGAGGAGAGTCTGTGTGGTCCTGCAGCCAATGGACGTGAATGAGGGGTGTGGCCAGCAAGATGACACATGTCCATGAGCTGTGCAGGCGCAGTGTCACTGGGTGGGGATGCGAGAGACAGCAAAGACTGGGACAGAGGCTGTTGGACCTGAATTACAAACTCGCGGTAAATTAAAATCAAAAGAACTGCGGGAGATGTAAATCAGAAACAACAACCAGGAGGTTCTGGAAAAGCTCAGCAGGTCTGGCAGCATCTGTGAAGAGAAATCAGAGTTAACGTTTCAGATCCGGTGTCCCTTCCTCAGAACTGATACTGAGAGAAAAAATGTTGGTTTATATGCCGAAGGTAGGGTTTAGGGGAGAATGTAAGGAGTAAAGGATAGGTGGGGATAGAGCGAGAAGAACGGTTGGATAAAGGAGTGGATAATGATCTGGCTGGGGGAGGGCGACTAGCTGTTAATGGAGACTGTTAGAGGCTAACCCTAGGTAGTGTGTAATGACAGGCTGTGAGAACAAGGCCTGGTGTGTGGGGTAGGGGGGCTAGAACATGGGGTTGTTAAACTCTGGTTAGCCACGAACTGTCTCCGTTGTAAGCCGTTCTCCACAGACATCACTCCATGATTGGAGCTGCAGAGGACAGAGCTGCCGGTGGGCGGCACGGTGGCATAGTCGTTAGCACTGCCGCCTCTCAGCGCCAGAGACCCGGGTTCAAATACCACCTCAGGCAACTGTCTGTGTGAAGTTTTCACATTCTCCCAGTGTCTTCGTGGGTTTCCACTGTCCAAACATGTGCCGGTTAGGTGAATTGGCCACGCTAAATTACCCGTGGTGTTAGATGTAGGGGAATGGGTCTGGGTGGGTTGCTCTTTAGACGGTTTGTCTGATCTGAAAACCTCTTCAATATCCTTCCTAACCCCCTCTGTCCTCCTCAAAGACGTACCTTAAAGTTGATCTCTTTAATCAATGTTTCCAGCATTCGTGAAGCACTTTAGGAGATTTGTCAGTGTGAAAGGCTCCATACAATGCAGGTCGTTGTTGTTAATGTCCGACATTAGGAGAAACAGGAATGAACACTCTCTCTTATACCTGATGAACAGCAGCAAAAGCAGGAAGCACTGAGCATGCTCCAGCCCACAAAGGATCTCTGGTTATTGATCTCAGTGCAGGATCAATAAGAGGATGGGGACGGGGCTGGAAGACAAGGTAGTGCCGGTTGGTCTGAATAAGGGGCGTAGCTACACTCAACCACATGATAAACTTCTGGATTAGTGGTGCTGGAAGAGCACAACAGTTCAGGCAGCATCCAAGGAGAGCGAAATCGACGTTTCGGGCAAAAGCCCTTCATCAGGAATAAAGTGATACCACGTGATAAGCTTCACTGGCAGCACTGTGATGTTGTGACCAAGCCATTGGAAATGTGTGAAGGTGCAGAGCTTGGTTAAGGAAAGACATATTGACCAGGAAGAGAAGGAAATTTTAATGTAACGGGCTGAGACGTTTGACAGAACTTAGTGCACATCGAAAACACAAATTTGAAAATCCCAGGCCCGTGTTTGTGGCAAACTGGAAAATGCATCAAATGGTGAAAAGCGTGAGTGATCGCCGCCATCTTTATTGGGGGTAGTGATCCACGGGACACGTGTGTGGCCGCCAACTTTGAGAGAGGCAAGCTGTAGGGGGACGCATGCGCAGCCTTCCTTGGCAGGGAATGACAGGGCAGGATTTACACAGTGTCAGAATCAGGATGTTTTCAATATCAAAGAGTGTGATGCTTGAAAAGAACAGCACGTCAGGCAGCAGCCGATTGGTAGGAAGGAAGATGGAAACGTGGGACAGGTCAAAAGGGCAGTGCCGAGTTGGAAGGCTGTATCTGGGATAAGGTGGGTGGATTGGAAATGAGGAAACTGGTGAAATCCCATTGATCCCATGTGGTTGGAGGATCTGAACACAGATGATGAGGCGTTCTTCCTCCAGATATCAGATGCCTGGGATTTGGCGGTGGAGATGGCCCAGGACCTGCATATCTTTGGTGGAGCGGGAAGGGGAGTTAAAGTCTTTGGGCACAGGCTGTTTGGCTTGTTTAGTGTTTTACTGTTACTTTCACAGACCTTTTGTAAGTTAATGTTCCTCTGCTGCCCAACCCCTGACAATGTGCTGCTCTCGAAACGGACTACATTTTCCACAGTATCTTTGCCAGTGAATAATTCTTTTTTTCAATAAAAGAAGGCATTTTCCTTCCATTTCTGACCATCAAATTCTGCAACATTCTCATTTCCAGGAATGCATTTAGCACTCCCTGAAATATCATCAATGTGTTTCTCTCTCCACAGACACCAGTGCTGAATGCCAAAACCCCATTGCCTGTGGAGAGGGTGATGTTTGACTTCCTTGTACAGCTGCAGTTCGTATGGTGAAGGTGGTCCCACAATGTTCTTGGGTAAGAGATGTTACAGATATTTCACTCAGCCAGTGTTGACAATGTGTGTGCAAATCAACAACAGTTTGTATTTTTATCATTTTTATAATTTCACAGAAATTGAGAATTTCTGACATAAGGCCACAGATAGGGATATTAAGACAGGTGATCAATTGTTTTGCCAAATAAGCAGGTTTTCAGGAATACCTTAAGGGAGGAAATCAGGTCTGAGAGGGTCAGGGAGCGAATTCCAGACCGTGTTGCCTTGGCAACTGTCAAAACAGCCAGACAGGTGAAGCAATGAATAAATGCATCTTTGGGAGTCTGAAAGAAAATGAGTTGTCGGGGTCACACAGGTTGTGTGGTGCGGGGAGACAGGGATGTTCACAGCCAGGAATTACATGAAGGGTGAGAATTTTAAATTGTTGTTTGTTAATAGGAACCTTTTGATGAATCAAAAAATTTTGGTACAAATGAGCACTTGGGCAGTAGGGTTTTAGATACTCTTGAGATTACATGGAAGTGAAATGTGGGAGGCTGGCCGGGAGTGTGTTTGGATAATGAAGGCTGGAGAAAACAAAGGGATGGACGAGTGTTTCAGTGAATGAGCTGAGACTATGGTGGAGTTGGGTGATGTCACTGATGTAGAAATAGCAGTTTTGGAGTCGGGCTCCTCCTCATCACTCCCCCCCACCAATTCACAAATATTGTTCGTTGTTCTGTCTGTCTTTTCTGGTTATGTCCTTCTCTCCAATTCTGCTAAGAACTAATATTTGACCTCAAGGTTGTTGGAAAATCCTGCTCTATCTCCACTCTCCCTTTCCTTTCTGAATTCCGCATATGTGGTGTCCATCAGGATCTATCTTTGTCCCCTCCTGTATCTCACCTACATACTGCCTGGAGGTGACATCATATTGGTTTCACATGTACACTGACGATGCCCAGCTCTCCCTCCCTATCATCCCTCTCCATTGCTCCACTGTTACTCATTCATCAAACTGCTTACCACACGCCGACAACTTGATTGGCTGCAATTTCCTCCAATGAAACACTGCAATGGTTAAACCCATTGCCTTCAGTTGCTATTACAAATTCCTTTCCCTTCCTGCTGAGCCCCTCCCTCTCACTGGGAAATGCCTGAGGCAGAACTACACTCTTCACAATATTGCTCTCATATTCTGACCCCAAGGTGATCTTCTGATCAGACATCTACACAATTGCAAACACCAGGAATTCCAATCTCTAAAATGTTGTTTTTCTACACCTCACCCCAGCTCCATTGCTACTGAAACCCCTTACCCATGTCTGTGTTGAATCAAAGTTGACAAATCAAAAACAGAACCCATGATTCTGCAACTGACTCAGAATCTGGTTCTAGGTTCCCTCATGATGGGACACATCCTCTCAGTATTTACCCTGTCATACCCCTTAATAAGCCTATATGTTTCAATAAGATCCCCTCTCATTCTCCCCCAAATCCAATGAGTCATGTCCCAACTTCTTCAGCGTTTTCTTGAAAGAGAGTCCCTGCAAACCAGCGATCATCCCAGTCAATCTTCTCTAAATGCTTCCGATGAAGTGATGTATTTCCTTAAATAAAGGGACCAAACCTTCTCTCATTACTCCTGATTTGGTCTCACTCGCACTATATAAAGTGGCTCTCAGGAATATACTCGAAACTCTTAAACTGCAAATCCCCTGAAATCAGGAACAATATTCCATTCCCCTTCCTGATGACTTGTTGTAACTGTGTGCTAGCTTTCTGTGTTTCCTGCACAGTTACTCCATGGTCCCTTTTGTGTTGCTGCTTTCTACAGTTTCCACCATTGAAATAGTCCTCTGTTCTTTTATTACCTCCTCCAAAATGAACAACTTCACATTATCCCAAGTTATGCTCAATTTACCAACTTGTCCACTTCTCCAACGAATCCCTCTCTGTAAACAGTTTATAATCATTTTGGAAGTAAACTATTCTGCATTTTCCAGGAGATAGCCCCCTCATTCTTCTAAATCTTTCTAGGGAGCACCGGGCATTGGGAAGCATGCTGAGTTGCTCTCTTTTCAGACAGACACTTAGACACTTTGGAGTGACTTTGAGGATCTTGCTGCCCATTGGTCAGAATGCAGACAACTGGCCCATCAAGCTGCATGAGCCTTTCACCCCCCCCCCCCCACCCACCATGACTTATTGATGAGGCCCAGCGGCAGCACCGAAGGAAAGAAAATGAAGCAAATCCTACTCTTCGCATCTCACCGACTCTTGCAATATTCTGTCCCATGTGTCAAAGATCTGTCCTGTTCAGTCACATGAAGTCCCAAGGTGGAAACTCCTGGAAACCCACATAGATTTCCCCCTGAACTGACTGCTGGTCTCCACAAGTGGTAATGTGTACAGTCATCCTGGCCCAGGAGGAGAGGATGGTGTGAGTTTCTAACCTGACCTGACGGTGAGAGATTTTATAAATTTGTATTACAGGATACTACAGGTGGATATTCAGGTGGCAATCTCAGTAATTGTAACGCCAAACTCTGATTGAATTACTCCATTCATCAGGACCTGGATATTTGCACTGTGTGTGAGTATTTTGTTCCAGCTCAATTCCATTTTCTACATAAAAATTCTCCTTTGAATCAAACCACCCTGTCAATAGAACTCCCCGAAATCTTCAATATGTGTCCAGTAATCCTTTTATGATGAGTTGATGAGTGTAAGGTTTAACATCCTAATGTATATGTTTTGCAAACACTTGTCTCTCAGCTCCCCTCAATTTCCTTTGCTACAAGGAGAACAATCTCAGTTTTCCCAAACACCTGATTCCCCAATGTCTGTTTGTTGTCTTTTAGGCACACAGATCGTGTTGGAACATTCTCCACTTGCCTGCATCAGTGCAGCCCTCAACAGTATTAAAGAAAGCGAACATCCTCCAGGACAAAGCACTGTGCCTCAGTGGTGTCCCATCCACCACCTTCAGCATTCCCTCTCTCCACCCCCGATGCACAGTGACATCACTGTGTAAAAGGTAAAGTCAGCATTGTCCTACCAGACCACAGGGCTCCTCTCTTATTACAGAGAGATGTCTGGTGGTCGTTTAACCTGAATGTTAGGACAGCCCAGGCAAGGGGAGAGGTTGAGAACGAGAGTCCATCTTTTATTGATGGACATTCTTGATATATATTAACAACACCCATGTCCCTACAACTAAAATCCCCCATTTCTTGAACCATCCTGGTAAATCTCCTGTGCCCTCTCTCAGGGACCTTGCCATCCTTCCGAATGTGTGGCCGACCTCTGGTTTGCACAGACCCAGCTGCTCTGTGTTCCTGTGGGTGATGTCGTTATCGAGCATTCGTTACACTAAGCCTCACTGTCTGTGAGGGTGGGAGACACAGAAATTCCGAAAACATTTGAGATGTATTTAGTGTGCACTTGCGATGCCATGATAGATGACACTTTTCCACAAGTACTGGAGGATAGTTCGGGGATTGTTTTTTTCTCACAGACCCAATGTATCACCAGAGCCTTTTTGTGTTCTGTAGACCGCTGAGATGTTTATTATAGGAATATGACAGGTTCCATTGGACATCAGGTCAGAAAAGTTGATACTAGAATAGATGACACGTGATTGGTCAATGTTTTTGGGAGGAAAGTGAGACGCAGAGGTTTAAGAGGAAATTCAGAAGCTCAGCGCAGGAATTGGAAAGGGCCATCATCAAGTGAGAAATAAACATTGGGCATCCTGAAAGCTGGAAATAAATGCACATATAGCAGAGCTTTGAGAGACTGGAGGGGATTAGACATGGGGAGGATAATGAAGCTGGAGGAGATGCAAGTTGGAAAGGATTGTGAGGATGGAGGATGTTACAGAAATAGAGATATTTGTGGTATAGGTTTTTGGATTGTGAGGCTGGAGAGGAATTATAGAGATGAGGAAGTTTTGTAAGGCTGGATGAGGTGCCACTGATAGGGAGAGTTCCAAGCACAGAGGAATTTACACAGGTAACGAGTCATAAAGTTATACAGCATCGACACAGACCATGTGGTCCAACCAGTCTGTGTCGACCATAAATTCGAACTGGACTAATCGCATCTGCCTCCACTTGGTCCAAGTCCATCCTAGCATTCCCTATTGATATACGGATCCAAATGCATTTTTTTCTTATTAGAATCCCATTCCCCTACCCTTTTGCTCTACATTTACCCCGACTAATTCACTCAACCCAATCATTCCTGAACACTATGGGCAGTTGAGCACGGCCAGCTCACCTACCCTGTACATCTGTGGATTGTGGGAGGAAACGGGAGCTCCTGGAGGAACCCAAGCTGTCATGGGAAAGGATATGCAAACTCGACATGGACAGTCACCCAATACAGGAATTGAGCCTGTGTCCCTGGCGCTGAGAGGTAGCAGTACTAACCGTTGAGACACTGTGCCACCCTGAAATTGTAATTGTATTCACAGCTGCCACGTCATCTGCAAGTTTATTCCACATGTGAACCACACTGTGCAAAAACAAAAACTAAAATCCGGAACTTCTTTTTAAAGCCTTCCTTTTCTCACGTTAAAAAGTATGTCCCCAATCTTGAATCGCGTCCCCTCCTGGAAAGGGCACCTGCTGTTCACTTAACGAAACTCTTCAGGATTTTATAAACCTCTAATAAGGTCACTCCTCAGCCTCCTGTGCTCCAGTGAAAAAGGACCCAGCCTATCCAAACTCTGATTATAATTCAATCCCTCCGTTCCCATTACCATCCTGGTAAATCTCTTCTGAACCTGCTCCGATTTAATAATATCCTTCCTATAACAGCACAACCAGAACTGGGCACAGTATTCCAGAAGAGGCCTCCGCAACATCCTGTACAGCCTCAACATAACGTCCCAACTCCTATATGCAAAGATCTGAGCAATGAAGACAAATGTGCTAAAGCCCTTCTCAACCACCCAGTCTGCATGTGACACATACTTCAAAGGCCCGAACCCCTCGGTCTCTTTGTTCCATATCACTATGCGAGGCCCAACTTTTAATCAGTGTAAGTCCTGCACTCGTTTGTTTTACCGATATGTAATATTTTGCATTTATTCCAATCCAAAAATCACAAACATCCTTCGAGTATAAAGGCAAGAGGAGTATACTTAAGAGTAAAATCAGTAAGGCAAAAAGGGGACAGGATTACGCTTTGGCGAATAGGGAAAGGGTTTTTAGAAATACATTAAGAGCAAATGGTCAAGCGTGGGCATAGGCTACCTCGAAGATCAGCAAGGCAGCCTATGTGTGAAGACGCAGGAGATGGGGTTGTTGGGGCGATCCTAAATGAGGGGCACCAGTTTTTACTGTGGAGAAGGACAGATTTGTGGGGGTTGTGAAGATTAGAGATCGTGAGGGTGATGAGAAGGGAGGAGATTGGAGGACGTTACAGAGATGTTTGTGATAACAGAGATAGTAATGGTTCTGAGGTGAGAGAGGATTTCTAGAGATAAGGAAGAGTTTAGACTGGATGAGGTGACAGTGATGTGGGGAGTTGTGAGCATGGAGGAATTCAGTGATAGCGAGAGTTAGTCATAATGTTATACAGCACAGTAACAGACCCTGTGTTTAAACCAGTCCATGTCGACCATAATTCCCAACCAATCTAATCGCACCTGCCTCCTTTTGGTCCACATTCATCCAAATATTTCCTATTTATGGACTTGTCTAAATGTCTTTTAAACATTGTAATTGTATTCAAAGCTTCCTCTTTTTCTGGGAGTTTACTTCACACATGTAAAAGTAAAAATAAATCCCCAATTTATTTTTTAAACCTTTCTCATCTATTTTCAAATTGTATGCACCCAGGTCCTGAATCCCCCCCACCACCCCCCACCCCCCCCACCACCCCTGGCCATTCACCTTATCTACACATTTCATGTTTTTATAAAGCTCTAACGTCATCCCTCAACTTCCTACGCTTTAGTGAAAAAGCGTCCCAGCCTATCCAGCTTCTCCTTGTGACACAATCCCTTCATTCATGGCAACAGCCTGGTTAGTCTCTTCCGAATCTGCTCCAATTTAATAATATCCTTCCTTTAACAGCACAACCAGAACTGGACACAGTATTGCAGAAGCGGCCTCACCAACATCCTGTACAGCTCTCATAGTCAAAGGGATCTCCCACAGTTGTGACTTGTCTGCTTCAGCTGCAGATTTTGGCCAAGGATGGGATGGAAACAGTGGAAGGAAGTTGAGTTTGTAACCAGAACAGTAGGGGGTGACCTCTATGCTCTTAACAGCAAAGGCAATGATACAATGCATTGTGGTTCTCCCCTGAAACTGAATAGATCAACATAGATCAACATAGATCAAGTACATGCAGCTGTACAGGACATTGATTCAGCGATTTCTGGAATTCTGCTTTCAGTCCTGGTCTCCCTGCTATCGGAATGATATTATAATACTTGAAAGGATTCAGAAAAGATGTGCAAAGATGTTTCCAGGGTTGAGGGTTTGGATTATACAGAGAGGCTGAATATGCTCGGGCTCTTTTCACTGGAGAATCGGATGCTGAGAGGTGACTTTCGAGGTTGATAAATCGTGAAGGACATGGTTAGGGTGAACAGCCAGGGTCTTATTCCGAGGTTATGTGAGTCCAAAACCAGAGAGCACAGACGTGAGGTGTGAGGGATAAGATTTAAATGCGATCTAAAGAGCAATGTTTTCAAGCTGAATATGGTACGTGTATGGAATGAGCTGCCAGAGGAAGTGTGGAGGGTGGTACGATTACATTTAAAAGGCATCTGATTGGGTACGTGTTTAGGAAACTTTTAGAAGGATATGGGCCTAGTGTTGGCAAATGGGACGAAATTAATTTAGGATATCTGGGCGGCATTGACGAGTTGGACCGAAGTGTCTGTTTCTGTGCTGTGCATCTCTATGACACTAATAAATTATAATTAAGATAGATTTCTCTTTTATGGAGAGTTAGCAAAAGACCTGACAATTCTCCTTGGAGCTGAGAAAGTTAAGCAGTTATTTCAACCAGAAACAGATTTGTTTCCAGGATATTTAATTTACAGAGACACTGAGAGAAATTATTGTCACAATTTTTAGTAACTATTGGCAAATAATGCTGGTTAAAAATATGAAGGTTATTATGCTCAGTAGGTTCTGAGCATCTGGAACAGTTTGAACCACAGCTGGATGCAGCTTTTGTTATTGTCAAAACAGATTTGTAATTTAACTATTTGAGGATAAATGTGGAGGGCTACTGGTAAATGGGAGTGGAGTAAGGGCGGATTGCCAGCATCTCCAGAGGAAGAAAATACAGCCCCAATGGGCTGAATATCCCCCAGCCCCTGTGCTCTGTGATACTGCCCCATTCACTGAATGATGAAGCTCTTCCCAGGGCAGAGCCACAGTCTTGTACAGCAAGGAAACAGACCCTTTAGTCAAACTCGTCCACACCGACCAGATATCCCAACCTAATCTAATCTAGTCCTATATGACAGCAGTTGGCCCATATCACTCTACGCTCTATCTATTCATATACCCATCCAGCTGCCTTTCAAATGGTGGAACTATACCAGCTGTCACCACTTCCCTGACAGTCGATTCCATACACGCACATGAAAAGAGTTGCCCCTTGGGTCTCTTTTATATCATTATCCTCTCACCTTAAACATATGCTCCCTCGTTTTGGACTTCCTAACCCCAGGGAAAAAGCCTTGTCTCTGTATCCCATCCACGCTCCTCATGATTTTATAAACCTCTGAGGTCACCACTCAGTCTCCTGCCACTCAAGTCACAATGGGACCTGGCTGATTGATGGCAGCTTCAGACCAATAGGGGAGTTGGTGTAATCCTCCCGCCAATGGGAGTGAATGAGGGGTGTGGCCAGCAGGCCAACACGTGACCATGAGCTGTGCAGGTGCAATGTCACTGTGAGGGGGGACCCAGTGAGTGTGAAGGACGTGGGAGAGACAGCAGAGACTGGGAGAGAAATTGATTTTGTATACTGGGTGGGTTGATAAACACACGCTGTTGGCTGCTAGACCTGAATTACAAACTCCTAGTTAATAAAAACCAAACGAATTGCGGATGCTGAAAATCAGAATCAACAACTAAATGATCCTGAAAATGCACAGCAGGTCTGGCAGCAACTGTGAAGAGAAGTCAAAGTTAACATTTCTGATCCAATCACCCTTCGTCAGAACTGATGTTCCTGAGAAACAATGTTGGTTTATATGCAGAACGTAGGGGTTAAGGTGTAAATGATAGGTGGTGGTAGATTCCAAAGAACACGATGGGAGCAGTTGGACAAATGAGTGGATATCGATCTGACTGGGGGAGGGTGAATAGTTGTTTATGGAGACTGTTAGTGACTAATCATAGGTAGTGTGTAATTGCAGGCGATGTAATAACAGGGCTTGGTCTATGGGATGGGGGCTAGGACACTAGTACGTAGGAGACTTAGGATCTAAAATTATGGAATCCAATATTGAGTCCAGAGGGCTGAAGGGTCCCCAGGTACAAGATGAGGTGGTGTTCTTCCAGTTGTGTTAAAGTGTGGCGCTGGATGTGCACAGCAGGTCAGGCAGTATGCAAGGAGCAGGCGAATTGACATTTTGGGCCTAAGCACTTCTTCAGGAATATGAGGGTGGGGAAGAGGACAGATAATAGGATGGGTGTGTAGGGCTGATGGGAAGGTAGTTGGGAAGGCGATTGGAAATGCAGGGTGGTGGGGAATGGTGAGAGGGTGGAGTGGATAATTGGGAAGGAAGATGGACAGATGGGACAGTTTGAGGGCGGTGCTGAGTTGGAGGGTTGGATCTGATTTAAGGTCGGGGAGAGGAGATGAGTAAATGTTGCCATGTTGTTGAAGGGTCGCTCCATCCCACCTATTATTTACTCTTTTACCCCTGTCTCCTGCAGTCGTGAGATGTGTAGGTTAGGTGAATTGGCCAAGCTAAATTTCCCGTCGTGTTCCGGGATGTGTACGTGAGGTGCGTTGTTCAGGAGAAATTTAGAATAATAGAGTAGCGCAATGGGTCTGGGTGGGATATTTTTCGGAGGGTCAGTGTGGATTTGTTTGACCGAATGGCCTGTTTCCACACTGTAGGGAGTGTAATTTTCCCAGCTGCCATCGGTTCTGAGGAAGGGTCACTGGACCCGGAATGGCCCTTGGTGTCTGCAGGAGCCGGAAACTGGGAAGGGGGAGTGGCAGCGGAAACCGGGAGAAAAATGATTCAGTTTAGACTGGGAGGTTTTATTAACACGTCTGTACAGGGTGTTAGTCCTGAATTAGAAACTCTTGGTCCCATGTTTACAGCAAATGGGAAAACGGCTGTGGGCCTCAGTCAGTGATAGGTCCTGGGTTATGGCCGCCATTTTTATTGGAGGCACGATACAGCAAGGTGCATGGACATGTCCTCTTCCTGGGTGGGGGAGGGGTGTTTTGAAAGAGGAGCATTTACACATCAGACACATACCAGAGAAATATTTGCCTTTCCAATTCATCCTGCACTGGCTGAGATTTGTTTTGTGAATTCTCTTAATTGGATATTAAATGAGAATAATTGAGGACAGGATCTCAAAAAATCAGATTTCTGCACTCAGCGGAGTCATCAGGATCTGAATATCATTAGCATTTTACTGTGGAAGGAGAAAGGGTTGTCTGTTCTGTCTCTGGGAAAATATCTCCAATAATTTTGTAAAGCAAAATGCAGAAAGATGTTCAAATTTGTGGTTGAATCCCACATGGACGATTTGGCCTGAGTTGGAGCACAGATTTATCCAAATTATACTTCGTCTCTTTGCAGGAACTGTCAGATTTCGTCCCAATCACTCACTTCATGATGTTAACCTGTAAAATCCTAATTTTCAACTTCATGCTTAATTCTCTTTAAAATTATTTGTGATCTCGAATTCCAGCACATTTTCAGGTGGAATGTTCCAGGTTCTGACAACTGACTGTTCATCCAGAAACTGCTGAGGTCCATGTTGACTCTGGGGTTACAAAGGGCTGAGCTGAAAGATGAGATGCAGTTCCTGAGCTCCCATTGTGATGC
Organism: Chiloscyllium punctatum; assembly: GCF_047496795.1. NCBI lineage: Eukaryota > Metazoa > Chordata > Chondrichthyes > Orectolobiformes > Hemiscylliidae > Chiloscyllium > Chiloscyllium punctatum. The sequence goes on along the minus strand of NC_092759.1, from coordinate 46,171,767 downwards.
ATTGGAACAGTACAGGAGGCTGAGGGCAGTGTAGGTGTGACCAGACAATGAAAATGACAGGGCTGCACTGAGTGTTGCTTGACTCAATGAGACAGGGAGAAGTTGAAGCTGAAACTCCGGTTTAGTTCAGGCCATTGAGAAATTCACATGGTCCCGATGGGAAAAGCCAATTTGTAAGTGATACCTGCAGACTATTTGTTAAGTTTTTAAAATATAACCTATCAGCTTAAGTAAAGATTGGGGCTTTTAATATATAATGGAAATGTTTGAAGTGAAGGAAGGTTGAAAGCTCTTTTGAATTCTCTTAATGGGAGTAATTAGCTGAATCCAGAGAGACGTTGTGACAGGAGCCCTCATATCCGTGGTGTGATCCTCTTGTACAATGTGGGAAATAAGAGATACTTTCAGTGTCCCTGACGGCTATGTGTGCAGGAAGTGGGCCCACCTGCAGCTACTGGGAAACTGCTTTTCAGACCTGGAGTTATGAGTGGACTCACTGTGGAGCATCTGAGAATGTTATTGACAGCACATTTAGTGAGTTCGTCACAATGCAGGTGAGGGTTTCACAGGCAGAAAGGGAATGGGTGACCATCGAACCAAATAAAAGGCTCAGGAAGGCAGTGTAGGAATCCCCAGTGATCATCCACTTCTCAAAAAAGATACTGAATCCCGCTTGGGATTCTTTTGGGGGTGAATGTGTGGAGTGGCTTCTCGGGAAATCAGCAACAGCCAGGTTCATGATACCACAAATAGCTCTGCTGCACAGAACCGGAGGAAAGACAGTGGCAGGGCGAAAGTGACAGGGGATTCAATGGTCAGGGGTACAGGCAGGCACTTCTGTGGCCACAGACATGAATCCAGGATGGTATGTTACCTCCCTGGTGCCAGGATCCACGATTATCATGGAGCAGCTGCAGGACATTCTGGAGCTGGAGTGTAAAGCCAGTGGTTGTGGAACACACCGATACCAATGACATCACTAAACAAAGGGATGAGGTCCTGAAAGCTGGATATAGGGAGATCAGGGATACAGTAAAATGTAGCTCCTGAAATAATAGAATGTCAGACTTACTCACAGTGCCATGTGCTAGTGAGAGCAGGAATAAGAGGATAGATAAGCTGGAGGTGTGACTGGCGAAATGGTGTACCAGAGAAGGGTTTAGATTCTTCAGGCACTGGGACCGTTTCTGGGTGGGTCCTGTACCAGCCTAACCGGTTACTCCTGGGCAGAGCTGGGAGAAATCCCTTGGTGGAGGCTTTTGCCCGTCCCATTGGTGCGGTTTTAACTAGTCTAACAGGGGGATGGGAACTAAAGTGTAGGCTTAGATGGGTCAGATTCAGGACAGGGAATGGGAGGTAGAATATTAGTGATGTAGTCAGCGGCTCAGAAAGCCAAAGGGAAGGAGGATTAAATGAGGATTGAGTCCCTCTTCATCCATCAGTCCTGACATCCCAGGAATTATAGTCAGCAAAATATGGAGCTGTACAGCTCTCTGACTCTAAGTGTTTGAGCAAAATGGGGGAAATCCACAATAAAAACAAAAAGTGCTGGAGATCCTCAGCAGGTCGGGCAGCATCTGAAATGGTGACAGATGCAGGAAACATTGCAGCCTTGAAGAAGTGTTGAGATGATCACACCAGGTACTACAATATCGTTTACACGCTGAGTGCCAGAACATGGGACTAGAATAAATAGGTGCTTGATGACCAGCATGAATACGATGGGGCTGGAAAGGTGACGTTTCGGGTCAGGACTATTCATCAGGGCTGACAAAGGGTTCCGACCCAAACCATCAACCTTCCTGCTCCTGTGATGAAGCCTGACCTGCTGCACTTCCCCAGATCCACATTGTATGGACTCTGACTTCCAGCAGCCCTTCACTATCTCCACATCCCAGGACTCAGGCTGGTGACCCTCCTTTACTCTTTCAATAACCAGGAGAGCCTTCCTTGAGAAAGGGGAACAAAGGTACACACAGTACTCCAGGTGTGGTCTCACCAATGCCGTTCCAGAAAGGGATCCCTGCTCCTGTACTCGAATCCTCTCACTAGGAAGGTCACCCATAATTTACATTCGCCACTGCTTCCCACTCCTGCCTACTTCCGAAAAGAGGGAATCGCAGAGAAACATGGAATCAAATGAGGTCAGAATCTCTGGTATAAAACTGTTGAACACAATGCCCCCATCTTCTACATACTGGCCACCAAGCGCACATGCCTGGTGTGATCATCTGAACACTTCTTCAAGGCTGCAATGTTTCCTGCATCTGTCACCATTTCAGATGCTGCCCGACCTGCTGAGGATTTCCAGCACTTTCAGTTTTCTCTGCTGTAGAGTACAGAAAGGGGGATTTGCAGTTGAGAAATTCAAATTGAACTTCATGTTCAGTTTTGATAGTTACTAGATCCGTGCCGGTCTGAATATCATTGGCCTTTTCATCTGGAAGGAAAGGTGTGCATTCTGTCTGTGGGCGAATATTTCACATGTCAGTGTGATTGGGAAAAAAGTACTGAGACAGTGAAGTCCATGTCAGCATGGGGACTGTGGAGAGAGATTTCATTGGTTTTTGAAAGTCTAAAAAATCATGGCACATTTCCTAGGAACAGGTAAGCCACAGATTGGATTTGTATGAGGACAATGAACCATGAAACCAGAAAGACAAAAGGATTCCTGCATCACGGAAAAAGCTTTGAAAATGGGATTGCTGTAACGGGGTAAATTATCGATCATTGATTGTCATCCATTGGCCTTGTCATGTCTGTTCCAACGGCGTGGGTAAACACTGGAAATGTGATGAATGCAATGTAGTTTCAGTTATTAAACTGGAAAAGGTGCAGAAGAAATTTACAAGGATGATGCCAGGGCTCCGGGATCTGAGTTACAGGGAGAAGTTGGACAAGCGAGGACTTTTTTGTTTAGAGCAGAGGAAACCGAGGGGGAATATTTTATAGAAGTTTATAAGATCATGAGAGGCGTGGGTAAGGTGAATTAACTCAGTCTTTTTTCCCAGGGAACCAAGGACTGGAGGGCATCAGTTTAAGGTTAGAGGAGAAAGAATAAAAGGGAAGCTAAAGGGCAACTGTTTTCCACAGAGGGTGGTACACATATGGAATGAGCTGCCAGTGGAAGTGGTTGAGGCGGGTACACGAACAACATGTAAAAATGCATTTGGACAAATAGATGGATAGCAAAGTTTCAGAAGCAGATGAGCCAAGTGAAGGGAAATGGGGTTAGCATGGATGGACATTCTGATCGGCACGGGCCAATTTGGGCCAAAGGGCCTGTCTCTGCTGTAGGATGCTGTAATTAAGTGCATTTGCTATTTCTCCCACGAACTCTGTTGGTATCCTGGGATGTATTCCATTAGGGGAAGGAGACTTGTCTACCGTTAGAGCGATTAGCTTGCCCAGCTCTAAATCTTTCATGATAATGGTCGTTTCTAGATCCTCACCTTCCTCAGTCTCCTTATCAATTACTGGCATGTTCTTCGTGTTCTCCACTGTGAAGACTGACTGCTGTGTACTCATCTTCCTGAACCCTGCTGGATAGGAATTACAAGGCACCGAACTCTAAGAGATCTTCTTTGAGTATTTATTGATGGGACATGCTAGTTTCCTGGGTATTTTACGTGCAAAACGCCTTTAGGCAGCATCAGGTCCAATGTACGGCTCCCATTCTTCTAACTTTGTGATTTGAGACTTTGCATAGAGACTGTCTTTCAGGATTATCTCCATGGCAACAACAGTTTAAAAAGTCTAGTTCAGTTCAACTCTGTGGTTAAACCACACACCACTCCCCCCCATGCCCCCGTGGCTCAGTCAAGTACTTGACAGGCGCTTCAGTTTCAGTGGAGCTGTCTATCGGGATTCTGATGTGGAGGAGCCGGGGTTGGGGTGGGGTGGACAAGGTTTAAAAACCACACAACACCAGGTTATAGACCAACAGGATTATTTGGAAGTACAAGCTTTTGGAGTGTGCTGTGAGTTTTAACAGATCAAGATTATCTCTATGGTAACAGTTAAATGCTTCAACAATTACAGAGGACATATGTTCACCAAACAATAGGTTTCCCTCTAGCAGTGTAAACTGCTATTCTGTCCCTGGGCATTGCTACTCATCACCTTTTATACCAAATCCCATCAAGCTTTCAGTTGACCTTTGAAGTTTTTCTAATCTCCTAATTTCTCCTTGTATTTGCCAATTTGTATGCCTTCTATTTCAATTTGATAGACTCCCTTATTTCCTGAGCCACCCACGGCAGTTAACTCCTTTTCTGACAGCCCTTCCTTATCACAAATATATACTTTTGCTGAGCAATTCGAAAAATTGCTTTGATATTCTTCCACTGTCTGTCAACTGTCCCACTGTAAAGTCTTTTCTCCCAGTCTACATTGCCAACTCCTGCCTCATCCTATTGTAGTCTTCTTTGTTTAAGCACAGGATCTTAGGACTCGATTTAATCTACCCGCTTTCCATCTGTGTTCTAAATTCAACCAGATTTATCATGCGTCTTTTGTCAGATTACGGGGTGAGGCGATTATCCTGGGTGTTCTGGTTTTCATTATCGGTAACCTTGGCTTTGTAATAAAATACAGGTTAAATATTCACAACAGAGTATTCTGGACAGTGTGAATGTACCACACAGTCTATAACCATAAATCACTGTTACCCCTCAGTTTAAAATTGCAAAATCATTATCTTCTACACACTTCCTCACTATCTCAGTTTTGAATGCTATTCCACTTGTCTATACTCCATTTTCCGAAAATCTCCTTTGGTGAAGGTGGTGAGTTTTGGATTCCGCTTTCCAGTTATTACCGTAAGAAGATAAGCCCTGGGCACAGGGGAGGCAATGCAGCCCTTCGAACCAGCTCCACCATTTAATACCATGATGATTGAGCTCACCTCGGTCTCACCTGGATTTTCCCGCCTGCTCTCTCTCTCTCTCTCACCCTTCAGCTCATTGCAAATTAAAAATCTGTATCTGTCCATTAAATTTGCACATTGTCCTGGCATCCACCGCATTTTGAATAGGGAATTCCACAGATTCACAACACATCGAGATAGGTATCATTCTTCTTCATGAGAATAGAATAGAATCCCTACAGTGCAGAAGCGGGGTATTCATTCATCGAGTCCACACCAATCCTATAATGAACGTCCCATTCAGACTCACCCATTCCAGTATTTCCCATGGTTAATGGCTTAACCTGCACATGCATATACACTGTGGTTTAGCATGGCGAATCCACCTAACCTGCACATCTTTGGACTTTGGGAAGAAACTGGAACACCGAACAAAACCATGCAGCCACTGGGATAACGTGTAAACTCCACACAGTCACCTAAGGCTTGAATCAAACCAGGGTCTCTGAAGCTGTGAGGCTGAGGTGCTAGCCACTGAGACAACTTTGCCTAAAACTGCTTCCCCTAATTGACCCCTCCACCTCGCAATTGACTGAATCTATATTCCTTACGTCAGAAACTGGGTTGTCTAACCAGATGTCTCAGTCAAACCCAGTGACAAGCCATATGTCCTGTCTGTCTGAATGGGGATCCTATACACAACACCCACCACCCCAAACGTTTCATTGACTTTCCAGAGGCAGGGCTCCAGTGACTCCATGGGGACTGCAACTGCCACAATCCCTGAGGCAGGGACAATACATGTGTGGGGAAACCCAGCACTGTACATGTGCAGAATGTGGGCCGGTTTTGAAGCACGTGTTTTGTGGTAATTAGAGGAAAGTATTTCACACTATGATTGGCTAGAGGAGGAACATATCTGCTTGTAGCATTGATCAGTTGGGGGGTCAGTGTCACTACACCCACGTGGGACCACTCTCCATCCCCAATTCATTGCAATGGTGGGAATCGACCAATGGGAAACAAAGAAGGATCTGACCTATTCTCCCAGACTGAAGGTTCCTGTTCTGTCCAGGATCTGCCACCTCCCTCTCTGTTTCCTTTTGTTTCATTCTGCTGTTACATTGTTGACTTGCAGCAACGGAAGGGAAAGCAACTAAACCCAGAAAGGGTGCAGAGTCTAACCAGGATGGGAAGTGGTGGCATGGATCTGTTTATCAGTGACTCCATGAGAATGAGGAGGTGTACATTAGGGTGCAGTAGAGTCAGAATGGTGGGAGAGAGTAGGTGGGCTGGAGGGTTACAGCTTTGGGGGAAGAAAGGGGGAAAAAGATATTCCAGAGAAACTACAATAGTCTGTTCTGAATTTCTAATCTGTGCATATTCCATTACACTGGGTGCTAGATGGTGAAGATTTGCAGACTGAAATCTCAACATCATGTACAGATTGTGATTAAGTTAACCAGCATTTGAAGAACCAAAGATGGAGAATCACTTGGCCAAATCCTGCAAAACTCTCCCTCCCAGCATTGTCGGTCTATCTGCGCCAAATGGACTGTGAATGGTTGAAGACAGCAGCTCACGACAGCAGCTCAATGGTACCTAGAGATGGGGTATAAATGCTGGCTGAGCCAGTGATGCCCATATCCTGGAAGTGGGTTCTATCTCTAGTTGCTGAAACCCGGTTGATGTTACTGCAGGATGATGAGGGATGCTGAGTGTGTCCTCCAGGAAGAGCACCATCACATTACCCCTGCCGACACCCACACAATAACACAGCAACATCACTGGTACAAAAGGCAGTGAAGCCCAAGCAGGACTGAAATATAGTTCTTCAAGGTAAAGTCATGAAAGCGGATTGGAACAGAGCAGGAACAGGAGACTGAGCTGGATGGTCAGCTGTTTCCCATTGAATGGTGGAGCCAGATACAAAGGCCGAATGGCCTTCTCCTGCTGCTATCTCCCAGGTATATATATTATATATAGCCATGAAGCCCGGTTAGACAGAAGTAGTCAGGGCAGGGATTCTGCAGGAGATTGCACTTCCACCTCAGTTTTCAGTGAGGGATGGTTTGATGGATTTTATTTAACATTTGTCTTTAACGCAAGGTTTGTGATTTTGTTTTTTTATATCGTACAAGTTTATTTCACAATAAATAAAACTTAAAGAGTTGAAACTATGCATATAACAGTTTTTAAAATTTCAAATGTCCTTTAAACAAAATCCTGTCTACTCCCGGACGCCATCACTTTTCAGTTACTCAAACTCCAGGGAAATATTCCTTCCCTCTCTGAACGTTTGGTTTGATTTAACTACTTTCAGTTCTCGTTCTGTGAGCTGTGAAGCATTTTTCTCCCATTTCTCTAACCCAGAAGTGTTATCTCACCCAGCTGAGCAACCTTCCCACCATCAACATCATTATTCCATTATTTTGCTTTTTGTTAACATATAATCACCAGCATTAGCACACCAGTGTGATCAATTGAATATTTACAAACAACGCCCATTACAAGTGGGCAAAGCAAACCATTACAAGTGACAGAGTGGGAAGGGACTAAATCAAAGTAGAGTTGGGGGTGAGGGGGTAGCGGTGGCGGTGGAGAGCAAGCACTGTATCTCCTGCGGTGCTCACCTCTATCTAATGGCATAGAGAGCATTGATACACACTACATGCTCCTCCTCCAAGGAAACCATAAGAATATTCTTTATCCTCAATCATAGAATATAATCCCTACAGTGTGGAAGGAGAGCATTCGTTAATCAAATCCCACTAACCATCCCTGTAACACCGCATTTCCTATGCAGTGATTCAGTTTGTCTGCAAATTCTGAACACTGTGGACAATTTATGACGACCGATCCACCTAACCTGCATATCTTTGAATTGTGGGAGAAAACCAGCGCACATGGAGGGGACCCACACTATTATGGGGAGAATGTGGATACCCCACATAGGCTGTTGACCAAGGCTGGACTCTAACCTTTTACCTGGTTCTGTGAGAGAGCAGTGCTCTGATCACAATTTAAATTAATACAGATGAACCCTGCTCCTTGCCACATTGCTCTTTGTGGTGACCTACTGCCAAGAGAGGCATCCTGAGGTTCAGAAAGTGGCAATATAAATTCAGTCAACTCCAGCCCAGTTAATGTGGTTAACAACAGCAACATCAATACTCCGGCAGTGTCATCATGTTCAAGGTCCACTCCTGACTCTGATGAAAAGTAACTGCAGGATCAGAGTCCTGCAGTGATGTGTGAACTCTACCCCACACGGAGCAGGGGGATGACCACTTCCCTGTGTGCACTCACTGGTCTCTCAGTCGTGTTGAAGTCTCAGCAAATCCCTTGTCACATAGAGAGGGAAACAGCTCCTTCCCAGTGTGAACCCAGTTGTGCCTCAGGGGGTCAGGATGAATCACTGAATCCCCTCTCACACACTGACCATCTGAATGGCCTCTCCCCTGTGTGGGCTCACTGGGGTCTCAGCAGGTGGTGCATTTGGGTGAATCTCTCCCCACATTGGGAGCAAGTGATTGGTCATTCTCCAGAGTGAGCTCGCTGATGTTTCAGCAGATCAGAGGACTGAGTGAATCCTTTCCCACACATGGAGCAGTGAAGGATCTAAATCCATTGTCCCCCCTCTGGTGCCTCAGCAGATTGTAAGATCGAGTAAATCCCTTCCCATACATGAGGCAGGTGAACAGCCTCTCCCCACTGTGACTGTGTCAGTGAGTGTCTTACTGGGAGGGATAAGTACATTTCTTACCCCATTCCCCACATTTACACAGCTTCGCCTTGGTCCCGTTACATTGGTGTCTTCCCAGATCACATGACCGGTTAAATATTTGACCAGCTGCCTAACATGGGAATGATTTCTCTGAGCTAGGAATGCTGCTTTCCCCTTTTATATTACTGATAAGGAAAAACAATGTCCTGTGGCCCAACATTTCAACTCCCCTCCCACTCAGCAAGGACATGGAGGTCCTTGGCCTCCTTCACCGCCGCTCCCTCACCACCCGACGCCTGGAGGAAGAACGCCTCATCTTCTTCCTTTGAACACTTCAACCCCAGGGCATCAATGTAGACTTCACCAGTTTCCTCATTTCCCCTTCCCCCACCTCACCCCAGTTCCAAACTTCCAGCTCAGCACTGTCCCATGACTTGTCTTACCTGCCTATCTTTCTTTCCACCTATGCACTCCACCCTCCTCTCTGACCCATCACCTTCATCATCACCCCACTCATCTATTGTACTCTTTCCTACGTTCTCCCCACCCCCACCCTCCTCTCATTTATCACCCTGCCTCTATTCCTGATGAAGGGCTTTTGCCCGAAACGTCGATTTTACTGCTCCTCGGATGCTGCCTGAACTGCTGTGCTTTTCCAGAACCACCTTATTCCAGACTCTCATATTTTTGTCAAGCAAATAGCAGAAAGATGAACAAATTCATGGTTGGATCACCCTTGGGGTATGTGCTCTGTTCTGGGCCGTGCAGCCCGGGAAGGAGGTATTGGTCTGAGAGGGAACATAGATTTATCCAAACTACACCTCGACTCTTTGCAGGAACTGTCATGTTTCGACCCAGTCAACCACTTCATGACTTTCACCTGTGAACTCCTTGTTTTCAATTCCCTGTAAATTTCCCATTACAATTTCTTATGGACTCAAATTCCAGTAACTTTTCAGGTGGAATGTTCCAGATTCTGACAATTATCTGTTCATCCAGAAATTGCTGAAGGCCATGTTGACGCTGGGGTTACAAATGGCTGAATTGTAAGATGAGATGCTGTTCCTGAGCTCCCATTGCGATCCATTGGAACAGTACAGGAGGCTGAGGGCAGTGTAGGTGTGAGTAGACAATGCAAATGACAGGGATGCACTGAGTGCTGCTTGGCTCAATGACAGTGTTTTAGAGTTGGGGGAAAACAGAAGGAGATGAGACAGGGAGAAGGTGAAGCTGAAACTCAGTTTTAGTTCAGGCCATTTAGAATTTCGCATGCTCCCAATGGGAACAGCCAATTTGTAAGCGATACTGCGGAGTATTTGTAAACAGTTTTTAAAGTATAATCTATCAGCTTAAGTAAAGATTGGGGCTATTGATTATAATGGAGATGTTTGAGGTGAAGGAAAGTTGAAATCTCTTTTAAATTCTCTTAATGGGAGTAACTAGCTGAATCTAGAGAGACATTGAGACAGGAACCCTCAGACCCATGGTTGGCTCCTCTTGTACAATGTTGGAAATAAGGGACGCTACCAGTGTCCCTGACGGGTATGTGTGTAGGAAGTGTGTCCATCTGCGCTACTGGGAAACTGCTTTTCAGACCTGGAGCTGTGAGTGGACTCACTGTGGACCATACTGAGAATATTATGGACAGCAGGTTTAGTGAGTTCGTCACACTGCAGGTGAGGGTTACACAGGCACAAAGGGAATGGGTGACCATCAAACCAAATAAAAGGCTCAGGAAGGCAATGCAGGAATCCCCAGTGATCATCCCCTTCTCAAACAGATATTGTATACTGGTTCGAATTCTGTTGGGGGTGAATGGGTGGGGTGGCCTCTCGGGGAAATCAGCAACAGCCAGGGTCATGACACCACAGATAGCTCTGCTGCACAGAACAGGAGGAAAGACAGTCGCGGGGCTATAGTGACATGGGATCAATGGTCAGAGTTAGGGCAGGGACTTCTGTGGCCACGGACATGAATCAAGAATGGCATGTTACCTCCCTGGTGCTAGGATCTGTAATAGCATGGAGTGGCTACAGTGAGTTCTGCAGCTGGAGGGTAAATAACCAATATTTGTGGAACACACAGATATCAACGACATCGCGAAACAAAGGGATGAGGGCTTGAAATATGTATAAAGGAAAATCAGAGATATATTAAAATGAAAACTAATAATGTCAGACTTACACCCAGTGCCATGTTCGAGTGAGAGCAGGAACAAGAGGATACATCAGCTGGATGTGTGGCTGGAGAAATGGTGTACCAGAGAAGGGTTTAGATTTTCCAGGCACTGCGACCGTTTCTGGGCTAGGTGAGACTTGTACCAGCCTGACTGGTTACCCCTGGGCAGGGCTGGAAGAAATCCCCTAGTGGGGTGATTGCCAGTTCCATTGGTGAGATTGTAACTAGTCTGGCAGGGGGTTGGGAGCTAAAGAGTGACTTAGATGGGCCAGATTCAGGTCAGGAAATGGGAAATAGAGTATTCGTGATTCAAGCAACAGCTCAGAAAGACAAAGGAAAGGAGAATTAAACGAGGTTTGAGTCCTCTTCATCCATCAGTCCTGCCATCCCAGGGGTGAGAGTCCACAAAATATGAAACCTTTTAAATGTCTATGATTCTAAGTGCCTCAGCAAAATAGTGGAAATCTGCAATAAAAACAAATAAAAATGCTGGAGATCCTCAGCAGGTCTGGCAGCATCTGAAATGGTGACAGTTGCAGGAAACATTGCAGTTTGGAAGACGTTGTATAATGCCATCCCACAGCGTCCACTACTCCAGGCAAAATGACCCCAGCCCCTCCTTATGGTTCACATGCTTCAATACTGGCAGCACCCTTATAAATCTTTTCTGGACCTTTTCAGGTTTCCCAACATCTTTCCTATAGCAGGGAGACTAGAATGTAAAGCAGTCTGGGAATTCCAAAAGTGGCTGAGCTGATAAACTGTACAAACGAACCATGATCTCCCAAATCCTATAATCATTGCACTGCACAATAATAGCTAGCATAGCAAACAGCACCTTCACTGACCTTCAGCCCCACTTTCAAGGAACTATCAAACCACTCTGCACAGTGTATTTGTTCGTCAACACTTCGCAGGAACTTGTTATTATGGGGCTGAGTCCTATCTTCCAGAAATCAGCGAGACTAGAATTGAATGTAGTATTCTAAAACTGGCCTCACCAATGCCCTGTACAGCCACAACGTGACCTCCTAACTCTTATACTCAGTGACAGAATCCATACAGTGTGGAAGCAGCTCATTCAGCCCATGAGACCTTACCAACCATCGGAATACCATCCCACCTGAACCATGTAACCCAGCATTACCCCCAGTTAATCCACCTAACCTGCACTTCTTTGGATTTTTTTAGGAAACCAGAGCGCCCAGAGGATGCTCGTGCAAACACACAGAGTGGAATCGAACACAGGTCCCTTTATTGATGAATGCACAGACCAATAAAGGTTAGGGTCCCAAATGCAGTCTTCAGCATCCAGTCTCCCTGAAACTGTACTTTCCAGGAACTATGCAGTTCTGAGCTCTTCAGAGGGATTGAAAGTGAGGAGGAGAATACAGGAACAGGGTTGAGTTGTAGATCTATAAAATAACTCTCTGTTACCCCCTCTCTGTTTCCCTCCCCCTCTGTTCCACTGCCCGTTCTCTGATTCTCCCCTGCCTCTGCCTGTCCTCCCCTGCCCCCATCTCTGTCCTCACCTGTGCGACCCCTCTCAATCCCCACATTCTCTCTTTCCCCCGACCCTCAGCCCACCCTCTCTGCCTACTCTCCCCTCCCTCTCCCCTAGTTCTGTATACCCCAACCACAGGGAAAGGACCTTGTCTATGTGCCCTACCCATGACCGGCTGATTTTATAAATCTCTATAAGGTTTCCCCTCAGCCTCCGACGCTGCAGCGAAAACATCCTATCCAACGCTGGCAACATCCTTGTAATTCTTTTCTGACCCCTTTCAAGTTTGAGAACATCCTTCCGATAGGAAGGAGACCAGAATTGCTGGATTATTTCAAAAGTTGTCTAATCAATGTCCTGTACAGCCACAATATGACATCCCAACACCTATACTACATTCTCTGACCAATAAAAGAAAGCATACCAACTGCCTTCTTCACTATCCTATCCACCTATGACTCTACTTTCGAGGAACTATGAACCTGCACTCCAAGGTCTCTTTGTTTCGCAACACTCCCCAGGAACTTACTTTGAACTGCAAAAGTCCTGCTAAGGTTTCCTTTCCAAAAATGCAACATCTCACATTTTTCTAAACTGAACGCCTCAGCCCATTCGCCCATCTGATCCAGATCCCGTTGTACTCTGAGGTAATCTTTTTTAATGTCCACGACATTGCCAATTTTGGTTTCATCTGCAAACATGCTAACAATGTATCTTATGTTCTCATCCAGATCGTTGATATAAATGGCAAACAGTAGTGGATTCAGCACCGATCTTTGTGACATTCCATTGGTCACAGGCCTCCAGCCTGAAAAGCATCACTCCACCACCACTCTCTGTCTTCGACCTTTGAGCCAGTTCTATATTCAAATGGTTAGTTCTCCCAGTATTCCATGAGATCTAACCTTGCGAACCAATCTCCCATGAGGAACGTTGTCAAAAGCCTTACTGAAGTCCATGAAGATCATATTCACCGCTCTGCCCTCATCAATCCACTTTTGTTACTTCTTCAGTAAACTCAGTCCAGTTCATGAGACATGATTTCTCACACACGAAGCCGTTATTAATATCCAGGACTTAACTCTGTACATTGGGGTCTGTGTCGCCCAGTTATATGAGTTAATATTCTGGATAAAGTTCATGTACACCAGCTTTGTGTTAGTTACTGCGTATTGAGTCTTGTTAATAACACCAACACAGGTGAGTTCCTTTTGAAAGGCAGTCCCTATATCCCTAACCCCCTCCGACCTGCTCTCCTCCATCCCCACCGTAGACATAAAGTATGAGGAGCTCATGGAGTTTCCATGTGAGTGAGGTTGAGAATACCTTCCTTTTTTTCCACTAGCCCACCATGAAATGGTGGTAGTATCCTTTCCTCTGGACCAAGAGGATCGGGTTCAGGGTTTGGTAACAGCGGCTTTGAAGAGGCTTATTAGAAAACATGCCCAGGCCACCAGGCCATACTGTCTCCCAGCTGTCCCTGCCTGAGTCTCCAAACAGAACCTTCCTGTAGTTTCTCTCCTGTCAGACTCTCCCATTACTCAGTTTGTCCAGGATCCCCTCCTTTTTCTGCACAGATCCTGTCCCTCACTGACCTGTCCATCCCCCAGTGGGCTCCACATTCATTCATTGTTTACAATCCCATTATTTCCCGTCCTCCAGCCCCGCCCCCTCCACCATATTGGGCAGCAGCTGATATCAATCCTCCAGGCTCCTGTGTGATCGAGACCATGTTCCGTAGGAAGGGAGATCAATGCAGTGGCGCAGTGCTGGCCAATTGTTGGCGTATGTGCAGGGCGGTCAGTGCCAGGGAGGGAGGCTGTGGGATTAATCTGTCATTGGCAGCTCCCTTCCATCTTTCCTCTGAGAGCCCGACCCAGGGGAATAGCCCTTTGCCTGGTGTCCTGACGAGTGGTCAAAGTATCAATGGGGGAGCATTTTGCAGCAAGTTGTCAGAACTCTTATGAATAGACAGGATTGTTATGGAAAATGACAAGGATGGGCCTATAATTAGAGTTCTGATTTGGGTAACTTTAGTTCAACCAGATATGATTTGGCCAATGTGTGCAGAATGGTTCTCATCAGAGAATGGGTGTTCTGGGAGATTGGGGGGAGGATTCACCAACACCCTGGAGGCTCCATGTCAAACTCATCGATTTGGTTCTTAGTCTGCAGACAGCAGCTCGGAAACTGAATTCAAGGCGAGGAGAGAGATTGTGAGAACTGAGTGTGGATGAAAGGAGGGATGAGATTGGTTTGGTCTTCAGTTAACAAGAGAGAGAAATTGTGAGACTGAGATTTAAAGCTTTGGGGGAATAAGGGAACTACAATTTAATACTATCATTGTCTTATAAAGTTCCATCCTGTAATTACAATGGTGACTTATTTTCTCTGTTGTAGGGTACGGAAATAGCGGATTTGCAGATGAGAAATTCAAATTGAACTTCATGTTCAGATCTGATAGTTACTTGATCCGTGCCGATCTGAATATCATTGACCTTTTCATCTGGAAGGAAAGGTGTGCATTCTGTCCTTGGGCGAATATTTCAAATCTCAGTGTGACTGGAAAAAGTACTCAGACACAGCCAAGTCCATGTTAGAGTGCTTTGTGGCTTTGAATGGATGCTGGTTGTCAGGATTATCTCCGAGGTAACGGCAGTTTAAAAAAGTCTCGTTCAATTCAACACTTTGTGTTTAAACAACACACCCCTCCCCAATACCTCTGTGGCTCAGTCAAGTACTTGACAGGTGCTTCAGTTTCGGTGGGGTTGTCTGTCAGGATTCTCATGTGGAGGAGCCGGTGTTGGAATGGGGTGGACAAAGTTAAAAATCACACGACACTAGGTTATAGTCCAACAGGTTTATTAGGAAGCACTAGCTTTCCAAGCACGATGTAATTTTTAACTTTATTAGGTTCATCTCTATGCTGACAGACTTCTTCAGATAAGTACTTCAACAATTAAATAGGCCATATGTTCCCCACGCAATCGGTTCCCTCGAGCAGTGTAAACTGCTATTCTTGCCCTGGGGATAGCTACTCATTTGTAGACCCAGTCAAAATCCCATCAAGCTTTTTGTTGATCTTTAAAGTTGTTCTAATCTCCTAGTTTCTCCTTGGTCTTTGCCAATTTGTATCCCTTCTGTTTCAATTTGATAGACTCCCTTATTTCCTTAGACACAAATGGCAGATTACTCCTTTCCCTACAGTCCTTCCTTTTCACTAATATATAATTTTGCTGTGCACTTTGAAAAATTACTGCCTCATCCTGTTGTAGTCTACTTTGGTTAAGCACAGGATCTTGGGATTGGATTTAATCTTCCAGCTTGCCATCTGTGTTCTAAATTCAACCAGACTTCTCACGCATCTTTTATCAGATTACGAGGTGAGGCGATGTTTCCTGGATGTTTTGGTTTTCATTGTCAGAGACCTTGGCTTTGTAATAAAGGACAGGAAAGATATTCACAACAGAGTATTCTGGACGCTGCGAATGTACTACGCAGTCTAAAACCATAAATCACTGTTTCCTCTCAATTTAAATTTGCAAAATCATTATCTCCTTCACACTTCCTCACTATCTAAATTTGGAACGCTAATCCGCCTGACTATCCTGCATTTTCCGAAAATCTCCTTGAGTGAAGGTGGTGAGTTTTGGATTCAGCTTTGCAGTTATTACCGTAAGAAGATAAACACTAGGCACAGGAGAGGCAATACAGCCCTTCGAACCAGCTCCACCATTTTATACGGTGATAATTGAGCTCACCTCTGGCTCAGATGGATTTTCCCGCCTGCTCTCTCTCTCACCCTTCAACGCATTGCACATTAAACATCTGTATCTCTTCATTAAATTTGCACATTGCCCTGGCATCCACCACATTTTGAATAGGGGATTCCACAGATTCACAGCACATTGAG
Organism: Chiloscyllium punctatum; assembly: GCF_047496795.1. NCBI lineage: Eukaryota > Metazoa > Chordata > Chondrichthyes > Orectolobiformes > Hemiscylliidae > Chiloscyllium > Chiloscyllium punctatum. Next base: position 46,155,578 of record NC_092759.1, on the reverse strand, counting down.
ACAAGTACATTCTTTCTCAGGAGAATAGAATAGAGTCCCTATAGTGCAGAAACAGGGTATTCGTTCATCGATTCCACACCAACGCTATGATGAGCATCCCATTCAGACCCACTCGTTCCTGTAACCCTGCTTTTGCAATGGCTAATGGCTTAACCTGCAAATGTCTGGCAATTTTGCATGACCAATTCACCTAACCTGCACATCTTTGGATTGTTGGAGGAAACTGGAGCACCCAGACGAAACCCACGCAGACATGGGGAGAGCGTGTAAACTCCACCCATTCGCCTATGGCTGGAATCAAACCCAGGTCCATGAAGCTCTGAGGCAGCAGTGCTATCCACAGAGCCACCTCTGCGACAAATCTACTTTACCTCATTAACCTCCCCACCCCCACAATTGGTTGAATCTATATTGCTTATGTCAGAAATCAGGTTATGGAAGCAGATGTCTCAGTAAAACCCAATGACAGCCCATATGTCCTGCGTGTCTGAATGGGGATTCTATACACAACAACATCCAGCCAACACTTTCCAGAGACAGGGGTCCAGTGGCTTCATGGGGCGTACAACTCACACAATCCCTGAGGCAGGGACTACACGTGTGAGGGGAAACCTGGCACTGCACATTTTGGAGCATGTGCTTTAGGGACAAAAGCGGAACGTATTTCACACTGTGATTGGCTGGAGGAGGAATGCATCTGCTTGTAGTATTGATCTGTCGGGGGGTCAAAGTGTCATCACACCCATGTGGGACCAAGTTCCATCCCCAACTCATTGCAATGCTTGGAATCGACCAATGGGAAACAAAGAAGGATCTGACCCATTCTCCCAGACTGAAGGTTCCTCTTCTGTCCAGGATCTGCCACCTCCCTTTCTGTTTCCATCTGTTTCATTCTGCTCTTACATTATTGACTTGCAGCAACTGAAGGGAAAGGAAGTGAATCCAGAAAGGGTGCAGAGTCTAACCAGGGACGGGAAGTGGTGGCACGGATCAGTTTATCATTAACGCCATGAGAATGGTGAGGGTGTACATTAGTGGTAGCAGAGTCAGAACGGCGGGAGAGAGTAAGTGGACTGGAGGGTTACAGCTTTGGGGGAAGAAAGGGGAAAAAGATATTCCAGAGAAACTAGAATTGTCTGTTCTGAATTTCTAATCTGTACATATTCCTTTATACAGGGTGCTAGATGGTGAAGATTTGCAGACTGAAAACTCAAAATCATGTGCAGATTGTGATTAAGTTAACCAACATTTGAAGAACCAAAGATAGAAAATAACTCAGACAAACCCCTACAACACTCTCCCTCACGGCTTTGTCGGTCTGTCTGCGCCAAATGGACTGTGAATGGTTCAAGATGACAGTTCACGACCATCTTCTCAAGGGTAACTAGAGATGGGGAATAAATGCTGGCTGAGCCAGTGATGCCCATATCCTGGAAATGGGTTCTATCTCTAGTTGCTGAAACCTGGTTGATGTCAATGCAGGATGATGAGGGACGCTGAGTGTATCCTCAATGAGGCAGCACCATCACATTACTGCTGAATACACCCACACAGTAACACAGCAACGTCACTGGAACAAAAGGCAGTGAAGGCCAAGGAGGACTGAGATATAGTTCTTCGAGGTAAAGTCATCAAAGGGGATTGGAGCACAGCAGGAACAGGAGATTGAGCTGCATGGTCAGCTGTTTCCCATTGAATGTTGGAGCAGGATCGAAAGGCCGAATGGGCTTCTCCTGCTGATATCTTCCAGGTATATATATAGCCATGGAGCCCAGGTATGAAGAATTGGGCAGGGAAGGGATTCTCCAGGCGATTGCACTTCCACAACAGTTTTCAGTGAGGGTTCGGTTGATGGATTTTATTTAACATTTGTTTTTAACACAAGGTTTGTGAAATTGTTTTTTTAAAGAAAATGTACAAGTTTATTCCACAATAAATAAAACTAAAAGAATCGAAACTATCTGCATATAACAGCTTTTAAAATTTCAAATTCACTTGATAACAAAATCCTGTCTACTCCTGGACACCACCACTTTCCAGTTACTCAAACTCCAGGAAAATATTCCCTCCCTGTCTGAGCCTTTGGTTTGATTTAACTGCTTTTCAGTTCTCGTTCTGTGAGCTGTGAAGTGTTCTTTTTCCCCATTTCTCTTACCCAGAACTGTTATCTCACACAGCTGAGCAACCTTCCCAGCATCAACATCATTATTCCATTATTTTGCTTTTTGTTAACATATAATCACCAGCAGTAGCACACCAGTGTCATCAGTTGACTATTTACAAACAAAGCCCAATATGGGCAAAGCAAACCATAACAAGTGACAGAATGCGAAGGGATTAAATCAAAGTAGAGTTGTGGGGAGGGGGCAGCGGTGGAGATAAAGCACTGTATCCCCTGCGGGTGTCCACCTCTATCTCAAGGAATCGAGAGCATTGATATACACCACATGCTCCTTCTCCAAGGGCACCCTGCTGTGTCGCCTTTATCCTCAATCGTAGAATAAAATCCCTACAGTGTGGAAGGAGAGCATTGGCCCATCAAACCCCACCGACCATTCGAAGAACATCACGCCCAGAGCACACCATCCCTGTAACACTGCATGTCCCATGGCTAATCCACCTAGTCGGCACATTCCTGGACACTGTGGACAATTCAGCATGACTGGTCCACCTAATCTGCAGAACTTTGGACTGTGGGAGGAAACCAGAGCACTTGGAGGGGACCCACTATCCTGGAGAGAATGTGGGAACTCTATTCAGGGTGTTGACCAAGGCTGGAATCCAAACTTGTGCCTGGTGCTGTGAAGCAGCAGTGCTACGATCATAATTTAAATCAAAACAGATGATCATTGCTCATTGTCACATTGCTGTTTGTGGAGACTTACTGCCCAGAGAGATACTCTGAGATTCAGAAAGTGATGATATAAATTCAGTCCACTCCAGTCCAGTTAATGTGATTAACAACATCAATACTCCAAAAATGTCATCATGTACAAGGTCCAGTCCTGACTCTGATGAACAGTAACTCCAGAATCAGAGTCCTGGAGTGATGTGTGAGCTCTATCTCACACGGAGCGGGTAGATGACCACTTCCCTGTGTGCACTTACTTGTCTCTCAGTCGCTTGAAGACTGTGTAAATCCCTTGCCACACAGAGAGGTAAACAATTCCTACCCAGTGTTAGGGGGCAGGATGAGTGACTGACTCCATTCTCACACACACAACATCTGAAGGGCCTCTCCCCAGTGTGGGCTCACTGGGGTCTCAGGGAAGCAGGATGAATCAATGAATCCCTCTCACACACTGAGCATCTGAATGGCCTCTCCCCTGTGTGGGCTCACTGGGGTCTCAGGGGGCAGGATGAATCACTGAATCCCTTCTCACACATTGACAATCTGAATGGCCTCTCCCCTGTGTGGGCTCACTGGGGTCTCAGGGGGCTGGATGAATCACTGAATCCCTTCTCACACACTGAGCATCTGAATGGCCTCTCCCCTGTGTGGGCTCACTGGGGTCTCAGCAAGTACTGCATTTGAGTGAATGTCTCCCCACACTGGGAGGAAGTGAATGACCTTTCCCCAGAGTGAGATTGCTGGTGTTTCATCAGGTCACTGAGTGAATCCTTTCCCACACACGGAGCAGGTGAATGACCTCTCCCCGATGGGAATGCACTGATGTCTCCGCTAGTAAGAGATTTGAATGAATCCTTTCTCACACATGAGGCAGGTGAAGGATCTAAATCCACTGTGCCTTCTCTGGTGCCTCAGCAGATTGCAAGATCGAGTAAATCCCTTGCCATACGTGGGGCAGGTGAACGGCCTCTCTCCAGTGTGACTGTGTCGGTGAATGTCCCACTGGGAGAGGTAAGTAAATTCCTAATTCTAATTGAGCCCAATCTCATTCTGCTCGGACCAGAACCTGTTCCAGAGAGTTTTGCAGGAAAGGCAGAACGGTCGGTTGCAGCTGGTCACCTGACCAGTCACCAGACCCGAAAGGTTCACTCTCCACAGATGCTGCCAGACCTGCTGAATCTTTCCAACAATTTCTGTTTTTGTTTCTGATTTTCCAGCATTTTCAGATATTTAGTTTTCCAGTACTCATCTTGTCTGTTGCAGAGGAGTTTATTGATGAATTTAGAGGGTTTTGAAAGTTGTACGTCAGGACACTCATCAGCGATGATGATCATGAATGGCAGAGCACGGTTAAGGGGCTGAATGGCCTCTTCCTGTTCCGATGAAAGTTTTCCATATGCAGCTTGTGGTAACATTTCCCCTCACTGCTCACTTCACCTCCATGTCGAACACACTGTTACTGACTGAACCAACCTCCTGTGTTTGAACTAAACCTGCTAATGTTTAGTGGCTCCCTCTCCTGCCACCCGGGTTTAACTCTCATCATGGAATGCTGTGTAGTATTACTGCGGGAATGCCCACAAAGGACTCATCCTGGAGTCTGTATCCCCTGGGATCCACAAAGGCCGTTTATTTCCATCTTCCTCTCTCATTCTGACTATTGAACTCTTGATTACAATCCATTCTCCTGTCATGCTCTTCAACATGTCCATGTGGGTGGACTAGAGGCAGCTGGAATTTAATGTAGGGAAGTGGGGATTAGGCGGAAACACGAGGGGAGGCGACAGCAAAGACAGTTCTCATTGTAACGGCAGAGTTTCTCCGTGAACCAGTGAGTGGAGAGGTATCTGAGATTGTGGGGGATGCAGATTCAATCAGGATTTGGGAAAACACTCAGACACTGACCTCTCCATCTGATTATTAACTCAGTTAGTTAGACATAAAGCAGAATACACATTTAGAAAACACCTTTGATGACCTGTGGTAAGATAACATGTTTCCAGCCAATGATTTCAACCTCAAATCTCTGAAAACACGGGCACAAAGCTTCCTATTTGTACGAGGCTGTCTCTCAACCTCCTCCTTTCTTGCGAAAATTGTTTTAGATTGTATAATCATTCCTTGTGATTCTAACCTCTATGTTTTTTGTAGAGTTTGTGACTGAAACTATATTTTCCTGATCCTTGTGAGTGATGCCATCAGCAGACACAGGTCCTGACCTGTGAGGAGTTTTGCTTGGAGTATTTGTATTTACAAATTCATTCTCACCTTCACGTACAGTGTGAAATTGCTGTAAAACAGAAGGAATGGAATGAGTGAGAACCCACAGAAACACAAAGGCAGCTTGTGTACCTGAGCTGAAAGAACCTGGCATGAGGAAAACATGACGACAATCAAAGCTAGTTAGAGTCACAGAATCCCTTAGGCCCACAAACAGGCTATTCAGTCCATCGAGTCTGCAATGACCTGCTGTCCCACCCTACCCCCATAACCACACATTAACCATGGCTAACCCAACCCACCTAAATTGTACACTACAGACCATGTTAGCACGGCTAATAGAGCAAACCTGCACATCTGTGGGAGGGTCACAGATTACATCCAAATGCTCGGAATTGTGGATGAAGGCTCGCAAGGACTTTTGTCTGACTCAAATGCTGTATTTTTCAAAATAAAATCTGGGGGGCATTGCAACCAGAAAGATTTCCAATTATCTCTAGAAGAAGAGAATTCAAAACTCGAGCCACTGACCCAGGGGGTGCAGTGTCAGTTAGAGAGGTCTGGGAACCATTAGAAATGTAACAGGTTTTGAGTAAGGTGGGGGTGAGACAAGGACAAAAATACAGTCTGTCACACGGGGGAAGGCAGGAGAGATTAAACAGCAGAAATGGTAGTCCCTCAAGGCCACGGGGAATGGAGTAAGGGCTGGGAAAGAAACAAGGAAACAAGGTGTGCAGCTGTCAAAGAAATACATTGAGAAAATACATTATAACAACATAGAGGGCAGAGTTCACAGTCTGAAATTGTTGCTCTCATTGGTGAGTACAGAACGCCGTAAAGCCGGGGTAGTTCTCTGATAGCCAACACATATAGGATAGGCCAAATGGCCTCGATTTGTGCTGTAACTTTCTGATAATGTTATTGTGACATTTGAAATTCATGTCAGATGAGGTTTAACTTCTCAAATTGGACTGGAGTTTAATTTTCTGGAGAATTGTCAAATAAATCGCATTGATCCCATTCTGCAGACTTTAGTCCATAGTCATGCATGTTCCAGCATTTCAGTTACATCCATATCCTTTTATTCTGATGGGATGCATGTTACTGCTTCTATCAGCCCATCAGTGAGTTCCTGCTCCCCACCATCTCTGAGGGAAATGAATTCTACCTTCCCCTTTTTTTCTGAGAATTACCTTCAATCTAAAACGTTCAGTTCCTGACACCTCTGTTAATGAATGGCTGCTTCCTCTCCACTTTACCTGGATTCCTCAGCATTTTATTACTTCAATCAAATCTCAGCACATCTTCCTTGGATACACTCCCCACCGCCAGTCTATCCAATCTTTCGTCAGAGCAGAATTTGTCCAATCTGAGTAACAATCTGATCAATCTCATCTGTACCCTCTCTGGTCAGAACACAACAACCCTGGAATGTGGGGACTAGGAGTGAGTGCAGGACTTTAGCCGTGGTCAGACTAGTGTTCCTGACTTTTCCAGTATCACCTCCATGTTCTTGTGGTTGTCGCTGACACAAGAAGCATCCTGGTTTTCCCGCATGGAACTGGATGTGCACTCCATGGGACTGGGATTCTCTACCATGTGTTTATTGTTAACTAATCCTAAATTAACTTCAGATTTAAACAAGATTATCAGCTACCCACCGATCAACTTCTTTCATTATACTCAATCACCTTACTTCTTAAAATCTCTTTAAAATTATTGCTATCTAAACACAACAGGGTTTAATTTGATGAACAATTATTCAGGTGTATTCACTGTTACAATCACTTGAAGATTATCTTTACCTTCAGCTACATCTGGTGAATTGAACACTGATTGTAATTGTATGAATATCAAACGGACTTGAGCTTTATGCTAACTAATCCAGTCTGACATTCTTGTTGATTAATATGTTGGAGAGAACTGTCCTCAGAACTCCAGCTGTGCTTTGACTTCAATCACAACTGGATGTGGATGGATCGAGATCTTAGATCTGTTCTGTTGTTTCCCGAATTGCTTTGCTCTGTCTAGCTCTTGCTGCTTATGCTGTTTGGAACACAAGTAGTCCTCTTTGGTAACTTCATCAGGTTAACAGCTCATTTTTAGGCATTCATGCTGCTGTTACTGGCATGCCCTCCTGGAGTCTCACAGTTGATTGAGGATTGATCCTCTGGTTTGATGGCAAGAGGTAAGTTGTGGGATATGCTGGGCTGTGATTCTGTAAATTTTGTTGGCGTACAATTCTACTGCTATTGATGGAAGTAAAGAGCGAAACCCTTACACTGTAGGCCCTATATACAAGAAGCTACATGCAGTATCATGAACACTGATAGGCCAAGAAATGAAATGACGGAGCATCACTGTACAACGTTGCAGGATCACAACTGCAGCAAGGGGAGATTAAGAGCCAACTTGACATAGGAGTAGGGAAAGAGGCAGCTGATCAGATTGTCTCATTCATAGTCACAAAGAGACTGTGAGATTTTTGTATTGTTGGAGGTGAGGATGGAGGAGGTTGGGGAGATGGAGAGCCCTTCAAAAAAAACTAATGTGCCTGAGAGTTATGGGATCGACTTGATTGCGATGCATTTAACAGAAAGCTAATTGAAACTGTTTTTATTCACAAAAGGTAACAAAACTGACAGTGTTTCCAATCATCATCAGAAACAAACCCCAGAATACACGCTTCCGAGATGGATGTTAATAGCCCATCAACATTCAAATTCCTGTAATCATTCAGCAAACGTATGTGTGATTACCCTGTTCTGATGAACCAGAAAATCGCTTTTCACTCTGTGCAGATAGACAGCGAAGTGGGTAAGTATTGGCCGAGTGGTATTGTCGCGAGACAGTTAATCGAAAGCCACAGGTAAAGTACTGGAGACCTGGGTCCAAAGCCTGCTGCAGCAGATGGGGGAATTTGAATTCAATAAAAAAAACCTCTGGAGTTTCAGAATCTAATGGTGACCATTAATCGAATGTCAGAAAAACCCATCTGGTTCACGAATGCCCTTTCAGGAAGGAAGCTGTCATCCTTACCTGGTCTGGCCTACATTGTGACCTCAGACCCACAGCAATGTGGTCGGCTCTTACCTGCCCTCTGGGCAATTAGGGATAGGCAGTAAATGCTGCCAGGCCAGCGACACCCTCATCCTGTAAATGAATAAAGGAAAGTAAAAGTCTCTACCTAGTGTGAATCTGCGTGTTCAACAATGTTGTGAACAGTTCCAAAACTTAGTTCTCTATATACAAAACTTTATTAACATTACAACTGCCAAATTTATTGTTCACTCCTTGGTGTGAACAAGAGAAAGAAAATCTTTCTCCTGTGGTTATGAGTAAATTCCCTGATGCTTCAGCAGGATGGATGCCTGAGGGAATCCCTTCCCCCACACACAAAGCAGGTGAACAGCTTCTCCCCAGTCTGACTGGTTTGGCCCGTTTCTAGGTGGGATAGGTAAAGAATTCCCTTCTGGCATTCCCCATATTTCCACAGTCTCTCCCTGGTGTGGCTGCACTGGTGTTTTGCCATTTCAGATAAATGCTGGCAGACTGTTACACACACCGTGTAGGGGTGTCACTGCCCAGTCTGAATGCTGCTGTTTCCTGTTGAAAGCCTTTTGATAATTTGGTTCCAATGTTCTCTTAGCGGCCGTCGAACCACCACCAACCCCACCCCCCACCCCCAATTCCTGATGAAGGGTTTACGCCTGAAACATCGATTCTCATGCTCCTCACATGCACCAGGATATGCATATCATCGCCCTGATGACTGTGGAAGGAACCATTGTTCATTTCCTCAATCTGTCAGAAAGGACTTCAGGTATTGGTGTGGCTGTAGATTTTCTGAGATATTTACAATCCTGAGTAGACCATCCTGGAGCAGGTGTTCAGTTCAGTGTACCCGAACCACTCCCCCCCCCCCTCCACAACCAAAAACCCAGCATAAAGCAGTAAACATTATCTCCTGCTGTGAAAGGACAGCCTGCATTAGTCTGAGAAGGAACACTGAGCAGATTTATCTCAATGATAATTTAACCCCATGAAGGCAAGTGACCAGAGCAAGTTAAGCAAGTCCAAATAAAATGCATTATACCACAAATAGAGGCCCATCAAATCCAAGCTGGCTCTCTGTAGCAGAATCCGATATTCTCATGCCCCATATGTCCCCTACAGTCTGCAAGTTCATTTCCCTCAGACCTGATATCATTGTTTTTATCAATCATTAATCGTGTCTACTTTCCTCACCATAACAGGCAGCATGTTCTGCATATTTCCAGCCAATGCAGTCAGCAGGCACACTTGCTCATCTCCTGCTGTCTCAAAACCTTACATCTAATTTAAATTCTTGTGCCATCTGAATATCATTGACCTTTTCTTGTGGAAGGAAAGGTGTGCATTCCGTCTGTGGATGATTATTACAAATGTCAGTGTGACTGGAAAAAGTACTCTGTGGTTTATGGCTTTGAATGGAGGCTGTCTATCAGGATTGTCTCCAAGACAATAGCACCTCACGTTTATCCCCCTCCATCCACACATCAATGAATTTAATACACGCTGTGATGTCAAACACTTCTTCTGCCACCTCCGTGCTCACGTTTACAATCAGGACTCCCGCCCACCTTCCCAGGACCCCTTTGCCAGCCTCCAACACACTCCATCCACCTGGATACCCCGTGCTGGCCTATTCCCTGGCCGAGATGTCTTCATTTCCAACTGCCGCTGAGACATTAATTACCTCAAACTGTCTACCCCTTCCCCCACTCCAAACTCTCACCATCGCGATGCACAGCGCTCCACTCCCTCTGCTCCAATTCAAACCTCACCATCATACTAGCAGATAAAGGGGACGCAGTGGTAGTTTGGCGCATTGACCGCTACACTGCTGAAGTCAGATGCCAACTCGAAGACACCTCCTCCTTCCGCTCCCTTGACCATGACCCCACCCCTATCACCAAACCGTCATCTCCCAGACCATACAGAGCCTCATCACCTCAGGAGATCTGCCAATCACAGCTTCCAACCTCACAGTCCAGGAACCCTGCACTGCCTGATTCTAACTCCTTCCCAAGATCCACAAGCCTGACCACCCCAGCCGACCCATTGTCTCATCTCCACCTACTTTGACACTGTCCTATCCCCCTGTCCAGGAACTCCCCACATATGTTCAAGACACCACCCACGCCCTCCACCTCCTACAAAAACTTCTGTTTCCCCGGCCTCCAACGCCTCATCTTCACCATGGATATCTAATCCCTCTACATCTCCATCCGCCATGAACAGGGCCTCCAAGCCCTCCGTTTCTTCCTCTCCTGACGTCCCCAAATGTACCTTTCCACCAACACTCTCATTCATTTGGCCGAACTGGTCCTCAACCTTCACAAATTCTCCTTCAAATCCTCCCACTTCCTCTATACCAAAGGAGTAGCCATGGGCACCCGTATGGGCCCCAGCTATGCCTGTCTCTTTGTTGGCTACATAGAACAGTCGATCCTCCGTAATTAAACCGGCACCACTCCCCACCTCTACCTCCGCTACATTGATGACTGCATTGGCACCACCTCATGCTGCCGTGAGGAGGTTGAGTAAATCATCAACTTCACCAACACATTCCACCCCGTCCTTAAATTTACCTAGACCATCTCTGACACCTCCCTCCCTTTCCTGGACCTCTCCATCTCCATTAATGACGATCGACTTGGCACTGACGTTTTTTACAAACCCACTGACTCCCACAGCTACCTGGATTACAACTCTTCCCACACTACCTCCTGCAAAAATGCCATCCCGTATTCCCAATTCCTCCCCCGTATCTGCTCCCAGGAGGACCAGTTCCACCACAGAACACACCAGATGGCCTCCTTCTTTAGAGACCGCAATTTCCCTTCCTACGTGGTTAAAGATGCCCTCCAACGCATCTCGTCCTCATCCCGCACCTCCACCCTCAGAGCCCACCCCTCCAACCGTAACAAGGACAGAATTCCCCGGTGCTCACGTTCTAACCTACTGACCTTCGCATAAACCAAATGATACGCCGACATTTCCGCCACCTCCAAACAGACCCCACCACCAGGGATATATTTCCCTCCCCACCCCTTTCTGCCTTCCGCAAAGACCATTCCCTCCGTGACTATGTGGTCAGGTCCACGCCCCCCTACAACCCACCCTCCCATCCTGGCACCGTCCCCTGCCACCGCAGGAATTGCAAAACCTGCGACCACATCTCCTCCCTCACCTCCATCCAAGGCCCTAAAGGAGCCTTCCACATCCATCAAAGTTTTACCTGCACATCCACCAATATCATTTATTGTATCCGTTGCTCCAGATGCGGTCTCCTCTACATTGGGGAGACTGGACGCCTCCTAACAGAGCGCTTTAGGGAACATCTCCGGGGCCCCCGGCACCAATAAGCCACACCGCCCCGTGGCCCAACATTTCAACTCCCCCTCCCACTCTGCCAAGGACATGGAAGTCCTGGGCCTCCTTCACCGCCGCTCCCTTACCACCAGACACCTGGAGGAAGAACGCCTCATTTTCTGCTTCGGAACACTTCAACCCCATGACATCAATGTGGACTTCAACAGTTTCCTCATTTTCCCTTCCCCCACCTCACCCTAGTTCCAAACTTCCAGCTCAGCACAGTCCCCATGTCTTGTCCTAATTGCCTAACTTCTTTTCCACCTATCCACTCCACCCCCCGACCTATCACCTTCAACCCCTCCCCCACCCACCCATTGTACTCTATGCTACTTTCTCCTCACCCCACCCTCCTCTCACTTATCTCTCCACCCTTCAGGCTCTCTGCCTGTATTCCTGATGAAGGGCATTTGCCCGAAACGTCGATCTTACTGCACCTCAGATGCTGCCTGAACTGCTCTGTTCTTCTGGCCCTACTAATCCAGAATCCCCACCGGACTTCCCCATCTGGCACCATTCCATGAAATCCCAGAATATGTAATGCTGCTCTCTTACGATGCCTCTCTTCGTTGTGTAAGGTACCAATGATTTTTCTGCTCATCACTCAATTTAGTAAACTACATTTCCTGCTCACAATCTGTTCTCATCTCGACTGGGGAGAGAAAAACAGAACGGGTGATAAACGTGAGTACACCTACATTATTGTCTGCAAGCAAAAAAAGACCCTCAGCTTCCAGGTTCCTGTCACTGCAACATCGTGCAATCTCCAATACCCAGTATCGAGTTCAATCATTTTAGACCATGTCCACCTTCTGTCACGTTCCTGCCCCACCTACACATACCATTCGTTCCAAAGGCGGATCGTTGGCTCGAAAATCTATCCCAGGATGCACTAGACCTGCTGATTTGTTCAGATATTTCTGCTTTTCTTTGGATAACTTTATTCACTTCTGATCGCCAGCATTCAGGAAACGTGTGTTTGCACGGGAGGGTGCGTCAGAGGAGATTTACCAAGGTGGTGCCTGAGCTCAACCATTCCCCCTGCGAAGATAAGCGAAAGTGAGGGCTGCAGGTGTTGGAGCTCAGAATCGAGAGTGTAGAGCTGGAAAAGCACAGCACGTCAGACAGTATCTGAGGAGCAGGAGAATCGATGCTTTGGGCGCAAGCCACTGCCATTCCATTACCAGCCGATGCCTGGAGGAAGAACGTCTCATATTCCACCTTATGACTCTGCAACTGCACGGGATAAATATGTATTTCAACAGCTTCGTCATTTAACCTACCCCTATATTATCCCAGTGCAAAGCCTCCAACTAGGCGATGCTCTCTGGCCCCGGCCATCAATCCCCCCCCCCCCCCGAACTATCACATTCTCCCTCACCTTCATCCACCTGTTGCTTTCCCAGCTACCTGACAACTAATCCCATTCCCCTCCCTCAACCCCGACTCAAAAGTCTCATTCCTGATGAAGGGGTTATGCCCGAAACATCGATTCTCTTGCGCCTCGGATGCTTTGAGAGCACTACACTCTCGCCAATACAAAGATAGATGAGCTGGACTGGGGCTCTTAATCTGAGAGCGGAGAAAGATGAGAGCGAAATTGATTAACGTGCACATAAAGGGATAGATATGTGTGACAGGAACAAACCTCTTATGGGAAGGGTTAATAACCAGGGATATAAATGAAACGCTAGAGAGATTATGTTCAGGGAAGATTTAGGAAGAATGTTTACATCCTGAGAGTGTTGTTTGTCTGGATGTCACTTTTGAACGTGTGGTGAAGCTAAGAGTCATTAAAACACTTCAGGCGTATTTAGCCGAACACTTGAGGAGCTAGAGCATGCATGGATAAAGACCAGGTACTGGAAGGTGGGGCGAGCATCAACAGATGTTTGATGAAAGACTTGAACACCATAACTTTGGGTGCAGTAAAATGGAGGCTAGTACAGCTCTGTGGCACAGTGAAAGACGTGTTGGACTTCTAGTGCATTTTTAAGATTGTGAATCAAAGTTTGTGAGTTTGAGTCCCACCAGAATCGGAGTTTAGTTCAGATTTAAGCTGAATGAATGATTGTTCTGCTGATTCATCATTAGTTCCCATCGTCTGGACCTCTCCTCCCTGCTATTGACCAGAGAAGATTCCTCACTTTCTGGATGGTGAGTTTTGAGGGAATCTTATCACTTGAAACATGATCAGCCCAGAATCGGCCTCGCATTCACAATACCCACCACAGAAGCCCACTGTCTCTAAACACATTTCGCTCTCACAGTTGCAGAGTTTCTCGGTTTATTCAGTGTCTTTTTTCCCTTTGGGCGACAGGTTAATCTGGATGGGCTGGGAAAAGACGTGTTCGGTCAGCCATGATGATAACAAATGGCAGGGTAGCGCTGGCGAGCGAAATGGCCCCCTCCTGTTCCTCTGTGTCTGTGCTGTTTCTGACAGAGGGTTTTAGACAATAATATGATGAGGACCCTGTGAATCTACACCACGGAATACCAAGGTCCTCCCCTTTAACCCACTGCTCTTACAGCTGGAATACACAGCTCCTGTTGTAGCATTAGATCAGACAGTGGTGGATTCTCCCAGGCGCTCTGTCAGACTGCATGGTCCTTCACACAGGTTTCCAACTGTGCACATGGAGCGAACGGCCGTGCAGGTATTGGGGATTCAGGGACAGATTTCCCCCTTACCTGGCTAGAGTTCTGGCCAGGGTAATAATCATGAATTTGGGAAATTCAGTATCTTACTCTGGATTCTTATCATTTTATAATTTAAACTGAAATTCAATTTACTCTTGCATGACATTCTTAAATCTTCAGTGTTCATGAAAAGTGTGCATCATGTCCTTGGATGTAGCCATGGTGAAGATTGAGGATGAGCGCAGTATGTTTCATATTATCTGTAGGACCTTGCAGAAGGAAGTTAGTGAAGTGTCGTTGAATCGAATCCTGCGCCAAATTGAAGCCGACCGAATGAGAAGCCCTGAGACAGCGACAATATAACATTGTCTGTAAACAACGCAGTGAACCACCGAAAACCAGTTTTCAATCGAGTCTATTTTGCGCATCATTTTTCTGTGTCCCATTTCTGAACCTGATGCTCGAAAAGTCACAGGTCCACAATAGTTCCTCCTCTTCTGCCGATACTTTAACTTCAGAACCACAGCAAAAGTAGAGCAGGCTGGTCGAAGGTCCCAGAGGTACAAGTAGGGCACGTTATAGGCGTGCTGCCGGCGCCTCCAGTGGAGCAACTGATCAGCGCTTGGCACTGAACAGTGTGTTAAAATGCCGCAGTTGTAATTTCAATCCTTATATAAAGCTGGTTTTACTGACGTTGATCAGGAATTATTGGAGCATCAGACTGAAGCGTAGTTGAAGAATAATGTCGAATAAAGCAGCATCTATTCTAAAACTCCAGTTTCTGATTTGTGGGATTGTTCTGTCTTTAGGAAAGGTATCAATTATTAACCGTAAAACTGCACATATTCCCCAGGTGATTATCCATCTGTGGATCAAGAAGCAGAGGTGATATTTTAGCTTGATGACCTTTTTCAAATCTCTGACACTGCACTGGATTACATTCTTGAAAAGGTCTTAAACTCGTTTCCTATCATCCTGTTTGCTGCAAACTCAAATAGCTCATTCAACCGTTCGAAAGGAATTAGATTTATCTCTTTGGGTAGACTGAATGTTGTCAGTGAATCTGGTAAAGTCATGACAAATATTTTTGCTGCTGTACAGAACAGAGAGTTCCAACAGGAATAAGAACGAGTCTTGTCGCTGGACTTTTCGGGAGGAGATCTGTGAGAATTAAATGGACTCAGTCCCGTTCCTGGCCATTGTGACCAAATGTTCAAGGCAAGAGATGGCAAAGATAACGATGCTTGACATCGACAGGTACATTCCTACTCACTAGGGTCACAATTGTATTACAGATCACATGAGTGGTGGAGATGATGATGCTTATGGGCAACCTGAGACAGTGCGAGAATTAATCCCACGTTGTTAGTCTCACTCTATACTGAGCTAACCGGCTTGCATTTTCGGCAAAGCGAAAACAAGCAGCTCAGTACATTAACAATTTGTAATAGTTCACGTCGAACCAGCTGCTGCACCTTTTAACAACACCAGCTCTTCTTATATTTAACATGTTCAGTTGCAGGTGTTATGCAATTTCTTTCCGATGAACGCGAAACAATTCGTGAGTGTGTCACCTTTGCCTCTCCATCCAGGCAGCCCAGAGTCCCTGACCCGGTTAAATTCGCTCTTTGTGTGTCTGCATGTGGCCTTTCAAATATGCTGGAATCATCTTCTAAAGTGTTTTTTTTCTTTCTGAAAAATCATCACCGATTTAAAAACTCAGGATAAAAAATACCTGCTGCAAACGTCTTTGTCGTTCCTCGCAGGTTTTGAAGCTCTAACCTCTAGTTATACACTCACCTGAACGAGGTAATCTCCCTCTTATTT
Source organism: Chiloscyllium punctatum (assembly GCF_047496795.1). Lineage (NCBI taxonomy): Eukaryota > Metazoa > Chordata > Chondrichthyes > Orectolobiformes > Hemiscylliidae > Chiloscyllium > Chiloscyllium punctatum. The sequence continues at coordinate 46,139,623 of NC_092759.1, read as the reverse complement.
GCCCTTACCAACCTCACATCCGCTAGAAAACCTCCATTAGGACACAACTCAGTCATTCCTGATTTATGTCGCGTGAATCTTCATCTATTCCACTATCCCATTAAACCCCTTTCTTTTCTTTTCTCGTGTCTTTATCTCCCAATAAATCTCATTTCCGTCGTCTCTAACGATATTGTAGCAAGGGAACTGTGACCATATCCTTCCTAACCAAATTGAACCCCCCAAACCCCGTGTATTTCATCATGTCTTTATGTCCCATTAAATTTCGTTCTGAGAAATGATGTTGGGGCTAATTCAACTCATTAAAACTTACCACTTTGCAATGCAATCTCATTAATGGTACAGGAAAGATGAGGGCTATTTCACTTACAGCTGAATTGTTGTCTGCAGCAACATTGGGTCAAATCGCAGTCACACGGTGACTGCTGTTCTCATTTTTATTTCTTCTCAGCGTGTGCTGAAGTAACACAGTGAGAAATAAATTAATATTGTGAGACATACATAAGGGGGCGTGTTAAATCTGAGGTTATGAGAATAGGGCAGTTTTGATTAACATAGACCACAGATTGTTCAAATCTCAGGATTGATAGAGAGTGATGTTGAGCGAAATAGACTGTCTTGGCAAATGCCAGTGTTATGAAGTTGTGGGTGAAACGTACTTTTAATGGTGCTGAAATGTCTGCCTACCACAAGGAGTCCAGAACAAGGCAACTACATAATATTTGGTCAAAACAGCTAAGAGCTGTGTTACATGGATACAAAAAACAAATCGAATTTGGGCAATCAGTTTAAATTATGCCCCAATCAAGTTTGAATTTGTTATTTTTACAATGTTAAAACCAATGAAACGGTCAAACGTTTTGTGGAACAAATATCGGACATTTTGAACAATTACCCAGAGCGGCAAAGACTAGCAAAGAGAGCAGCTGAAAGACCAACAGATGTAGGATGTTAGTAAAATCTCCAAGAGGTGCCTATCTGGAGAAATAGATTGCATAGAAAAAAGCATCAAACCGACCTGGAGAAAAAATCTACAGAGCAAGATACAAAGACAAGATTCCACAACTAGCAAGTTTTTAAATTTGAATGTTTTTGTAAAAGTTATTGGGGTCGAGATTGGGGTAGGTATTGGAGAGCATAAGGTTTAGAGAAAGGAGTTGTAGGTTGTTCTCTGTCAATAAAAAACAATCAAGTTGTTATTTTTCACTTTAAGTAGTGATTATTGTGTTAGTTCTTTGACTGTTGAATTTTAACAGAAGACAACACCTGGTCAATCATTTCTGTCTTATTGGTTTACATTAGCAGAGGAGGTTTACCCCGTCACGTAACACCAGTTCCTGTGGTTGATTTATTGTTTCGCTCATTTGTGCATTTTGCCTCAATAACGATTTTGAAGTTGTCCCCTCTACACAAAACGTCCGTGCTTTTGCACCATTATACAAAAGGAACAGTGGGTCTCGGCGACAAGGCTCCCCACAACAGCATTCGACGCTGATTCAATCTATCTATCCTGGTATTGACCCATGGAAACAGCACTGCGCATTCTTCTCGAGTCTGGAAAACGATCCCTACACAGATAGTGTTACATCCCGCTCTCAAGGGACTTTTCATTCCATCGCTTTCAATTCTTCACAGAATCCGTTTCAACAGATTTTGTCACGGAGTCATTCCTTTGTTTGTGCTCAAATCCTGAGAGCAGAGGGTCACAGTTGGAGCGTGCTGAGCCCATAACCCCGAGGGCTGACCATACTCTGTGAACTGTACGCTGCTGTTCATCATTTCACGAACAGCAGGTAGATGTATCTATGCTCTGCAAATTTTCACCCCTGTTTTAAGAAGCAAGATAAACAGTTCCTGGTTCCTGTTTTTGTTGTCACACAGACCAAGATTGTAAATACTGGGAACATGCACTGGTCGGGACAGTTTGCTCTACCACATCCATTTTCTCCCCAGCAGGTGGTAAGATGATGGTCTGAATCGCCTTTTTCTGTTCCCTGTCACTCTGGGATGATGTGAGCTGTGAAATCTACTCTCTGAGCTGGGGGTAACGTGATAAAGCTTATACACATCATGTTCAATGTGCCTGAGCGACAGGACTCGCTGCAGTTACATTCCATGCTGATTCAGACAGCATAGTCCTCCTGTGAATTCGAGAAGGACACAGAAATTCTTCCCGATGACTGAGATAGATTCTCTCTTTCCCTGCAGTTCTACACATTCCTATTTATCTCAGATGGCGTTATTTGCTCAAGGTTCCCAAAAGAATATGAGGTCCTGTGAATGCGTGATCTCCATTTTGTTCCACTTTCCAGAACTTCCATAACTCCCACTCCCACTCGCCCCCTCCCGCGCTCCACAACCCCGTGTTTAATAGGAAGCTGACGAGCGGTCTCACATTGCTCTCCCACGACACTGATTGCCAAGAAAAGTTCATCCAGCTGCCACTGGTGGGGGCCCACTCGCGGGTAAAGTAGCTAGCACTGCCTCCGTGGAATCGGAATTCAGAATGGCAAGGAACTGTTATTAAAACTCAAGTGCTACCTTCACTCCGAAGCAACAGAAATGTTTTTTTTTAGAGAAGCAAATTCACCTGATTTATGGATCATGGTTCTGCTGCGGTTCTGGCTTGTTGGTCTTGAGTGTGATATCGCCTCGGGTGGGTGATGTAAGTGCGAGAAGTCACACTTGAGCCCTGGAGTTTTGCATCCAGTTCCATGTTTGACTCAGAAAGTATAATTTTGATGAGATCGAAGTCAGATCAAGGTACCGAAGCTTAAAGACACACAACAGCAGTTTCTTGTAGGCCGTTACTCGGCGGAGAAATGGATTCTCTAACTTCAAATGATGATGATCCTGTTAATGTGGATTTTGCCGAGTGCACGATCTGTGCGGAGTAACTGAAAGCCTTAATCTGTTCAAAGTTTTGTTTTTCTCATGGTGTGATCTGCATGCCCTTGATTCCTATGATCTGCCTTTACCAATCGCAAACAAAGGTTTTTACTGTACTCGGGTTCATGTGACAATCAATCAATGAAATAACGTCAATCAATCGAACCACACAGACATTTCCTAGTCTCACAGAAACCCACCAACTCTCTCAAATAAAAACTAACAAACTTAAAAGACCCAGTACAACCCATGGACAAAACTAACGTCATCTACAAAATTCAATGCAAAGACTGCCACAAACACTACGCAGGACAAACAGGAAGAAAGTTAAACACCAGGATACATGAACACCAGCTGGCCACAAAAAGACACGACCCACTCTCCCTCGTAGCCCTACACACGGATGAAACAAAAACACAATTTCGACTGGGACAGCATATCTATCCTGGGACAGGCTAAGCAAAGACATGCCAGAGAGTTCGTCGAGGCCTGGCACTCCAACCACAACGCCATAAACAAATGCATAGATCTCGATACCATGTATCAACCACTCAGAAAAGGAACAGGAAATGAAATCACCATAAACCCCAGGAACCCAATCCAGGAGAAAGATATAAATATAAAGCAGGAGACAACAGCTTAGCTTCACTTGGAGGTCGCCACTGATGATGTTACCTAGCCAGGTAATGAAAGGTCTGGATATCAGGCCTACAGCTCAGCGAGCAAACCTATCAACACGTTCAGGCCATCCAAATATTCTAAATTAATCCACTCGCATTTGCCAGCATTTGGCCCATACCCCACTAATCATAAAGCCACCCAGTTGCCTTTTAAATGCTACAATTGTTCCAACCTCCAACAGTTTCTCTGGCAGCTTATTCCATAGATGCACCATCCTCTGCAGCGAAAAAAAAAGTTGCTCTTCATTTTCTTTCAAATATTTCTCTTCCCACCTTAAACCTATGCATTCTAATTTTAGACTCTCCTATCCTGGGTGGGGGGGGGGGGGGGGCGAGGAAACCATGACGACTCACTCTATCCATGCCCTTCATCATTTTATGAAACTCTAGAAAGTGTAAATGTAACTCCAATCAAGACGGTTGGCTGCGCTTTCAGTCATCCTGGGTCTATAGTCTCAAATTCAATAGTCGTACCTCTTCCTTCTCCATCAAGGTACGTTTCCAAAAAAAAAAAGTTTAATCAACTTGTTCAGATATATTATGAAACAGCTCTGTAGGATTTGAAACTAGAATTTTCAGCGCAGTGATAGAGACTCTACCATCATTCAGCATTAGCCCCTAAATCTGCATCATGATGCTCCTATGTGTTTGTTCTTCAGCGTGTTGGAAGATGCTGCGATACACCTCCACAGGACATGAATACACACCACATTCTCCAGAGATAGGGGCACTCCCACACGTTCATGAACTGGAATCGAATTCAGAGTTCCGGCTCAGAAACGTGGGCACCACCAACTACACAAGGCCTGAACCATGCCCAGATTTTGGATCTTATTCTAAGTATATGGATTTATTAAATTCTGGTTAACATTAACAAATTATATAGGGGACATTTCTCATTGAAAAAAGTACGTTAATAGCCTATAACGTTAGTACGTTATAGGATGTTTAGTGCATTCGCTATTCCATTAGATAAACTAGGCACATCTTTAATTGCTTGGCTATGATCTCCTGTTTAAATGGCTGTTATCAGTCGCCTGCGATATCAGCGAAAGAGATGCTGCAAACACACTCTGCACTACGGAGGTTCTCAAGTAGATATCAATACTGAACACCAGAGACAAGGAAAGCGCACAATTCTGGGCCCAAAACACCGGTCACTATTTCAAATCTGTAACATGTGGCTTTCCTCTACCGAAAATTATGAAGTCATACAAGAGAACTGTTCACTATCCAGCTTCTCCTTACCCACTCCTCCCTCTGCCTGCGCAAGGCAAACCAAGCTCTGGGTCTTTAGGAAAGTCAAGACTATTGTTAGTAGACCTACTAGAGAGGGGAGTGTCGCTTTAGTCCGAAGGGAGAATGCAGAGGAGGAAGTAATATCACTCACTGGGCTGATGTGTGGCAGATGGAGTTTAACTTGGATACATGCGAGGTGTTACATTTTGAAAAAAATCAAACAAGGGGAGGGCTTGTACAATTAATGCTGGGCATTGGTAATTATGTAGAAAAGAGGCACCCGGGGCGCAGGTATAATTGTTTGAAGTTTGTGCTGCAGAGTGTTTAAGGTTACTTCATTGCTCAGACCTTTGAGATTAGAAGTTGAGAAGTCATGCTGAGGTTGTGCAAAACATTGATGAAGCCTCTTCTGTTGTACCGTGTGCAATTATAGTCGTTATGTTATAGGAGGGATATTATTAAGCCGGAGAGGTTCAGAAGAGATTTACCAGGTTGTTACCATGAACACTTCATCTTCTGCCTCGGGAGCCTAAAAACACAAGGCATGACATTGAATCGACCAGTTTCCAATCCACCCTCACCGACCCAGATCCCAAATCCAACTCTCCGACTCAGGTCCGCCCTCTCGAGGGGACATACCTGTCCATGTTCCTTCCCACCGACCGCACCACCTTCCCATCGACCTATCACTATCACCTCCCATCTTCGTCCACGTATCGCCCAGCTTTTTCCAGCCTCACCCACCACCAATTTTCTCTCAGCCCTCTTCCCCCTCCCCAGTCATGAAGAATGGTCTTGACTGAAAAGTTAACTCTCTTGCTCCTAGGATTTTGGCTGACCAGCCGTGCCTTTTCCACCACCACACTTTATCTACTCTGAATTCTCCAGCATCTGCAGTCGCCATTGTCTCTTAGGTACAATTCTCTGTTAACATAATGTCGCTGTCTGTTGGAAACGCACATAGTCTAAGGGACATTTTCTTCAAGACCATTGATGATAGGGGTTCTCTCAATCTTTTATTGATAATTAATGCCTGAGCAGCAGTTACAGGATGTATGCTTCCATTTATAAACAGGGAAGCATATTCATGTTCCTATAAATCTCCAGTATTACTCGCATATCCAAGGCAGATTGAATTGAATTGACCTACAAGCTCCAATATTCGTTACCTCAATCACCCTCACATATCTCTATCAGAAAGTGTAAATATTAATCGTTATTTTGAATTTTAATAAGATGGTACTGAATTGAAACGGGTTAACTGGAACTATTATTTCAGCAAATGTTATTGATGTCAGTCTCCGTGGATCCTAAATGTCTCATGGGAGGATTTGCCTCTTCTATTAATTAAGGATTCGGTTCAATGAATTATCCCACAGTATGAGCAGGAGCTCACCGACCGCACTAACAGAGATAAGCTGCTCCAAGAGAGGTGGAGGAGAGATCATAATCTGAGAACATTAGACTGGAATGTTCCAACAATGGGCAGGAGTTTGTCCTACGGTCTTTACTGGATTTCCCAGCCTGCGTTATCGTTAGCTTGGTGCATCCATAATTTTCTGATTATTATTCAAGCTGGTTACTATCCCATCCTTGCTATAGTTGGTGTTCCCGGTAAGTCATTCTATCTGTTCATTAAGCCAGGTTAAACTGAATTGCTGCCGATATTATTTAAAATTTAGAAAGTTGGACGTCAACATTTTCAATTCTAATGACATATTCCATTTCACACAAATTATAACGAGCAAATTACTCATGACAAATTACTCACCAATATGCGAGGAGGAACCAGACTGTTCTCAATCTCCATAATCCTTCAAGGCCTGCACAGATCTTCATTTCTATATCCTCCCCATTCACGAATCCTGTCCAATACCACCATCATGATATCCCCGTCTCCTCCTCCACCTCAGTGCATCTTCTGAATAAACCATCAATTGTGCCCTTGTCAAATCTGGACACACGTTATCAAGTCATTTCTAACCACATATTAATGACAGAATAATTGCGCTTGAGTATGTTGAACTTGTTCACTGCATAGAATCCGTCAGACAGGCAGACACTGCATGCTGCTTAAGTCATTGCACATAATCTAGAGGCACAGAATAATAGCTTGTTGATATCTCATGAAGGAAATTGATGTAATTGAACTGAAACCATCATCATTTGTGAGAAAACGCCCATCCGCCTGCATCATGTCCTTCAAAGAAATCAAGGGGTTATCCTTCCCCAGTCAGGTCTGCGCAAACTCACAGCAATGTGTTTTACTCTTTACTATCCTGTGGAACAGCTGTACGAGTCACTCAGTTCAAGATCCATGCAACATGCTGGCCTGGCCAGGGCTGCACACATCCCCCGTGAGAGAAGAACAAAAGTAAAGTTAGCTCCCTTCCTCTGCCTGTTTTCCTTATTCCTGCACTGCATTTCCATTGAGGTAGTTGACCATTCCCTATTCCAAGTGCAATCTGTCTGACTGAGTCTCTATCCAAGAGTGATGGTCATCTCCACGGGCGCCTCTAGTGCTGGCTTTACTGATGCTGACATACAGATGTAAAGAAATTTTAAGTTCCACCTCAGTGGCAGTGCATAGATTCGGAATGGGGTTTTACATCATAACAAAGAAATGGAGACCGGTAAGTGAGGGAAAGGAACTATTATGATCATCGCTGAGATTGTTGTTGAGGCAGTATTTGGTATACTGTGGATAGGGTTTCACTGCTTTAAAAGGAATCATCTCATTGCAACAGAGACAGTGAAAAGGAATGTCACCAGACTCGTCCCTCGGCTGATGGTAAAAGAGGAGTGAGTGAAGGTTAATCTGTTGCACTGCCAGAGAATTATGGGTCATTGCATTGAAACTTGACAGTGATGGACAATCACACGTTATGTTCTACATAGACACTGAAAAGGTGGTAAATTCCATGGCTTGTATTTTTTTATATTAGTCGTGATGTATGATTCTGGATATTTAAGTGCCTCTGAGCATAAAATCTTCAATCAAATCTGGCCTTGATATCCAGCTCAATCCCTCATACCTGAGCAGATCAGTTAACCCCGTTTGTCAATGTTAATAGGATGGTGTCTGTCTGGAGAGTGTTTTCATCACACAGAGGGTAGTGAATGTCAGCAATTTTCAGGTGTGGAAAGTTAGGGGAGCTGGATCAATGCAAGTATTTAAAGAGAAGATAGATGGATGTTTGACCGGTCAGAGAGGTGAGGGGTGTGAAGAATTGGCCATTAAAAAGGAGTTAATGCCAACAGTGGGTCAGACATGATCGCATACAATGGCGTGAGCATCCGAGTTACCTATTCTTGTTTCTTATGTTCTCATATTCTGTCTTTGGAAAGTGAATGGTTGCAATTTTCCTGGAAGTGCTGCTATTGAATGTTAAGGACAGTGTGACACATGTTTTGTGTGAGCCATCTCTGGGAAAGAAATGGGCCAAATATTCACAGTGAGTCTGGGTCTACAACATGACCAACAAATGAAACCGCAGTTGCAGTGAGGAGACATTCTGTAAAGAGATGGGAGGCCTCTTTCGTAACCAGCCTGGATTTCCCATCACATTTTCCAACCTACACCAAACCACGCAGTGTTAAAGATTGAATGATATCCTGTGTTACTACGGACCAGGTATTTGGAGCAAGCAGTCTCTAATGCACCTGTTCAGGTGGTTGCAAGGACTGAATGGAACATAGGAAATAGGACTGAGGAGCAGGAGAGGGTCATTAGACATGTTGTAATTGCTCGACGAGACAGTAAGATCATGGCTGACCTGAGTGTGGTCTCGACAGCACTTTTCTGTCTGTCCACAATTTTCCTCCATTCACATATCTGTCAAATGTTGAATAAACTCAACTTAAAATAAATAGTCGGAAACTGCACAAAGTCAAAGTGCACAGGCAGCACAATTCTAGAAGGTAACAGGCATTTATCTATCAGTCAGTCTTTTTCCTATCCATTTAATACTGCTGCAGTTTATCATTTTTGATTTGTTCTTGGAATGTGACTGTTGTTGGTAGGCTAATATTTATGGACCATGCGTAATTACGCTGGAAGTGGTAGTGATGAGCTGCCATCTTGGGATGAAACTTCGGGGGAAGAGAATTCCCATTTGCACAGCCCCGTGGGAATTTCTCATTCCTGCATCGACTGCTGTTGGAGGGTCATTGTTTCCTTTTCCAGACCCACTTCTCCACTGGTTACAACAGGTTTGAAGTGTAACCTAGTTCATTTTCTCGAAAAGATGTGAGACACAGAGTCATACACGTACAGACGCATACACAAATGCACATGTCTTAAGACGAAAAATAATAAGGAAAGATTTCCAGAGTTTCATAGTAGTTGAACTCATATCAAATGGAAAATTGATAATGTGTCCCAACTGCTATTCTGTCGCCGATATTATTCTACTCAAACAAACTGCTAGTATGAGAATTCTTCCTTGAACAGTTTGATTTGGCAGAATTTTCTTTCCTTCAAGCAGTGGAGCGATTCCCATGAATCCTTAACAGGAATCCTCCATGTTTGATAAAGATGACTCAGGGATATTTTTTTCTCGCACTTTGCTGTCAGGAGAGTAAAAGTGATAGAGAGGAAGCAATCGGCTGCGGCTTACGACCATAAGATCATCTGACATAGGAACAGATTTTGGCCATTCAGCCCATCGAGTCTGATCCACCATTCAATTATGGCTGACAAGTTTCTCAACCACATTCTCCTGCTTTCACCCTGTAACCTTGATCCCTTTGATACTCAAGAGCCTATCTATCTCTGTCTTGAATATACTCAATGACCTGACCTCCACTGCCTTCTGTGAAAATGAATTCCATAGATTCTCCACTCTCTGGCTGAAGACGTTTCTCCTTTTCTCCATTCTAACAGGTTATCCCTTTACTCTAAGGTTGTGTCCTTGGGTCTTAGAGTCTCCTACCAATGGAAGTCTTCTCAACATCCACACTGTCCAGGCCATTCAGTTTTCTGTATGCTTCAATTAGATCCCCCCTCATCCCTCTGAACTCCATCAAGAACAGACCCAGAGTCCTCAAAAGTTCTCATGTGGAAAGCTTTTCATTCCTGGAACTATTCTCGTGAACCTCCTCTGAACCCATTTCAAGGCAAACACATCCTTCCTGAGATATGGTGCTCAAAACAGGGCACAATACTCGAAATATGGTCGAACAAGAGCCTTAACGAGCCTCATAAATACATCCCTGCTTTTACTTTCAAATCCTTCCAAAATAAACGCAGTCATTGCTTTTGCCTTCCTAACTACTGAATAAACCTGCAATTTACGTTGAGAGAATCCTGGACTAGAACTCCCAAGTCCCTTTGCACTCCTGATATCTGAATTTTCTCCCCATTCAGAAAGTGGTCCATTTCTGTATTCTTTCTACCAGAGTGCATGTTCCCACAATTTCCCACTTTGTACTGCGTTTACCACTTTGCCCATTATCCTAACCTGTCCAAATCCTTCTTGAGCCTACACCTATCATTGTATCATCTTCAAATGTAGCCAGAATGCCTTCACTTCCTTCATCTGAATCGTTAATGTATAAAGTGAAAAGTTGTGGTGCGAACACTGAGCCTTATGGAAAACCACTTGTCACCGACTGTCAACCCGAGAAGGACACTTGCATCGACACTCTTTGTTTCCTGCCAGACAGCCAAACTTCTATCCATGCGAGCACCTTGCCTCTCACACAATGGGCCCTTGCCTTACTCAGTAGCCTCCTGTCAGCACATTGTCAAAGACCTTCTGGAAGTCCAGGTGGATGACATCCATTGGCTTTCCTTGTTCGAAGCTGCTCATTACGTCCTCAAGATTGTCTAGCAGATTTTCCAGGCATGACCTCCCCTTGATGAAACCAGGTGAACTTTGTTCCACTTTACCATCCAGCTCCAAGTATTAAGAAATCTCTTCCTTCACAATGGATTCCAGGATGTTACCCACAGCCAAATTTAGATTAGTCAGTCTGTAAGTTTCCGTACTTTGCTTTACTCCCTTTTTAACAGTGGTATCACGTTAGCGATATTCCAGTCCTCTGGGAATCTCCCTGATTCGTGCGACTCCTGAAAGATCACTACTAATGCCTTCACTGTGTCATCAGATATCTGTCTTAGAACTCTGGAGTGGAGTCCATCTGATCCAGGTGATTTACTTAACTACAGGCCATTCAGTTTCTTCCAGCACTTTCTCATTGGTGATGACCACCTTACCTAGCTCTGTCCACTCACTCTTTTCAATTTTTGGGATATTACTCGTGCCTTCCGCCGTGAAGACTGGCACGAAGTAATTATTCAGCTCCTTAGCCATTTCCTTGTTCCACACGACTATCTGTCTCGTGTCAATTTGTGTGGGATCAAATGCCCATTTTCTCCTGTCATTTGCCTTTTATGTATCGAAACAAGCTCTTACAATCTTTCTTTACATGATTTGCTTTCTTACTCTCATATTTAATTTTCTCACTCCTTATTTATTCTTTCGTTGCTCTGTGTTGGTCTTTGCAAGTGTTACAAAATGGCGGTGAACCCCTCTGTTAAGTAAAGCTCACCTCGTAATCCATTAGAATATGAGTGACAGAGAACTCCCACGCTTCACTATTTAAACAAAATAATGTCAATTTTTTTAACTCTAAAAGTGAACATTGCACAACAGCTAATCACAAGTCTAATTCCCACCCCCCCCCCCCCACAACTGCTTATTATCTGACTCCAACTCTATAACATTATGCTGTTTCAATAAGGCACTTATGAAGATTACATCAATTTACTTTCAAAACCGCACAGCCACAGCCATCCTCTGTGATCTCACTCTTGCGGCTGTTGAATTCCCTGGGTCGTCATATTTCTGTTTAGTGTGAATAAGTTTCATATGAAAAAATATCTTTGATAGAGAGTATTTTTACTAATGTCTTGCAGAGCAAGATAGTTGATACACAGGCTTCTTCCATCTCGATCGCATCTTCGCTCTCTCCATCTTTCAAAATGTCCGCATTTTTAAATCGTCCTACTGGTTAGATGATGACAAAACAATAAATTCAAACTCAATTTGCTTTCAGTGACAGAGAGAGTGGATGAAAGAGATTGCTGCATGCAATAGTGAGAGTGCTGGGGCAAGCGCCTTGTTCTGGGGTAGGTGCTATAACAGATATGGCAAAAGTGAGGACTATAGATGCTGGAAACAAGATTTACATCAGAGTGGTGCTGGAAAAGCACGGCAGGTCAGGCAGCATCCGAGGAGCAGGAAAATCGACGTTTCAGTAAAAAGCCCTTCATCAGGAATATAACAGATATTCAGTGAGTGTGAGGGAGTTGAGAGAATACAGAGACACTTGCCTGGCAGAGCGGGGAAGGTTATTGATGCTTGTCCTGTATTGATGGGCATTTCTTCGGATCATCTCAGCATCGGACTGAGCGTCCCCAATGTCTTGTTCACGTCTGTCACTAATAACACCACAGACCACATCCCTCAGCTTATTCAGAATCAGTTTGCGTAGATCTTGTAAACAACAAGGAGGAACACACATTGGTGCCTTATATATCTAAACCAAAACTGTTGTGGAAATTTTGAGCATCCTATGCTCTGGAAATCAGATATGCAAATATTGTCGGTGTTGCAGTAATACTGGATGATCTAAAATTGCGTCTAAACTGCGTCAACTAAATGATTGCTAATGCTGTGAAAAATAAATTTCGTAAGTGTTTTTGAGGTAGGTTGAAGAGTATGTTGCGAATCAAACGAGAGAGCAGGTAATTTCGGGCGTGGTGTTGTGTAGTCACAAAGGCTAATTAATAATCTTGCTCTTAAGCAGCTTTTGAGCAATCGTGACATTAATATATTGCATTTTACACGGCGGCTGCATGCAATATACATTTTTTTAATTATTAGACTCAAATATCATGGAAGCCTGGAAACGAGAGTGTCAAGTGAATTGGAAAAACATAATATGACATTTAGTGTGAGCCAAATAATGGATGTTATTGATAGACATACTGCAATGTCTGAAAAAATACGTACACACTACTGAGGTACAAACATCAAAGAAAGGGAAGGTGACTCAATGATGGTTAATGTATAAGTGTTCCAGAAATCAAAAAGAACATGAATACAAACAAACAGGAAACACACAGACTGCTCAAATCTCCGATCCATATATTAAAGAAATCAAAAGCAAGGTCAAATGTGGAAAATTGTAAGTTATAGGATAATTTATTGTGGGGGAAAAGGAAAAGTGCAGAGAAACTACCAATTACTTCACATTTGTCTTCATGGAGAAAGCTCCAGGAAATCTCCAAGGGAAAGCAAGTGGTCACATGGGACTAGTGGAACTAAAGACATAAAGTCAATGCGTATTAGCAACAAGGTAGTTCCTGAAAATTGAGCTAAATTGATCATTGCTGAGTGTGATGTGCAAGATGTACTTCATATTAAAATGTCAGAAATAAAACAGCATATTAATTGATCTGTCGGTGACTGTGTTTTATTTTCCTGTAGATCCTCCAAAAAACATAAGACATTGTAGATAACTGGAAGATAGTAAACATGACCCAACTATATACGCAGGCAAGGAGAGATAATGCAGAAGACTACAAACCAATTAATTTGACATCTGTAGGGAAACATTTGGAATCTACTGTATAAGCTGTAATATTGGGCATTTAGAAATGAACAATAACATTGCAGAGAATCTCTATTTACTTCTGACAGAAAAAATCATACCTGACAAACCTCGGAATTGTTTGAAGTTGTTTCTTGCAGCATAGACAATGGACAACCAGTGCAAGTGGAGCATTTGGATTTTCAGAAGTCTTTCTGGAAGAACTCACACAGTGAGCTCACAAATATAATTAACGTGAATAGTATTTGGAAGAATACATGAAATTGGAAAGTTAAAGTTGGGTTGGCCTTCGTTTAAGGGAATCTGAATATAGATGTAAAGACATCATTAAGCAGTTGCATAGAGTGTTGGTCAGAATATACTTGGACAATTGTATACAGTGTTGGTGACCCAATGTAAGAAAGAGTATACTGATCACAGAGGACGTGCCATGGACATTCTCCAGATTAATCCCTCAGATGACAAAATTTTCTGATGGGCGGAGGGGGGGGGGGGGTTGACTTGTCTTGTGACCTCCCCAGTTTCATAGAAAGAGAGGTGAACACAATGAAATTTAGAAAATCTACGAAACATGTGGTAAGGTGGAAATAAACAAAATGTTTCTCTGGCTGTCTACTCTACATTTAAGGAAAATAATGGCAGGATAAGGGATAGGGCATTGAAGACCGCAATAAGGAGGAAATTCTTCACTCAGAGGGGAATGACGCATGCTGGACGATGGAAACCCGCTGGCAGAGCAAGATTAGGGAGAATTCCGATATTCTACAGGTATGTCATCTGGAACAGAATAACCAGTGAATAGGTAGGACCGATGAGTGACTTGCCAAGTTGCATCCAAACTCAACATCGTGGAAGGAGGCTGTTTGTGTGTCTGGAGACCAATGTCCCTCGGTGTGCCGCAGAGATTAGTCCTGTATGCCTTATTATTCATGGTAACCATAAGTGATGTGAAAGTAAAGTGGGTAGGGGGAGTGTGATTAGCAAGTTTGTGTTGGAAACAAAGACTGACCGGATAGTTGGCAGTGAGGAGGAAAGTCTTAAGTTATAGGAAGATACTGGTGGATTGGTCAGATGATAACGATCAATGGCAGATGGAATGTAACCCTGATGAATTAGAGGTAATGCACTTTGGAATAACAGGGGAGAATTCAATGAATGGCTGCACACCAGGAAGCTCAGAGGGTGCTTCTCAACACATACTTGAACGTGAATGGATATGATCATTGATGAGTTAAGCATGATCATAGCATTTGATAGTTGACCCAACGATCGTAAGAGTTATGTCGCACTTTGGTATGGCCAAATTAAATACTGTGTGCAGTTCCGGGAGCACATTACAGGAAGGATGTGATTGTATTGGATGAGGTGCAGAGGAAATTCACTGAAATGTTCCCTGGGATAGATCATATGAGCTGTGAAGAGGAGCTGTATAAGCTGGGGTTGTTTCAATTGGAGCAGAGAAAGTTGAATGGGTAAGTAATTCAGGTTTAAGATTACAAAGTGCATGGACAGGGTGAATAGACAACAGCTGTTCTTTTTCGTCAAAGTGTCAGCTTCCTTACAGTCAGAAACCAAGGAATGGAGAATGGAGAACAGAGAAACATGCGTCAACTACTTTACATCTGTCTTCACAGAAAAAGGCATAAACAAACCCTTCCCAGCAATAGGAGAAAACCTGAGACTGAGCTGAAAAGTATTTGGTATGAAATTAGTAAATAAACTAATTTGGGGAAATTATTGGAACTGAAAATAATGGGCATTGATAAAAAAATCAACACACATTAATGAAATGGGAAACATATTTGAGAAATTGACTGGTAGATTGTTTACAGAAAAGGAAAAGAGGAACAGAACTTGGATTTTCAGCAAGATTTTTAATAGAGTCTCTTTTGGCTCAGATCAAGTGTCTGTTCATATCAGGACAGGTGTCGATTTGCTCGTCATCACAGCTCGCCGAGATCATCGTTGGAACGTGATTGGACGTTGAAGGATCATTTGGTTGTGCTGTCCTGCTCTTGGTGGATCTTCATGCTGGCTTCGGCCTAACACCAATTCACAGACCAATCAGACGAGGAGCAATGGCTTCAGCAGCCGCCGCAGCCCACGCAGGGCATTCGCAACAAAGTCAGTGTGACTGTGAAGAAGGTGGAAGATCTTACACCTGTGGATCGGACGGTGTCCGTGATTAAGATTTTGCTCGAGAGGGGCAGGTTTGGAGCAGCTGATGTGTGCAGGATTTTCGTGGGGCAGGTTATTTTGATGTGACCTTCAGGAGTGTGAAGTACTGTAAGCAGCTCCTGAAGGTCTTCACGGAGGAGGAAGGGGAGCCTCTGTTCTCCATCTTGTCAGCGATCCTGATGTGTGTGCGTCATGCACAGAGCAAACAGGGTGTTACGATTCATATGTACAGCCTCCACGTCCCAGCAGCTGATGCCCTCACCTTCCTGAGAAGATACGTCCAGGTTGAGGCAGAAAGCACTGATGTGGTGGCTCCTTTCAGGATCTGGACCAGCAGGTGGCATGTCAGGGTCGATGCAGTGGGAACATCATCCACCCACCCTCCAGCTTTGCAATCGGAGGGAGCAGAGGGTACCTGACATACGCAGCCCAGCCAAACGTGTGCCAAACCTGCGGGAGGTCAGGTCGCATTGCTGCTGACTGTAAGGTCAGTATCTGTCGGAACTGCAAGCAGGAGGGTCACCCGATCAAGGAATACAAAGTGGCCAAAACTGTAATCTGCGGAGATTCAGGCCGCATGTACAAGGCCTGCCCAAGACGAGTGACATCCACCTACGCACAGATGGCCGGAGGTGGACGGCAAAAGATGAGCAAGGTACCACAAACCAGCAAGGGAATGAAGGACAGGCTGGAGCAGAGCAGTCAGCAGCCAGAACGTAGGTACAGCAGCCGATCCAAGCTCCTACAGGACAGACAGAGGCAATGGAGGAGGAGGGAACCAAAGAGGCAGAGGAGTGGATTCCTGTAAAAAAAAACAGGAGGAGGAAAACGTGCCAGCCCACCAAAATATCCTAGCAAAGGGGGAAACGGAAGCTTCATGATAAGGATACAGGAGGCTCTTCGGATGGTGAAGATGGGCGGCACTGTGGCACAGTGGTTAGCACTGCTGCCTCACAGCGCTAGAGACCCGGGTCCAATTCAGGCGACTCTCTGTGTGAAGTTTGCACATTCTCCCCGTGTCTGCGTGGGTTTCCTCCGGTTTCTCCCACAATCCAAAAATGTGCAGGTTAGGTCAATTGGCCATGCTAAGTTGCCCGTAGTGTTAGGTGAATGGATGGGTCTAGGTGGGTTGCGCTTAAGCGGGTTGGTGTGGACTTGTTGGGACGAAGGGCCTGTTTCCACACTGCAAGTGATCTAAGCTAATCAAGGATGGGCTCAAGGAGGGTCATCACCAGAAGAAGAAACAGAGCGCTCCCGGGAGAAAGGAGGGCAGAACCTCCCAAACAGGAAACGACGAGCCCTCTGAGGTGACTGGTAAAGGCCACCGACGACCAGATGAAAAACAGGAGGTACTCACCACCCCATAGCTGCAGGTAACTGGGATCAGCGACCCTCTTCTGATCTGAGCTGAGGATTAAGGAAACCATGTCTTCTCATGTCAAAGCCAGATTTGAGGAAGATCCTTTGATACTCTCCCTACAATAACCAGTTTTTTCTTGAATTAAAGTCTACTCCCTCCAGAAACTTTGTCCCTAGCTGGGGAATCTCGCTCCTACAATAAGCAAGGACATACAAGTCAGAGGGTAAACTAAAAACAGACTGAGGCATACAGGCTACACCAGAAATGGCATGCAATAGGCAAGATCAACGTGATTAAGATCAGCACTATTTGAAGTTAGAGATTCCATTCCTCAGTATAATAATGGTTGGGAAGTTGCTGTTCATGAGCCGCTGGTTTGAGTGTTTAAGCTTCTGTACTGTTTGCCTGATGGAAGAGATTGTAAGTGATCCAGAGTGCGATGGATCTTTGGTTGCCGTGTAAATGGAGTCAATGGACGGGAGGTTGTTTTCCTTCATGGAATGGGCTGTGCACACAACCTTCTGTTATTTCTCTTTCTGTCCTGGGCTGGGCAATTGCCACACTAGGCCATTATGCACCCGGAAGGTTTGCTCTCAATGGTGCATTTGTAGAAATTGCTGAGGATCCTTGTGGGCACGCCAAATGTCCTGAGCTGCCGGAGAACAAAGAGGCGTTGTTGTGCCATCTCGACTTTCACATCTGCATGGGAGGTCCAGGACAGGATGTCGGTTATCGTCACTCTGAGGAACTTAATGTTGTCCACAATTTAAATTTCAGTTCCATTGACGGAGATGGCGGCATGTTTTCCTCCTTTCTTTCTGAAGTCATTGAACAGTTGGTTAGTTCTGCTAATATTGAAAGAGAGGTTCGTCTCAGTGCAGCACATCACAAAGTCCTCTATTTCCGTTCTGTGTTTTGACTTGCCATCATTACATATCTGTCATAATATGATGGTGCATCAGTGAACATGTAGATGTCATTCGTTCAAAATTTGGCCATACAGTCGTGGGTGTACAGGGAGTATAGTAGGGGGCTGAGGACACATCCTTTGGGATTTCGATGTTGAATGTTATCATGGAAGCGACACACTTACCTATTTTCACTGATTATGTACTGTGGGTCAGAAAGCTGAGGATCCAATTTCAGAGGGCAGAGCCGAGACTAAGGTCAGGGAGTTTTGTGATCAGTCTGAAGAAAATAATGGTGTTGAGGGTGAAACTATAGTCAATGAGCAGTAATCAGTAGTGGGTGTCCTTGTTGTCCAGATGTTCCAGGGATATGGCACCCGCTATGGAGCCATGCCACTGGTAGGAAAATTATAGGGAATCGAGACAGGCTGGGAAACTGGAACTGATGTGGGCCATGACTAGCCTCTCGAAGCACTTCATGCCGCCCCTCAGTCTCCTGCGCTCTACAGAGAAATGTCCCAGATTATCCAAACTCTCCCTATGATTCAGACCCTTGAGTACTGGCAACATCCTTGTAAAGTTCCAGTTTCATACCATCATTCCTATAGCAAGGTGACCAAAACTGAACACAGTGCTGAACATGGAACTATTTGCAACTGTAAGTTTTACTCGGCTGCCAATTATTATGCTGCTGTGATATTGTTTTATTATTTGTGTTATTCTGACATCTTATTATTTATTAAATCCCCTGACGGCAATCCCCTCGGGTGAACGTCCTCCTGACTGTTTGAATTTGTATCAATCTATTTTGTTTGGGCAGACATTCTGAGGCCGCTACATATCAGGGAATGGGAAGAGATGATGGATGTTTGTGCAGTGTGTATCTTTTCCTGGACCAGCTTGTCTCTCCAGGCACTTAAAGCTTTTGTGGGTCAGATTACCTCAGAATTGTTACATCCCAGAAGGAAGCTATTCAGTCCATTGTAGGTGCATAAACATAGAACGTTGCAGCTCAGTATCATCCTTCAGCACTGCCCACAGCTCCACCGACCGAACTGTGAACCACAAATTTACTAACTCATCCTTCTATTCCTCATTCAGCCCATTTTCAAAAAGACAAACAACAGTCGCCCCAAAACAGATCCTTGCAGTATGCCACTAGTGATTGATCTCGAAAATGAACATTCCCCATCAACTCCCACTCTCTGTCTTTTCTCAGCTAGCCAATTTCTGATCCAAACCGCTAAACCACCCTCAATTCCACGTCTCCATATTTTGTGGGAGGAAGTAAGGACTGCAGGTGTTAGAGATCATATTCGAAAATGTGGTGCTGGATAAGTATAGAAGGTCAGGCAGCATTCGAGGATCTAGGAGAAAGTGAAGACTGCAGATGCTGGAGACCAGAACACGGATTAATGATGAAGGGCTAACAACCTAAACGACAACTCTCCTACTCCTTGGATGCTGCCTCATCTGTTCTGTTTTTCCGACACCATACTCTCCATATATCTTCTGTAATAGCCTACCATGGGGGACTTAACAAACGTTTTATTGAAATCCATATAACCCACTTTACCCTCATCCACCTGTTTGGTCACCTTCTCAATCAGCTCTGTAAGATTCGTGAGGCATGAAATACCCTTCACAAAACTATTGACTATTCCGAATCAAATGATTACTTTCTAGATGATAATAAATACTAACTCTTCTAATCCTTTCCAACACTTTACTCACAACCAAAGTAAGCCTGATATATAATTACCAAGGTTGTCTCTTCTCCATTTCTTGAGCAAGCGGATGAAATTTGCTGTCCTCCAGTCTTCTGGCACTATTCCTGGACATAATGGCGATGTAAAGATCCGAACCAATGGTTCCGTAATCTCCTCCCTAACTTCTCAGAGAACCCTCGGATAAATCCCATCTGGCCAAGGGAACTTCTCAACTTTCACATTCTCCAGAATTGCTAACATCTCAACGTTACGAACCACAATCCGGTCTAGTCGAAGAGCCTGTACTCCACATAGGCCTCGACAGCATTGTCTTTTTCCCTTGTCAATACTGATCCAAATATTTATTTAGCGCCTGTCCTATCTTCTCGGACTGTACACACAACTTCACACCATTGTCCTTGATTGGCCCTAATCTTAATTTGTTAATTCTTTTATTCGTGATATACTTATAGAAAGCTTGAGGGTATTCCTGGATCCGACTTGCCAAAGACTTCTCATGCTTTCTCCTGGCGTCTCTTAGTTCTTTCTTTAAGTCCATCCAGACTAACTTGTAACTCTCAAGCATCCGAACTGAGCCTTCACGTCTCATCTTTACATAAGCCTCCTTCATCCTCTTGACAAGAGATTCAACTTCTTCAGTAAAGCACAGCAGCCTCCCTCAACCACTTCCTCCTTTTCTGGCAGGTATAAACTTATCAAGGACACACAGTAGCTGTTGTTTGAAAACGCTCCACATTTAAATTCTGCCCATCCCCTGCAGTTTCCTTCCCCATCCGATGCATCTTAAAACCTTTCCTATTCACATCATGATTGCCTTTTCCCAGATATAACTCTTGTCCTGCGGTATACGCCTGTCCCTTTCCATCGCTAACAAAAATGAATTGTGGTCACTATCAGCAAAGTGTTCACCTACCTCCAAATATAACACCTGGTCTGGTTCATTACCCAGTACCAAATCCAATTTGGCATCGGCCCTTGTTGGCCTATCTACATACTGTGTCAGGAAACCATTCTGCACACATTGGACAAAAACTGACCCGTATAAAGTAATTGAACTGAAGCGTTTCCAGTCAATATTTGGAAATTTAATGTCCTCCATAACAACTACTTTGTTACTTTCACTCCTGTGCAGTATCATCTTTGTAAGCCTTTCCTCTACTCTCTGGAACTTTTCAGAGGGGAATAGAGAACTGTCAACAGGATGACTTCTCCGTTTCTTTTTCTAACCTCTTCCCATACTAACTCAGTAGACGAGTCCTTATCAAACATCCTTTCTACCAACATACTGCTGTCTTTGATTTTCAATGCCAACCCACCCTCCACCTCCGTCTCACTTTTAGTACCTCCCTTGTTCTTAATGAAGCATTTAAACACAGGACCCTCCAACGATCCGTCCTGTCCCTGCAAAATCCATTTCTCCAAAATGGCAACAACATCAAGCTGTACAACTGCACAATTTGGAAACAGGGAGTGATTGGAGGGATGTTAAACGAGGGTGAGTGGGATATATCAGAAGACATCATTAGGGGAGATACATAACAACGGACAGAAAATGGAAGTTTGATTTAGCAATTCTCACAGACTGCAAGGCCTTTATCTGGTGCCACAACCTGTGAGCACTGTGCGGATACTGGCTATGGTCCCAGATCATTTATCGTCAATAATATCACAGAGCTGAGTTGCTAACAGTTAAACAGAGTCCTAAAGGCCAAGTGATTTTTTTTCTACAGTGAGAAGGTGATTTAGTTTAAATAGACTGAGTGAACAGAAGCAGGAACTGAGAACCCCACCCCCCACCCCCAACCAATACTGAGATACTGCGCCGGAGAATCTCAGTGAGGTGGATCACTGACAGAGGGGAAATCAGCATCTCAGCTGTGGGCCAAATAATGATTGATAAAGATTGCACACCACTTCCGTGGTTTTGTAATACACATTTCAATTTATGTAGCTCAATATCATGAGTGTATCTTATCTCTTTGCACTTTCCATAGTTTAGTACTGACAGAAAATCATTTTGTCCCGGTATTTTGTGTTCAATCAGCAGATTTTACCCCTCATTCCTCACTTTAGATTTATATTTGAATCTGTTCTCCATATGAGTTATAAAGGGAAACATTCCAATACTGATGACTGGGGAATATTATTTTACCTCCCTCCAGTCTGACCTGCCATGTCCCCAAATTCTCTCTGTTTTCTGTCTCCTCGACAATGCCATAATCACACTGTAATTGAAGTCCAGTAAATGGCATTTCATCACAGTTCACTAACATCGATAACATCAATAGGACAGGCCTCATCTGGCTCTCTCTGAACAAGGAATAACAATCTGAATTGCATTTGTCAAGTACAATTCTCCGTTAACACATTCCTGCCATTTGTCTGTTATAACCCCACGTTTCTCATACACACATTCCCTTCAGATCATGAACTATAAAAATTGTCTCATTGTTTTATTGAAATTATAATGCTTGGTCAGTAGTTCCAGGATGTATGTTTCCATTTCTAAACAGAGAAGCATGTTTACGTTCTGATAAACTGATGGAATTACTCCTGCATCCAAGTCAGATTGAATGGTTACACTCAACTGATCTACCAGCATCAAGATTTGTTCCATCGATCACCCTCACATATCCCATCCAGAATGCGAAAGTTTGAATCATTGTTTTGAATTTTAATAAAACAATATTGTATTGAAAGGCGTTGGCTGGAGCTACTTGTTCAGTGACTGTGATTGATGTCAGTATCCGTGGATCATAAATGTGTCACTGGAGGGTTTACCCCTTTCTATTAATTAAGGACTCGGTTCAATGTGTTATCCCAGTATGGGCGGGAGCATCAGCGACTGGACTAATAGGGATCAGCAGCTCGAGAGACGGGGGAGGGGAGATCAGAATCTGAGAACATTAGACTGGAATGTTCCAATAATGGATCAGAATAAGAGAACATTAGACTGGAATATTACAGTTTATCCTTGTTTCTTTCCTACCTTTCTCAGTCTTGGATATTATTAGCATCACGGATCGAAGATATCCTTTGGATTATACAAGATGGTTACTATCCCATCCTCGCTATAGTTGGTGTTCCTGGTAAGTCATTCCATCTGACCATTAAACTGAGTTGAATTGAATTGCTGTTCATATTCAAATTTTAGGATTTCGAAGTCATCATTTTCAGATCCAGCCAAAAATGTTATTCCTTACAGATTATCACTAGCGAATTACTCTTCACAATTTACTCAACAAGACACGAGGAGAAACCAGACTGTTCTTATACTCCATGATCTTTATGCTCCACTCATATTTACATTTCTACATATTCTCCCCACTCACCAATCCTGCCCTAGACCACTATCAGGAAAATTTAGTCACCTTCTCAGCCTCAGTGCAACTGCTGAATAATCCATCGTTTGTACCTTTGGTGAATCCAGATATAACCGTTTCAAGTCCCTTCTAAATATGCTTCCATCACAAAATATTTGTACTTGAGATTGTTAGTTTGTTCTCTCCACAGAATCTGTCAGATGGACAGACAGTGCAAGGTGGTGAAGTCATTGACTCATCATCAAGAGGCATAGAATAATAATCTTTTGGTGTCTCATGAAAGAAGTTTATGGAATGCAAATGAAATCATCATCACTTGTACTAGACAGAAGCCTATTTTTTGCCTCATGTCCTGCAGAGAAAATCAATGGGTCATCCTGTCCTGGTCTGGTCTCAGTGTGACTGCAAACCCATAGCAATGTGTTTTACTTTCTACTGTCCTGTGGAACAGCTGAACCAGCTACTCAGTTCAGGATTGACATAACATAGTGGTCTGACCAGGGCTGCAGACATCCCGTGAGGGCAGTACAAAAGAAAAGATTGCTTCGTTCCCCAGCCTGATTTCCATGTTCCTGCAAGTCATTTCCATTCAAGTAGGTGACCATTCCCTGTTTTCGAGTGAATTCTTTCTCATTGCTTCTGGCGATGACTTTATTGATGCTGACGTACAGATGTAAGGAACTTCTAAATTCCACATCATTGGCAGTGTAGAGAGAAGTAATGGCTTTTTACAGCACAGGGAAGAAGCTGAGACAGCTAAGTTAGGGAACAGAATTGTTGCGATCAACCCTGAGAGTGTTGTTGAGATAGTATTTGGAGTATTGTGGGCAGATTTTCTTTCCTTTACAAGGAATAATCCTCTTTGCAGAAAGAGTGTAAAGGAGTTTCACCAGACTAATTGTTGGGATGATTGCACCATTGGGAGTGCATGATGATTAATCTGTAGCGCTTTGAGGGAATAAGAGGTGATTGCATTGAACCTTAAGGGGATGGACAGTCACTCAACTTATTCCAAACAGACAATGATACGGTGATAAATTCAATGGCTTGTTAAATACTTGATTTACATGATTGTCGATAGTTTAAAAGCCTCTGGGAACGTCCCTCTCACCCCATGCCACTCCCCATTTCGATTGAGAGAGAGAGAGAGAGAGAGAGAGAGAGAGAGAGAGAGGGTCAGTCTTTCAGTAGCCTCTCCACACAATATGAACGTCATGTAATCCACAATACCGACAGGAGCCTCAATACCTTCATGCTAAAACAGTTAACAATTCCCATCAGCTTCAGACATCCACGGAGAACATGGGACTGTCTTCAGATATAGAAGATGCCTCTTTGAGACTTGGTACAAAACATTTGGCTTTCTTCCACACTGCCGGCGAAATATATTAAAGTATCATGTGTTCCACAGGCAATGGAGCCACGAGAAACATCGTGGAGCCGTCTATGAGTGCACTCTCGTCTCCATTGGTTTTTCAGATTGGAGCATAAATGACACACTCCTGTTACTGTATAAATGTCTTGAGGGGCTGAATAGCCTCCTCTTGCTTCCATGCAACAGGTTCAAGGATGTGATTGGGCTCCACCTGTTCCTGTTTAACAGCTCAATGTACTGAGGAAAGCCCTGCTCTTCCTGGGGAATAGGCAGAAGGATTGAATGGGTTGCCCTTCTTCTTGTTCAATCGTTTCGATGAGCTGAATGGCTTCCACATATCCGTGTAACCACCTTGAGATGCTGAGTGAGCTCCTCTTTTAACTGCGGATATGTGCAGTGTCTGGCAGTACAGTTACGTGAATGTTACCAACACTTTAACAGCATAAACCAGAATTCAGTCCAGGTCTTGCTGCACATGGACACAGAGACGAGTTCAGGAACTCAGAGGGGACAAAATGTTCTTAACTTTGTGTGATCTTCAGTGATCACCCGCTTCTGATCTTATGAACGATGGAGGGGTGCCAGGGGGGCGGGCGCGTAGACGTTGACGAAGGAACTGAAGATGTTTGTGCTGAGGAAGTTAAACTGTGGATTTCATGAAGGGATGTCCTGCGACTGAGAGAATTGTGAGTCACCGCCCACAAACGTCTTCCTTTGTGCTCTGAAAGACCCCAACCTGTGGGGAGGGCACACCTGATTACAATTAAGGTTAAATAAGTAGGTGGTCCCGATGACACCCTCAGTCAAATACTGCCTTGATATCAAGGATATTCACTCTTTCCTGAGCCCCTATTTTCACCTCTTGTTCATATCAATAGGTGATGCTGTATGTGTGGGTAGTATTTTCGTCTCAGAGGGGAATCAATGTCAGAAATTATCTGGCCTAGAGAGTTAAGCGAGCCTAATCACTAAAAGTATTTAAAGAGGAGGTAGATGCATTTTTGACCTGTTAGAGAGCTGGCGGGTGTGAAGGACTGGGTATTACAGAAGGGTTAATGCAAACAGTAGATCAGCCATGATCGTATACAGTGGCTTGACCGTCCGAATTACCTGATCCTGTTCCTTATGTTCATATTTTCTGTAATGACAAAGTTAATGGTTGTAATGTTCCTAGACGTTCTGTTATTGAATGTTGCAATCAGAGAGAGCAAAGCAGTTTTGAGTCATCTCTGGGTGAGGTTAAGGGGCTTTATTCATAATGAATCTAGGTTTAGACCATGACCAACAAATGATGCACAAGTTGCAGAGAGGAGGCACTCTGTAAAGAGACCAGAGGCGTCTCCAAACACGGAGTGGATTTCCAAATAACATTTTCCAACCCACACCAAACCGTGTGTGACAGTCTGGAAGGATTGAATGAGATCCTGTGTTACTGTGGACCAGGCATTTTGGAGCAAGTGGCCTCCATCTGCTCCTGTGCAGGAGCTGTGAGGGGCTGAATGCAACATGGTAACATGGGACAATGGAGCAAGAGTGGGTCATCAGACACTGTGTCACTGCTCCACCTCGCACTATGGTCTGATTATGGTCTCAGCAGCGCTTTTCTGTCTGTGTACAATTTCCCGACTCTCATTTATCTGTCAAATATTTACCATACACAATTTTGAATAAATCGAAAAATCCAGGCATCACAGACTTTAACAGCCCTTTGACAATCTCTTGATCGTGTAAAGACCAATGTTCGAGGGTCACTGATATCTTTTCCCACTCCTCTACTGGTGAAAGCAAATTGTAAATGTAACCAGTTGAGTGCTGTGGCCAATGAAGTAGGTATTAGACTGGGTAATTTTCTACAAAAAATGTGGGATGCAGAAATTTGAACTCTGAACGAATGGTAAAATGATCGACTGTCCCAAATTCTTTTCTGCCTTTCGAGTTATTCTGCTCACGCAAATGTCTGGGAATGCGACGTTTTTCCCGGAACAGTTGGATTTGGCTGAATTCCCTTTGCTTCGGCCAGAGGAGAGATTCCTATGAATTGTCACCAGGAATCCTCCAGGAATGGTAAAGATGACTCAGGGATTTTCTGAACTTACACCTTGTTTTCAGGCACATCAAAATAAGATAGAGAGACCAATTGGCTGATGCTTTAGAGGCAGGGAATATTTTTCTCCATCTCTTTGTGCAGAAATACTGTTATGTCAACTGAACACCAAACTGGACCATATGCGATCACCATGAACATTCTCTGGAATGGATAATAATCGACTGTATGATGTAAGTCGGTGCATCATTGCTGTTGTTGTGCACAGTGCCTTTCATTAGCAAAAAAAACTGCCTGCATTACAATTTGATGACATGTTTATATGTGTCTGCGTAATTCTTATAAATGGGTTGATATCTTCATAATATTTGTGTTTATATAAACACATCACATTCATAAAAACAATTCTCTAACTTTAGTCTCCTTAACAAGAGAGAATATATATCCTGCTGAAACACTTTTCTGAAAACTGTGGTTCAATAAGATTTCTCATCGAAGACCTTAAGAGATAATCCCCGATAACAAAAGGCCTTCATTTCAGGAATGAGTAAAGGGAAGCATCTTTGAAATCTTCAAAAGGACTTAGAGGATCAAAACTTCACTCCGTGTATCTGATGTGGTCTCAGCAATGCCCTGTACAGATGCAGTAAAACATTGCTGATTAAACCCAATACCCGTTGCCACATATAGTATCATTCCACTTCCCTTCCAAATCACTTGCTACATCTGCAGACTGACTTCACATGATTCATGTACCAGGAATATGAAAAAACATCTGCATCACAGAGTTCTGTATCTCCCTCCGTTTAAATTGTTTCCTGCTGTTCTATCCTTCCTACCTACTCACGTTATATTATTTCTGCTGAAGGATTGCTCACTAATTTTCCCTGTCTATATCACAATGCAAATTCACTACCTCCATTTGAAGATATATTGAATGATCATCTTGATGTACAAGGTAATTCAGCTTTCATCCTTTCAGTCCCTTCATCCAGATATTTGATAGATTATTCATCATTAATGACCCTACAGTGATCTCTGAAGAAAAACTAGTTACAGTTTTGTAAAAATATGCATTTATCTCTAGCATATATTTTCTGTTAGCGACAGCATCCCTGTTCCTCTGCAGCAATTCAGTCGGGTTGAATGGCCTCCTCCTGGGCTGTGTAATGTACTCAACGAGCTGAATTACTTCAGTCTATATTCCTGTGTAACTCCTTCGGGGGGAAGAATGGTCTCCACCCATCTCATTGTAACGATCCTGTGTGGCTGAATGGGGTGGTCCCCTACCCTGTAACAGACTCAAGGGGTGGATTGAGGAAACAATACTTTGGGTAGGGGCAACAGTATATCTCTGTAATAGCATCGAAGGCTGGATTGAAGGAACAACATATTGGATAGGGGCGGCAGTTAAACATGCGGCGTCACCATTCAGAATGCTTATAGCTGATCCGATTGTGTCTGACCATCCGACTCCTGTCTGTTCCCAATAAACATTGACTCTCCTGTCCAGCAAAGATCAGTCTTGAATATTTTCACTAACTGGGCACTAACTGTTTCCTGCGGATGAGGACACCACAGGTAGCACAACACGAAAGGGAAAGGGACATCCTTATTTCATTATGGGACCTATTATTTTAAAACTGTTAACCTCACATCAAATGACTGCCCCTTTTCGGATGTAAGGATACAATGACGAGGAATAGACATAAATCATTCCCGCCCTCCAACTCTGTCCCACATTACCACTGACTCTTTCCAATCAAATGTGTATCAAACCCAGCCTCTGCTGCTGTCTCAGGAAGAGAATACCTGATAGCATAACACCACACAAGCATTAAAGAAAGGAACAGAATTACACGATTTGGCCCATCAAGTCTGACATGCCATTCAATCATTTCTTATATGTTCCTCAACGTCATTGTCCTACCTTCTCCCGAGAATCCTTGATCTCCTTATAAATCAAAAACGTATTTATTTGTGTCTTAGTGACACCAGTGTCTGTGTCTTTGCTGTTTACTGAATATTGCTCCTTACTTGGTTGGTGGGACGTGAAATTTCAGAATCTCCACACAAGGCCTCCCGGTCCTTTCTGGCTCTTTCCAGGACCCTCCCCATAGGTTGGGGTTGGGGGCTGAGGGAACGGTTATCAGGCACTCCACTACCTGGCTTGGCCCATTCTACCCTATTCAAGGCTGGGTCTCCTGGAATGGGAGAAAGGGAGTGAAGGAATGAGGGTGGGAGTGAGTGTACCTGCTGTTAGTGCTGGAGGGGGTGAAGGGTAAAGTGTTTGGAGGGAGTCTGACCACAGTGTTGTATCCATGCCGTGTTATTACTGTACGGGGCTATTGTGTTAATGACAGAAAAAGTGGGAGAGGGAAGTTACTGAATTCAATAGTGACAGTGGTCGTGCTTGAACATTATTTGGAGATAGAATGTGAGCCTTGTTCGGGGATATGTTATAAAACAGATAAACATTGAGTCTGAGGGAGGAGAGAGAATACGATGACTTATCCTGGTAGAGCGGGGAGGCTATTGATACTTGTCCTGTATTGCTGACCAATTCTTCAGATCATCTAAGCGTCGAGGTGAGCCTCTCCAAATATCCTGTCCAAGTGTATCACTAATAACGTCACAGATCCTGTCCCTCAGATTCCACAGAATCACTTTTGGTGGATCTAACAAATAGCAAGGAGGAACAAACATTGGTGTGTTATATATCGAGACAAAAACTGTGGCGCAAATACTTTGCATCACATGCTCTGGAAATTGGACATGCAAGTATATGCATAGGATAGCAATGACATAGTGATATTATCGCTGGTATCTTAGCCCAGAGACTCAGGGACTGTTCTGAGTACCGGAGTTCGAATCCTGCTATGGCAGATGGTGGGATGTGAATTTAATAAGTATCTGGAATCAAGGGTTTATGATGACCAGTAACCTATTGCCGAATGTTGCAAAAACTTCTCAGGTTCACTAATGTCCTTTAGGGAAGGAAACTGCTGTCCTTCCCTGGTCTGGCCTGCTTGTGACTCCAGACCAAGGCAACGGTTTTGACTCTTAACTGTCCTCCGGCATGGGCAATAAATGCTGGTTATAAATGCGACGCCCTCATCCTGTGAATGAGTAACAAATAATCGTGGATGCTGCAGTAATACTGGATGGTGACAAGTTGCATCGAAACTGCGATAACTGAGTGACTGCTCATGTTGTGAAAAATAAATTCCGTAAGTGTATATCAGGTAGTTTGGAGATTATGTTGTGAACCAAACTAGAGAGCAGGTTATTTCGGATTTGTGGTTCTGTGGTCAGGATAACTTATTACTTACCTTGCTCTGAAGCAGCTTTGAGGAATTTTGACATTAATATGTTGCATTTTGAATACAGTCTGCATGCAGTACAGAAATTTTGAACATTATAGTTAAACATCGATGATGCTTGGAGGCTAGAGGGTCAAGTTAGTTCCAGTGAGTTGGAAAAGTGCACTTTAACATTCAGTGAGAGACAAGCAACAGTTGATCAAGTCATAGAATCCGACAGCATAGAGACAGGTCCTTCGGCCCAAAGTGGTCGATTCCGAACAAAATGTCCATCCACACTAAACCCATTTCCCTGCTATTTCCCTATATCCTTCTAATGCTTTCCTCTACAATTATTTGTCCAAATGCCTGTTAAATGTTGTTAATGTACCCACCTCAACCACTTCCACTGTCAGCTCATTCCACATGCATACAAACCTGTGTTTGAAAAAATTGCTCCTCAGGTTCCCTTTAATTCGTTCTCCTCTGACCTTAAACTGATGCCCTCTAGTCCGGGATTGCCCAACCCTGGGATAAAAAGACTGAATGCATTCACTTTCTTCATGCCTCCCATGATCTTATGTACTTCCATCAGATCCCCCATCATTATCAAACACCCTGAAGTTTAAAAAATCCTAGCTTGTCCAATCTCTCCTTAAAATCCAGATATGACAGTCCTTGGCAACATCCGTGTCAATTTCTTGTACACTTTCCAGTTTAATAACATCCTTCCTAGAGCAAAGTGAACAAAACCGAACGTAAAGCTACAAGTATGGCCTCACCAAAATCCTGTATAACTGCAACATAACTCCCCAATTTCGATATTCCATGCCCTGACTGATGAAGGTCTGTGTGCCAAAAGCCTTCTTCACTGCCCTGTCTATCTCTGAATCAATTTCAGAGAACCGTGCACCTGAATTCCAGGATTAGTCTGTTCCACTACAACCCTTAAGCCCAAAAATTCACCATGAAACTTCGAAATGAATTGACTTTGCAAAATGCAAGAACTCACATTTATCCATATTCAACACCATTTGCCATTTCTTGACCCACGTCCCAAACTGATCAAGATCCTGCTGCAATTTCTGATAATCTTCCTCACAATCCACGAGACCACATTAATAAGTGTCATCTGTAATCTTAATAATCATGCCTTGTACATTTTATACTAAATCATTACACATAGAAAAAACAGTAATGGTCCCAGCCCCGACCACTGAGGCACTTCACTAGTGACAGACCTCCAGTCCGACAAGCATCCTGCCACTATTACGCTCTGCTTCCTACCATCAAGACAATTATGTATCTAATTTGCCATGTTCCCACTCCATTCCATGCAATCTACCCTTCCAAAGCTGCGTACAATGTGAACCCTTTTTGAAGTCCTTAGTAAAATCAATTGGGCTACGTTTACCACCCTGCCCTCGTCAACGTTGCTGGTCATTTCATCAAAGAACTCTAATAAATTTGCGAACCATGATCTCCATACACAAAGCCATGCTGACTGTTCCTTATCACACCCTGCCTTTCCGAATGTATGTTTACCTTATCTCTCAGAATCTTCTCAAGTACCTTCCCCACAGATGTCCAGTTTACTGGTCTATAGTTCCCAGGCTTTTCTTTGTAGTCCTTCTTGAATAAGGGCACAAACATCCCTGTCCTCCAGTCACCTGGGGCCTCACCAATGGCCAGCGATGATGTAAAAATATCAGCCAGTACCCCCATAATGTCTTTTCTGTCTTCTTGCCATGTTCTTGGATATATCTGGTTTATAGAAATACTGCAAAGACTGAAACAAAAGTCGATTGCTTTAACGTAAAAACACTCGAGTGAGAAAGTGACTTCATGACGGTTAACATAATAAATTAAAGATTATATTAATCATAAGAAGTGACTTCAGAAGAAATCCAGACATTATGGAAACCTGAGAAATGTCAAAAAATTATAATCCAGGAAAGGAAGGCCATGAAACTGATCAGGAAATCAGAAAGCGAACATGCATGCTAACACATAGGAACACAAAGACTGCATAAATCTACGATCTATATTTCAAAGGAAATAAAATAAAAACATGGTCAAATGTGGAAATTTGTAATCAGAAGAGGATTGCTTATTGTGGAGAACATGGAAATGACCGAGAAAATAATCAGTTACTTTGCATCTGTCTTGATGGAAGAAGACCTAGAAAATCACCCAGAATTAACCCGTGATCATATAGGACTTGTGGAGCTAAAGGCACAAAGTCAATTCATATCAGTAACAAGATAATACTTGAACAAGGAGTTGGGTGGAGCATTGGTAAGTCTAACGAAACAGATGCAATTCATTTCAAAATGTCAGAAATAAATCAGCAATAGAAGTATTAATTGTTGTGGTTCTGTTCGCCGAGCTGGGAATTTGTGTTAAGTCGTTTCGTCCCCTATCCAGGTGACATCCTCAGTGCTTGGGAGCCTCCTGTGAAGCGCTTCTGTGTTGTTTCCTCTGGCATTTTATAGTGGTTTGAATCTACTGCTTCTGGTTGTCAGTTCCAGCTGTCCGCTGCAGTGGCCGATATATTTGGTCCAGGTCGATGTATTGGTTGATAGATTCGCTTCACAGAAGCGCTTCACAGGAGGTTCCCAAGCACTGAGTGTGTCACCTAGACAAGGGACGAAACTTCTGCCACACAACTTCCCAGCTCGGCGAACAGAACCACAACAATGAGCACCCGAGCTACAAATCTTATCACAAACTTTGAAGAAGTATTAATTGCACTGCCAATGGCTGTGTTTTAATTTCCTGTATATTCCAAGAGGTCCGGAAAGCCATTGTAGATAAATGGAAGCTAATAAACGTGATCCAAACATGGTAGGTAGATGAATGGAATGGATCCAGGCATCGAGAAAGGGAAAAAGTGATAGTGTAAAGAACTGCAGTCAAATTAACTTGACATCTGTAGAGAAACTTTTGAAATCTATGAGACAGGATGTGGTATTAGATATTTAGAAATTAACAGCAACATTGGAGCGAATCAGTGTGCATTTTTAAAGGAAATTATACTTGATAACTTTGGAAATTTTTTAAGGGTGTTTGGAAGAAGTTATGTAAGTGGAAAATTAAAGTTGGGTTCACCTTCAATTAAAGGATTCAGAATATCGATGCAACAAAATGTTGAAGTCGTTTCATTGGGTATTGGTGAGACTGTACGTGGACTATTGTATATGAGTTGGTGAGGCTGTACCTGGAGTATTGTGTACAGGGTTGACAGGCTGTACCTGGAGTATTGTGTACAGGGTTGGTGAGACTGTACCTGGACTATGTGTACAGAGTTGGTGAGACTGTACCTGGAGTATTGTGTACAGGGTTGGTGAAACTGTAACTGGACTATTGTGTACAGGGTTGGTGAGACTGTACCTGGAGTATAGAGTACAGGGTTGGTGAGACTGTACCTGGAGTATTGTGTACAGGGTTGGTGAGACTGTACCTGGACTATTGTGTACAGGGTTGGTGAGACTGTACCTGGTGTATTTTGTACAGTTTTGGTGACCTAATCTGAGAAAGAATATACTGACCACAGAGGAAGTGCAATGGACATTCTCTAGATTCATCCCTCAGATGGCGAGATTATCTGATGTAGAAACTCAGACTGTGTTCTCTGGGGTTCAAAGAATGAAAGGTGATTGCAGTGAAATTTAGAAAATACACGAAACATATCACAAGGTGAAAATAAACGCGATGTTTCTCTGGCTGTCTACACTACATTTAGGGTAAATAATGACATTATAAGGGACAGGCCATTTAAGACTGCAGTGAAGAAAATCTTCATCAGAGAGGACTGCCTAATACAGATTAGGTCACCAAAACTGTACAAAATACACCAGATACAGTCTCACGGGGGCATGGAAATCTGCTGGCAGACAAGTTTAGGGAGAGGCCCCATGTATTCAACAAGTGTGTCAAGTGGACCAGAATAACCAGGGAATATGTAGGAGTCATTAGTGACTTGCCAAGTTGCATCTAAGTCAACTTTAGTGGGAGGAGTCAGTGGGTGGTTGCAGAAGCCTGTTTGTGTGACTGGACGCCAGTGTCCAATGGTGTACGACGGGGAGCAGTGTTGTGACCATTATAATTTGTGATTCGGAGGTGACAATGTTGGACTGGGGTGGACAAAGTTAAAAATCGCACAACAATCAGGTTTATTCGGAGGCACGAGCTTTCAAAGCGCACAACCACCTGAAGAAGAAGCAGTGGTTCCAAAGCTCCGAATAAAGCTGTTGGACCATAACTTGGTGTTGTGTGATCTGTTACCTTATCATTTGTGGTATTCATAAATGGTGCAGTTGTGAATATGGACGAGGGCTGGGGAGAGTGTGATAACTAAGTTTGTGTTTGATACAACGACTGACCGGGTGTTTGGCTGTGAGGAGGCAGGTCTTATGTTACAGGGAGATACAGATGAAATGGTCAGATGGACAGATCAATAGCAGATGGAATGTAACCCTGATAAATATGAGGTGATGCATTTGGAAGAAGGAAGCAGACAGGGAAGCACTCACTGAATGGCAGCAACTAGGGAACTCAGACGGAGCTTCTCCACACATCCCTGAATGTGACCAGACAGGTTAATACACAAATTGACAAAGCAAAGGGGAGTGTAAGCATATCCTTTATTTATCGAGGCACAGATTATAAGAGCTATGCGGAGCTTTGGTGAGTCCGAGCTGGAATACTGTGTGTAGTTCTGGGAACCACATTACAGGAAAGATGTCATTACTCTGGAGGGGGTTGCAGAAGAGATTCATCACGATGTTCCCTGGGATGGAGAATATCAGCTATGCAGAGAGGCAGGACAAGCTCGGGTTGTTTAGTTTGGAGTAGAGAAGGCTGAGGGGGACGTGATTCAGAAGGATAAGATTGTGAGGGACATGGACAGTGTGGATAGACAGCAGCTGCTCCTTTAAATCAGAGGGAGAAGAACAAGGGGGAGCACACTATTAAAGTGAAGGCTTTGAGATTTAGGAAGCACTTGAGGATTGCTTTTTAACTAGAGTGTTTTGAGGTTTGGAATGCACTACCGGAGAGGGAGTTATCACGAGTAGCCCCACAGCTGTTACAAAGTATTTGACGACCTCTTGTAGTGTCATAACATTCCCAGCTATGGGGCTCGTGTAGAAAAGTGGGGCTAATGTAGACCGTGCCGTATTTCTGAAAGTGCAAAGTCTACGCTTCTTTAAGTGCATGGTTGTGCAATGTCAATCATTGAGAAGGTTAAGACAGGAATTGATGTGTTTCAGAACACTCTATCTGCACAAGGGTAATAAGAGTGAACTTGCAATAGCTTCAAAAAGTACGTCAATAGCAAAATTAAAGGAAAAGAACATGCAGCTTCTTTACAGTCTGAAACCAGAGAATGGAGAATTGAGAAGAGGGAAATGGCAGAATTATGCAGCAAATATTTCAGTAATGTCCTCACAGAAGAAAACAAAACAAAAAAAAACAATCTTCCCAGCAATACTAGGAATGTTTAATCTGATGAGAGAGAAAAAGGGAATAAAATAAAATTAGCAAATAAACGTTATGGAGAAAGTATTTTAAATGAGAGAAATGGGCTGAGAAAAAGGCAACAGAGATTTATCAAATGGCAATCATTTTTGAGAAACTGACTTTCAACAAAACTATGGAGAAGCAACCAATGCAATACGATCGGATTTTCAGAAAGATTTTTGATCAAACCCCAAACCTACTAAGCAAATTTGAATCGTATGGGACTGGGGCGAACAGAAGGGCATGGATTTCGAATGGGAGAGCTAACAGGAAATAGTGAGTACTAATAAATCAGTGAAATTTAGAGCTGGGGACTCGGGGGTGTAGCAGGATTCAGTGCTTGGGCCCTAGCTATTTCAAATACACACCAAACGTTTGTTAGAGGGAATCAAATGCAATATTCCCAAGCCTGCTGATGGCACTAATCGATGTCGGATTATGAGTGGGTGAGGATGATGTAAAAAAGCTCCAAGGTGACTGAGGCAAGTAGAGTGTCTGTGCAAATACAGGGCAATGAAGAGCAATGTGGGTGGATGTGACGTTGTGCTCTTTGATGGGAAAAAGAGAACGGCAGCCTACCATTTGAAAAAGTTGGAAAATGTTACTCTATAAAGGGACTTACGCTTCTTTTTGTTTCATTCATCACCGACCGCCGCCATCCGTACAGGACCTTGAGTTCTGAAGCCAGAAGAAAATACTGGGAATGGCATTGGGACATTTACCACTGTACATAGACCCACCAGGTGGGTAGCTGTAACATTGAAAAGGATCTGGATCGCCCTGTACACTAGTCACTGAAAGTAATTTTTACAGGAATGGAAAGCAGTTAGGAAGGTAAATGGTGTGTTGACCTTAATTTCAGGGGGATCTGAGTCCAGATGTAAGGGTGTCTTACTGCAGCTGTTCAGGGTCTTGGTGAGACCCCATCCCGAACATTGTGCAGTATTGTGGGCAGTTTTGGTCTCCTTACCAAATAAAGGACACAACTGACATTGAGGAGGAGCAGTGAAGAATGACCAGACTGATCTCTGGGATGACAGGTTTGCTGTGGGAGCAGAGTTTGGGGCGACTGGGCCTGTATTCCATGGGCTTCAGGAAAATGAGTGGACATCTCAGTGAGATAAAAAACTCTGACAGGGCGAGAGAGGTTAGAAGCAGGGATAATAATTTTGGAGCCATTACAGAGACCATTGAACAGCTTATCACATGTCTGGTGTCACTTTTTTTAGATTAGATTACTTACAGTGTGGAAACAGGCCCTTCGGGGGGCGAACAAGTCCACACCGACCCGCAACCCACCCATACATTTACCCCTTTTCTAAAACTACGGGCAATTTAGCATGGCCAATTCACCGAACCTGCATATCTTTTGGACTGTGGGAGGAAACCGGAGCACCCGGAGGAAACCCACGCAGTACACGGGGAGAATCTGCAAACTCCACAGTCAGTCGTCTGAGGCGGGAATTGAATTCGGGTCTCTGGCGTTCTGAAGCAGCAGTGCTAACCACTGTGCCACCGTGCCGCCCTCTTTTAGGCCTGACCAGGATATCACGGGAGATTCACTTCCTGAAAGTACATTGTGGAAGCAAACTGCTGTTTACAATCGATATTGGCTTCAGGGTAACTATTACTGGTACCTGATTTTAAATTCCGATATTTTATTAATTGTTTTTAACTGCCACCAGCTGCCAGAGCATTAGCCTGGTCAGAATTAGTAATCCAATGTCATTTCCACAGAAGCACTATCTCCACATGGGGACCTATCTGAAACCACACAGAGCTGGATATTTCTGTGCTGCTTGACAGCTCTGTCAAAAAGAACTCCCACCAATTTGACTGTCGTGGTGGGACTGAGGGGGAGGTAATTAGTCAGATTGTAATTATACTCATCTTAGCGGACTGGATATAGCTGAGTAATTTTCCGCATTGCCTGGGAGATGTCAGAGTTGGAGCTGGAATGAAGCAGCTTCCCAGGGACACGACTTGCTGTGCAGCACAAGTCTTCAGTCTTATTGCAGAAATGATTTCAGGGCCCATTGCCTTTGTCGTATCTACTCTGTTCAGCTGTATCTTCATGTCAAGTGCAGTGAATTAAATTGGTTGAAGGCTGGCATCTGTGATGCTGTGGGCATCATGGCGAGGGTGAGATAGATCATTGATTCAACACTTCTGACTGAGGTTGGTACAGGTACTACATTCTTGTCTTTTACACTGAGGATGAAGGGCTGCTCCATTACTTAGGATGTGGATGTTTGTGCAGCCCTTTCCTCCATCATTTATTTCATCATCCATCACCATTTATGACTGAATTTGGAAGGACTGCAGAGCTTCAATCAGATCTGTTGGTCGAGTACTGTAGTTTTAATGGGTTAGCACGAGGTTGAGCTTCACATGGTTCTGACCCTGACACTTTCACTGAACCGTACATTGTGTTGATGGCAATGGCAATGGCTGAGAGGGGAGATTATCCCGAGCAAAATGTTACAGGTTGTGATTGAATGCAGGTCTGCTTCTGCTGCTGTGGTCTACAGAACGACATAAATACGCAGTTTTGAGCTGCAATATCTGCAATGCAATTCTGCTGTCGGTTCCCCAGTTCACATCGAGACCCATTCACCCATCAGCCCTCTACTCAGTGACTTACTCTGGTTTCTGATGTGCTAATACTTTCATTTCCAAATCGTCATTCTGCTGAGGGTCTCTCCCTGGGTCATGCTTTCAATCCGACACATTCCGTAAAATCATTTTACTGATTTTAATTCAATTATTTAATTCTTCTGCAGTTTTCCTTCCATAATGTCATCTTCTGTGTTTAAATTAAATTTGTTTCCCTCTGTTTCTCCCCCTGACCATGAGTAAGAGCTCTGTAGTGTCAGTGATTCCAGCCTTATGTAGTTTCAGAGCCAATGAATTCTCTGGATTCCCAATCATCTTCACCACATTGTATGTTTCCGCTTTTGGTTTGATGCCTTATCACTCATGGCTGCCTTGTACTCCCATGACTATGTTGCATCTCCTTTGAGATTAATTTCTGATATCCTCCATTACACCCAGAAACTCCTGCCATTGCTGCTCCATGGTCTTCCCTGTTCGGCTCCCCTTCCAATTAACTCTGACCAGCTCCTCCCACATGACTTTGTACTTACGTTACTCATTTATAATCACATTACATCGAGAAGGGAAAAATAGACATAAACCGAAAGAAGGGGTTTTGAGAGATGGGACACGAAGAATAATTGGGGGATTTCTTAACTAGATAAAAAGAGAGAACGAGAGACAGAATATAGATGTGGAGATAAGAAAAATGAGAAAACTAGATTATCGACAGAAGTAAATGTACATTCCACAATGTTTTGGCAATTTATGTGTGCTGTGGTCCTTTGTACAGTACATGTTCAACAGAGTAATATGTTCAAATGCTGAGTCTGACGCCAGAATTTTTCTCTCCAGTAATGTGACAGACGCTAGCTTTGGTAACAACCCAGCAGGCCAATATATATAATTCCTGCTAGAAAGGGGATTAACTGAAATAAGTTGGGACACCATAACCAAGATCTATAACGCACATTCTGAATAGAATGAGAGAGAAGAGTAGGGAATCCCAGAAAAGGGGGAACGTTGAGAGAAGGGGAACATATCACTTCATATGAGGACCAGATAATGTGTTAATGCGTTTATAAATGTTATACATCATGTGCTCCATTTTTCCTTAACTGTGTCTCCATTGTTCATTCAGAAGGTGTTGTACACATATGAACAATGTTCCTTATCTGAACACACTCTGATTAAACAGTGTACATAAAATCATTTTTCCTCCATTTCAATCTGTCCTGTTGTCGTGTTACCAGGATACATGAACAACAACTGGCCGCCAAAAGACACGACCCACTATCACTCGTTTCCATACATACAGAAAAAGAAGGACACTACATTTACTGGGATTATACACACATCCTCGGACACGCAAAACAAAGACACGCATGAAAGCTCTGAGAGGCATCGCCTTCTAACCAGAAGTACATTAATAAACACATCATTTTAGATCCTATCTATCTTCCCTTGACAAAAAAGGACTGGAAATGACATCACCCAACTTAAGAAACCGAAACCTATAAATGGAGAGGTGGGACATATCACCAGTGTGTCACTGGAGACTCTTACTGATGATGTTACCTAGTCGTGGTGACGAAACATCTGAAAACAAACATTCCAGCTCAGCGAATTAACCTACATACTTATAAATTGTTATTTTTCTTTTAATAGTGGAATTAGGGACGACTTTGTCACTCATGTTTTAACAGAGTACGAGGCGAGGTGAGCTTTTGTTGGTGTGTGGTTTTAATTAACAGAGGGGTTCGACATTGACATCATAATGGTTTGACGGCACGTTGTATGGGATTTCAACAGATTTGGGGTAAAAAAAGGACCCAGCAGATTGCAAAAATTGGCAGTTAGTGACCTAGGCCTTCAAATAAAACTGGTGAGAAATGCAATTAGTTTTGTTTCCTTGTGGCTGGTTAAATTAAAAGAAATGGCTTTTAACATTATTAAAGTGGTTCTGAGATTTGAAGATGATTCCAAAATTTGCCAACGAGGCGTAGAAAGACAAAAGAATAGCAGATTTTTATAATTAACAAGTAGATTAGAAATGGGTTTCACCAGGAACAAAAGGAAAGCTGAAATTGTAATGGAGATGGTCAAGCACTTTGGTTTATCAGAGGAAGAGGCAACTGCAGGCGAGTTAGAAAAACTTAAATTGCACATGTGGCAACAGGAGTTAGCAGATAAAGAAAAACAGAAAGAGGGAGAGGGAAAAGAGAAAGAGAAAGAGAGGAAAAGAGAGGGAGAGTTTGAAATTCAGAAGTTTAGAATTAGGTAAAAAGTTAATTAGAAGGATGAAGATGAAGGGAAAACGTAGGGATGTATACAACTATGTTAATATATTGCCATATTTAGGTGAGGAAAATTTCTAAATCATTTTTATTATCTTTGTAAAATTGGCTTGGCAGATGGCATGTCCAGTGAACTTGTGGGTAATGCCAGTTCAGACTAAGCTAGTGGGCATAGTTTGAAAGATAAGTGCAGTGTTGTTACATGACGGAGCAAGAGATTATGCAGAATTCAAACAGGCTATTTAGAGTGCATATGAGTTGGTACTAGAAGCATATGGACAGCTGTTCAGAAATATAGAGACAGAATCAGAACAGGCTGATGTTGAGTTTGAAAGAAGTAACCACAGATGTTGTGGTTCTGTTCGCCGAGGTGGGAATTTGTCTTGCAAACGTTTCGTCCCCTGTCTAGGTGACATCCAGAGTGCTTGGCAGCCTCCTGTGAAGCCTCAAGCACTGAAGATGTCACCTAGACAGGTGACGAAAAGTTAGCAAGACAAATTCCCAGCTCGGTGAACAGAACCCCAACAACAAGCACCCGAGCTACAAAACT
Organism: Chiloscyllium punctatum; assembly: GCF_047496795.1. Lineage (NCBI taxonomy): Eukaryota > Metazoa > Chordata > Chondrichthyes > Orectolobiformes > Hemiscylliidae > Chiloscyllium > Chiloscyllium punctatum. The sequence continues at coordinate 46,099,008 of NC_092759.1, read as the reverse complement.
TCTCCCAAACTTTGAGTCACCACAGATAATTTGAGAAATAGGTGCAGGCCTTAAAAATGGACAAGATCTGTGAGACCCGAAGGGAGATTATTCGGCTGGAGGAGTTTAAAACTTACTTCCAGAGATGCTCCGAATGTATGTGAATGAATTGAAAGTTCAAGAAATGAGAAGCACGGCAGAAATGGCAGGTAAATATGCATTGGTGCGTGAGATGAAATTTAGCTTCTGGGAAGATTTTCATTCTGTGAGCGATAGAAATTGGGAGAAGGTGAGATCCTACGCTACAAAGTGAACAGTAGAGCACATTGACAATAGTTTACCACAGGTGAAAAAAAAGCCCAAGGTGGTTGAAAGGAGTTGAAAGGCCTCAGGTGTTCTCACTATAAGGGAGTGGAATACATAAAATTACAGTGCCGATGGTTTAAGAAGGGCACTGGGAAAAGGTGTTTTCACTGCAGTAAGCTGGGACACACTGTGCGGTGCATTGAAGGAAGACATTTTGGGAAAAGATGATTTAAAAGAGGTTAAGTCAGGGGCATTTGCGAACCTGGAAAAGGAGACTCCATGTGGAGCTGAGGAGCTGCAGGAGAATGCACAGCTGAGACTGTGCTTGGGTATGGAATCAGTGCTTGATCTCCATAAAGAATTCGCCTCTGTGGATGAACATTACAACGAAAAAAACGGGGTGGTGGAAGGACGAAAAGAAGTTATAATTTTGTGAGTTACGGGATCTGCTCAGACTCTAATAGTTGAGAAGTGAGACTCCGGAAAAGCACAACAGATCAGGCAGCATCCGAAAAGCAGGACAATGGACATATCAGGCATAAACCTATTGTCAGGAATGTGGCGGGGGGACAAGGGGGTCTGAAAGATAAATAGGAGGGTATGAGCTGGGCTGGTGAGAGTGTCAGTGGGAAAGCGATAAGAAGATATAGGTGGAAGTGATAGTGATATGTCGGAGTGGGTTGGTGGGAAGGAAGATGGACAATTAAGACAGTTCAAAGAGGGCGGTGCTAATTTGAATGGTTGGATCTGGGATGAGGTTGGGGAGGGGAGATGTGGAAATTGGTGAAGTTGATGTTGATGCTGTATAGTTTGAGAGTTCCAGCTGTCCCACTACCAATCCAATTCACACTCCTCTCGGACCTATCACCATCACCGAATATCTGCATCTACCTATCATCTTTCAAGCTCCCTTCCACCCAGCTACATCTCCACCCTCCTTTAATTTTCAACCCACGTCCCCCTCACTTAACAACCTTTCCTGATGAAGGATTTATGCCTTAAACGTCAACTCTCCTGCCCCTCGAATGCTGCCAACTTGCTGTGCTTTTCCAGCCCCACACTTTCCAACTCAGATCTCCAGCATCTGCAGTCCTCACTTTCCCTCGACCTCTAATAGTAAGAGATGGAAGTATTTTCACTCTTTCTGACATGTTACTCAAGAGAGTGATAACTTGTGGAATGGGGGCAGAAACTAAGCATTCCCTTGTGTAACATCAGTTTGGAGTGCCAAATCTAGATTGGGGAAGTAATATGGTGAGTGAGTGACAGGGTGTCCGTTCCAGGAATACAGTTTATTGTTGGGAATGATTGAGCAGGATCCAAGGTGGGAGAGAGATACCCCTGGTGGAGGAGAAGTCAAAGGAAGACTAGGGAACTGGGGAATTAAAATAAAAATACCCAGGGATTTTTCCAGACTGTGTAGTAACAAGATCCCACTGTCATAAGTTACAGTAGGAATGAAAAACGAAAGAAAAAACCATAGGAGTTGACATTCAGTGAACTCACACCATGTTTGATGTAATGATGCAGGAAATGTGTATATTGTACACGCACAGACACCCATACACACACACGCACACACACACGCAAGGAATTAGAATATATTGTCGAACGTTATCAAAGATAGAATCCTAAAATTTAAATGGAGACCACTACAGATTAGTGCAGAAGGTAAATGGACTGAGGTGCACTAGATTGTGTTACGGGTAGCACATAAACTAACTGCAGGTGGTCACCTAGGTGTACAGACTCAGGCAAAGGTACAGAAGCATTTATACTGGCCTGGAATGCACACGGACGTGGTTAATTTTTGTTGTGCATGTCATACAATGCCTAATGGTAGGTACGCCACAGATACTATTAAAACCAGCACCTTTGTTGCCAATTCCTGTATTCGAAGAACTCTTTACGTGGGTTATGATTAATTGTGGAGGTCCCTTTCTAAAATAAAAGTGGAAATCAATATCTGCTGACCATAATAGATGTGTCTACCAGATTTCCAAGGATAATTCCATTATGGAGTGTTAAGGCAAAAAGGGAGGTGGAGGAGTTGGTAGCTTTCTTTACTCGCTGTGGGCTACGCAGTGTGATTCAGTCAGACCAAGGGTCTCATTTTACCACTCAACTGTTTAAGGAAGTCATGGATAGCTTCAGCATACAGCAGTTTCAATTAAGTGCGTCCCACACCAAATTACAAGGAACCTTGGAAATTTGGCATAAGACACTGAAGGCAATATTAACAGCATACTGTCAGAATTACACGAATGATTGGAAAAAAGGCGTCTCATCATATTGTTTGCCATTATAGATGCCCCAAATAAATCTACTAACTTTACTTCCTTTGAGTTAATATTCGTCCATGAAGTGAGAGGTTCTTTGAAAATAATTTATAATAAATTGACAGGACCGAAGTCGGAAATCACACACTTGGATTATGTATCTGAGTTGAGGGAGAAATTAGATGGAGTTGGTTAGTTAGCTAAGCAGCACCTGAAGAGGGCACAGTATAGAATGAAGAAGTTGGCAGATGTAAACTCTGAAACTTTAACGATTTCTTGTGGGGATGACGTATGAATATTGTCACCAGTGGTAGGAAATCCCTGCAAAGCCGGTTTTAATGGCCCCTTTCAAATTAAAAAAAAATGTTGAGGCAGTTAAACAATCTGGTAAAGATACCGGATATGACAAAAAGAATTAGAGTATGTCATGTGAATGAATAATGCTCCAGACACATTTAAGACTCAGGAACAGAGTTATGGCCAGATGAACAAATTGTGCAGTTTATCCGTATGATGTAGTGATCTTTAGCAAGTCATTGAAAGCTCAATGTTACTTTTGGCAGAGCATGTTGATCGATTACAAGAGGCAAACTTGGTAATAATTGTAAGAAAACAGAATTCACAAAGGCAGAGGGACCATTCCTGGGACATTACATTGGCCATGGAAGGTTGACCCAATGGAACACAAGGAATTTCCAAAACCATCCTCAAAGAAAGAGGTGCTTCGATTTTCTGAATTGAGTGGACTCTATGGGAACTTTGTTCCAAACTTCAGCAGCGTATTGGCACCCCTGATGGATTTACTAACGAGAACACAGAGTTGTGTTGGACAGAACAATGCAGAGAAGCATTTGAGAATATTAAAGCAGGATTAATCACCGCAACAGTTTTAACTGCACCAAATATTTTGAAACCCTTTGAAAATTGTGTTTGATGCGAGGTATATAGTGGTCGGAAATGTACTGATACTGAAAGATGATGATGGAATTGAATGGCCAATTGGCAACTTGTTGAAAAAACTCAATATCCACCAGAAAAAATGCAACATCTCCATTATTGAACAAGAAAGATTGAGTTTCATGCTAGTTTAAGTTTCGTACTGCCCTGACAATATTTTAATGTTTATATGACAAACATTTTGTCGGAGACGGATGTGGACAACAACGACAAACCTCTCGCATTTTTTGGAATATTTAAAGACCAGAATATGAGTCTATTTCATTGGGGTCTTATGTTACAGACTTTATTCTTACAAAATGAGCATTCTGTGGGTCGTATAAATGTGATAGCATATGTGTTATCACGGATTTAAAGGAAAATGTGTCGATAAAAGTTGACTTATTCCAGTGTTATATATGTGTGCAAAATTAACATGAATTGTATAACTGAGATTAATACATTTGTACTTCATAATAATGGGATTAAGAATTAAAGGAAAAGAAATGAAGGCATATTTTCAATCTGATGCTTCATTTTAGTTCTGAAGGAGGGAGGTTTTATGAAACCAAAAGCGTGTCTGGTCACTTTAAGACTGAACGGGTTTTGCTGAATAGAAACTACAGCCACAGATACCAGCAAAATGTCAGACTGTTCCAAATGTCACCTTGAGCTGGGAAATGGATACCTGAGTTTTGATTGCTGTTTTGACAACAATTCAAATACAACCAAATAGTTTAAATAACGATTAGCATACCAGAAGCAAACGGAAATCGATATCAGTGTTTTGACAACTGGAAAGTATGAGATTTATTGTAACATGGCAAGTATATGAACCCAGCATTTTGAATACTAGATAGAGAGCCACTGCCATCCAACAGCACAGTAACTGCTGTAGAGCAGGAATGCAAACTGGTCATCTCAAACACTCTCTGTCAAAGATGCATTTTTATTTCAAACTTACTTGCAGTAAAAAAAAGACCCAGGGAGATCAGTAGCTGGAAGAGTGAACACAGCGGGGAAGATTGAGACTGTGTGCTCTTGAGATTCTAATGTTTAATATGTGGGTTGTTGGAACAGCATAATTTTACAGAGTTGGAGTCAGATAGTAAATTGTTAAGAAAAGAGGGGCTTGTATTTGGGAATGGTTGTTGTTTAGTGTTCACTATTAAAGTTAAGAAATAAACTTGCTAATTTTTCCTAATAGTGGAATGTAGGAGATCTGTGTCACTCATATTTTAACAGATTACGAGGTGAGATGAGCTTTTCTGGGTGTGTGAATTTGATTAACAAAGAGGTTCGTCTCCACCTTGTAAATGTCCATCCACGCTAACCCCATTTCCTACAGATAACCCATATCCTTATAGTCATTTCCTGTCCACATATTTGTTCAAATGACTTTGAAATGTTGTTAATGTACCCCCCTCAACCACATCAGCTGGCAGCTCATCCACATACCAGCCTCTGTGTAAAGAAGTGGCCCCTCAGGTTCCCTTTTATTCCTTCCCCTTTATTATTAAACTGATCCCCTTACGTCCTCGATTCTCTAAACCGTGGAAAAAGACTGAGAGCATTCATCCTATCCATACCCCTCATGATATTATACAGCTCTATAAGGTCCCCCCTCAGTTTCCTACACAGTAAAGAAAAGGTCCAAGCTTGTACAACCTCTCCTGATAACTCAGACCATTGAGTCCTGGCAATGTCCTTGTAAATAAATTTCTACTGCACTCTTTCGAATTTAATAACATCCTCCCTATAACAAAGGTGACAAAACTGAACACAGTACTCCAAGTGTGGCCTTACCAAAGTCCTGTGTAACTTCAACAAAAATCCCCAACGACTATACTCAATGTCCGGCCTGTTGAAGGCCAGTGTGCCAAATGCCTTTTGCACTGCCCTGTCTGTTGTGACTCCCCTCTCAGGGAACCGTGCACCTGAACGCCAAGGTCTCTCTACCCACTACACCCCGTAAGATGCTCCCCATTCAGCATGACACTCCTACCTTGATTTGAGTTTTAAAAATGCAAGACCTCACACATCTATATTAAATTCCATTTGCCATTTCTAGGCCCTCTTCCCCGCCTGATTAAGGTCCTGCTGCAATTTCTGATAACCTTCCTCATTGATCACGCTACCACTTATTTTACCGTCATCTGTAAGCGTACTAATTATGCCTTGTACATTCTCAATCAAATCATAGATAACAAACAGCTATGGACCCAGACGCCAGTCTGACAAGCATCCTTCCACAAAACCCTCTGCTTCCTACCATCAAGCCAACAGTGTATCCAACTGGCCAGTTTCCCCAGCATTCCACGCGATGTAACCTTCCAGTGCAGCCTGCCCTGTGGTACCTCATCAAACGCCTTACTGAAATCCATAGAGACTACGTCTACCACTCAGCCCTCATCAACCTTCTTGGTCATTTCTTCAAAGAACTCTCAGAAATTTGGCAAGCATGATCTTCCACCCACAAGTCTATACTGACTGGTCTGAATCAATAGGGAGTGTTGATGAACAAAGAGACCTTGGAGTGCAGGTTCATATCTCCTTGAAAGGGGAGTTGCAGGTAAATAGAATAGTGAAGAAGGCGTTTGGTATGCTTTCCTTTATTGGTCAGAGTATTGTGTAAGGGAGTTGGGGGGTTATATTGCGGGCTGTACAGAACATTAGTTAGGCCACTGTTGGAATATTGCGTGCAATTCAGGTTTCCTTCCTATCGGAAAGATGTTGTGATACTTGAAATGTTTCAGAAAAGATTTACAAGGATGTTGCCAGGGTTGGAGGATCCGAGCTACAGGGAGAGGCTGAACAGGCTGGATCTGTTTTCCCTGGAGCGTCGGAGGCTGAGGGGTGACCTTATAAATGTTTACAAAATTATGAGAGGCATGGATAGGATAAATAGGCAAAGTCTTTTCCCTGGTGTCGAGGAGTCCAGAACTAGAGGGCATTGATTTAGGGTGAGAGGGGAAAGATATAAATGAGACCTAATGGGCAACCTTTTCACGCAGAGGGTGGTACGTATATGGAATGAGCTGCCAGAGGAAATGGTGGAGGCTGGTACAATTGCAACATTTAAGAGGCATTTGGATAGGTACTTGAATAGTTAGGGTTTGGAGGGATATGGGCCAGGTGCTGGCAGTTGGGACTAGATTGGATTGGGATATCTAGTCAGCATGGACGGGTTGGACCGAAGGGGCTGGTTCCATGCTGTACATCTCTATGACTCTATGACTAAGTAATGGGTGCAGTCAATGGTATGCTGTCCTTCATTGTAAGATGATTCGAGTACATAAGTAAAGCCATCTTCCTGCTGTTGTAGAGCCTTGCTGAGAGAGCATTTGGGGCACTCTGTACAGATTTGATCTCCTTTGTAAGGAACGATCTCCTTACCACAGACACGGGTAATGGTAACATGTGGATGGAATGAATAAGCTGAGTGTTTAATCTGTAGAGCTGTGAGGGATGAAGAAATTGTGATGCTGAAACACGAGGAGTGGCAGCGATCTCTTATTTCCAAAACAGACGTTGACAGGGAGAGAAATTCCATACTTTTCCCAGGGTTGATTGGTTTGATTTATTGTCACGTGTACCACAGTACAGGGAAACACTTTATTTATGAGCAGTGGAGGCAGATCATAGTAAGGATGGTCAGGTGGATCGTAGGGTGGAAATAGGCTTGGGCAGAGTAAGGCATACAGGAGACACTGAACAGGACATGAACTGGACAAGATCAACATGAACAACATCAGCATCATTTGAACTTAGAGAGTCTATTCATCTGTGTAATGTGACTTTCCTGATACCTTATGTGCCTTCATAAACTCGCCTCACATTATTGTGCAATCAGCGTGTGAACCCGTACTAAACGTCAGGTTGCTCACAATCCCCAACAGTAGCCACAATCTCTTCCATCTGAAACAGCCATTCCAATATTCCCGATATAGAGAACAGTAGGCTGTCTTCTCAGAGATGAAAGATGCCTTCTTGAGACTTCACACAAGACATATGGCTTCCCTTCTCACCACTAGAAAACTACATTAAAATCCACTTGTGTGTCATAAACAAAGAAGCCAAGAGGAACACTGTAGAGCAGTCTGTCTCTGCTGGCTCTGCTCCACTTGTTCATCATGTGAGAGCATCAATTAGGAGACAGTGAAGACTGCCAATGCTGGAGATCAGAGTAGAGCGTCTATTGCTGGAAAAGTATAGCAGGTCAGGCAGCATCCGAGGAGCAGGAGAATGGATGTTTCGGGCATAAGACATTCATCAGGCCTCAGCATAAATTACCTCATTCTTCCCCCGTGTAAGTGCATTGAGGTGGGAATGGCCTCCCACTGTTCCTGTATAAGTGACTCAACGGACTGAATTGCTTCTTCCTCTTCTGATTGGACAGGGCCTAGGGCCTGACTGGCTACCCCTGGTTCCTGTTTGACACATTATTGTACTGACTAGTGTGACGATGCTACAGCTTTAAGAGGTTACTTTGTCCTGGTTTATTTTAAGAGAGAGATGGAGCGCTCATTACTAAGCTGGCTAGTCACGACCACTTGAGTAACAGCTAGGGAGGCCTTGGGTTTATTTTAATGCAGCCTGCATGGGTGTGGCCACCTCTCACAGATAAGAATCTTTGGGCTTTGGTTTCTCAGTAACATCAGAAACTATTGGGGTCTCCACAGAGTTGAAAACTTCAGTGGCTATCTCCTGGCTGCTACCCTCACTTACATTTCTCTTGATGCTGTTTTTAATTCCTGGATTGGAGAAATGTTCGTGACAATGTGTGTCTGAATATTTCTTTTTGCCAAGGGCTGTGTTTATGGGACTTTCCGATATTGGAACCGTTCATTAGTAATATTTCCTAGATCCATTATTCTGTTAACTTATCCAATAGAATTACGTTATTCTAAATCCCTCTTTCTTTGGTTTAATTTTATCTTTCGTGTTTAAGTAGATGGTGTTTTGCCTCACACCGAGTGGTTTGACCAGTCACATTGCATCTGGAACAGACACTTTACATTTCCTTTAAAATAAGAAAACATTAGAATCTAGGCTACCGCCTTCAAATATTTTCGAGGGCCTCTGGTATGGCCCATCACACTCTACTCCTCTTCCTCAGTAATAGACTGGATGCACTGAATGGGCTGTCCCTGTTCTTCTCCAGTAATGTCAATTGGCGGAATGGCTTCCTCATATTCCTGTGAAACCAGCATGACCTACTGAATGAACTCTTGTTTTACTGTGGCAATGTGCAGTGTCAGGCAGTGCTTTTACATGAATGTTACAGACATTTTAACAGCACAAGCCTGAGTGGTGTCCGGGTCTTGCTGCACATGAACACAGACCAGTTCAGGAGCTGAGGGGGGAACAAAATGTTCTGAACATTGTGGAATCTTTGGTGACCATACCCACTTCTGATCTTATGGTGGGGAGGGTGGGGGCAGGGAGACATTGATGATGCAGCTGAAGCTGTTTGTGAAGAAGAAGCTACCCTGAGGATTCCCCACAGAGGTGACCCAAAACTGAGGTGATGAACATCTTCGTTTGTGGCATGTTTGACTCCAAACACTGGAGAGTTTACTCTGATTCCCATTAAGTCCAGTTTTGTTAAGCTCCTTGATGTCAACAGAAGGCAACCACTGCCTTGATATCAGGGCCAGTCATTTTTACCTGATCCCTTAAGCCAACCTCTTTTGTTCATATCAATAAACCATGATATAGGAGCTGCAACTGTTTTCTTCAAACAGGTGGTATTGAATGTCAGGATTTCTGTTCTCAAGAGTGTTTGGGGAGCCAGAAATTATTTGAAGAGGAGGTCGATGGATATTGACCTGTCAGAGAGTTGAGCGCAACGAAGAATTGGGTGTGAAAGAGGATTTGAGACCAAGAGCACATCAGTCATGATTTTAGTGAAGGGTAAGGCAGGCTTGGGGAGTGAACGACCTGTTCCTGTTTCTGATGTTCTCACATTCTGTTATTGGAAAGTTAGTGGGTGCTATTTTCATGAATGTTATATTGCAGTCAGGAAGAACAGATGGTTTTGTGAGCCATCTCTGGGTGAGTATATGGGCTATCTTCACATTGAATCGGGGTCTACAATATGATCAACAAATGAAGTACAAGTTGCAAAGAGGGGAAGCTCTGTGAAGAGAAATGAGGGGCTTAATTCACACCCGTGCCTGGATTTTCCAATTACATTTCCCAAATCACTTCAAAGCTTTTGTGACAGTCTTGAGAAGCTGAATTGTCTCCTGTGTTTCTCTGCACCAGGGTATATGAGTAGGTGGCCTCCAAATGTTCCTGTCTAGCAGGTTTGGGCGGCTGAATGGAACACAGAAACATGGGACTGAGGAGCAGGAGTGAGTGATTAGATACTTTGAGCCTTCTCCACAAAGCACTAAGATTGGAGCTGATCAGGTTGTGGTCTCAGCCCCACTTTCCTGTCTCCATCCTATTATGCATGACTCACTTCTCTGTCAAATATTTAACTAATGCAGCTTTCAATCAATGTGAACATAGAGGCACGATAAACTTCCAATGAAGAGAATTCCCACTTCCAAGGTCCTTTCAGAATTATTCGTCATCCTTCTTATACAATCAGAGAATCATGCAGAACGGAAACAGACCCGTTAGTCCAATCCGTTCACTCTGATCAGATATCAAATCTGATCCAGTCACATTTGCCAGCATTTGGCCAATATCCCTCCTCTTTCAGATACTTTTTATATGTGCGATTGTAACCGCCTTCACCACTTCCTCTGACAGCACTTTCTGTACACACACCATTCTCTGTGTAAAACATTTATCTTCTGCTCCCTTCTAAATTATTCGCCCTCTCGCCTTCAAACTCTGCCCTCTTGTTCTGGACTCCTCTATCCTCGGGAGCGGAACATGGCTGTTCAGAATATCCATGCCCCTGATGATTTTATAAACCTCTATAATGTCACCCTTCCGCCTCTGACACTCCAGGGATAAACACCTCAACCTAATGAGAGTCTCACTAAACCTCAAACCTCCACTCCTGGAACATCCGTGTAAGTCATTTCTGCAGAAAACCGAGTTGTACGCTGTATTCTTAAAGTGGCCTCACCAACATCCTGTACAGATGCAACAAACCACCACAACCCCTATACTCAATGCTCTGACTGATTAAGGCAAATGTGCCAAATGTGTTATGTCCACTCTGTCTACCTGCGACTCCACTTTCAAGACACAATGTACCTGCAGCCCTATGTCCCTTTGTTTCACAACACGCCCCGGGACCTTACCATTATGTGTATAATGTCTGCCCTGGTTTGCGTTCCCAAAATGCAAAACCTCGTATTTATCCATGTTAAACTTCATCTGTCACTCCTTGCTCCTTTGTCCCATCTAATTGTGATCTCATTGTACTCTGAGATACTCTACTACACTACCTTTCTGATGTAATCTGTAACCTTACTAACTATGACCCCAGTATTCACATCCAAATCATTTACATAAATGATGAAATGCAGTGAACTCAGTACTGATTCTTTCAGCATACTGCTGCTCGCAAGTCTCCAGTCTGAAAAATATCCCTCTTCCTTCAAGCCAATTGTGATGAGCTTCTTCTGTATCCCATGTGACTGAAAATTACTAATCTGTCTACCAATCGGATGAATACTAGCTATAAAGACAGGCTGTGTAGGTTAGGTTTATTTTCACTAGAAAATAGGAGATTGAGGGGGGACCTGATTGAGGTTTGTAAAATCATGAAGGGGATAGACAGGGTAGATCGAGACGAGTTTGTTCCAAGGGTGAAGGATTCAATAACGAGCGGTCGTGCTTTTGAAGTGAGAGGTGGAATGTTTAAGGGGGATACACGAGGTAAGTACTTCACACAGAGGGTGGTGGGCATTTGGAACGCGTTGCCAGCAGAGGTGGTAGAGGCAAGCACGGTAGATTAATTTAACGTGAGTAGGTGGGGAGCAGAGGGAATCAGATACTTAGGAATTGACCGACTGGTTTAGACAGTATATTTGGATCGGCTCAGGCTTGGAGGGCGAAGGGCCTGTTCCTGGGCTGTAAATTTTCTTTGCTCTTTGTTCTTTAAATGAACATCTTGCTGAAGTCCATACAGACAGTGTCTTCCAAACTGCCTTCATTAATCTTCTTTGTCACCTCTTCAAAAATCTTAACTAAATTAATGAGACATGATTTCCCATGCAGAAAGACATGCTGACTCCCCCGATCAGCCCTTGCGTTCCCAAATGTATGTAAATGCTATCCCTCAGAATCCCCTCCAACAACTTACCCACCACTGACATCAGGCTCACCGGTCTATATTGCCCCGGCTTTTTAGGTCACTCTTTCCTTTTCTAGTCCCACTCCTCCACTGCTCACAACAAATGTTAAATGTAACCAGGATTGTAATATGGCTGATGATATCGGTCTCAGACTGTGTCAGATTCAGTTTTAGGAACAAGTCAGGTTAGTTTCTTTAATCTGCTAAAACAGATTTCTAGGTTAGGGGCGTTAGTCTGGGGTAAATATGGGGGAATGGGTTGGGAAAGTTGGTATGGACTTTTTGGGCCAAAGGTCCTGTTTCAACACTGCAGGGATTCTATAAAAATAAGAATGGGAATGCTGACTGTAGAGTTTTTTTTTTAGCTCGTGCATATTTCTATGATGAGGAACAATGAAGGAGAGAGAGTGCAATAGGCCGTGCCTTCTCGGCAGATTACATTTTCTCCCTCCCTGAGCTGAAACACACAATAATGTTATCCTCTCCCAAACTGGGCCATGTGAGGTCTCCTTGTACATTGCCCAAACTATGTCTCCATCACATTCCCTGTTACATGTAGGTGCATCATTGCTGCTGTCATACACAGAGCCATAACCTTAGCAGAAAATGGTCTCGGCTGATTTGAAATATGTTTACGTGGTCCTGCGTCATTAAAAAAAACAATATTTAATGTCTTCAGAATCCTGTGTTAAAATGAATGCTTTTTTTATAAATGAAGAAATTGCTGTAAAAGCTCAGCAGGTCTGTCAGTATCCAGATGCCTTTTACATGCTGTAGTTGTACCAGCCTCCACCACTTCCTCTGGCAGCTCATTCCATATGCACACCACCCTGTGCGTGAAAAGGTGCCCTTTAGGCCTCATCAAAACCTTTCCCTTCTCACTGGCCAATGCCCTCTAATTTTGGACGCCCCTAGCCTGCGGAAAAACGCTGACTACTCACCCTACCCGTGACCATTCTGATTTTATAAACCTTTACTGCTGCGAAATGTGACCCCAATCAACATGAATGGCTGTGTTTTAAACCATTCTGGGCCTAAAGTCTGAAATTCAATACTGACACCTCTTCCTTCTCCATCAAGTCACTATTTTAAATCCATTTTAATCAGTTTGTTCAGATGTATGATGGGACACTTCTCTGGGATTTACACCTAGACCTTTTTGCCAGGAGGTAGGAATACTAGCATCACTCAGCAATACCCATAAAGCTGTAACAGTATTCTCCTGTGTGTTTGTTCATCAGACTGCTCTGACATGCTGTGACATACCTCTGCAACAGGAGGGACTTGAATCCAGACCATCTAGTCCACAGCTAGGAAACTACCACATACATTCAGGATTTGTAATCAAATACAGAGCTCTGACTGAGGGGCAGGGACACTACCCACTACACTACCATTCCCAGATTTTGGGTCATATTGTAAGTGCCAGCTTTCAGCTCGGTGTGGATTTATTATAATCAGGTTACCATTACTGAGCTACAAAAAAAAAACACTTTGTATTTTTAAACAAATGCTAGATATTTGTCTCAACTGTAGGATGTTGAGTGCACATGCTGTGTTATCGCAATTAACAAAAAAAAATCTTTAATTGCTATTATCTGTAGTCTGTAATATTAGGGAAAGAAATCCCTCAAAGAAGGGTCTCGAATAGATATTTATGACTGAAAACTAGAGACGAAGGAAGAGCATAATTTCTGCCTCCAAAACAGAGATCAGTTTACCCCAGCTCTCATGTGTCATTGTCCTCTTCCTGAAAGCATTAAATGATTACTGTCCAGCCTCTCCTCCCCACTGACTGTGTCTGCACATTGTTCCACCTCCCCCTAACCACACAAGGCAAACCAAGCTCAGGGATTTGTGAAAATCAAGGCCAGAGTGTGCAGGCATCCTGGAGGGGGGTGGGGGAGGGAATTTTAAATTTAAACGGGGAAGGTGAGGGGGTGGTAATATCGCACACTGGGCTGAGGAGTGGCAGATGGAGTTTAGTTTAGATTAATGCGAGGTATTGGATTTGGTAAATCAAACAAGAGCAGGACCTATATACTTAGAAGTAGGGTCTTTGGTGGTGTTGTAGAACAGAGACCTAGGCTGTCAGGTATAATTCTTTAAAATTTGCATCTCATAGAGATAGTGTGGTTAAGAGGGTGTTTAACACACATGCCTTCATTGATCAGAACTTTGAGTATTGGAATTGGGACGTCATGTTGAGTTTGTACAGGACATTGGTGAGACGTCTCTGGAATGCTGTATCCATTCTGGTCACCCTGCCCGCTCATTCCATAGGTACACCACCCTTAGGTCACTTTTAAATGTTGCCCCTCTCACCTTAAAATTATGCGCTCTCGTTTTGGTCACCGCTACACTTATAAAATACATTGACTTTTCACTTTGATATTATTGACCTTGATATTATTAAGCTGGAGAGGGTTGAGTACAGAATAACCTGGATGTTGTTGTGAAAGGAGGGAGTGAGCTATATGGAGAGGCTGGGTAGGCTGGGACATTTTTCACTGGAGAGGATGGGATTAAGAGGTAACTTTACAGAGGTTTATAAAATAATGAGGTATACATAAAGCTGAAGTGCTGATATCTTTTCCCTAGAGGTGGGGATTCAAAACTGAGGGATATTTTAAGGAGCAAGAAAAAAGATTTACAAAATTCATGAGAGATAGTTATTTTAGACAGAAGCTGGCATGTGCGTGGAATGAACTTCCAGATGAAGTGGTGAAAGCAGGGACTGTTACAACGTTTAAAGGACATTTAGATCAGTACTTGGCTAAGACATCAGTTTGGATGGTGCTGTAAGCAGCTGTCCTCTCCCTCCCCCTCTCTGAATGAATCCCTGTTGGTTTTCAAACACTGCCAATGCCTGTGCAGTGGCATGTGGACGCCAGCAGAGGGTAGCATTGCATCACTTTAAGCACCACAGAGACTGCCAGACCCTGCCCCACACAGAGACACACAGATACACACACAGCAATTGTTTGGACATGGCGTGAAGCTCATCTGTTAACTTAAATGAAACATAAAGAAATGCTAAATTCACCTCGTAAACTGTTAACATCTGAGAGACAGAGAACTCCCAACTTCCAATGTTTAAATAAAAACATCAATTTACTTTTTTAACTCTGAAAGTGAGCATTTTACATCAACTATTCACAACTCTGGGACCCCCTGCCTCTTAACCGCTTATTCTCCAATTCCAACTCAATAACAATATACTCTTTCAATAAGATGCTTATTAAAATTTCATCAACTTAATTTCAAAACCACACAGCAGCTGTTGATTTTGTCTCTTCTTCTGTGAGAAGATCTCCCTGGGTCATCTTCTTTCTTTTTACTGCGGATATATTTCATAGGAAAAGGTACCTTTGAAAGAGAGTGTTTCATAATCTCTTGAATCAGTGTTGCTCTGTCTTTAATTTTCAAAATTCCTGAATTCTTAATATCCATAACATTGGATTATCTCATTGGTTCGATTTTTGAAAAACAATAAATTCAAACTTGACTTGGTTTAGTATCCTGTGGTATTATTTATACTGATTCGAATTGTAGTCAAAATAGCAACCATTTCAGGGATCTATTTCACAGCCAAATGTGACATATTTTCAATTACCTTTGACACTCTGTGTCTGCCATCCTCTCATATACACAGGCACTTGTAAGCTCTCAGTTCAGAACAGCTTTCCCTCTATCTTAAAGGTACAGTACACACTTTCAACTTCAATACATGAATACCCTGATGTCATTACAAATACTTGGAGCCAATCCGGATTTCTATTGCTCAATGGTTTGTCAATATTTCATTCACTCAGTCTGATTTGTATCAGGACATTTGTTACTCCATTAACAGCATCTCATTATTGGACTCCGTCCGTGGGAATATATCAGTATTTCACTTGCTCACACTAGTGAGTGAGGCAGGATTTCAGTTGTTTCATGGGGAGTGTGACACGATGACAATTTCAATATTTGTACGTGGCACCAAGCCTGGAAGAGTTGTAAAGTCTATGGAGGCCAGTGTAGAACTCTAACAGGACAGTGACACGTTGGTGTCGTGTTCAGGTGTATGGCAGATGGGGATCAATGCAGAGGAGTGTGAGGTAATGCACTATGGGAGGAAAACATTGAAAGGCAATATAAAACAGGCTGTGCCGTTAGAAAGCGAGTACAGGAATAGAGAGCACTGCGTATATATAAGCGCAGGTTATTGAACATGTCAGGATAAGGGGAGAGCAGTAAATATAACAGACTAGTTTCAGTATCTGAGCTACTTAGAGGGGGAGGTATAGGAGGGAGTCTCCCTCCTCCCTTCCTGGGAGGTGGTGGTGACGATGTGTTGTGAGCCCACCCTCCTGACCGCCGAGACCGTGGGGATTCCATTTGTCCTAGCTCGACACAAAAGGGAGATGGCATCAGGGCCAAGGCTTCTAAGTTGTGCCTGGGGGAAACAGAGCGACCAGTGGGATTAAGTGAGAATTGCCCGTCACTGAACGCTGCTCCTTACTCGGTCGGTGGGACGTGGATGTTTCAGAATCTCCACACAAGGAGTCTCAGTCCTCCTCGGCTTCATACCAGGGTCCTCCCCACATGGCGGTGGGGGGTGGGGAATGGATTTCGGGCACTCCACCACCCGGCTTGACCCTTTCTTTCCTATTCCAGGCTGTTGCTCCTGGAATGGGAGCAAGGGAGGGAGGGAGGCTTGGAATGGGTGGCCTTGTTGTTGGTGCTGGTGTTGCTGGGGATAGTGGCAAATGGTGAGGGAGTCTGTCTTTAGTGTTGTATCCATGCAGTGTTATTAAAGTGGGGGGTAAAGTGGACGGGGTGACGGAGAGAGAGAAAGTGAGACAGAGAGTCCAAGACAGAGATGGAGAGAGAGAGAGAGAGGGAAGGTGCTGCATGCAGCAGTGAGAGTGCGGAGCCTTGTTTGGGGGTCGGTGCTATAACAGATGTACAGTGAGTGTGAGCAAGCAGAGAGAATACAGTGACCCTTACCCTGACAGAGCGGGGAAGGATATTAATGCTTGTCCTGTATTGCTGGTCATTTCTGCAGACCGCAGATACTGCACCGAGCTCGGTGGGTCTGGTGGTGTGGTGCCCTTTGGGAAGAGAATGGTATCCCTCTGTACTAGCCCATCCACCAGGACCTCTGTGCCCCTGTCGACAAACTGTGGTGAGATTGCCCCTTATTCTCCATGCTCGGAGTAAACTGTGCAGGGCAGCTCCAAACAAAGAAAGGTCAACCATGTGCTCCTTGGCCTTTTAAAGATGGCACCAGTGCCAGAGATCACGGAATATCGAGGGGCAACCGGGCGATGGTGTGTACCTCCAGCCATGATGGGTGGGAGAATCGGGCTGATATTGAATGAGAGGGACACCATGGGGTGGGGTGGGTAGGTAATGAGGTGAGTTGGATAAGATAGCATCAGGAAACGAGCTCAGCCTCGTACACACATTCCCTCTGTCACAGTCAATGTAAATGGCACTGAGACAAATTATTGTTAGAATCTGACCAATGAGTCATTGGTTCTGTTGAAACCACTCCCATTCACAAAGCTGTAGATCAAATGCTCATCCAAAACTCTCCATCATCTTATCTTACACGAATATCCCTTTTTCACATCTTTCCTGGGAAGATTGGCGCATGTTACAGGATGCTATCGAAGTGTCTACATTTCAGCATTCTGAAACCTGGGGACACATTCTTACATAACACTGTCACTCAGTCTCCCCCATTTCTGTCTATTTCCCAAACCCCTCCCATGTGGTGATATTTAAACTGATTCCCCTGCCATCTCTCTGTGCAGTGAAGTTCACACCCACAGCACCCCCTTGTCATGGCACAATGGAGATATGGAGCTGTAAATGGATGGGAGCTGCGCAACCTCTCATTTCCAGCATGGGCTGCAAGTTTCCCCACGCTGGTCAATGATCTAACATAGTGTTACTGAGCGAAGTACGGGATAGGGTATACAGCCCTCCATGCTGGGAGGGGAACTGCTCCTGGTTTACAGATCAATGCACTGGGGTGGGGTACATAGTCCTAAATTCTTGGACGGTAACGGCTCCTGGTTTACAGATCAACGCACTGGGGTGGTGTACAGTCCTACATGCTGGGAGGATAACTGCTCCTGGTTAACAGATCAATGCACTGTGGTGGTGTACACAATCCTACATGTTGGGAGGGTAACTGCTCCTGGTATACAGATCAATGCACTGGGGTCGTGTACATAGTCCTACATGCTGGGAGGGTAACTGCTCCTGGTTTACAGAACAATGCTCTGGGGTGGTGTACACAACCCTATATGCTGGGAGGGTAACTGCTCCTGTTTTACAGATTAATTCACGGGTGATTACTGCACAGTGCGCTGTGCTGGTCAGACTAACCGGTAGAGGTTTGTAGATACCTTCTGTGGAGAAGGTAGCACTGACAGAGAGTGCTTGCGGACACAGAGATGGGTTCAAGTGTGTAAACTTTAACGCAAGGACTATCAAATATAAGGTGGGTGAACTTAAGGCGTGGATCAGTACCAGGGACTACAATGTTGTGGCCATCACGGAAACGTGGATAGAAGAGTGACAGGAATGGCTGTTGGAGGTACTTGGTTACAGATGTTTCAGTAAGATTAGGGATAGTGTAAAAAAAAGGAGGGGGGCTTTGCTGATTAGAAATGGTATAACGGCTGCAGAAAGGCAGTTCGAGCGGTATCTGCCTTTGGAGGGAGTATGGGCTGAAGTCAGAAATAGGAAAGGAGCAGTCACCTTGTTGGGTGTTTACTATAGGCCCCCCAATAGCAGCAGAGATGTGGAGAAACAGATTGGGAAACAAATTTTGGGAAGGTGCAGAAACCACAATGTCGTAGTCATGGGCGATTTCAACTTTCCAAATATTGATTGGAAGCTCTTTAGATCAAGTAGATTGGACGGGATGGTGTTAGTGCAGTCTGTCCAGGAAGCTTTTCTAACTCAGTATGTAGATTGTCCGACCAGAGGGGAGGCCATATTGGATTTGCTACTTGGTAACGAACAGGGACGAGTGATGGACTTGTTAGTGGGTGAACATTTTGGTGATGGTGACCACAATTCTGTGACTTTCACCTTGGTTATGGAGAGAGATAGGTGCGTGCAACAGGGTAGGTTTTACAATTGGGGGACGGGTAAATACGATTCTGTAAGACAAGATTTGAGGAGCATACGTTGGGAGCATAGGCTGTCAGGGAAGGATGTCGTGGAAATGTGGAACTTTTTCAAGGAACAGATATAACGTGTCCTTGATATGTATGTACTTGTCAGGCAGGAAAGAGATAGTCGTATGGGGGAAAATTGGTTGACGAGGGAGGTTGAATGTCTTGTAAAGAGGAAGAAGGAGGCTTCCATAAGGTTGAGGAAACAAGGTTAAGACAGAGTATTGGAGGGATATAGGATAGCCAGAAGGGACCTGAAGAAAGGGATTAGTAGAGCTAAGAGAGGGCATGGAAAACCTTTTGCGGACAGGATCAAGGATATCCCCAAGGCATTTTATGCATATGTGAGAATGACGAGAACGAGGATAGATCCGATCAAGGACAGTAGTGGGAGACTGTGTATTGAGTCGGAAGAGATAGGAGAGGTCTTGAATGAGTACATTTCTTCAGTATTTACACACGAGAGGGACCGTATTGTTGAAGAGGAGAGTGTGAAACAGACTGGTAAGCGAGAAGAGATACTTGTTAGGAAGGAAGATGTGTTGGACATTTTGAACAACTTGAGGATAGACAAGTCCCCCGGGCCTGACGGGATATATCCTAGAATTATGGGGGAATCAAGAGAGGAAATTGCAGAACCGTTGGCAATTATCTTCTCGTTTTTTCGGTCAACGGGGGTGGTACTAGGGGACTGGAGAGTGGTGAATGTTGTGCCCCGTTCAAAAATGGGAATAGGGATAACCCCGGGAATTACAGGCCAGTTAGTATTACTTCGGCGGTCGGCAAAGTAATGGAAAGGGTACTGAGGGATAGGATTTATGAGTATCTGGAAAGACACTGCTTGATTAGGGACAGCCAGCACTGATTTGTGAAGGGTAGGTCTTGCCTTACAAGTCTTATTGAATTCTTTGAGGAGGTGACCAAGCATGTGGATGAGGGTAGAGCAGTGGATGTCATATACATGGATTTTAGTAAGGCATTTGATAAGGTTCCCCATGGTAGGCTTATGCGGAAAATCAGGAGGCATGGGATAGAGGGAAATTTGGCCAGTTGGATAGAAAACTGGCTAACGGGTCGAAGTCAGAGAGTGGTGGTAGATGGTAAATATTCAGCCTGGAGCCCAGTTACAAGTGGAGTTCCGCAGGGATCAGTTCTGGGTCCTCTGCTGTTTGTAATTTATAGAAATGACTTGGAAGAGGGAGTTTAAGGGTGGTTCAGTAAATTTGCAGATGATACGAAGATTGGTGGAGTTGTGTATAGTGAGGAGTGCTGTTGTCGGCTGCAAAGCGACTTAGATATGATGCAGAGCTGGGCTGAGGAGTGGCAGATGGAGGTCAACCCTGTCAAGTGTGAGGTTGTCCATTTTGGAAGGACAAATAAGAATGCGGAATACAGGGTTAACGGTAGGGGTTTTTAGTAAGGTGGAGGAGCAGAGGGATCTTGGGGTCTATGTTCATAGCTCTTTGAAAGTTGCCACTCAGGTGGATAGAGCTTGTAAGAAGGCCTATCGTGTATTAGCGTTCATTAGCAGAGGGATTGAATTCAAGAGTCGTGAGATGATGTTGCAGCTGTACAGGACCTTGGTTCGGCCACATTTGGAGTACTGTGTGCAGTTCTGGTCGCCTCACTTTAAGAAACATGTGGAAGCTTTGGAGAGGGTGGTGAGGAGATTTACCAGGATATTGCCTGGAATGGAGCATAGGTCGAACGAGGATAGGTTGAGAGTGTTAGGCCTTTTCTCATTGGAACACGAAGGATGAGGTGTGACTTGATAAAGGTTTATCACATGATCAGACGAATAGAGAGAGTAGAGAGTCAGAAACTTATTTTTTTCCCGGGTACAACAGAGTGTTACAAGGGGACATAAATTTAAGGTGAAGGGCGGAAGGTATAGGGGAGATGTCAGGGGTAGGTTCTTTACCCAGAGATTGCTGGAGTCATGGAATGCGCTGCCTGTGGGATTTGCAGAGTCAGAATCATTGGCGACCTATAAGCGGCAATTGGATAGGTCCATGGATGGGTGCTTAAGCTAGGACAAATGTTCGGCACAAATCGTTCTATGTTCTATAATGCAATTGTGTAGTGTGCAGCTACCCATGCTGGTTGGATATTTCTTTCAGGTTTGCACATAAGTGCACTGCTGTGTTCTGCACAGCCCCCCGTGCTGGACAGATATCTAATCCGGGTTTATATGTCAATGCACTGCTGTGGTCTGCACAGCTCCCCGTATTCCTGTGTATCAGCTTTGAAATGCCGAATGTTCCCTTCCATTTCCTGTGTAACAGGTAGGAGATATTAAAAGATCTGCTCCAATCGCTGGGTAACAGCCTCCAATGGCCAAATGGCCTCATTCTGTTCCTGGTTAAAACTCCTGATGGGTTTAATGGCCTGCTTCAGTATCAGTGCCGTTGTGAATGGTGCTGCATATTTTGAAATCATCAGTGAACAGCCCACTTCTGACTTTATGATGGAGGGAAGGCCATTGATGCTGCAGCTGTTACTAGCCCACAGTGCCTCATGGATGGCCAGTTTCCATGTGCTCAGTCCTTTAGAAGTATGTCCTACTTCACAGGAGGGAGTGCCACATAACACAGTGAGCAGTGCTCCTAATATGCTTTATCTCTCCATCCTGGAGGCTCGCATTCTCATTCGTGATGATGTTCTGCTGCCCGAAATGGTGATTTTCCTGCTCCTCCGATGCTGCCTGACCTGCTGTGCTTTTCCAGCAACACACTAAACTTGGGTATGCCGATTTTGAGGCTGAGACTTTCCCTCCACCAGGACTGTGTGCTGGCTGCTCCTACAGATACTGTCAGAGACAGATCCATCTGGGACAAGGAGTTTGGTGAGAATTTTGGCTGTTGTGTATTGAAGCTTGTCATTGCTCAGTCATTGAGTGGCCTGTGTGGACATTCTTGACGATGGACATTGAAGTCCCACACACAGAAGACGGTCTGTATCCTTGTCACCCTCAGTGCTTCCTCTGATTTGTTTCCAACATCGAGGGGAACTGAGTTATCACCGAGAGGAGGGGTGGGGGCAGCAGAAAACCATCCTCAGGCGATTTCCTTGGCTATGATCTGTTACCGTGAGATTTCCTGGCTTCTGGAATCAATGGTGGGGAATTACAGGGGAACTCCTTCCCTGACTGAATCCCAGGGTGTGCCCATCGCTGGTGGGTTCAACGGCCTGCTGGTGGGACAAGATATCCCGAGGGATGTTGATGGGGCTTCATGAAACATTATGGGTGAGCGCACGGTGGCACAGTGGTTCGCACTGCTGCCCTACAGCGCCAGAGATCCAGGTTCAATTGCAGCCTCGGGTGACTGACTATGTGGAGTTTGCACATTCTCCCCGTTCCTGCGTGTGTTTCGTCTGCGTGCTCCGGTTCCCTCCCACAGTCCAAAGATGTGCAGGTTAGGTGAATTGGCCATGGGAAATTGCCCGTAGTGTTAGGTAAAGGTTGAAGTGTAGGGGAATGTGTCTGGGTGGGTTGCTCTTCGGAGAATCAGTGTGGACTTGTTGGGCTGAAGGGCCTGTTTCCACACTGTAAGTAATCTAATATAATCTAAATTAACCATGAGGCCTGATCCTGTGAGTGTGACGGTGTCAGACAGTTCCCCGACTGGGAGTGTGGTGCTGGAAAAGCACAGCAGGTTAGGCAGCATTCGAGGAGCAGGGAAATGAACGTTTCAGGCATAATCCCTTCATCAGGAGCGAGCCTTGTGGGCTGGGGAGCTGAGAGATAAATGTGAGGGGGCTAGGGCTAGGGTTGTGGTTGGTGCTGGTGCTGGAGGGAAGGGAGCTGAGAATGTCATCGGTAGACGGAGGTGGGGGAGAGATGATAGGACAGAGAGGAGGGTGGAGTGGATGGGGGCAAGGTCATGGACAGGTCAAGGAGTTCCGCGGATCCTTCTGTCCCCGACATTCTATAGCTGACATTACCCGGAACGTTCTGTCCCCGACATTCTATAACTGACATTCCCTGGAACATTCTGTCCCTGATATTCTCAAACTGACACTCCCCGGAACGTTCTGTCCCTGACATTCTATAACTGACATTCCCCGGAACGTTCTGTCCCTGACATTGTTTGTGAACGGTCGGACGTCAGTGAATTGAACAAACGATAAGATCCCGAGTGAAGAGATCCCGTTCCAGGGAGAAGGAGACACTGTTCCGAAGGCCCCTCAGGCAGTTAAAGGGGTGAATACGTTTTCCCTGCGTTTACATTTCTCCACGACACATGATGAACCCCAATTTACACCAAAATACAGAAATTCCCAAGCTCAATTTGTCTTCAGGAAACTGCGAGAGAATCCTTCAGGACAGCAACGTTTCCATCCTCCGTATTAGGAACTGGGAAGGAGTGACCTGTGTCTGCTCTCGAGTGATGGAGTGTGTGGGAATGTTCTAGAAACCATCTGTCCTTATGGATGTGTCTCTGTGTGTTCGGGGAGGGAGGGTTACTTTTGGTTTATGTCACATTTTTGTCAGTAATTCTGACCTTCGCATTTGGTATTCCAGCTCCAATTATTTTATTAAATCCCTGAATACAGGGACACATTTGAAAATCTCACTGGGTCCGCAATAAAACGGGTCCCTTTGCCTCCAGGCTGATGGATAATGGATTTGTTTACCTTCCTTACAGTTAACGTAGTGACCATCTACGTCCTGCTTTATAAAGATTGTGGATTGTCTCCATGTGTCAGACGTTACCTGGGGGCCATGGCAGCGGCGGATCTCCTGGTCATTATCCTCGACCTGATCCTGAGACACATTCCCATTGGTTATTGGGAACAGTTTTATTTCCTGGTGTTCTCCGTCCCCGTGTGTAATATCCACGCCGTCCTGGTTTATGCAGCCGCGGACTGCTCTGTCTGGTTCACCGTCACTTTCACCTTTGATCGATTTGTGGCCATTTGTTGCCAGAAGCTGAAAAGTAAATATTGCAGTGAGAAAACGGCGGCTGTGGTTCTGGGTGCAGTGACTGTGCTGAGCTGTTTAAAGAACATTTTCTGGTATTTTATGCTCAAGGCTCAGTATTGGCTGAAGAACAAACCCTGGTTTTGTGTTGTAACAGACGCTGTTCTTTCCTCCATTGTCTGGGTCACAATCGAGTTCCTCCACCACATTCTAACCCCGTGTGTCCCATTTCTCCTGATTCTGCTGCTCAATGTTCTCACCGTCAGACACATTTTAGTGACCAGCAGAGCCCGCAGGAGACTCCGCGCTCACACCAATGGGGACGCTCATTCAGACACTGAAATGAGAAACCGAAAAAAATCCATCATTTTACTATTTGTGATCTCGGCCAATTTCATCCTGTTATGGTCAACGTTCATGCTCTATTCTATATGGAGACGGATGTATGAGTTTGGGTATCAGTCTGTGTATCTCCATTACTTTGTGCGGGATTTGGGATTCATGCTGCAGCTCCTCAGTTGCTGCACAAACACCGCGATTTATGCCATGACCCAGACTCAGTTCAGGCAGCAGCTGAAGAATGTGCTGAATTATCCCTTTACCCAAATCCATCCAACCATCAAATTCCCTCATTAATCAATCCATACGGGATTTTCTCATTTCAGTTCAGTGTTTCAGCGATGGAGCAGCCTGTCGCTATGGTAACAGACTGAGGGTCGAGCTGATTTGTACATCCTTATCCCCCAGGCGGATTAGAGGGACACATTTCAATGTTTCTCACAACTCAGGGGCCAGTGAGAAAAGACACCATCCCACTGACTGTATCCATCACTTCCATTTGTAAACAATAAAAATGTTGATTAAAGCGTGCCGAGCAGCAGAGTGACCTATGTTGTTGTGTGTCTTTGTGTTGGAGAAGCTGAGCTGGGGAGAGACAGACTCAGACCCAAGTCCTGGTCCTCAGGGAAGGGGAGGGCACACGCCCTGAGCTCAGGAGCTGGGTTTAACTCCCTCTGTCCCCACCACTCCAACCTGGCCTCCCCATTTCCTCCCCCCACCCATTCTCCTAATTGATCTCCCTCTATATCTCTGCACACTCTCTCCTTCTCTCCACCTCTCCCTCGTCCCCTCTCTCGTTCACACACACCCTCAACCTCACTTTCTTCACCTGCCTCCACTCTTCCCTCTCCCACTCACTCACTCTCCTGCCGTCTCTGTCTCCACCCCCGTAATTCCGTCTCTACCCCATTTTCCCACTGCTCCTACCTCCCACATCCCAGCCTCACCATCCCACACGCAGCGTCACCACCAACACAGACACACAGTCTTTCGTTCAGAGGGAGAGGGAAGGACCGCCGAGACAGAGTGTGTCAGATAGAGAGGGAGGGAAGGAGAGAGATTCAGCCAAAGAAAAACGAACGGAGGTGGGCAGAGAGAGAGAGAGATACTGAGCGAGCGGGATTGAAAGGGAGAGAAGGTGGAGATAGAGTGAAGGAGCAGGGAGGGGGGGAAAAAGAGACAGATGGGGTGAGGGAGAGAGAGAGAGACATGGGAGGAGGTAATGAGAGGGAGGGTCGAGAGAGAGTGGGCGAGAGAAAGAGTGAGACTGAGAGAGGAGCGACGGAGGTAGCAAGAGAGAGAAAGAGACGGAGCGAGAGAGAGAGATACAGAGACAGACAGACCAAGTAAGAGCGAGAAAGGGGGCAAGACCTAGGGAGAGAGAAAGGAGAGAGAGAGAGGAAGGAGGCAAGAGAGATCGGGAGGAGAGAGTGACAGAAAGAGAGAGAGGACAGAGAGAGAGAATAGGTGGCGAGTGAGGGAGGGGGCAAGAGAGGGTGAGGCAGAAAGAGAGAAAGAGTGGGGTGCGAGAGAGTAACAGAGAGAGAAGGGACGATAGAGAGAGGAGGGACTATAGAGTGGGTGGCGAGAGAGAGAAAGGGTGGCCAGAGATAGAGATGGTGGCGAGAGAGAGTGAGGGTGGCGAGCGAAGGTGGGCGGGAGAGAGGGGAGGGCGGGAGAGAGGGAGGGCGAGAGAGAGGGAGGGCGAGAGAGAGGGAAGCGCGAGAGAGGGGAAGGCGAGAGAGGGGAGGGCGAGAGAGAGTGTGATAGAGGGGGGAGAGAGGGCGGGGTGAGACTGCAGGGTGAGAACGCGTGGAGAGAAAGGGGGTGGAGAGAGGGGAGAGAGATAGAGGGGAGGGAGAGGGTGGGAGAGAGAGGGAGGGAGAGAGAGACGGAGGGAGAGAGTGTGAGAAACAGAACTCACTCATGAATCAGCCTGAGACAAAGCCTTGGAAACAAGAACAATTTATTACGGTCTTACAAGTACCAGACGCCTCTGCAGTCCAGCAGAAATGCGTACGTCACAGAACATGCGTACTTTCTTTGTTCAGTTTGCAAGTTTCTGAATCACGTCTCACTTTTCTAATTTCACCCTATCATAAGCCGGTTACCTCACTTGTTTTTCTTCAGTTTTTCTTATCTGGCTATCCGACTGTCCTTGTATGTCTGCCTTCTCTGTTCCTTGTTACTTTTGTCCAGTTTCCTTATCATACTATAAGTGAAATGCCCCTACTGCTTCTTTTGTTGTCAGCTACAACACTCCATAGTTATTTCATAGCTTAAAACTATTTCTTTAAAATTAATTTTTTAAAAGACATCCTATATTTATTAAAGTCTTAGCCTTAAGTATGCTACATGTTGTAAGAATTCTGCACACCCCCACATCACCCCACCCCATCTATAGAAGCTACATTCCACTACCAGCCACAGCAACTACATTTCTATATCGCCAGCAGAAACTACATTACTCACTTCCCACAATTTCCCCTTTTCTTTATTTAAAAACCTGTTGTTTCTGCACTTATTAAGTCTCCTTTAATTCATTTTTTGACGGTCTGCCCTCTTACACCTTTTGGCGATGAGGTTCACAATCTTACATTTTACATTTGTCTTGTTCACCCCTTGAACTCGAGAAGCATTCTTAGGCTTTCTCTTTGTTGCATATCACCTGCTGATTGTAGAAGCATCTGATGATTTATTTGAGTTCCTTCCCCAAGGGATGTCATCAGTCGGCTCATTACCCATTTTAGGACAATAAACCCTACCACCAGACCTACTAATATAAATATTCCATAGATAGGTAGATTGACTAACCACCTTCCCCCACCAATCAATCCACAATTGCCTCATTCCCATCCTTTTTCATTCTGGTACCAATTACCTGTCTCCCTTATCTTTGTGATTTTGTCTCGCACATGTTTGGAGATATCAGTAATGTTAGAGGAGACCTCAGGTATGTGCGTACAACATTCCTCTCCAATTAGTGCACAGGTACCACCATTCCCTGCTCGAATATAATCCATAGCCATCCTGTTCTGAAGGGTCGTTAGTTTTGTGGCAATCATTTCGGTCGCTATGGCTGCCATTTGGGATTGGGGTTCTGTTAACGCATTGGCAGTATTGTTGGATAACTCTTCCAGGGAAGCTGCCAACTTTCGTATTTCTACTCGTGCTCGAGCGGTCCCATACATAGGGATCAAAGCCCAGAGGAGCCGATCCCCATTGGTTACTTACCGGGTTTCCCGCCTTCCTCCCTATTTATTCCGAGGTATTTTTGGAACTCCTTTTAACAGCCTCAAGTGGGGAATTATATACGTGAGGTAGCAGCAGCCACTCCAGCCTTTCTGGCTTTGAGGCAGTGTTTCCGCAACATGATAACATGCATGCATTCCATTTAATATTCGGGGAATGGTTGTGGCAGTGGCTTGACTGGTATAGACACAAGATGATTTTCCTAATCGGAAGGGTGCGGTATCATTCTGAATACAGAACCAAGTGGTATTTACTGCTCCTTTCGGTGGGGAGACGTTAAGGACATCAATAGCACCCGGAGTTTTCAGGGCTGGTCGAGGGAACCATCCTTCAAACTTATAATAACCCCTCTCAAATTGTTGTGCATCATACACTTCTTCTTTGGAAAGTGGTATTACCATGAGAGGAATTCCGGATTCCCCATGGTGTGGGAACTCCGCACATACCCAACAGCCGACATGTCCCTGTAATTTAACATAATTCTGACATAAAGCGGTAAAATGATTTTTCCCGCCCCCTCCCCTCCCCTCCCCTCCCCGCGGAAGCGCGCGCCAACTAACCAGGGAGCAGTGAGTCCATGCAACACTTCCAATTGTTTTGGGATACAGTTTTTTAACCGATATCAATAGTCTCTTATCTCACTCCATTCTTCTTGATCAGCTTGATTTTCAGAGGGTTGTCTGTAGGATGAGCTTGCCACTCTGCTGGAGGGGAAGGAGCGTCCACCGGGCCCATAACACGTGTGTGATGGCTCCACCCTTTTTCAGCAGTTCGGACAGCTGTTTCAGTAGTCAGGACGGTTACGAGCGGTCCCTCCCAGCTTGGGTGCAGTTTGGTATCTTTCCAGGTCTTTATCAGGACCCAATCACCCGGTCATATCCGATGTACTGCGAACTCCAGTGGAGGTGTCCGGGTCAGCAGACCCTTCTTCCTAAGTACAGACAAAGAAGAGCCAAGCGCCACAGTATAGTTACTTAAAAACTTATCATTGATCTCTACAGTTGGTAATTCCCCTCCTCTACCCAAGAAAGGTAATCCAAACATCATTTCATATGGACAGAGGCCTATCTCACGTCCAGGCGCAGTCCTAATGCGTAGCAACGCGATAGGTAAACATTTTGTCCATGGTAATTGAGTCTCTAGGACTAGCTTAGACAATTGCTTCTTTAAGGTTTGATTCATTCATTCCACCCGTCCAGAGAAAGGCGGGTGCCAAGGAGTGTGGAATTCCCAAGAGATTTCTAATCCTGCCATTACTTCTTGTAGGATCTTAGAAGTAAAATGGCTATCTTGGTCTGAATCCATACTTTCCACCACTCCATATTCATTGTGTCTTTATCCTTGTACTACTTTTGATGACCCATCTATAAACAGTCTGTCCCCCCATGTAAGGGGATATCCTTTAGGTCCTGTCTGACTTTGGTTTGATACTCCATGATACCCAGACAGTCATGTTCTAATTCTCGCTTGTCCAGAGGTTTTCCCTTCCATAGGAATGTAGCTGGATTTAGATAGGTGTCTGTTGCTAACACAACGTCATCTCTTTCCATCAGGATGGTTTCGTATTTTAGGATTCGTGAATATGTCAACCATCTCCCTGCCTTTTGGTTTAACACAATTCCAACTTGATGGGGGGTACTAACGACGAGCGGCCCTCCAAAAGTAAGGTTACAGCTTTCCTGTACCAGTATGGTGGTGGTTGCTACTGCACGTATACATTCAGGTCATCGTCTCGAGACAGGGTCCAAGATCTTGGACAGGAAGGCTTTGGGCTATGTCTTCCCCCTCCTTTCTGGGTTAACACTCCGAAGGCTGCTCCATCCTTTACTGTGACAAAAAGGTGGACTGGCTTATCGAGGGAGGGAAGGGTCAACACTGGAGCTTGTATTAGACTATGCTTCCACTCATATAACCCTTCCTTTTCCTCTTCTGCCCAGTACAGACTTTCACGTTCAGATTCTGTCAATTTGTAATATAACCCTTTCGTTTTCTGGACCTATGCTTTATCCATAATCTACAATAGCCCACCAGCGCCAAGAACTTCTGTAATTCTCGTTTGGTGGTCGGAAGGGGCAGTTATATTATCCCTTTAATTCTCTCGGGGTTAATGCGCCTCGTGCCCTCATTAAAAAGATGTGCTATGTATTTCAACTCTTCCTCTAACGATATAATCAAATCCATACCTTATAGATTACTTCCAATTTCGGGAATATATAGTAATTTTCCTATCACTTCCTCATCATTTTTATTGATTAGGGTTGGTTTAAAAATAGGAACCAAGAATTATTCTAGGAGAAAGTGAGGACCGCAGATGGTGGGGATCAGAGCTTAAAATGTGTTGCTGGAAAAGCACAGGAGGTCAGGCAGCATCCAAAGAGAAGAAGAATCGATGTTTCGGGCATAAGCCCTTCTTCAGGAATGAGGAGCGTATGCCAAGCAGGCTACGAAAAAAGGTAGGGAGGAGGGTCTTGGGGGAGGGGCGTTGGGAATGCTATAAGTGGAAGGAGGTTAGGCTGAGGGTCATAGGCCGGAGAGAGGGTGGGGACGGAGAGGTCGGGAAGAAGATTGCAGGTCAAGAAGGTGGTGCTTAGTCTGAGGGTTGGGACTGAGAAAAGGTAGGGGGAGGGAGAAAGAGAGATTGGAGGTCGCGTGCGCAAGAGAGAAATAGATGGTAAGAGAGAAGAGAGAGAGAAAGGATGAAATGAACAGAGGGGAGCATGAGAGGAAGCGACAGAAAGGGGCGCGAAAGGTGGGAGGCAAGTGGGGAGGGAGAGAGAGAGGTGAGAGAGAGAGAGAGAGAGACCTGGGGTGAGAGCGGTTGGGGAAATAGTGGAGGCAAGAGAGCGGGGGGAGGAAACCGGGGGGAATAGAGAGCGGGGGGAAGAGATAGCGGGGTAAAGAGAGAGCGGGGGAAAGAGAGAATGGGGGGAAGAGAGCGAGGGGGAAGAGTAAGCGGGGAAGAGAGTGGGAGAAGAGAGTGCGGGGAAGAGAGCGGGGTAAAACAGCGAGGAAAAGAGAGCGGGCAGCTTAGAGTGGGGGTAGAGAGGAAGGGGAAGAGAGCGGGGTGAACAGAGAGCGGGAGGAAGAGAGAGCGGGGAAGAGAGAGCAGGGCGAAGGGAGAACGTGGGGACGAGAGAGCGTGGGAAAGAGAGAGCGGGGTGAAGAGAGCGGGAGGAAAAGAGAGCGGGGGGAAGCGAGAGTATGGAAGGGAGAGTGGGGAGAAGAGAGCGGGGGAGCGGGGGGAAGAGGGCGGCGGAAGAGAGATCGGGTGAAGAGAGACCAGCGGGAAGAGAGAGCGGTGGGAAGAGAGAGAGGGGAAGAGAGCGGGGGAAGAGAGATCGGGGAAGAGAGAGCGGGAGGAAGAGAGCAGGGAAGAGAGCGAGGGGAAGAGAGCGAGGGGAACAGAGACAGGGGAACAGAGTGAGGAGAAGAGAGCGAGGGGGAGAGCGCGAGGGGGAGAGAGCGAGGGGGAGAGAGAGGGGAAGAGAGCGGGAGAAAGACAGTGGGGAAGAGAGTGGTGACAAGAGAAGGGGTGGAAGAGAGAGCGGGGGAAGAGAGAGCGGGGCTAGAGAGCGGGGGTAGAGATCGGGGGTAGAGAGTGGGGGAGAGAGCTGGGGGAGAGACCGGGCGGAAGAGAGCAGGGTGAAGAGAGCGGGGGGGGAGAGACCGCGGGGAAAGAGAGAGTGGGGAAGAGAGCGCGGGGGAAGAGAGAACATGGGGAAGACAGCGCGGGGGGAAGAGAGAGCGGGGGAAGAGAGAGCGGGGGGAGAGCGGGCAAGACGGCGGGGAGAAGAGAGAGCAGGGGATCAGAGAGCGGGGAAGGGAGAACGGGGAAAGAACGAGCGGGGGAAGAGAGCGGCGGAAGAGAGAGCAGGGGAAGTGAGAACGGGGAAGGGAGAATGGGGAAGGGAGAGCGGGAGAAGAGGGCGAGGGGAAGAGAAGGGAGGGGAACAGAGAGATAGGAACAGAGCGAGGGGGAGAGAGCGGGGAGAATAGAGCAGGGACGGAGAGCGGGGGGAAGAGAGCGGTGGGAAGAGATAGGGGAAGAGAGCTGAGGAGAGAGCGCGGGAGAGAGCGGGTGGATAGAGTGGGGGAGCGAGCGGGGGGAGAGAGCGCGGGGAGAGCGCGGGGAGTGAGGGGAGGGCGAGAGAGTGAGGAGGGTGAGAGGGGGGAGGGGGTGGAGGGTGAGAGAGAGGGGAGGGCGGGGTGGAGGGCAAAAGAGGGAGAGAGGTGAGGGAGAGAGGGGAGGGCGAGGGAGGGTAGGGTAAGATAGAGGGTAAGTAGAGAGAGTACAGGGCGAGAGAGAGGAGGGAGAGAGCGCTTCGCTAGTGAGAGCGGTGAGAGAGAGAGGGAGGGAGAGAGTCGGGGGAGAGAGAGGGTGGCGAGCGAGAGAGAGGTGGGAGAGAGATGGGGAGAGAGTGGGGGAGAGAGGGATGGGAGGGAGAGAGAGAGGGGAGGGAGAGAGAGGGGAGGGAGAGGGAGAGGGAATGGGGTGAGAGGGGGAGGGAGAGAGAGGCTGGCGAGAGAGAGGTGGGAGAGACAGAGGGAAGAGAGGGAAGGGAGATAGAATGGGGAGGGAGAGAGAGGCGTGAGGGAGAGAAAGAGGCGAGGTAGAGAGGGAGAGACGAGGGAGAGAGGGGAGGGAGAGAGATGGAAGGGAGAGAGAGGGGAGGGAGAGAGAGGAAAAAGAGAGAGGGGAGAAAGAGGGGAGGGAGAGAGAGGTGAGGGTGAGAGAGAGGGGGAACGGTGAGAAAGAGGGTAGGGTGAGAGAAAGGGGAGGGTAAGAGAGAGGGGAGGGTGAGAGAGAGGGGAGGGAGGGAGAGGGGGACGAGAGAGAGGGGCTGAGAGAGAAGGGGAGAGGTGGGGAGAGCGAGAGGTGAGAGAGAGGAGGAGAGAGAGGGGAGATAGGGAGAGGGCAGAGCGGGGGGAAGGGAGAGTTGGAAGAGGGGAGAGGGTGGAGAGAGGAGAGGGGGAGGGGGAGAGGGGAGAGCGGGGAGAGTGAAGAGGGTGCAGATGGGAGAGGGGGAGAGGGGAGAGAGGAGAGCCGGTGTGAGGGGAAAGCGGGAAGAGGAAGAGAAAGGGAGGAAGTGAGAGGGAGGAAGAGAGACGGATGTAGAGAGATGGGCTGGAAAGAGGGGGATGGAGAGAGCGGGCTAGAGAGAGGGGGATAGACAGGGGAGAGACAGGGGGACAGACGAGGGGAGAGCCGGTGGGAGAGATGGGGGGAGAGGTGGGGGTGACACGGGGAGAGAAAGAAGGGGAGAGACGGGGGAGACATGGAGAGAGAGACGGGGATAACACAGGGGAGAGAGAGGGTAGAAACAGAGAGTGATGAGGAGATACGGGGGTGAGAGACGGGAGTGAAAGACGGGGTGAGAGACTGGGTGAGAGACGGAGGGGAGAGACGGGGAGAGAGATGGGTGAGAGAGACGGGCGACAGAGACGGGTGAGAGAGAAGGGTGAGAGAGAAGCGTGAAAAGGGCGCGAGAGACGGGGCGCGAGAGAGAGGGGCGTGAGAGAGGGGGCGAGAGAGAGAGGGGCGAGAAAGAGGGGCACGAATGAGTGGGGCGAGAGAGAGGGGGCGAGAGAGAGAGGGGCGAGAGAGACAGGGGCGTGAGAGAGAGGGGCGAGAGAGTGGTGTGAGAGAGAGCGATGTGAGAGAGAGGGGCGCGCGAGAGAGAGACGTGGGAGTGAGGGGAGCGAGCAAGACAGGGGTACAAGAGCGAGGGTCGCGAGAGATAAGGGCGCGAGAGTCAGGGACGAGAGAGATATGGGTGACAGAGATAGGAGCGAGAGAGATGGGGGCGAGAGAGATGGGTGCGAGAGAGATAGGGGCGAGAGAGAGGTGCGGGAGACAGGGTGCGAGAGTGAGGGGGCGAGAGTAAGAGGGCAAAAGTGTGGGGGCAAGAGTGAGGGGGCAAGAGTGAGCGCGCAAGAGAGAAGGGGAAGAGAGCGGGTTAAGAGGGGGGCAAGAGAGAGGGCGAGAGAGTGGGGGCGAGACAGAGGTCGAGGCGGGAGAGAGGTAGAGGCCAGAGAGAGAGCGGGTCGAGAGACAGGGGCCCGTGAGAGAGAGCTGTCTAGAGAGAGACAGACAGACAGGCAGAGTGGGGCGAGCAAGAGGGGTTAGTGAGAGGGGCGAGAGGGAGGGTAGAGAGAGGGTGGTGAGATTGGAGGTGGGAGAGGGCAGAGAAAGTGGAGAGAGGGAGAAACGGGAGAGAGAGAAAGTGGGAGAGAGAGAGGGGTGAGAGTGAGAGAGGGGAGAGAGAGAATGGGAATGAGAGAGAATGGGGATGAGATAGAGTGGAGAGAGTTGCGAGCAAGACAGAGGGATGAGAGAGCGAGAGGGGGGTGAGAGAGAGAGGTGCAAGTGAGAGAGAGAGAGAGTTGCAAGTGAGAGTGATGGAAAGGGGATGGAAATGAGAGAGAGAGAGAGAGACTGAGAGAGCAAGAGAGAGTGCCAGAAAGGGACGAAATTGAGAGTGAGAGAGAGAGAAAGGTGGATAGAGAGGAGGGAGAGCAAGATAGGGAGAGAAAGAGGGCGAGCTGTAGTCAGAGTTATGAAAGAGGTAAACGAGGCAGAGTGAGAGTCCAATGAGATAGAGAGATGAGGTGGAGAGTGAGTGGGGGTGTGTGTGAGAGAATGAGTGAAGGGAAGAGAGAGTGTGGGGTGTGAGTGAGAAAGAGAGCGAGTGGGAGAGAGAGGGAGAATGAGAGTGAGGGGTGAGAGGGAGAAAATGAAAGTGAGGGGGTAAGAGAAGGGGTGTAGAGAGAGAGAGACAGAGAGAGAGAGACGGAGAGACAGAGAGAGACGGAGAAAGAGATAGAGAAACAGATAGAGAGACAGAGATAGAGAGACAAAGACAGAGACGGAGAGAGACAGAGACAAAGAGACAGAGAGAGAGAGAGAGAGAGAGATGTCTCAGGGAGGACCAGTACAGCGGAGGTGAGAGTAGGATGCTCACAAGATGGCGGAAATGAGACCTAGAATGTTGATGTACCTTACCCAGCTCTGCATCTTTGCCTGTCTACCAGGTGTAAATACAGTAGGCCACTAACTCCTCCCTGTGCTGTTTACTGTGACTGATCCTACCGGCTGCAGGATTTACTGAAGGCTCCAGGTCTCCCTCTCCATCTCTCTCTGGCTGACCGACCATGTTTGATGTGGTTGTAGATGAGACAGGAGTTAGGAATTCGGCTTAGACAAGAACATCCTGATTGCCTACAGGAGACAGAGAAATAGACAGAATGGGAAATTAGTTTGATGCGGTGAGGGATACACAAGGAGAATGGCATGGAGTCCCACAGTTATCTGTAAAACCCCAGTCTCCATCCCTGTGCTACCTCGTCTCTCTGTAGTGGAGAATTCTGTTGGCTCAGGATCTGGAGTAGCTGCAACAGCGAGAGGCGCTGACAGAGGCAGCAATTAGACACACACAGTGAGGGACACCACATAGAGAGAGACTGAGTGATATCATCAGAGTGCTGGAAGGTGACAGAATCGATCAATGATCATGATGAAAGGGTTTTGATTCATGGATCAGTACACAGTGATGGTTGAGCTACGAGTGGGAGAGGTGATGGCCTCGTATTATTCTCACCAGACTGTTCACCCAGAATTTAATGTCCGGTATACGCATCTGACTGCTCAATATACTTTAAGGAAGGTAATCTGTTTTCGACAGATTTTCTGTGTAATGCAAAGGCACTGCAATAATTTTGGGAGACTTTAGTCTCTGTGTAGTCTGGGACAGTCACATTGGCAAAAGTGATGTTCTCCAAAATCTTCTTTGAATGTTTGTATCAGTGTTTCTTTGAAGAACACATTGTGTAAATGGCCAGGGACGCGACTATCTCAGATCGACCATTGGGTGATGACACTGAGTGAAGGAGCAATGTCACAGTGAGATATCCTCTGGGAAATTGTAGTGTCGTGGAATTCAGCGAGATGATGGATTTTTAAAGTGACCATAAAGCACACCCTGCAATCACAACCAAAGCCATTGACATGTGTTTGAGAGGAGAACTGACCAAGGTAAACAGGGGAAACAGTGAAGTGTATGGCTGGAAATGGACAGTGGAAAGCACTTACAGTCATAGAGATGGACTGCACAGAAACAGAGCCTTCGGTCCAAATGTCCATGCCACTCACATATCCTAACACAATCTCATCTCATTTTTCAGGACTTGGCCCAAATCCCTCTCAATCCTTCCTGTTCGCATACCCATCCAAATGCTGTTTAAATGCAGTAATTCTACCAGCCTCCACCACTTCCTCTGGCAGTTCACTCCATACATGCACCACCCTCTGCCTGAAAAAGTAGTCCTTTACGTTCCTTTTATATCTTTCCCCTCTCACCCTGAACCTAGGCCCTCCAGTTCTGGATTCTAGTACGTTAGGGAAAAGCCCTTGTCTGTTATACCAACCCATGCCTCGCTTGATTTTATAAACCTCTACATGGCCACCCCTCAGCGTCAGACATCCCAGGGAAAATAGCCCCAGCCCATTCAGCCTCTCACTGTAGCTCAAATCTTCCAATCCTGGCAACATCCTTGTAAATCTTTTCTGAACCCTTTCAATTTACACAACATCCTTCCGATAGGGAGGAGCCAAGAATTGCATGCAACATTCCAAAAGTGGCTTATCCAATGTCCTGTACAGCTTAAACATGACCTCCCAAATCCACTACTCAATGCCCTGATCAGTAAATGTAATCATACTAAACACCTTCTCACTATTCTATCTACCTGCGGTTCTCCTTTCAAGCAACTATGAACCTGCACTCCAAGGTCCCTTTGTTCCGAGGACCTTACCATTAAGTGCATAAGACCTGTTAAGATTTATTTTTCCAAAATACAGCACCTCACTTTTATCTAAAGTAAACTCCATCTGCCACTCCTCAACCAATTGGCCCATCTGATCACGAACCCAATTTAATCTGAGGTAACGTTTTTCACTGTGCACAACAGTTCCATTTTGGTGTCATCTGTAAACTTACTAACTATACCTCCTATGTTAACATCCAAATAATTTGTATATGTAATGAAAATAGTAGATCCAGCATTGATCTTTGTGGCACACCACTTCACAGATCTCCGGTATGAAAAGCTACCCTCCATCACCACTTTCGAGCCATTCTGTATCCAAATAGCCAGTTCTCCCTTTGTTCCATGCAATCTAAGCTTGCTCACCAATCTCCCATGTAGAAGCTTTTCAAACACCTTCATGAAGTCCATATCGGTCACATCCACTGCTTTGCCCCCATCAATCCTTTTTGCTACTTCTTCAAAAAAATCAATCAATTTCTTGACACATGCTTTTCCACGCACAAAGTTATGCCGACCGTCCATAATTAGAACTGCCTTTCCTAACACATGCATATCCTAAACCTCAGTATTCCCTCCTTCAACTAGCACAACACTGACGTTAGGCGAACTGGCCTGCCATTCCCTGGCTTTTCCTTACCAACTTTCTAAAAGCGTGGCTCCACGTTAGCCAACCTCCAGTCTTCTGGCATTTCATCTGTGATTATCGATGACACAAATATCTCAGCAAGAGGCCCAGCAATCACTTCCCTAGCTTCCCACAGAGTTCTATAGTACACCTGATAAGGTCCTGGGGATTTATCAACCTTTAACCGTTTCAAGACATCCATCACTCCCAATGATAAAGCTTTCATTCTCTCAAAATGGAAAATCCTGATTCCTGCATCTCACAAAACTGCCACTTGAAAAGAATGGGGGAGAAAGAACATTCCAAATGAAGGCTTTGATGAGGTGAACTCTGGTCAGTCACATAGACCTGGACGTTACCACATGCACGGAGAGTGCTTTGTACCAGAGCAGCACCAGGTCACTGTCAGTGACACGGACAGAACAGCAAATAGATTCACATCTGAGTTCACATCTCCCAGCCTGCGAACCTGAAGCTGTGCTCAGCCATTCTGGCCAATATTTGAAGAAATAGGACAGCGAGATCAGCCCAATATCCGATCAAAAACAGTAACACATTCAAATTTAAAAATCCTGCATGTTCAACAACCCATTCCCGGTCACTCCTGCAAGCTCTAAGAATCCCGTTCCCTCTAACCTCCTGTAGGATTCACGTCCGTTCCTACAGTTGTACCATCCTCCAGGTTCTACAGCGCTTCCTACCTGCGTAACATGACCCGGACTCTACAACCCTTCCTTCCTCTGCAATATTCCCCAGAAGGGTACTGAAGGACGGTGGCATTAACAGAGATAGTGAGGGATATCAGGACTGGAGAATTCTGCAGGTATTAGGAATATTGTAATAGCAAAAAGAGACTTCAGTAATTCTGAGGGTTGCATGCTAATAAAAGAAATTTCAGAGCTGAGGAGGATTGTCAGGACGTGAAGAGGTTTCACAGTTTATGAGTGCTGTAGGGTTTGGAGGATGTTGCCAAGAGATAGGGAGTGTTTAAGAGTGAACGCTTCCACAGACAACCTGTACAGGAAAACATCAGGATTCTTGACAGTGTGGAAGAACAGAAGGATATTGAGTTCAACGACCATAGATCTCTCAAAGTTGCCATTCAATTTGATAGCCTTGTTCAGAAGGTAGATGATGTATTGGCTTTCATTAGCAGGGTGATTGAGTTTAAGAGCCATGAGGTTATGCTGCAGCTCTATCGAGTCCGAGTTAGACAACACTTGGTATTTTGTGTTCAGTTTTGGTTGCCTCATTATCAGGAAGATATAGTGAGAGTGCAGAGGAGAATTATCAGGATGCTGCCTGTACCGGAGGGCATGTCTTTTGAATAAACAGTTTGTGAGATCAGGATTTTCTCATTGGAATGAAAAAGGATGAGAGGTGACTTGTTGGAGGTGCACGAGATGATGAGAGGCATGGATAGAGTGGATAGCCAGAGACATTTCCCAATGTGAAAATGGCGATAATGAGTGGAATAAATTGAAGGTGATTGTAGGAAGTTTCATGGAGATGTCAGAGGTAGTGCTGTACACAGAGGGTGGTGGATGCGTGGCATGCACTGCCAACAGTGGTAATAGAGTCAGATGCATTAGGAACATTTAAGTCAGTCTTGGATAGGCACCTGCATGATAGTTAAATGTAGGGTATGTTGGTTAGTTTGATCTTAGAGTAGGATAAAAGGTCAGCACAACTTTGAGGGCCGAAGGGCCTTTACTGTGCTGTACTGTTCTAAGCTCCAAATAGGAAGGGTTACAGAAAATTGGAGAGAATGGGATCCGAATGAAGATATACAAATAGGAAGGGTTTGCGAGGATTATCGGAGGCAACAGAGACAGCAATGGTCTGATCTGGAGCAGAGGACCCAGATTGGGAAGGATGTGGGAACTGGAGGTGGTTTCACAGGGAGGGAGGACCATAGAGCCACCGGGTGTTACAGAAATGCGGAGAGCTGTACGGCCTTCAGGAGTTCGTGGAGATAGGGAGGTTGGGAGGGATGGAGTAGTTTGCACAGATAGGGATGTTGGTAGGATGGAGCGGTTGATACAGACAGCAGTGTTCTAGGTGAATGAAGCCGATTATGGAGATCAAGACGGTTAGATAGATCGGAAGAAAAAATAGATATATGAAGAGCAGTTGTGACTGAAGATGTTTATAGATATAGAAAGGCTTAGTTTCTGGAGATGGTTTACATATGGAGGGTGTGGAATTGGGCAGATATTTCAGGATATAAGCACAGCAATTTAGGTTGAAGACAGTTTCATAGGTAAGGGAGCATTAGTAACCTCCTCCAGTTTGGTCAAAGTGGGAAGGGTTGTAGGGAGTGTGACGTTTACACAGATGGGGTGGAAGAGTTGGAGAATGTTATGGGAATGAGGAGATAGATGGGGAAACTGGAGGGGTTTACATTGACAGGGCGGGAGATAGCCACGGGAGGATGTTACACAGATAGCAAGTCTTTTCAGAACTGGAGCAGGAGAGTAACAGGGATTGGAGTGAGTTCTGCAGATCGGGGGTGATTCAGGGTCGTGAGAGGATTGTATGATCTCCACAGATTGATCGTGTCTTTTGGGCTGGAAGAAGATACGGATAGCTTAGATCCACTGAGTGCTATCTTCATTTTCCGGACAAAGCCTCAATATCCCTCATCAGCCAGACATCCCTAAACGTGCCAGCTTTTCCCTTCACTCTAACAGTGACATATTGGCCCGAGATCTTTGAGGTCACGGTTTTGCAGTAGTTGCTTTTCCTTCAAACAAACTCACCCAATCGACGACAGTCATGATGTAGATGAGCCTGTGTTGAACTGGGGTGTACAAAGTTAAAAGACACAACACCAGTTCACAGTCCAGCAGGTTTATCTGGAGGCACTAGGTTTCTGAGCGCTGATCCTTCATCCAGTGTTTGTGCAGCACAATCATAAGACACAGAATTTATAGAAACAGGAAAGCAATGTAATGGAATGTAATATCAACAAATGTAGTTTCAGCCTTTCATCTTTTAGAATGATCACCTGCGCTTCGTAAGCTAGTGCTTCGAAATAAACCTATTGGACTATAACCTAGTGTTGTGTAATTTTTAATTCACCCAATCAACAACTGCTCGATCCTGCCTAGTTATCCCAAAACTAGCCCTGCTCCAGTTTAGCACCTTAATCTATCGACCTGTCTGATATTTTTCCATAGCTTTGTTAAAACGTAGACAGTTGTGTTCACTTGACCCAAAGTGCTTTCTGACTGACACTTCAGTCACTTTCGAGACGTCGACCCGGCTGAGTCGAGTTCAACTCTCGACATATTAATTTGGGAAACGTTCTTGGCCACATTTGACAAATTGCACACCATCCATGCCTTCTTACACTATGGCTGGCCCAGTCAATCCAGAGAAATTAAATTCTCAAACCAATACAACTCTTAAATATTCCTATCGGTAACTGCAACCTCTCTACATATCTGCTCTCCACATATCTGCTGGCTATTTGGGGGTCAAGAACACCATCCCAACAGACTTACCATCCCCCTTTTTGTTTCTAACGTCTAAACATATGACCCCATTTGATGATCCTTTGAGTGCATCCTCACGAAACATTGTTGTCTTGTCCTCCCATATCAAAAGGACAACTCCACACCCCTCACTTTCTTGTCCTTCTCTCCCGCCTGTAGCTTCTGTATCCTGGAATACTGAGCTGCCAGTCCTGCCCTTATCCGGAAGAAGGATTCCTGAAGAAGGGCTCATGCCCGAAACGTCGATTCTCCTGCTCCTTGGATGCTGCCTGACCTGCTGCGCTTTTCCAGCAACACATTTTCAGCTCTTCCCTTATCTCAGCCATGTTTCTGTTATGGCTGGAATATCGGTGTTCCCAGAGCGAATCTATGGTCTGAGCTCACTTGCCTTACCAGTCAGGCCTCGTGCGTTGTCAGTCAGCCCACTACGCAACCCCTCCCACCCAACCCCCCGAGGGGTACTGGGGATACTGGAGTCCCTCTGGTTCAAGTCCAACCCGTTCCCACTTGTCCAGGTCCCCTCTACCCCAGAAGAGGTCCCAATGACCCAAGAACTGAAAACCCTGTTCCTCCTACGCCTGTTCCTCAGCTACACATCAGTCCTTCCTATCTTTCTATTTTACTCCTCACTGGCATGTGGCACTGGGAGTAATCTGGAGATCATTACCCTGGAGGTCCTGCTTTTTAATTTATTACCTAACGCCCGATACTCATTTCACAGGATACCATCCCATTTTCTACCTCTGCCTTGTGGATCTGTGTGCACAATGACCTCTGGCTATTTACCCTCCACCTTCAGAATGTTCTGTAACGACTCAGAGACACCCTTGACCCTGGTACCCGGCAAGCAGCACACCATCCTGGTGTCACTTCTGCAGCCACACAGTCTCATGTCTATACCCCTCATAACTGAGTCTCCGATAATTAGACAGGATGTGGCAAACAGAGACTGGCATGTGCTACCTGCAGTTAGGGATATATTTGGAAAGTGGAGCATTTTAAAGATACAGTGAGAATTAATGGCCAGTGTGTTCATGAAGAGGAAATGATACAGACAGCAAGTCCAGTGAATATTGATCAAGTGATATCGTGAGTTTGTTAAAGAAAATACAGGGCAATAAAATCATGTGAACCCCTTCACAATTATACAGAGTGCAAGGGGGTCTTTAAAATGAGGAGCAAGTAATGGCCATGAAACCTCCTTGGCAGACACTATTAAGGAAATGTCACAAGATGTTTGATGGCAATATTCAGAGTAAAAATGATACCCAGCAAAAGAATTGGGGCTGTTAGAAACCAAAGGGACAATCTGTGCATGGAGCCAGGGAAAGCAGGTGAGGTCTTCATGAATACTTCCCATCTGTATTCACACAGGAGCAAGACATTGTAGCCGGGGCTTTCAGTCGGAATGGTGAGATTTTGGAACATGGTAAGATCAATAAGGAGGAGGTATTAACTGTTTTCACAGGAATAAGGTTGAGAAACCTCAAGTGCACAATGAAATGTATCCCAGGCTGCAATGGGAGGTAAGGGTGGAGATTGCTGGGGCCCTGGCGGATATATT
Organism: Chiloscyllium punctatum; assembly: GCF_047496795.1. NCBI lineage: Eukaryota > Metazoa > Chordata > Chondrichthyes > Orectolobiformes > Hemiscylliidae > Chiloscyllium > Chiloscyllium punctatum. The sequence continues at coordinate 46,057,028 of NC_092759.1, read as the reverse complement.
TAATTCTTTGCTGGCCACAAGTGAAGTGCCGAATGACTGGAAGATCGCTAATGTGGTTCCTTTGTTCAAGAAAGGCAGCAGAGTTAGGCCAGGTAATTACAGAGTAGATAGTCTGACAGCAAGGATAGGGAAATTATTGGAAACAATTCTGGGGGACATAATGAATCAATAATTGGAAAGGCAGGGATAAATTGGGGATAGTCAGCATCGATTTAGTAGACGAAGATCCTGCCTTACGAATTCAGGTGAGTTTTTTGAAATGGTGTCTGAAAATGTTGATGAGGGCAGTGCAGATGATGTGGTTTACATGGAATCGAATAAGGCCTTTGACAAGGTCCCACATGAAAGGCTGGTCCAAAAGGGAAGAGCCCATGGGATCCAAGGCAAGTTGGCACATTGGATCCAAAATTGGTGGAGGGTTATTTTCATGATTGCAAGCCTTCGTCCAGCGGGTGTACCACAGGGATCTGTGCAGGAACCATCGCTGGTTATTATGTACATTAATGAGTTGAATGTGAAAGCAGAAGGTATCATTATAAAGTTTGCAGATGACATGAAAAGTGAGTTTTGTCCACAGCGAGGGGGATGGTCTCAGTCTACAGTCTGAAGGATGAGGCTGGGACAGAATTGCAAGAGACTAATTTAAATAGATAAGGCAGGAAAGAGCACATCAGGCAGTGAGCGAAACCTCATCAATTAAACTACTTTATTTCAACACAACAGCCCTAGCAGGTAAGGCAGATTAGTTTGCTGCATGGACGGGAACGTGGGACTGAGACGCCACAGGTATTCCAGAACCACTGTGGGAGGGACAGGACTGGCAGCTCAATGTTCCAGGGCACAGATTCTAGAGGACGAAGAGAACAAGAGGTGAGAGAGGATGTAGAGTGGAGTTTTTGAGCAGTGAAATATCACTGAAGCACTTCGAGAGGCTCGTGCTGTGGAAACATCAGTGAAGCTATAATAGTGAAATTGAGAAATGAGAATGGGTCATCACTTTGATATGACTGTACTACAGGCCCGCAACAGTCAGCGGGAAATTGAGCAGCAAATATATCGGGAGATCTCAGATATCTGTAAGGATAGGCTTGTAATGGTCAGGAATTTTAACTTCCCAAATCTAGACTGGGACTACCAGAGTGTTCAGAGCTTGGATGGGAGGGATTTTTTTAGGCGTGTTCAAGTAAACTCTCTCAGTCAGAATGTCAATGGTCGGACTGCAGGAAGGAGTAAAACCTGACCTCCCCTTGGGAAACAAGGGAGGGAAGGGGACTGAGTTGTTAGTGTGGCAATACTTTGGCAAGGTGACCACAATTCTATTCGTTTAAATAGTGATGGAAAAGGAGAGGCCTGATCCACAAGTTTAAAGATCAAAACTGACCTTACCTCAAATCAGAAGCTCTGAGTCAAGAGCTTTTAACAATTGATTGTCGAGGCTATTTGCAGGAAAAGAAACGTCAGGCAGGTGGGAAAATTTCAAAAGAGAGATAAAGTGAGATTTCAGGGTCAGCATATTCCTGTTAGTGTGCAGGACAATGCTGACACAAGTGGGAAACACTGGGTGGCAGGGGGTATTGAGATTCCAGTCAAGAAAAAGGGGGTACATGTCACATATAGCCAACAGTATTAAGGCAATCCCTTGAAGAACATTGTGGGTGTAGTAATACACTGAAGACGGAAATCAGGTGGGCACAAAGGTGACTACAGAAAGCTTTGGCAGATTAAGCTGAGGAAAATCCAAAGAGATTGGACTTGAATGCTTACAACAAAAGATTAACTAGGGACAGAATATGGCCTCATAAAGATCAATGAGGCCATCCATGTGTGGAACCACAGGAGATGAGGGAGATCCTGAACAAAAATTTCACGTTTGAAGTTACTGTGCAGAAAGACTGGGGAAGCCAGGGAAACAAACAGTGATGTATTCAAATGGGTCCACATTAGAGGACAAGAGGTGCTGGGGTTTATAAAAGGTGCATAAAAAGACAAATCCCTGGGAGCTAATCAAATATAGACTAGGACGTTGTGGGAAGTCCGGGAAGAAATTGTGGAGCCCCTGAAAGAGGTATTTCTCTCACTGACAGCCACGGGTGATGAGCTGGGATCCTGGAGGGTGACAGCGAAGGAAAAGCCATTGACGAAAGACCATTGAGAAAGTTGTTGGAAGCGATTCTGTGGGACAGGGGTTACATGCAATTGGAAAGGCAAGGATTGATTAGGGATAGTCGGCACAGCTTTGTGTAGACAAAATAGCGTCTCTCAACCATGATTGGTTTTGTTGAAGAGTTGACCGAGAAGATAAATGAAGGCAGAGCAGTAAATATTGTCTATACTGACGTCGGAAAGGCCTTTGACGGGATTGAGTGTGGTACACGAGTTAGTAAGGTTAGATCACATGGGATCAGGGAGAGGTGGCCGAACGGACACAAAATTGCCTTGACTGTAGGAGCCAGAGGGTGGTGGAAGATGGTTGTTCTTCAGCCTTGAAGCCTATGACCAGTGGTGGATTCACTTTAATGCATCAATTATATGCACGATATGTTTCAGAGTGTAGAAGTCATTGTTAATGAGTTCGTGGATACCATAATTAGTGTTAAAGCGGGCAGGAAATACAGTTATTAAAGGTTATCTTGATCAACTGAGCCAGTCGGTCAAGGAATGAAAGATGGAGTTTAATTCAGTGTGTTGGATTTTGTTAAGAAAAAAAAACAAGGAGGACTAACACAGTTAATGGTAGGGCCCTGGGAAGTGTTATCAAACAGAGAGAGACTAAGGGATGGAGTTATATTGTTCCTTGGAAGTGGACATTGTGTTGAAAGCAGAATTTGGTACCACTAGCCCTCATGGGTCAGAGCAATGAGTACATGAGTTGGTACATCATATACAGCTGTATAAGACATTGCTGGATCTCCAGATAGAGTATTGCATAGAATTCTGATCCTCCTGCTTCAGGAAGCAATTTCTACAACTGTAAATGGAGCAAATATTGACGAAGATGTTACTGATACTGAAGGGTTTGACTTAGAAGGATAGGCTGGTTAAGCTGGAAAAAGGAATCGGAGGGACGAGATAGCTTTGGCAGAGAAATGTAAGGACAATCCCAAGAAATTCTATAGAATAAAGTACAAATTCGCAACTGGAAAGACAATAGGGCACCTCAAATTTCTGTACGGCCATCCATGTGTGGAACTACAGGAGATGGACGAGATCCTAAATGAATATTTCATGTCAGAACGTACCGTTGTCAAAGACTGGGAAACAAAGGAAAACAAGCTGTAATGACTTGAAAAGAGTTCCCATTGCAGAAGCGGTGGTGCTGGAGGTTTTAAAACATAAAGGTATCCCAGAACATTGCAGCAAAGTAGAGGCAGGAACCCTAGCAGAAATATTTGTATCGTTGTCCGTCATATTTCTATTGGATGTAGGTGGCTGAGAGGTGACTTTATAAAGGTTTGTAAACCATGACGAGTTTAGGTAAGGCGAATAGCTTAGGTCTTTTCTGTAGGGTAGGGGAGTCCATAGCTAGATGGTATAAATGTGAGGTGGGAGAGGGAAGACATAAAAGGGATCAGTGGAGAACATTTTGCACACACACGATGGTGCACGTCTTGAATGAGATGCCAGAGAAATGGTAAAGTACAATTACAACACGTAAAAGATATTTGGAGAGGAGAAGGTTTGCAGGGATATGGGTCAAATGCAGAGAAATGTTACTTGATCACGAACCATGGTCAGTCTGCACTTGTTGGACTGAAGGAACCGTTTCCTGCTGCATGCTTCTGTCTCCAATTATTAGAGGGGGAGATTACCGAGACAAGGCATGTTGTAGACATTGAAGCATCTTACAGCCACAGGGATGGTAGTCTGGAACACAGGAAGTTTCAAATATGTAGAGGAACTATCAGGAAGGGATGGGGTTACAGGGACAGGTACAGTTATAGCAGTTAAAAGTTATTGAAGACACTGGTCCATGAGACATGCCAAAGGTACAACCTTGGAGAGGGAACACAGAACAGAAAGATCCCAGGCAGCATGCGACCTTCCCGTGTGAGACCTGCGTTCACCTCTATAGTCCTGATGCTCACTAAGACAGCACAGGCCTGGATTGATAACTGTGAACTCCCGATGCTGTCTCAGTACAACATAACTTACAGCGGGGGTGTGCCTGTACTGTGCTAACTCTCCAGCACTGTAACTGTCATGTCTTGTTAGCCATTGTTTTGTTTCTCTCTCATTGCTCTCTGTCCTATGCACTGAGTGATCTTACCTCACTGCAGTATTTATTGAAGGCTCCACATCTCCCTATCCTTTGTCTCTTTGGCTGACCAACCATCCTCAGTGAGGTGAGACTATTGAGTCTGGACCTTCCTAAGAACCTACAGGAGACACAGAAAGATACAGAATGGGGAATTAGACTGATGCAGTGAGGGTTCCACACGGATAATGGCACTGAGTCCCACAGAGATTTGGAAAATCCCAGTCTCCATTCCTGGCCTGTGCTGCCTCGTCCAGCTGGAGTGGAGAACTCTGTTGGCTCAGGATCTGGAGTAGCTGTAAGAGCGAGAGACACTGACAGAGGCTGCAATTTGACCCATACAGTGAGGGATACCGCATGGAGAGAGACAGAGTGATATCACCAGAGTGCAGGAAGATTTCATGATCACACAACTGTATAGGAATAATGGGTTTAGCTTCATGATGCCCTGGTCATATCTGGTCAGGAATGAGTAAGCAAAGTGATGGCCTCGAGCTATTATTGCTAGAGAATGTATCCAAAACCTCAGCTAATGTTCAGGGACACGGGTCTGAACCCCACCAGAAATGGGGAATTCGAAATCAATATTTTTAAAAATACTAATGAACAATCTACAAATAAATATGAAACCATTGCTGATGGACAAAAAAAACAAACACTTGACCTTGAGAGAAAGACATGTGCCCATCCTCACGTGGTCTGCAGGATATACCCACAGCAAAGTGTTTGCCTCTCAATTACCCTCTGAAATGGCCGAGCAAGTTACTCAGCTCAAGGGCTGGGCAAGAAAGGCGGGTCAGCCAGACACACTCACATCCCAAAACTGATTTAATAAATAATCCATTAGGATGGTCCCACTGGAGCCGTCCTGGGACCAGTGTCCTGGCCAATCATGTCGGTAGGTTTATGGACAGGGCTTTAAATTGACAGAAAGGATGCAGGGACAGGGTTCAGGTGAAAGGAGCTTTCCAAATCCAAAGAGAAACGGTGAAGCATCGGAACAGCATGAGGATGTGGCTGAAGACAAGCAGAAAGGAACAGGAAGGGACAGAGTTTAACTAGAAATGTACATTAGCGAATCGAGTTCTGACAGGAAATTGTGGGAAAGAGTAAATTATGAGCTTTTTTCGAAATGACAACGTCTTTTCGATAAAATAGATGGATTTGTGACACAGTGATACAAGAGATTTAGACACCAGTGAGACACGATTACAGTGTGAACAAAAGTTGGAACATAAATATTCAATGGTTCACAAACTTGCGGCAACTCAGGCAAAACGGGGAACACTAAAAATAATATTCAATAAATGCATCACAGAGAAAGCATTTGGCCGTAGATCATGAAGTAGAGTCAGTCTGAATGTACATTCTGACTACTACTTGCTAAGGGCACAATCAGCAGAACAGTTTTAGCCACCGAACAGCATAACATAGCTCATCATTGCATTACACAGGAACTCATTGGAATTTTTTAATAAAGGCATTGTTATAATTCTTGGAAACTTTGATATTGGTATAATCTGGGTCAGTCACACTGACGACAGTGATAGTGGAAGTGGAGTTTGCAGGTTTTAAAATTTTATTTTTGAGTAACACATTGTGCAACTGGCAAGGGACGTAACTCTGTGAGATTGTGTGATGAAACGTAGTGAATGAGTAATGCCACCTGAAGAGATCCTCCGGGAAATTTTGGTGAAGTGTATTTTAAAGGAATATAAAGTTTTAAAGTGAATCACAGCAAGGACAAGCTGCAACTAGAAGTAAAAATAGCCAATTACATGTGTTTGAGAGAATAACTGGCCAAGGTAAACGGAGAAACAGACTGAAAAATGCGTCTGTAAATGAACAGTGGAAAACTTTTGAAGGAACAGTTTAAAACACTCAACAAAAGGACATTCCATTTAAACAAACAAACCTCAGCAGGAAACACCCACCCGTCCCTCACTCAGGACAAAATGGGTCATATTAGATTATTAGGCTAAGAAGGTCACCAAAAATTATTTAAAATCCTGAAGTGAGAGAGTATTTAAGGATTAAGTTTTAAAGAGTTTGCAAACGGTCTGCTAGCAGGAGGAGGACACTGGGAAGGGGAATCATTGCCAAGGTCGGATCAGGGAGAGGTGAAGATGCTGGAGGTGGTGAGAGTGTTACAGAGACTGGTCAGGGCCTGAATGGTGTTACAAAGCCAGTACGGATTGCTGCAGCTGGAGGGGTTTGCAGATGTAAGAAGGCACAACGGGCTGAGGTTGTTTTCCCTGGAGCGTCGGAGGCTGAGGGATGACCTTATAGAGGTTTACAAAATTATGATAGACATGGATAGGATAAATAGGCAAAGTCTTTTCCCTGGGATCGTGGAGTCCAGAACGAGTGGGCATATGTTTAGGGTGAGAGGCGAAAAATATAAAAGAGACGTAAGGGGCAACATTTTCACGCAGAGGGTGGTACGTGTATGGAATGAGCTGCCAGAGGAAGTGGTAGAGGCTGGTACAATGCAACATTTCAGAAGCATTTGGATGGGTGTATGAATAGGAAAGGTTTGGAGGGATATGGGCCGGATGCTGACAGATGGTACTAGATTGGGTTGACATATCTGGTCGGCATGGACTGGTTGGACTGAAGGGTCTGTTTCCATGCTGTACATCTTTATGACTCTATGACTCTATAGGCATTTGTATTAATTTATTCATAGGATGAAGATGTCACTGATTGGAGAGCATTCCTTGCCCAAATGCGAATTGTCCAGAGGCAGCTCAGAGTCAGCCATACTGCTTTGGGTCTGGAGTCGCATGTAGGCCAGACCAGGTTAGAATATCAGATGTCCTTCCCTAAAGGAGGTAAGTGAACCGAATGAGTTCTTCCGACTGATCAACAATGCTTTAATGGTGGACGCACCAATGACTTGTACATATATACCATGACATCCCAACTCCTACTCTCACTGCTCTGACCAATGAAGGTAACCATCCCAAACTCCTGCTTCACCAGCCTATCTACCGGTGTCGCCACTTTTAAAGAACTGTGTACCTGCATCACTGGGTCATTGACTGAGAACCCATGGCCCGAACATTAACTGCATAATTCACACCCTGGTTTGTTCACCAAAATGGAAGACTTCACATTTATTTATTAAATCTCCATCTGCTATTCTTCATCCCACTATTCATCTGTTGTATCATCGATAACCTTCGTCACTGTCCACTTTACTACCAATCTCAGTGTCAACCAAAAAAAGCTTACTTACCAGGAAACCAATACTTCCATCCAAACGACAAACAACAGTGGGCCCACTACACCGCTGGTCACATGCCTCCAGTCAGAAAAACAACATGTCTCCCATTACCTTCTGTCTCCTACCATCAAGCCAATTTTGTATCCAGTTCCCTCGCTCCTCCTGAATGCCATATCCTTTTACATTGATCTGAGCTTAGTACCCAGTTTCCTATATGGAATGTAGAACACAGAACAGTGCAGCACAAGATCCTTTGGCCTTTTATCCGTCAGTAAGATCAACCTAACCAACATACCCTTCATTTTATTATCGTTTATGTGCCAATCAGAACGATATTAAATGTCCCTAATGCACCTAATTTACTGCCACCACTGGCGGTGCATTCTACCGAACCACCACCCTATATCTAACGGACCTACCTCTGAAATCTCCCCATAACCACCTGCTAATCATCTTAAGATTATACCCCCTTGTAATGACTATTTATGTCATGAGGGAAAAATTCAGTCTCTCTGTAACTCTCATCATCTTGTTCACCTCTACTATATCACCCCTCGCCCTCCTCCACTCCAAAGTGATAAGCCTTAGATCCACCAACATTTCTTCATAAGGCATGCTCTCCAGTCCAGGCATCGTCTTGGTAAATCTCCTTTTTACCCTCTCTAAAGCTTCCACATCCTTTCTGTAATGAGGGAACCAGAATCAAATACAATATTCCAAATGAGGTCGAACCAGGGCTCCATAGAACTGCAGCATAACCTCACGGCTTTAAAACACCAACTCCAAGCTAGTGAAATCAAACACAATATATTCCTGCTTAACAAGCCTAACAATTTGGGTGACAACGTTGAGGGATCTATGGACTTGGAACCCAAGATCTCTCTGTTCCTGCACACTGCCAAAGTTCCTGCCTTTAACCCTGCATTCTGCAATCCAATTCAATCTTCCAAAATGACTGACTCCACATTTTTCCAGATTGACCTCCATCTGCCACTTCTCAGCCCAGCTCTACAGCCTGTCAATGTCCCGTTGCAACCTAAAACAGCCCTCCACACTATCCACCACTTCACCAACCTTCGTGTCATTGGGAAACTTACTAACCCACTCACACATCCAAGTCATACATAAACTCACAAAGAGCAGAGTTTTTGTCACCATTCCCTGCAGAAAACCACTGGTCACTGTGCTCCAGGATGAATGCTTTCCATGAATGCTTTCCTTCTGACTTCTGAAGGCCAGGAATTCCACATCCAGACAGACAGGTTTCCCTGTATCCCATGCCTATCTACTTTCTGAATGAGCCAAAAAGGTGTTTTTGTCACATTCTCAAAAGATTCAATAAGATTTGTGAGGCATGACCTGCCCCGAACGAAGCCATGCTGACTGTCTCTAATCAAACTATGGTTTTCCAAGGAATCATAAATCCTGTCTCAGAGTCCTCTCCAATAATCTGTACACTACAGACATAAGACTGACAGGTCTGTAATTCCCAGGATTATCCCTATTCCATTTCCTGAACAGGGAAAAAAACATTTGCCAACCTCCAATCTTCTGGTACGACTCCAGTGAACAGTGAGTGTGCAAAGGTCATCGCCAAGTGCGCAGCAATCTCTTTCCTCGCCTCCTGTCGTAAGTTTGGGCATATCCAATCTGGTTCAGCGAACTTATCTATCCTTATCTTTTACAAAATACTGAACACATCCACCTTCTTAACATCTAGCTGTCCCTATACATCAATCCTTTACATGCTGTCCTCACAAATGACAAGGTGAATACTGAAGCATAGTATACGGACCTCCCCTACCTCCTCTAACTTGAGGAACAATTTCCCTGCACTATCCCTGATCAGCCCTACCCTCAATCTGGCCATGCTTTTGTTCCTCACATAAGTGGAGAATGCCTTATTGTTTTCCTTAATCTTTCCCAACAAACCTTTGCATGCCCCCTTCTAGTTGTCCTAAGTCCATTCCTCAGTTCCTTCCTGACTACCTTTAGAAAATTGCAAGATTTGGCCCAACACCTCCATATCAGCCCTTCAAGCAGTACCCACCAAGAATCATTTCCCCACCCTATTACGACCCATTTGCCCTGACTAATGCGCTAAACCTATACATCCGTGAACACCATTGATTATTTCGCATGGCTGAGTCACTGAACATGAACATCTTGGGCTGTGGGAGGAAACCGGAGCACTTGGAAGAAACCCACACTGACACGGGGAGAATGTGCAAACTCCACACAGACAGTTGCTTGAGGCTGGAATCGAAATGGAGTCCGTGGTGTTATGAGGTATTTAACCACTGAGCCATCGTGCTGCTCCATGTTACCTTCCAGAAACCTATCTGACCCTTGCTTTCTCAATCTTAAGAAAAATTCCTTCTTCCTCTTAACTAGATATTCTACATCCCTTCGAACCCTGTCAAATGCTTTGCTGATGTCCATGTGGTCAACACTGACTATCTATCTCTTGGCCACCTCCTCGAAGAGTCAATCCGGTTTGTGAAACACTAATCTAAAGACTCTATTTAATCAACCCTTGCCTTTCCAAATATACGTAGCTCCTTTCTCTCAGAATATCCTCCAACAACATACCCATCACTAGGCTCACCGGGCTGTAATTTCCTGGCTTTTCCCTGCAACCCTTAAGTGATGTAACAGCATTATACCCCCTCCAGTCTTCCGGTACCTCACGGTGTCAGTTGATAATGTAAATATCTCTGTTAGGGACACTGCAACCTCTTCGCTAGCTTCCCATAATATTCTAGCATAGACCAAACGAGATACTGAGAATTGATCTCAATTATTTGTTTTAAGATTTCAGCGCTTTCACTTCCCTGTTGAGTATTCTTTCCAAGACATCCGTATTTATTTCCCGAAGTTCCCGAGCTTCCATGTCTTCCTCCACAGTAAATACTGGCAATATTGTTTTTTGTCCAATATCTCACTCTTCTCCATTGTTTCCACACAGGGGTGACCTTATTGATCTTTAAGGGGCCCTATTCTCCAAGGAGTTACTCTTTAGCTTCATTAAAACTTGCAGAAAGATTACTGAAAATTCAAATACACCATATCCCCCATACCACTACACCCCCTACATCCTTATCGATTCTGCCATTTATATTTACATCAACTAGTTAAATCCAACAGGCTCAAAAGTAAGTTCTCTTTTATCAAATGTGTTTCTGAGTGGCCAGTTATTGTATATTGACATATCTTTTTTAACAATGTCAGTTTGCTCCCGATTTACTGACAGGCTAACACGATCTGGTTTCAGACTGACAGCAGAAAGGGTTGCGGGAGCTCTTGTTTATCAATTGAAAAAGGTAGCTTACAGGGTCATCAGGTAATAGAGAAGGCAAAGCAAATGCTGGCATTTATTACAGAGGGAATGGAGTATAAAAATAGGCAGGTCTAGCTAAACCTATGCAAGGTACATGTTAGACCTCACTTCGAATACTATGAACAGTGTGAGTGCCCGAAGGAAAGATATTGTCGCAAAGGAGGCAGTCCAGAAAAGGGTCACTCGGTTGATCCTGGGAATGGAGGGATTTTCTAATGAGAAGAGGTGAAGTAGGTTGAGGTTGAACCCATTGTAGTTAGAAAATGTGAGGGAAATGGAATGAAACATCCAAGATTCTGAGGTGCTCTGACTGGGCAGAAGCTGGGAAGTTAGAAAATAGAACGTTACAGCACAGCAACAGGCCATTCGGCCCGCCATGTCTGTGCTGTCCAAGATGCTATTCTGACTCATACCATCAGCTTGCGCATAGTCCACATCCCGCTATTGTCTGCCTCTTCATGTTTCTGTCTAAATGCCACATAAAACTTTACTCAGATTTCTTTTTCTACGACATCCCTCGGAAACATCCACTCTCTATGTAAAAAATAACTTGCCTCACGCATCTCGTTTAACCTTTCTCTTTCTCACCTTATACCTATGCATTCTAGGATTTGAAGCTTACACATTGGAAAAGAGATTCCGGCTATCCATATTATCTGTCCCTCTCCGAATGTTATATTCTTGTGCATGGTCGCCTGTCAGCATCTGATACTGTCGCAAAACAATCCAACCTCATTTAATTCCCTCTTGCACCTAATACACCCTTAAAAAAAACTAACACAGGCAACATGCTGATAAACCCCTTTTGCACCCTCTCCAAAGCATCCACATCCTTCTTATTGTGTGGAGATGAGAACTGCACCCAGTACTCCATGCGCGACCAAACAGAGGTTTTATACAATTACAACATCAGATGCAAACCACTACACCCAACGTTGTGACCGATGAAGGCCAGTGTTCCATTTGCTTTCTTTCCCATCTGAAACACTTCTGTTGCCATTTTCAGGGAGGTGCTGACTTGAAACCAAGTTTTTTCTGTATATAAATATCCCTCAGTATCCAAACTTTCTTCTTGACTTTGACATCATCTCACACTTGTCCAGATGAAACTCAATTTGTCATTTCTCTGCACATCTTTCCAACTGATCTGTAACCTCCTGCAACCTTGGATCTCCTTGCTCATTCACTCAAACTCCACTAATTTTCATGTCATCTGCAATAATTATCTTTGTCACTGTCTTTCGTTTCAGTTGTATGTGAATGAGTAACCAGAGGGCAGAAAATCCCAGCAAGGGCTCACCCTTTCAAGATGGAGATGAGGAGGAATGTCTTCACTCAGAAGGTAGTGACTCTGTGGGAATTCCTCACTGTAGGGGGCTGTCGAGGCTGGGTCATTGAGAATATTTACAGCAGAGCTGGACAGGTTTTAATGAATCAGGGGGAAAACAAGGGCTTTGGGGAAATGGCAGGAAAGTATAATTGAGGATCATCAGGTCAACCATGATCTGATTCAAAGGCAGAGCATCTTCACTGGGCCAAATGGCCTAATTCTGCTCCTACATCTCATGGTCTGATCTTAAACTCAGTATCTACATTATAACATTATGGATCTCTGCTCACAAAACTCCTTTATAATGTGATTATTGGATATTTATTAGGACACAGCATTTGATCTACAATAGACAATTTTGTTGATAGCTCCTTGATATGATGTTATAGAAAACCATCTCATATACAATCCAGGATTCCATCCATTACAGCCCTGATACTCATTAGTTATCCAGTCGGGATGGAGACCACAGTCACACAGTTACTCTACTGCCCTTGTTACAAGTACATTCAGTGTCCTGGCTGTAACCATATTGACATTGCCATCAATGTGCCTATAAAAGAATTCCTTGTAAAGGTTGCTACTGCTTGCTTAATCTCAACTCCACCCAAATAGACTCCAAATCTTGATCTTCAGATGCACATGACTGTCTCATTAATGCATTAGAGCTTAAAAATGTGTTGCTGCAAAAGCGCAGCAGGTCAGGCAGCATCAAAGGTGCAGGAGAATCGACGTTTCGGGCATAAGCCCTTCTTCAGCCCTCATTAATGCATTAACCTCTTCCATTCTTCACAACTTGTTGGCTTTTTGCCTAGTCTGCCTAGATACGAACAAACCTTCAATATTCCCTTCCCAGTAATAGTCGTTCTGCATCTACATCTCCGGAATGACAGTTCCATCATATCTGTGCACTGTCATTCCGTCTGCCTTATGGCGAATGCAGGGATTCATTCCTCAGCAGTGGGGGTTTGTACAGATGGGTCGAGGTTACAGTGACAGGGAGGCTTTCATGGACTCGAGAATGTTAGAGTTAAACAGAGTTACATTTGGTCAAGAATGTCAGGGAGACAAAGATGTTTGGAAGAATTTATAGAGACAGAGAGAGCTGGAGTAGATTCTGAAGGTAGGGACATGAGTGGAGAAACTGAGAGGTAGGCAGACTGAGAGGCACAGACGGGGGAGGTGTAACAGTAGGTGAGTATTGTGTATACCAACAGAGATATGGAAGGTTGTCGTGACTGAAGATGTTTACAGATATAAGAAGGCTTCTAGTTCTGGAGGCTACATTGATAGGAAGGCAATGGAGAATGCCAGGTTGCTGGGTTGGAGACAGTTACACAGATGGGGAGGATTGCACAAACTGAAAGAGGTTCCTGTAGTCAGGAGGAGTGTGGTGGAGTGGGAATAAAGGGTGAAATTTAAGATTAACATCGAAGAATTGGAGAAGGATAAGGATATTATAATATTTTCACAGATAAGATAGGGTTGAAGGAGCTGGAGAAGATTACCTAGGTAGGGACCGATGGCGAGGTTAAAAACAAACACAATTACATGGAGGGTGGTATTGATAGGAGGAGCTTACAGGGATAGACAGGACTGTCAGGGTTTCAGGGATGAAGGAATTTAGTATCTTCTGGAGAAGTTTAGGAATTGGGGTGTTAGGGATTGGAGTTTCTGACTGAGACAGAGAGAATGGTGTGGACGAAATGAGATTCCAAACAGAGACGGATTATCGGGACTGAAGGATATTACAGAGGTCTCTCATATAGAATGGGCTAAGACAGATGCCTTGGATCTCCTGTGCTGTCTCAGGGAGGAGCGGTACAGCAGAGGCGATAACAGGACCCTCACAAGATGATGGGATTGAAGCCTAGTATGTTGCTTTTCCTTGCCCAGCTCTGTATCTATGCCGTGTGTTCCAGGTCTGAATAAAGACGGCCACTAACTCCTCCCTGTGCTGTTTACTGTGAGTGATTTTACCAGCTGCAGGATTTATTCTAGGCTCCAAATCTCCCTCTCCCTCTCTCTCAAGCTGACCAAGCGTTTTCAATGTGGTGATAGATGAGACAGGAGTTAGAAACATCCTGATTAACTACACGAGACAGAAACTTGCAGAATGGGAAATTAGACCGATGCAGTGAGGATAACTCAGGGAGAGTCGCATTGAGTCCAGCAAAGACCACGAAAATCCCAGTCTCCATCCCTGGTCTGTGCTGTTGCGGATCGGAGGATTCTTTTGGCTCCGGATCTGGAGTAGCTGTAAGAGTGAGAGACGCTGACAGAGGCAGCAATAGACCCACACAATGATGGATACCAAATGGAGAGAGACTGAGTCATATCACCAGAATGCTGGAAGATTTCATGGTGTCAGAAGAAGTGGGTCTGATGCAGTGGGCACTGCCACCAGTATTCAGGGAGGAGTCAGCTATTGTAATGGGATGGTACTGTGCTGGGACCAGTGCCTTGGTAAATGATATGACCAGGATTATGTAGAGTGCTTTAAACTGACATAGACGAGGAGGGACAGGTCTCAGCTGAAAGGAAATTCCCAATTCTATACAGAAATATTGACATATTGAAACATGGGGCTGTGGCTGAGGAAAAACAGAAAGAAACAGGAAGAGACTGAGTGAAGCCAGAACTGTACATCAGCAGATAGGTTGGTGACAGGAAATTGCGATTTCAAAAGTAAATTACTATTTCGTAATTTGAATGCACGAGGCATTTGTAATAATGGATATGCTCATGTGACTGTGATTTCTATCCAATCACCATCATAGAGACTTGGTCACAGGGTGAACAAAAGATGGGGCATTAATATTCACGGCTACACAACATTGTGGAAAGCCAGGCAGAATGGGAACAAGAATGGCGAACTCCCATCGTCAGGGATCACAATGGGATTATATGTGGCCTCACACATTCAAACATTAGGAAATCAAATTCTGGACAATAAGAGTCAGAACACGGAAGTGGAAGGGCAGTGTTAAGGCCCCTTTACAGCATTACATCGTGAGGCAAGACATTGGGCAGGGAATTATTGGAATTTACAACAAAGACAGTAGAACAATTAAAAGAAGATTAAACTTCCCTATCGCATCATCTCATTGGCGGTGGGTCACAGACGCTGCTGACACTCTCCCACTCTCAGGGGGAGTCTGTCGGTGGCCGTTCAGACCGATGTGGCCTTCCACAGACTCTGCTACACTTGGGGCAGAAGGTGGCCGTGGGAAGGTGTGGGTGGGGCGTTGCAGTGGCTGCGAGCTCCTTGTGCTGTTTTCTCCTGAATCCCCCTTTTTCCCCACAGAAAGTCTCAAGGTGCTCGAAATCTTCCCAATGGTTCTCCCCCACTTTGGATGGTCTTGGCTCAGTCATTCCAGGATGTACCACATCTCATTAGCCGATGCTTAGAAGACAATTAAAAAGTCCCCAATAATTCTGAAGAAGCCAATTGTTTTCAAAAATGGAAGTATTTGACAAAGGGATCATTCGGGGTCTAGTAGCAGGAGGAGTGCACCAGGAAAATGAAACATTGTCAGGGTTTAATGAGATGGTAGAAACAGGGAAAGGTGAAGGTGCTGGAGGTGATGAGAGTGTTACAGAGAGGGGCAATGTTACACAGCCAGTAAGAATTGCTGCAGCTGGAGGGGTTTGCAGCGGTAGCGATGGAAATATCTATTATTATTTATTCATTCATGGGCTGAGAATATCAGCACTTGGACCAGCATTCATTACCCACTGCTAATTGTCCATAGGGCAGCACAGTCAGCCATATTGCTGTGTGTCTGGAGTCACATGTCAGCCATACCAGGTTAGAATGTCAGCTATCCTTCCCTCAAGGACATACGTGAACCAGTTGAGTTTTTCCACATAATCCCCTGTGACACCACTTTCAAAGAACTGTGTACCTGTATTCCTGGGTCTCTGATTGACAACACTACCCAGGGCCCGAATATTAACTGTACAATTCCAGCATGGTTTGCCTTAGCAAAATGCAAAATCCTGCATTTGTCCACATGTTGTTCCTAAACTCACTGGCCCAGCAGTACTGTTGAGCCCGTTGTACTCTCAGATAACCCTCTTCGCCGTCCACTTTGCCAGCAATTTCAGTGTCACCTACAAACTTGCTAACCATGATTCCCGTGTTATCATCCAAACCGTTTATATAAATTATTCATAACAGTGACCCAGCACTGAACTCCATGGCACACCATGGTCACAGGCCTGTAGTCTGAGCAGTAACCCACTCTGAACATGCTGTGTCTCCTTCCGTCAAGCCTGTTTTGTATCCATTTGGTGTTCGCTCCCTGGTTATTAGTGATCTAAACTTACTAACCAGTCTGCCATGCAGACACATGACAATACATGGAGACGTCATCTACTGCTCTGACTTGATCTATTATTTGTCTACCTCCACAAACACTCAGTCATCATTTTCCACACACAAAGCAATGTTGATTATCGCTCATGAGTTCTTGCCTTTCCAAATGCATGGTGATCCTCTCTCTCAGAATCTAGTCGAACAAATTACCCTCCCATCAGTCTCACTGGCCTGTAGTGCCTGTCGATGACACAAATACTTCTGCGAGGGGCCCTGCAATTTCATTCCTAGCCTCTCACAAGGCGCTGGGATGCATCTGATTATGTCCGAAGGTTTTATCAAAGTTTTTCATTTTAAGACATCCAGCACCTCCTGTTCTTAAATGTAAACTCTGTTCAAGACATCACGATGTATTTTCCCAAGTTCCTGAGCTTCCATGTCTTTCTCCAGAGTAAGTCTTCATTGACCCTCCAGGGGCCCTATTCACTCTCTCATTTCTCTTTAGCCCTGGTTGGAATTGTCAAAATGCCTCTGAAGTTTCAAATATCCCTCTACTGCCACTTGCCTCCCCCAACCGTATCTATTCAGCCACTTATGGTCACACCGAAATATAGGATCAATCAGATTTAAAAATATTCTCCTTTTAAAATATCATGCATCTCCAATTGTTTATAAGTGTCCAGTTATCATTTATTGCCATATCCTTTATAATACATTCCAACACATTCCTGACTTACTGTCAGGCTAACACTGTTTGGTTTCAGACTGACTGCACAAAGCGTTTGGGGAATCCGTGTGGATCAATCTGAAAAAGGTAGCTTACAGGGTCAGCAGGTAATCGAGAAGGCAGATCAAATGCTGTCATTTATTACAAATGTAATGGAGTCATAATATATAGATTTCTTGCTAAACTATACAAGGTACCAGTCAGACCAAGCCGAGAATACTATGAACAGTATGCGTTCCCGAAGGAAAGATAATCTTATGTTGGAGGCAGGTCAGAGAAGGATCACTCAGCTGATCCTGGAGATGATGGGATTTTCTAATGGAAAGAGGTGTAGTAGATTGAGTTTGAACCATTAACATTTCAAAAAATCGCTAAGAAATTGAACGGACCATCTCGGAGTCTGAGGGGCACTGCCATGGTCGATGCCAGGAAATTAGAAAATCCAGCAGTAAAGCACAGCAATAGGACCTTCGGCCCGCCATTTGTGGAGGTTGTGGATGGAGTGATTTGGTGATTTATGGAGTTGGGATGGAAGGAGTGACTGGGGGAGGTGACAGAAATTGGGACAGGAGGAAGGACTGGAGGAGGTGACAGAGATAGGGAGGCAGGGAGTGAATGGAGGTGTTTACAGAGATAGGAAGGAATGGGTTGACTATGGGAGGTTACAGAGAGAGGGAGGTTTTTGGAGTCTGATCGAGATTTAATGACATAGAGACGGTCATTCGTCATGTGGAGGCTTGTGGAGGCTGGAGGAGGTGACTGAAAAGGGATGTGTGAAAGGGTTGGAGAAGGTTACTGTGACAGAGAGGATTATAGGAGTAGTGTTCGTCGGCGAAACATATATTGTCGTCTTTTCCCCAGAAGTGATAATAAGCAAATGTTTCTAATGACTCAACGAGATTACATTCACATGGAGGGGAGTAGGAAGAGAAGAGTTTACTGAGATTTGGACTATTTTGTAGAGATAGAAGAGATTTCTTATGATTGTAAGGGTTGCAGAGATGAAATGACGTGATAAGGAGAGTAGTAGAGACAGGATGGCGTACAGTGATAGCGAGGAGCTGGAAGAGGTTACTGCGATAGTGAGCTTTGTGGTGATGGCTTTTGCGATTGGATGAAATTAGTAATGCAGAGGGGTGTAGACACTGGATGGTTTTTCAGACAGAAGGAGGTTATAGAAAGAGGGGCTATACGGAGTGGGCTTGGATAGAGCCACAAATTTAAGTTTCAGGTACATGGATGTTATTAGTGGCTACAGGAGGTTACAGAGGCAGAAAGGCTAGTCGTGATGGCAGGAGGGAGACGAACGAAGCATTTTCGTGAGGGAGAAGGTCACAGCGACAGAGGAGATCGCAGAGGATGGATGCGATTGCAGACATGGGGAAGGTTAAATTGGTTTCAGAAGAATTCAAGGCACAGGCTCAGATCAGGTGGACAGAAAGGTAAGTTTCCGTGCTGTATGACTCTACGATGGGACAACAGAGACTGTAAGAGAGGGAGCAGAAAGATCTTTGACTTCAATTACGCTTTCATAAGTGAGGCCTGTTTTCCCCTCTGTTGTACTGATCTCACTGAGACTGCAGAAGCCTGGATTGATAATTGTTAACTCTCTATACTGCCTTAGGAAGGCTCAGGATAGCAGAGCTGAAACTCATCCTCTTACAAGAGGGTGGAGATTCAACCTGGGAGCTTTATGATCTGTGTTTACCCTCCAGCACTGTATCTATGACATGTCCTGTGAACTGAAGATTCTCACACTATAAATGCCTTTTTCTCTGGTCACTGTGAGTGATCTTACCTCGCTGCAGGATTTATTGAAGGCTCCAGATCTCCCTGCCCACTGGGTGACCAACTGTATTCGATGAGGTGCTGGACGAAATACACAGAATTGGGAAGTCTATTGGGTCAGGACCCTCCTGATTACGTGCAGGAGGCAGAAAAATAGACAGAATGGGAAATTAGACTAATGCAGTGAGGGTTACACATGGAGAATAGCACTGAGTCCCACAGAGATCTGGAAAATCCCAGTTTCCATCCCTGGCCTGTGCTGTTGCGTCTCTCTGGACTGGAGAATTCTGTTGGCTCAGGATTGGATTAGCTGCAAGAGGGAGAGGTGAGCACAGAGGCAGCAATTAGACAGTGAGGGATACCATATGGAGAGAGACTGAGTGACATCACTCGAGTTCAGGAAGATATCAGGATCAAACTGTTGTGTGGGAAGAAAGGGTTTAGCTTCATGATACACTGGTATCCGTGCTCAGGGATGAGCAACGTGTGAACACGTGCAGTGATGCCCTAGACGTATTACTGTTGGGGCATGTTCAGGGGAGGCAGATTTGAATCCCAACATCAGAAATGGTGGAAGTTCAAATCAATAATTTAAAAGCAATAATTGTAAATCCATAAATACGTATGAAACCATTGCTGATGTACAAAATAACCAAACACTTCTCCTTTCGAGAAGGACATCATTCCATCCTCACGTGGTCTGCACGACATACCCACAGCGAAGTGTTTTCCAAATCCAAATAGTAAAAGTGACGCATCGAAACAGCATGGGGATTTGGCTGAAGACAAGCAGAAAGGAACAGGATGGGATAAGGTTTAACTAAAACTCTACATTAGCGAATTGATTTGTGAGAGGAAATAATGGAAAAGACTACAGAACTTTAATTTTCCGCATCGACTAACTCTCTTCAATGAGGTAGGTGGACTTATGACACAGAAATGATTGATTTAGACACCAGAGAGATGTGGTTACAGCGTGCACAAAGGTGGAACATAAATATTCAATGGTTCACAACCTTGTGGAAAATCAGGCAAAATGATTGACGCTAACATTAATGGGTAAGAAAAGCATTACAGAGAAAGCGGGTGGAGGGCGTCTTGTTACTTAAAAATGAACGGGCAAACGATGGTCACAAAATATCCGGAGCAGATAATGTTAAGGATAAGCCACAAGATATTTAATAAGTACAATTAGAGTAAGAGGATCCCCCAAATAAGCGGTGGATCCGGTTAGAAACCAAAGGGACATTCAGTGGATGGAGCCAGAGGAAATAAGTGAGGTCTTCAATGAATAATTCACATCTGTATTCACACAGGAGAAAGACATTGTCGCCGGGGATTTCAGTTGGGATGGTGAGGTTCTGGAACATATTAAAATCAATGAGAAGGAGGCGTTAAATGTATTCACAGGCAATAAGGTGGAGAAATTCCCAGTAACAATAAAATATATCCCAGGCTGCTATGGGAGAGAAGGGAGCAGATTTCTGGGGCCCTGGCGGATATATTTAATAATTTTCTGGCCACAGGTGAAGTGCCGAATGACTGGAGGATAGCGAATATGGTTCCTTTGTTCAAGAGCAGCAGGGATATGCAAGGTAATTACAGAACAGATCGCCTGACAGCATTGGGAGGGAAATTATTGGAAACAATTCTGAGGGACACGATGAATAAACATTCAAAAGGATAGGAATACATTAGGGATTGTCTGTATAGATTTGGTCGAGGACTGTCCTCTGATATTGATGAGGGCTGTGCAGATGATGTGGTTTACATTGAGTTCATTAAGTTCTTTGACAAGGTTCCACATGGAAGGCTGTTCCAAAAGGAAAGATCCCATGGGATCCAAGGCAAGTTGGTAAGTTGATTCCACAATTGGTGAAGAGTGTCTTTCACGAGTGGAAGCTTTTGCCCAGCGGGTGTACCGCAGGGACCTGCACAGGAACCATGGCTGGTTATTATGTAAATTAACATCTCGCATGTGAAAGTAGAAGGTATAATTAGGAGGTTTGCAAATGACATGAAAGGTGAGAGAGTTGTCCACCGTGAGGCGGATGGTCTCAGGCTGCAGTCTGATATCGATCAGATGATAAACTGAGGAGAGTAATGGCAAATGGAGTTTACTTCTGATTACTTTTGGAAGTCTAATAAGGTAACGATATCCATCATGAATTTTAGGTCCTCCTGAAATACTGAGGATGAATTAAACTGCATTTATTTCAATGCAAAGTGGCAGACAGATAAGGCAGATAAACCCACAGCATTGATGGGAACATGGGACTGGGATACCATCGGTATGACTGAAAATCAGCTAAGGACCAGCAGCTCAATGTTCTATGGGACAGATGCGACAGGGAGGATAGAGCAGGAGGCAAAACAGAAGGCGAGGTGGTGGTTTTGATTGGGGGAAACATCACGGCAGTACCTAGAGAGAGTACTCATGCAGGATCGCACAGAGAAGCGATATTAGTGGAACTTAGAAATAAAAATATGTCATCAGTTTACTACGATTGGACTACACCGATAGACAATGGGAGATGAAGAAGCAAATATGTCAGGAGATCCCAGAAATCTGTTAGAATAATAGGGTTGTAACGGTAAGGGTGTTTAACCTTTCCAAACCTGGACTGGGATTGCTACTGTGTTACGCATTTGGATGGAAGGAATTTGTTAAGTGTGTTCCAGAAACTCCCTGTCATTATGTAAGTGGCCCAACTGGAGAAAGGGGATAAACCTGACATTCCCTTCGGAAAGAAGGTCGGGAACGGGACTGAGGTGGTAGTGGGGGAGCACTTTGGAAAATCATGACAATTGCATTAGTGAGAAAATAGCGATGGAAAAGAAGAGGCCTAGTACACAAGTTCAAGTTATACAATACAGCAAGATAGTATGAGACATAAATTTTTAAAGTAGATTTGGGGAGGTTATTTACAGGTAAAGGGAGGTCTGGCAAGTAGGAATATCTTAAAACCGAGATAAAAGGAGCGTTCAGCACCAGCATGTTCCTATTCGTGTGCAGCTCAATGCTGACTGAATTCGGCAACGCTGGATATGTTTCGAGGTTCTGGTCAAGAAAAAAATGGGCACGTCAGATAAAATTGACTGACTCAAGTGAATCCTTTCAGGAGCATCGGGGCTGTGGAAATCAACTGAGGATGGAAATCAGGAATGCAAAAAGGGGACATGAGATAACTTTGGCAGAGAAAGTTAAGGAGAGTCCAAAGAGATTCTACAAGGGTATTATGAGCAAAAGAAGAGCTAGGGACAAAACCGGTCTCCTTAATGATCAATTAAGGCAACGATGTGCGAAACTACAAGATCTGAAACAAATATTTCTTTCTGCAGCTTACTGTGAATAAACGCTGGGGTGCTCAGGGAACAAAATAGTGTTTGGCCTGACCAATATTGGAATACTGTGTGCAATTCTGGTCTCAATGCCATCAGAAGGATGTCGTGAAACATGAAAGTATTCAGAAGAAATGACCAAGGATGTTGCCAGGGTTCGAGGGCTTGTGCTTCAGGGAAAAGCTGAATAGGCTGGAGCTGTTTTCAACTGAACATGAGAGGCTGAGGAGTTACCTGATAAAGTTGTTTAAAATCACGATGGTCATCGATAGGGTGAATCGACGAGGTCATTTCCCCACGCGAGGAAAGGCAAACCTTTCAAAGGGATCTAAAGGGCAACTGATTCCTGCAGACTCTATGGAATTATCTGCCAGACGAAATAGTGGAGGCTGATAGAAATACATTTAAAAGGCATGTGGATGGGTATATGAATAGGAAGGGTTTAGAGGGATATTGGCAACATTCTGGCAAATGTGACTCGATATGTCATGCAGAAGTTGGTCCGAAGGATCTGCTTCCGTGCTATACATCTCTATGACTCAATGTCTTGAAATGATTCCACGTAAAAGAAAATGAGGTACTGCAGGGTTTAAAACACGAAGGTAGATAAATCCCCAGGACCTGATCAAATGAATCTCAGGACATTGTGGGAAGTTGTTGAAAACATTGGCGGGCCCCGAGCAGTGATACTTGTACCATAGAGAGCGATGTGTGATAGGCTGGTAGACTGGAGGGCGGCATTGTTGACAGTGAAGAAGGTTTCCTAAGATTGCAAAGGAATCCTGATGAAATGCGTGAACGGCTGAAAAACTGGAGATGGAGTTCAATCTGAATAAATGCGCGGGAATGAATTTGGTACAACAAACATGAGCAGTGCTTGTACAATTAATGGTAGGACTTTCGGTAGTGTTATCGAACAGAGGGACCTCGGGGTTCAGGTACATAATTCTTTGAAGTTTGCAACATGCAGAGACAGAATGGCTTAAAAAAAAAGGTGCTTGCCGCACTTGCTTTCATTGCTCAGTCCTTTGGATATCGGTTTTGGGAAATCACATTGAGATTATACAGGCCATTGGTGAGTCCTCTTCTGGAATACTGTGTCGAGTTCTGATCGCGCAGTTGCAGGAAAGATATTATTAAGTTGGAGTGTGTTCAGATGAGATTTCCTGGTTTGTGGCTTGTTCTCGAAGTTTTCAGTTTTAAAGAAAGGCTGGTTAGGTTGGTATTTTTTCATTGAAACCTGAATGTTGACATATGACCTCATAGAAGTTTATAAAATAATGAGGGGGATAGATAGAGTTAATGGGAGTTGCCTTTTCCCATGGACAGGGGAGCTTCAAGACTAGGTACTGCATTTTTAATTTTATGAGGAGAGACATTTTGAAAAAAAGACATGAGAGGCACATTATTACACAGAGGGTGGGTTGTGTGTGAAATGAATTTCCCAAGGAAGGAGTGAACAAGGGGTCAATTACAATATTTAAAATACATTAGGATTAGGACAGGAATAAGAAAGGTTTGACGGGATATGATCCAGGAACAGGCAGGTTGGACGAGATCAGTTTTAGAGTAAGGTTAGCGTTAACCGAGCAGTGCGATATGACTCTCTGACTATGATTATAATGGTGGACCATTAATTAAGAAAGGCTGCAAGACAAAGCCAGGAAACTACAGACTGATGAGCCAGAGAGCAGGGTGGGTCAGATGTTGGAGGTAATTCTGAGAGGTAGGACTTACATGCATTTGGAAAGAGAAGGACTGATTACAGATAGTCACCATGGCTTTGTGTATGGGAAAACATGTCTCACAAACTTGACTTGAGTTTGTTCAAGATGTGAGCAAGAAGATAGACAAAGGCAGAGCAACAGATGTCGTTTCTGGCTTCAGCAAACCCTTGGTCAGGGTGTAGCATGATACGTTGGTTCGAAAGGGTAGATCACAAGGAGTCAGGGAGAGCTAGCCAACTGGATGCAAAATGGGATGACAGGGGGAGACATAGTGGGAGAGGGTTGTTGTTCAGACTGGAGACCACTGACCAGCAGTATGATGTAAGGATTGGTGTTGGGAATACTGTTGTGCACCATTTACCTAAACGATTTGAGTGAAAATATAGGAGTCACTGATAGTATGTTTGTGGATACCAAGATTAGTGGAAGAGTGGGCAGGCAACATAGTTATTGAAAGGGATGGTAATCAACTGGGCCAGTGGACCAAGGAATGAAAGGTGGAGATTAATTCAGGTGTTGGATTTAGTTAAGCCAAACAGGAAGGACAAATACAGATACTGGTAGGGCCCAGGGCAGTGTTGTCGAACAAAGAGAGACGAAGGGGTACAGTTACATTGTTCTTGGAAGTGGCATTAAAGGGGGACAGGGTGGGGAAAGCAGCATTTGGCACACTTGCCGTCATTGGTCAGAGCATTGAGTACATGAGTTGGAGATATTTGTAACATTGCCGTCAATATTTCTCCTGGGCAGAGGAGCCAACGGGGTGACCTTCTAAATGTTTATGAAACCATGTGTGGTCTAATTATGGTGAATTGCCAAGGATAGGTGAATCCAAAGCTAGAGGCATAAACGTGAAGTGAGAGAGCAAAGATTTAAAGAGGGAGCTGAGGGGCAACAATTTCCACAGAGGATGGTGCATAGACAGAATGGAAATGGTAAAAACAAGTACAATTACAACAGGGAAAAGACACTTGGGCAGGTACATGGAGAGGAGATGATTTGAAGGGATATGCGCCAATCACTGGCAAATGTGATTCATTCCATTTCAGAAACCTCGGCCGAAGAGTCATGAAGGACAGAAACAGTCTCCAGTTGTTGGAGAAGGAGACTGTCGAGACAAGGCATGTTGTAGAGACTGAAGCAAGTTGCAGCGATATGGATGGTCGTCTGAACTGGAGACTTCAAATATGTGAAGGAATTGGTGAGGGGGAGGAGATGACAGAGATAGGAACTCTTGTAGAAGTTAAAATGATTGAAGACACTGGTCCACAGGACATGCCAACGATACAGTGTTGCCCTGATGCTCACCAAGACACCGCATGCCTGGATGGAAAACTGGGAACTCCCGATACTGTCTAAGTACAACAAAACTTAAAGTAACCGTGGTGAATGAGCCTGGGGTGGGTCTGTACTGTGCTCCCCCTCCAGCACTATAACTAAGTCATGTCTTGTTTGCTGATGTTTGGACCCCTCTCATTGCTCTCCGCTCTGTGCACTGGAGTGATCGTACATGGCGTCAGGATTTATTGAAGGCTCCTGAACTCTCTGACCTTTGTCTCGTTTGCTGAGCAACCATCTTAACAACCAGAAGTTGGCAAGTCTATTGAATCAGCAACTCCCTACCGACCTGTAGAAGACACAGAAATAGGCAGAATGGAAAATTAGACTGATGCTATGAGGTTTGCACATGGAGAATGGCATTGAGCCCCACAGAGATCTGGAAAATCCCAATCTCCATTCCTGGCCTGCGCTGCCTCATCTCTCTGGAGTGGAGAATTCTGTTGGCTCATGATCTGGATTAGCGTCAAGAGTGAGAGACGCTGACAGAGGCAGCCATTAGAACCACACAGTGATGGATACCACATGGAGAGATACTGAGTGATATCACCAGGGTGCAGGATCAAACAATTGTGCAGAAAGAAAGGGTTTTGATTCATGTTACACTGGGATGCGCAACGTGTGAGCAGGCGAAGTAATGGCCTTGTGGTATTATTGTGAGACAATTTATCCAGAAATTTGTGAGTTAGTATTAAACAATTGATGTTGTTAAGAAAAATCTATCGGGTGCATTCATGTCTTTAGTGAAGTAATCTAAGATGGGACTGGGATATCACATGTATTACAGAACAACAGCTGAGGGAGGGACGGGACAGGCAGCTCAATTCCACAGTGGACAGATACTGCAGGAAGGACAGAAGGGGAGCTGAGAGAGGAGGAGAGCTGCTGGTTCTGACTGGGTGAAACATCACAGTAGGACTGAGACAGGATATTCCTGCAGGATCGGCCAGTGAAGCTGTGTTCGTGGAATTAATCAATAAAAATGGGTCTTCCCTTACCCGGTCCTGGAGGGTCTTTTTCGGGTTTTTTTTTACCTGTATCCAGGACCTGTGAGTTCTCTGCGCTCCTTTCTCCCAGCAACGCTCTGAGCATCGCTCTCTGAAGCTGATTGCAGCCGCTGCCAGAGAAAGCAGCTCCATGCCTCTCTCTCTCGCTGTGTCCTGACCAATGTGACACTGTTAAAAATCACACAACACCAGGTTATAGTCCAACATGTTTAATTGGAAGCACACTAGCTTTCGGAGCGACGCTCCTTCATCAGGTGATTGTGGGGCGTCGCTCCGAAAGCTAGTGTGCTTCCAATTAAACCTGTTGTACTATAACCTGGTGTTGTATGATTTTTAACTTTGTACACCTCAGTCCAACACCGGCATCTCCAAATGTGACACTGTGCACACTCTACATAGAAACAAAACTGCGTGTGCGTCTGACGTTATCGGTGAGTTTATAGAGAATATTCATATCTGCACGGAATCATAGGTGGAATGTTGGTCATTAACAATTGCTCTGTCGAGTTACAGGCATTGAGATGTTTAGCATGCAAACAGACTGTTCAGTCCAACTCAACCATACCGACCAGGTGTGTAAATTATCAATCGTTCTGGGAGTTGGAAAATAAGCTTCTTACTCGTGTTGTGCAAATCTATTTTATATATGTACGTTCTCAGATTTACATCTCAACTATTTCTTAAAATCTCACATTAATTTATGCTCCACTATGTAGTGAGAATGATCAATCCGACAAAACAGTTTGCTTTCTGACCAATCCTGAAGCGCTCACTCCCGAGAATGCTTTGACCCCGCTCCTCACGCACTCTGGTTGGAGGACCGGCTGCTGCTCGGTCCTCAAGTTCTGACCGTACCTCCCAATTGCAGAGTTGATTCAGGCGTGACTCAGCAGGCAAAGGGACAATGGAAGTTAGAGTCGATGACTTGTGATGTGGTGAAAATATCCCGAATCTTGGACCGAGAGGCCTCGGTTCAATTGACAGCTTGTGCAGGTGTGTGTAATAATAACTTTGAACAGGTTCATTAGGAAAAACAAGGGAAGTCAGGAATAGAGTTAAAACAATAGACAATGCATGCAATGTGGTGTAGCTCTCAATGTCAGATGATTTTAGTCTTTACGAAGTGTTTCAGGGCCCCCGTGGGTCCAAGTACACACTATTGCACTGCTCCTAGTGCACAGCCAGGTTCCACGATTGTGGGGCAAAGTGTTGTGGTGGGATATAGAGGTGCTCTTCTGGAAGGAGCTGGCTTTTGGACGTGAAAATAGGTATGAAGGAGGAGGGTTTTGTATGTTCCCCTCCTGTTGCAGCATCTTATTATTGCCCTGACGCTACCTCGTATATATTCGGTAGAGATCAATGATATTTCGTAAGCCCACAATACAAGATCCGTCACTCTGTTTAAGACAACAGAAATCTCTTGTAGCACTTTAGTCATAAACAATACAGGCCCTTTGCTCCATGATGTTGCGTCGACCTTTGAACTGTTCTCAGCTTGGCCCGCTGCAATATCCCAAAATCACCCATGTGCTTATCTAAGGATTGATTAAATCTTCCTGATGTGGCTGAGTTGACTACATTAGCAGGTAGTGCATTCCACACACGAACCACTCTCTGAGTAAATAACCTGCCTCTGACATCTGTCTTAAAACTATCACCCCCTCAATTTGTGGTTATGCCCCCTCGTACAAGCTGATGGCATCATCCCAGAAAAAAAAGACTTACAACGTCTACCCTATCTAAGCCTCCGATCATCCTGTATATTTCTATCACATTCACTCTTAACCTTCTTCTTGCCAATGAGAATAGGTTCAACTCTCTCAGCCTTTCCGTTTTAGACCTTTCCTCCAGAAAAGGGATCATCCTGGTAAATCTCCTCTGCACCTTTTCCAATGCTTCCATTTGGGCACCAGAACTACACACAATATTCCAAGTATAACCACACCATCATTTTGTATATTTGCAGCATGATATTGTGGCCCCGGAACTCAATCCCTCTACGATTCCTGAAGAAGGGCTTATGCCCGAAACGTCGATTCTCCTGTTCCTTGGATGCTGCCTGACCTGCCGCGCTTTTCCAACAACACATTTTCAGCCCACGACGAATGAAACCTAACACACCATATGCCTTCTTAAGAGCACTATCCACCTGGGTGGCCACTTTCGGGGATCTATGTGCATGGACTCCAAGATCCCTCTGCACATCCACGCTAACAAGAATCTTTCTGTTGACCAAGTACTCAGGCTTCCTGTTATTCTTCCCAAAGTACATCACCTCACATTTAGCTGCATTGAACTCCATTTGCCGCATCTCACCCAACTCTGCAGTTTTTCCAAGTCCCCCTGCAACCTGCAACATTCTCCCACACTGTCCACTACTCACCGAATTTAGTGTCTTCAGCAAATTTACTAATCCATCCACCTATGCCTGCATCTAAGTCATTTATAAAAAGAGATCCTCGTGGCACATCACTAGTAAGTAGACTCCAGTTGAATATTTTCAGTCAACCACCACTCGCTGCCTTCTTTCAGAAAGCCAGTTTCTAATCCAAACTGCTAAATCACCCTCAATTCCATGTCTCTGCATTTTCTCCAAGAGCCTACCATGTGGAACCTTATCAAAGGCTTTACTGAAATCCATGTACACCACGTCAACTGTCCTACCCTCATCTACATGCTTGGTCATTTTCTCAAAAAACTCAATGACCTTCCCTTGAGGAAACCATGTTAACTATCTGAAATCAAATTGTTGCTTGCTATATGATTATAATTCTTACCTCTTACCTCTTATAATCCTTTTGGAAGCCTTTCCCACAACACTTAATGGTAAGGTCCTAGGGAGTGTTGCTGAACATAGAGACCTTGGAGTGAAGATTCATAGCTCCTTGAAAGTGGAGTCGCAGGTAGATTTGGATAGTGAAGAAGGCGTTCGATGTGCTTTCCTTTATTGGTCAGAGTATTGAGTACAGGCGTTGGGAGGTCATGTTGCGGCTGTACAGGACATTAGTTAGGCCATTGTTGGAATGTTGCATGCAATTCTGGTCACCTTCCTATCGGAAAGATGTTGTGAAACTTGAATTGTTGAGAAAAGATTTACAAGGATGTTGCTAGGGTTGGCAGATCTGAGGGACAGGGAGAGGCTGAACAGACTGGGGCTGCTTTCTCTGGAGCGTCGGAGGCTGAGGGGTGACCTTATAGAGGTTTACAAAAGTATGACCTGCATGGATAGGATAAATAGACAAAGACTTTTCCCTGGGGTCGGGGTGTCCAGAACTAGAGGACATATGTTTAGAGTGAGATGGAAAAATGTAAAAGACAACTAAGGGTCAACTTTTTTACACAGAGGGTGGTGCGTTTATGGGATGAGCTGCCAGAGGATGTGGTAGAGGCTGGTACAATTGCAACATTTAAGAAGCTTTTGGATGGATATATGAATAGGAAGGGTTTGGAGGGATATGGGCTGGGCGCAGGCCGGTGGGACAAGATTGGGTTGGGATATCTGATTGGCATGGACAGGTTGGACCGAAGGGTCTGTTTCCATGCTGTACATCTCTCTATGACTCTATGTGTAGCGTGTAGTCCCAACACTGACCCCTGTGGAGCTTCCCCCATCACCAGTTCCCATCGTGAAAAAGACCCCTTTCTTCACACTCTCTGCCTTGTGCCAATCAGACAAATCCTCTATCCATGTTCAGCATGTTGTTCTGAAACCGTAATTTCATTTCACACCCACTGCTGGAATTATTTTTCTGTCTGGCTGTAAATAGCAGAGTACACCATTACCTTCCCATCTGTAATTCCCTGGATAAAGTGGTGGGGAGCTGCCTTCCCGACTCACTGGAGTCCTTTGGGTGTAGGGACAGACACAGTGCTGGGAGGATGGAATGTGGCTTGGAGGGCACCTTGGAAATGCTGATGTTCCCGTGCACCTGGAGCTAATATACTTCCTGTTTATAGGGGTTCCGGGTTTGTGAAGTGCTGTTGAAAGAGCCATCATGATTGACCTCAGTGCTACTTGTAGATCTTTTATTCCTTCATTAATTCATTAACATGAGCTTTGTTGGCTGAGCCAGCATTTATTGTTGATTTGGAGTTGTCCCTGAAAAGGTGGTCGTGAGCTGCCTTCCTCAGCCACTGTTGGAACTGTTGTTATCTGTGTCCCCTCCAGCAGGCGTTATAACACTCCTCATGTCTGTAACTGCATACAGACAATGCAGCTCTCCCTTTTATATCTGCCGTGCTACCCGATTTATAACTCTTATAGTTCCTCACAATATCTCGCCTCCTCCATTCCCATCTGTGCTAGAGATCTCTAAAATTTATTTATTCTTGTTTAAACTTCTGATCACCTGAAATCTCTCCCTTTTTAAATTTGTAACCCCTTCAGTTTCTGTAACTCTCCATCTAACTGTAATCAATGACAGCACAGGTTCCCTTCCCAAAATCTCTATAATTACAATGGTTGCATGTGCTAAATTGGCACTTTTCATCCACCTTATCCATCTCAGGACTTCCATCCCCTACGATCCCAATATATGGAATGCTCCCATTCTCTGCACCTCCTCATGTCCTGGGGGTCCTCCAACACCACCAGTGCTCCAAAAGTTTATATTCCCCCTAGTTAGTGCAAGTCTTCAGTACCATACAATACTTGCTGGCTGTCAATTTGCATTTTTTGAAGTCTACACATCTCTATAAGCAGCTCAGAAAAAGGCTTTAAGTCTCCACAAAGCTCCATCATGAACAAGCCACCATCTCTCTATTTCCTTTGCCGCCTTCAGTATCTTAAGCTCTCACTGTATCATCAAGTAAACTTTGTTATTTGCTGCATGTCTGCCTAGCTCCCAGATAACCTGTTCCATCCCATACAGCTCATTCAATCACTGTAACATCCTCTGGCCCCTCTAATCCTCCTTTTTTCCACTGTCTTCCAGGCACAACATCAATCCTGTAAGACACCAGTGCGGAATGGGATGTTATAAATGTCAACTGAGGCTTGAGGTCTACCATTACCTCGGAGTCACAAGGGGAGAGAACCTGAGAGAGAGCAGCACAGAGCAGGAGGATATTAATCAGTAGCGAGGATCAAGGCGAACTGGCACTTGGAGTTGGAGAAACAGCAGAGCTGGAGGCTCGAAATCAGCACCGAGTCACAGTGGGAGTGACCATGTGAGGGTACAACTTGGAGCAGGAGCTAGAGGCTCACCCACACCTCGGAGGTAACTGCACCAAAGTGGGAGGATATAAATCAGCTCTGAGGATCGAAGCCTAGTCGTGCCTGGGAGTCACAGAGACGGTGACCCTGTGAGGGAGCAGCGTAGAGTGGGAGCTGGAGGATTACACGCACCTGGGAGTCACAGAGATGGTGACCCTGTGAGGGAACAGAGTGGAGTCGGAGCTCGAGCATTACACATAAATGGGCGTCACAGAGACGGTGACCTTGTGAGGGAGCAGAGTGGAATGGGAGCTGGAGGATTACACGTACCTGGCAGTTACAGAGACGTTGACCCTGTGAGCGAGCAGAGTGGAGTGGGAGCTGGAGGATTACACCTTCGTGGCAGCCACAGAGATGGTGGCCCTGTGAGAGAGCAGAGTGGAGTGGAAGCTGGGGGATTACACGTACCTGGGAGTTACGGAGATAACCTTCTGCTGCTGGGACCTGCCTGCACTGAGTTTGAAAGAAGTGCAAGAGCCATCATAGAAAATGCTGTAAGTTCATTGGCTGATAATAACTCGTTATTATTGACTGTCAGTTAATTGCTGTAAGACGCCGAATTTATTTTTTAAACTTCTAAAGTAAGGATTGAACTCAGAACTGTGAGGGAGATGCGAGATTCTGAGCCAGTATAATAAATTGCCCTCAGTAAACCACAGATGAATAAGGGACTTTACCATATTGTTTTGTCCCGGTTGTTAACTTCTTTCTAAGTAATTAAGTAAGTTACTCTAGACATCTTGCATTTTTCGACATGACATGTTTGAAAGATGGAAAATGTGCTCTGTTACATTGGGAAGTCATAGCCCCTGCTGGTGTCCAAGATGAACACTGGGTCTTGGAGATCAGACAGTGACTAGAGACTCTGTGATGCTGAGAGTGAGGGGGATAGCGCACACACACAGAACAAATAACCCTGCAGACATGACAGCTTAGAATAAGGAAGGTAATGGGGCATTAGGCAATCGAAGAGAAACCGTCAGGGAATCCAGGTATAGCCTGATGTCTCCCTCCCAATTCAGTTTCCCTGTTTGGAAGGTGATGAAGGTGCTGGCTGCTCAGGGAAGGACAGTCAGAGCCATGTCTATGGTACCACAAGCAGCCTGACTGTACAGGAGGGGAGGGAGAAGGAACGAGGAGCAATAATCACAGGGGAGTCAGGATGTTGAAGAAGGTGTCAGTGTTTCTGTAATTACAGAATAGAGGGGTTAAGAATGTCAATGTGTCTGCAGGACATTCATCTGGGGGCCAGTGAGCAAAGTTAATGTCCATGTTGGAAGGGATGACCTGGGTAGGAAGTGTGAAGTGGTCTGGGAATCAGAATTTAGGGAGCTAGGTGGATGGTTAGCAAGCAGGACCTCAGATGTGGCAATCCATGGAATACTCCCAGTGTCGTGTACAAGTGAGAACAGAACTCGGAGACTTTGGTAGGTGAGTGTGTGACTGGAACGATGTTGCAGCAGGGAGGGGTTCAGATTCCTGGGACACTGGGACTGGTTCTGCGGAAGGCAGCAACTGTACAAGCTGGATGGGCTAACATGATAGAGCTGGGACGGAATTTCCTATGGGCTGTGTGGGAGAGATTGAAAATAACTTGACGTGTGTATGGGATTCAAAAAGGAATAGTAGAGGAGACTACTAGGATTCTCAATATAATGGGAGATGCAGTTGGTACTAATTTACAACAACACATTTATTACGGGAAGATGGAGTAAAAAAAAAGGAAGCCTTAATCTGAGGTCCTCTGCATGGACATGAATACTCGGAGTTTGGGGAGTTGCAGATGCAGATTGGTGTGTGGAAATCTGGCTGAAAGAATGGCAGGAATGGGTGTTAAATATTACTGGGATAAAGGATTCCAAAATTGTAGAAGGGAAGGGAAAGGATGAAGGTCGAAGTACAGGTTTAGAGTAGCGTTAATAAAGGAGTCCAAGAGAAAGAGGTTCCGTCCAAGGACAGAATGAAATTGGCTGGAGCTACAGAACAAAAAGTGTACAATTACACTGTGAGGTTTAGTCTGTCGGCCAGCAACCAAAGAAATGATGGAGAGAATAAATATGCAGGTGCATTTGAGAGCGATGACAATACTACAGATTAGTTATAATGAGAAACTTAATTTATCCAGATATTGACTGCGTTATTTTTGTTGCAGGGTCACAAGAAGAGAGTATTCCTGGCTTACATGGAGGAATGCTCACTGCAGGAGTATGTGTCCAGCTCAAGAGACGATGTACTGTTACACCTGATCCTTGGAAAAGGAGGGGAAAGTTGATCTATTGTCAGTAGGGGAAGATTTTGAGTCAGACTGTACACTTTATTATAAAGTTTAGGATGATAGTAGAGAATGATATGCAATAGTTGAGAGTGAGAAACATTAGTTGAATGAAGGCAGCCTTCAATGGGGCAAGAATGAAGCTGGGAAGGTTTGACTGGAACGCCGATTTGGTCAGTAAAACATAAAGTGAACCATGGGCTCCCTGCAAAGAGGAGATGGCTTGGATCCAGTCGATGAATGGTCCCTCAAATAGGAAAAGAAGGATAAAAAATCCCAATGTTCCCTCGGTGACAGTGAAGAACAATAGATTTCGCATCGGATGGATAATCGAGTTGGGAACCAGGAGGAATGCTGGCGGTTCAGAGGGGAGATGGTAGAGCAGAGCGGAACTATGGGAAAACTGAGAGTCACCATACAACTGTCTCAGAATTTTCCTGTGGGCCCCTCATAATGAGCATGTTAAAAGATGGAGTAAGGCTGCATCGAAATTAGAAAGAGGATTTCTTCCTGGAAAAAGATCTCCGCAAGGAGTTAAGATGTACTTAGATGCGTTGTAGCTGCATGTTTGACTGAAACATTCAGGAGGCGATTGGATGATTTTTGATACAAAACAACTGTGAGGATGTGAATGAAGGAGAAGATCATTACTAAGCAAAGAGTTCAGTTGAATAGCTTGTGTAACCATGTTTGGCAATATGCCACCCTTCTGTGCCATGAGACGTCTGTGCTATTCAGTGTAGTGTTTTGAGAGTCCTCCAAATCCATAAATAGCCTGTCTTTGTAACCTCGTCGAACCTATGTGATACATTCTAATCTCTGCAACCTCCATCAGTCAATGTCACCCTCCTTATCTCTGTAACCCATATAGGCCATATAAACTTTCTTACCCTGGAATCCACCAGCCACGATAACTTTTCCTCTCTATAAAATATCTCTCAAGTCTTTACAGCTCTCCCCTTCTCTGCAACTACTCTGATCCATAGAAACCAAATCTTTGCAATCTCCTCGAATCCATACAACAATCAGCGTTAATGACCTTCTCCTGCCCTGACAGGTCGCAGTATCTCCATAAACTCCAGCCATTACAGTGTTCATTATGTCTCCAACGTTCTCCATCACCGACAACCCTGCCCACCTCTTTTCTTTGCTCCAGTCTCTACAATTTTCCCTGTTGTGTAACCTAATCCAATGCCTAACCAACCGTGTAACATCCTCTAGTCCCGATAGTGCCCCTGATTCTGTAACCATCTTCTGCCCCGACACAGCTCATTGTCTCTGCAACCTCCAGATTCTAAACCTGTCCCGATGAGAAATGTTCTTTATAGCACCTCTCCAATCTCCACAATCAACCTCCCGCTTCTGTCTTTGTTTTCCCCTCTTCCTACCCTAATCATCCTTTTATTCCTCACATACCTATCGAAAGCTTCAGGGTCCTCTTTTATTCTATTTGTTAAAGACTGCTCGTGTCCTCTCTTTGTTCATCTTAACTCTCTCTTTAAATCCTTCCTCGCTGATCTGCAACTCTCAATCGCCTCATCTGAACCATCTTGCCTCATCAACACACAAGCCTCCATCTTCTTCATAAGAAGAGATGCAATTTCTTTTGTTAACCTCGCTTCCCTTACCTTATGACTTCCTCCCTGTCTGACAGGGACTTACCTATCAATGACATGCAATATCTGTTCCTTAAACCCGCTCCATATTTCCATTGTCTGCACCCCCTGCATTTTTCTTCCCCATTCTATGCATCCTAATTCCTGCCTAATCGCATTATAATTGGCACTGCCCCAGCGATAACTCTTAATCTATGGCATGGACTTATCCCTTTCCATCGCGAAACTAAACGTAACTGAATTGTGGCCACTCTCTCCAAAGTGCTCACCTACAAGTAAATCAAACATCTGACCTGGTTCACTACCAATCACCAGATCCAATGTGGCCTCCACTCTTGTCGGCCCTTCGACATACAGTGTCAAGAAACCCTCCTGTACACATTGGACAAAAACTGATCCATCCCACGTACTTGAGTTATAGCATTTCGAGTCAATGTTGGGAAAGTTTAAGCCCCCATAATGACTACCCTGTTCCTTTCACTCATCGCCAGAATAATTTTGCTAAATGTCTCTTCCACCTCCCTGCAACTCTGTGGACGCCTATAAAAAAAAACTCCAAGCAGTGTGACCTCTCCTCTCCTGTTTCTAACCTCAAGCGAGACTACCTCATTAGACAAGTCCTCACTAAAATTCTCTCAGCCACCGTTATAATATCCTTGACTAACATGACATGCATGGACCCATTGCGGTGCTTCAAACTCCATGATGCAGCCACACTCTCTATGACAGACAGACTGAGTCTGGAACCTCCTCTGTCCTTAAGACCTTATGCACTGCCAGCGCCCCTCCATTTCCCCTTTGCACGTTCCCTTTCCAACCCACCCCACCTGCATCACTCCACAATTGGAATTGTCAAGGTCAGAAGTCTGTGCAATAGCCTCCCTAACCTTCTCTATCCTCCTTTAAGACGTATTTTAAAATCATTATCTTTAAGCAATGTTTTGATCATCCACCTTATTCAAGCACCTTAGGAGATTTGCCGTTTGTGAAAGATTCCATACAATACAAGTAGTTGTTGTTATTGCCGTACATTAGTGGAAACAGGAATGATGCATTCAAAATTCTAACAAGAAAGTCACTGATAGGCGTAGTGTGTAGGCCACCAAATAATGACATCACATTGGGATGGGCAATAAACAAAGAAATAACGAATGCCTGTAAAAATGGTATGGTTATTATCATGGGTGATTTTAATCTACATGTAGATTGGTTGAACCAGCTCAGCCAGGGTAGCCTTGAGAAGATCATTTAGTGTATTCATGATGGATTTCTTGAGTACTATAAAAAGGAACTACAAGGGAGCAAGCTATGCAAGATCTGGCCTTGTGCAATGAGACAGGAATAATTAATGACCTCAGAGTTAGGGATCCTCTTGGAAGAAGTGATCACTGTATGGTTGAATTTAGAATACTAATGGAAGATAAAATCTAATACCTAAGTCCTGTGCTTGAACACAGGAAACTACAACAGTTTGAGGGAGAACCTGAATAAAGTATACTGGAAACAAAGTTTTTATGGTGGGACAGTTGATAAGCAGAGGAAGATTTTCAAAGACATTTTACAAAATGCTCAGCAAAGGTATATTTCAGTGAAAAGGAACGACGATAAGAAAAAGCATACTCTGCAATGGGAATCGAAGGAAAGCATTCAAATTGAAGGAGAAGGCATACAAAGTGACCAAAAACAGCATGAAACTAGAAGTGAGAAAACATTACAGTTCAACAAAAAGCCACAGAAGAACTATAAAGAAACATAAGATAGAACATGATGAAAATAAACTAGCACAAACTATAAAGACAGAGAGCAAAACTTTATATAGATGTATATAACGAGAACAGAGTGGCTAAAGTAAATGTTGGTCCTTTGGAAAATGAGAAGGAACATCTAGTTATGGGATATCACAGCGGAGTATAATAATATCTTGCCAGTAATTAGCAAAGAGACAAAGGAAGGTGAGAATTTGGAAACTATCATTATGACACAACAACCAGTGTTGGACTGTTGGAGGTAATTGAACTAACGATAGAAAAGTCTCCTGATGCTGATGGAATGCATCCCAGAGTACTAAAAGAGATGCCGGAGAATAGCAAATGCACTGGCTGTATTTTTCCAAAATTCACTGGTGTCTGTGGCAGTCCCAGCAGATTGGGAAACAGCAAAAGTGACGGCACTGTTTTAAAAAGGAGGTGGACAAAAGATGGTGAATTATGCACCACTTAGATTATTCTCTGTGGTGGGAAAGATGCTTGGGCCTTTTATAAATGAAGAAATAGCAGAGAATCGCGATAGTAATTTTTCCATTGGACAGACACCGCATGAGCTCATGAACGGCAGGTCATGCTTGACAAATCTTTTGGAATTCTATGAAGACATTTCGAGCAAAGTGGATAACGGGGACCCAGTGGATGCGGTGTACCTGGATTTTCAAAAGGCCTTCAACAAGGTGCTGTGCAAGAGGCTGTTGCATAATATAAGGGTTCATGGCGTTAGGGGCAGAGTATAAGCACGGATAGAAGATTGGTTGACTAACAGGAAGCAAAGTGTGAGGTTAAATTAGTATTATTCTGACTGGCAATCAGTGACGAGTAGTGTGCCTCAGGGATCAGTGTTGGGACTGCAACTATTTAGAATTGATGCAGATGATTTGGTGTTGGGTGTGTCAAAGTTTGTATATGACACTAAGATGAGTAGCAGAACAAAGCGTGCGGAGGACTGTGAAACTTTGTATTGGAACATAGATTCATTGAGTGAGTGGGCAATGGTCAGGCAAATGGAACAGAACATTCATAAATGCAAAGTCATACTCTGGTTGGAGTAGCATTAAAAAGATATCATTACTTGAATTTTAAAACGGTGCACCATTTGCTATGCAGAGGCACCTGAGTATCATTCTGCATGCAGTTTGGTCACCAGGTACAACAATCAATTCAGAAGGCAAATGAAATGTTGTCCTTCATTGTTGATGGGATCGTGTTTAAAAACAGAGGGTATGTTCCAGCTGAAGTGGGTGTTGGTGACGCCACACCTGGAGTACTGTATGTACAGGCCATGAGATTTCAGATTGGGTTGGAGTACAGTTCTGATGCTATTGTTGGCCCACAGTGAGGCATAAGTTGCAGGGTCAAGAGGGCTGATTGTGTGGTTGTACTTTCCAGTGCATTGGTAGATGTAATGTGGTCCATCCAGTTTCATTCCTTTGTTGAGACTGAGAAGTGATTAATACAATGAGTGATTTGATGGGCCACTGTCAGGTTTCTTTCCCTCAAGGACACTGTCAATAGCAGAAAAACACCCCAGTGGTTCCATGGCAAACAGTAGATGCTTCATTCCAGTTATTTGTTTCTTGACTTCAGATCCACCCTCGACCGATGTGGGAGTCCAACCTGGACTTCAGCTGTATATATTAATATTCCTGATAAAAGTTAAATACGGCAGGTTTGTTCACTAATTTTTAGTATTACTATCACAGGTTTTGTTTATTTTTTATTTCCAAAACAATGTCCATTATCCTGTCTCTTCCATCCTCCCCTCCAACCGCAAGAGTGAGGAGCACATGGAGTTTCTCTGTCACTAAGATTGAGACAATCCAATCAGCTGCCTCTGTCGTTTCCCCCCTCCCACCAGCCCACCGAGCCAAACTGCCTCACAAGGGTGCTTCTCATTTTAGTCCTAAATTTGCATTTTCCTCTAGCCTCTTGTCAATCCTTATTAGAGCTCATCTTGATCCTTTACCATAGTCTAGGTAAAGCAGAGACATTCCAAATCTCTGTCTCCTCCTCCTGCTTGTCACCGCCCCACGCCCCCCCCCCCCACACCCCCACTCTCGCCAATTTACAGATATTGTTCCTTGTTATGTTTGTCTTTTCTGGTTATGCCCTTCTCTCCTATTCTGCTAAAAACTAATATTTAACCTCGCTATCGTTGAAGAATCCTACTCCATTTCCACTCTCCCTTTCCTTTCTGAATTCATTGTATTTGGTGTCCCTCCACGATCTAATCTTGGCACCATCTGTATCTCACCTCCATACTGGCAGGAGGTGACATCGTCCAAAAGCACCGTATAGGTTTCACATGTACACTGAGAATTCCCAGCTCTACTTCCATTGCTCCACTGTTACTTAGTTATCAAACTGCCATCCCACTTCAGTCGCCCCTTACCGTCCACCTCTGTTGCCCCTGCCAATCCCATCTCGGTCCACCCACCCCTGTCACATCTCTTTCACGCCGCTTCCCATCCCATCTTGTTTGCCCACCCCGTCCCATCTCAGTCACCCTACCCACTATCCCATCTCGGTCACCCCTCTTTCCGTCCCATTTTGGTCGCCCCACACCCCTTCCCATCTCGGTCACTCCCCTTTCCCGTCCCACATCAGTCGCCCCAAACCTGTCCCATCTTGGTCGCCCCTTCCCTCCCGTCCCCTGTTGCCCCCAACCTCCCCTCCTCTGTCGCACCCCTGTCACCTGTCGCCCCCTCAATCACGTTTTCTGTTCCCTCCCCGTCCCCGTCACCCCTTCCCTCCCATCCCTTGTCGCCTCCTCATCCCATCCACGTGGCTCCTCCTCTCCTGTTGACCCCTATCGCCTCCCTGTCCACTGTCACCCCTTCCCTCCTGCCCCATGTCACCTCGCCCTCCCATCCCCAGTCGCCTCCCCCTCCCATCCCCAGTCACCTTCCCCCTCCCGTCCCCAGTCACCTCCCCTTCCTGTCCCCAGTCACCTCCCCCTCCTGTCCCCAGTCACCTCCCCACTCTGGCCCCCAGTCACCTCCCCTCATGTCCCCTGTTGCCTCCCTCCTCCCCTCCATGTCGCCTCCCCTTCCCGTCCCCAGTCACCTCCCAACTCCCGTCCCCAGTCACCTCCCAACTCCGGTCACCAGTCGCCTCCTCCTCGTGTCCGCTGTTGCCTCCACCCTCCCATCCCTCTCACCTTCACCTCCCGTCCCCTGTCGCCTCCCCCTCCTGTTCCCTGTCTCCGCGTCCCCTCTCCCCCTTCCCCAGTCACTTCGCCCCTCCCATCCCCTGTCGCCTCCCCATCCCCAGTCGCCTCCCCCTCCCATCATCTGTCACCTTACCCCTCCCATCCCCTTTCACCTCACCCCTCCCGTCCCCTGTACTGTCCCCCTCCCTTCCACAGTCGCCTACCCCCTCCCATCCCCTATTGCCTCCCCCTCCCGTCCCCTGTCGTCTACCTCATCCCCTTCCCTATTGCCTCCTCCTTCCATCCCGTGTTGCCCATTCACTCTCATCCCCTGTCACCCATTCCCTCCCGTCCCCTGTCGCCTCCTCCTCCGTCCCCTTTCACCTCCCCCAACCATCACCTGTTGCATCCCGCCCCCATCCCCTGTCACCTCCCCCTCCCGTTCCGTGTTGCCTACCCCCTTCCGTCCCCTGTTGCCTCCCCGCTCCCGTCGCCAGACGCCTCGCCCCTTCCGTCCCCTCTCACCTCCCCCTCCTGCCCCTGTCACCCATTCCCTCCCGTCCCCTGTCGCCTACCCCCTCCCGTCCCCTTTCGCCTCCCCCAATCATCACCTGTTGCATCCCCCTCCTGTCCCCTGTCGCCTATCCCCTCCCGTCCCCTGTCGACTCCCACTCCCGTCACCTTCCCCTCCCGTCCCCTGTCACCCGTTCCCTCCAATCCGCTGTCGCCTCCCCATTCCCCTGTCGCCTCTCCCTCCCATCCCCTGTTGCCACCCCTTCCGTCCCCTGTTTCCTCCCCCCTCTCATCTCCTGTCGTCTCCCCCTCCCATCCCCAGTCGCCTCCCCTCTACCGTCCCCTGCCGCCCCTTCACTCCCGTCTCCTGTTGCCCATTCCCTCACGTCCCCTGTCGCCTCACCCCTCCTATCCCCTGTTGCCTCCCCCACCCCTCACCAGTCGCTTCCCCCTCCCATCCCCTGTCGCCTCTCCAGTTCTCTGTCGCCTACCCCTCCCATCCTCAGTCGCCTCTCCCTCCCGTCCCCAGTCGCCTCCCCCTCCCATCCCCAATCGCCTCCCCCTCCCGTGCCCTGTTGCCTCCCCCCTCTCGTCTCCTGTCGCCTCCCCCTCCCATCCCCTCTCGCTTCCACCCCCCTGTCACCTGTCGCCTCCCCAGCCCCCTTTTGCCTCCCCCTCCCATCCCGTGTCGCCTCCCCAGTCCCCTGTCGCCTCCCCTCTGTCCCCTGTCGCCACCTACCTCCCGTCCCCTGACGCCTCACCTCTCCCGTCCCCTGTCGCCTCCCCCTACTGCCCTCTGTCCCCTCCCCCCGTCCCCTGTCCCCTCCACCTCCCGTCCATCTCTGTCGCCTCCCCGTCCCATCTCTGTCGCCCCCGCCCCATCTCGGTCGCCTCCGCCCCATCTATGTCGCCTCCCCGCCCATTCTTTGTCGCCCCCATCCCTCCCATCTCTGTCGCCCCTTCCCTTCCATCTCTGTCGCACTTTCTTCCCACCTCTGTTCGCCACTTCCCTCCCACCTCTGTCGCCCCTTCCCTCCAAACTCAGTCACTCCTTCCCTCCCACCTCTGTTGCCCCATCCCTCCAACTTCTGTCGCCCCTTCCTTCCCACTTCTGTCACCACTTC
The DNA here is from genome assembly GCF_047496795.1 of Chiloscyllium punctatum. Taxonomy (NCBI): domain Eukaryota; kingdom Metazoa; phylum Chordata; class Chondrichthyes; order Orectolobiformes; family Hemiscylliidae; genus Chiloscyllium; species Chiloscyllium punctatum. The sequence goes on along the minus strand of NC_092759.1, from coordinate 46,014,967 downwards.
CCTCCCATCTCGGTCGGCCCTTCCCTCCCACTCTGTCGCCTCACCGTCCCATCTCTGTTATGCCCGCCCCATCTCTGTCGCCCCCCCGCCCATTCGCTATCGCCCCCATCCCACCCATCTCTGTCGCCCTTTCCCTTCAAACTCTGTCGCACCTTCTTCCCACCTCTGTCGCCACTTCCCTCCCACATCTGTCGCCTCATCCCTCCCAATTCTGTCGCCCATTCCCTCCCATATTAGTCGCCCCTTCCCTCCCATCTCGGTCGCCCCTTCCCTCCCATCTCTGTCGCCTCCCCGTCCTATCTCTGTCGCCCCTTCCCTCCCATCTCTGTCACCCCTTCCCTCCCATCTCTGTCGCCCCTTCGCTCCCACTCTTTTGCCCCTTGCCCACCCACTGTGGCATCTCTGTCGCCCCTTCCCCCCCACTGAACCATCTCTGTCGCCTCCCCCCACTGTGCCATCACTGTCGCCCCCCAACTGTGCCATCTCTGTCGCCCCCCCACTGTCCCATCTTGGTCGCCCCTTACCCCCCAGTCTCGGTCGCCCCTTCCCTCCCCATCTTGGTTGACCCTTCCCTCCGTCTCGGTCGCCCCTTCCCACCCCCCCCGATTCGGATGCCACATTGCCCCGTTTCGGTCGTTCCCTCCCGTCCCATTTTGGTCGCACTTTGTCCCCCCATCTTTGTCACCCCAACCGCTCCTTCACATCTTGGTCACCTACCCACAACCCATCTGGTCGCCCCTTCCCTCCCATCTCTGTCTCTACCACGTCCCATCTCGGTCGCCGCTTCCCTCCCATCTCGGTCGCCCCCACCACCCCCATCACATCTTCGTCACCTCTAACCCCCCCCCCTTTCCCAGTCGCCTCCTCGACCCCCATCCCATCTCGGTCACCCATCCCCCCCACCCCGTCCCATTTCTGTCGACCCTTTTCCCAAATCTCTCTCGCCCTCCCCACATCACTATGCACCCCCTGTCTCATCCTTGTCACCCCATCTCACCCGTCTCTGTCGCACCCCACTGTCCCACATCGGTCGCACTTTCCCACCCACCTCGGACGCCCCTGCATTTCCACCTCGGCTGCCCCTTGCCCCCCATCTTTGATGCAGCCCCTGTCCCATCTCTGTTGACCCTTCCCTCCTGCCTTGGTCGCATCCACCCTTCCCCCACTCCCCCATCTCGGTCGCCCCTCCCCCACCCATCTCCGTAGCCCCTCCCCCCCAAATCGTTCGCCCCTTCCCTCCCATCTCAGTCGCCACAGAATGGAGACAACCTGCCCAGCAAGCTGCATGCGTCTTTCACCCCCCTTGTCTTCTTGATGAGGCACTGCGGCAGCACGCAAAGAAAGAAAAGGAAGCAAATCCTGCTCTCTACATCTCACTGACTCTTGGATCATTCTGTCCCATGTGTCAAAGATCTGCCCATGTGTCAAAGTCACATGAAGTCCCAAGGTGGAAACTCATACAAACCCACATAGATTTCCCCCTGAACTGACTGCTGGCCTTCACAAGGGGTAGTATGTACAGTCATCCTGGGCCAGGAGGAGGGGATGGTGTGCATATTCAATCTGAACTGACAGTGATGGATTTTATAAACTTGTATTACAGGATACTACAGGTGTACATTCAGACAGTAATCTCAGTAGTTGTAATGCCAAACTCTGACAGAATTATTCAATTCATCAGGACCTTGTTATTCACATTGTGTTCCAGCTCATTTCTATTTGCTGCGTAAAAGTTCTCTCAATAGATCTCCTCCAAATCTTCAATGTGTGTCCTTTTATGATGAAATGTTGGGTGTAAGGTTGATCATCCTAATGTATATATTTTGTAAACCCCTCTCACCTCTCCCCTCAAGTTCCTTTGCTCCAAAGAGAACAATCTCAGTTTCCCCAAACCCCTGATTCCCCAATGTCTTTTTGCTCTCTATAAGGCACACATCAAGATTGTGTTGGAACGTTCTCCACTTGCCTGCATCAGTGCAGCCCCAACAATATTAAAGAACGTGAACATTCTCCAGGACAAAACACTGTGCGTGAGTGGTGACCCATCCACCACGTTCATCATTCTCTCTCCCCATCCCCGAGGCACAGTGGCATCACTGTGTAAAACGTAAAGTCAGCATTGTCCTACCGGACCATAGGGCTGTTCTCTCACTAGGGAGGGATGTCTGGTGGTCATATAACCTGAAGGTGACCACAGCCCAGGCAAGGGGAGCGGTTGAGAAGGAGAGTCCATCTTTTTTACTTGGATATTTTTAATGTGCATTATTTACTCTCATGTCCTGCAACTAAAATCCCCCATTCCTGAGCCATGAGTAAATCTCCTGTGCCCCCTCTCAAGAACCCTGCCATCCTTTCCAATGTGTGGGCGATCTCTGGTTTGCACAGACCCAACTGCTCTGTGTTCCTGTGGGTGATGTCATCATCGAGCAACAGTTGCACTAAACCTCACTGTCTGGAACGGTGAGAGACAGAGAAGTCCAAATAGCATTTAAGATGTACTGGGTTTATTTGCAATGCCACTACAGATACACTTTGTACCAAGCACTGGAAAATATACGAGTATAGTTAGGTGGTAACTTTCTTTATGTCACTGATCCGATAGACCAGAGTCTTTCTCTGTCCTCTAGAACACTGACATGCCTCATAGACGAATATGACAAATCAGGTCAGAGAAGGTGATGTAAGGTTAGATGAGACATAGAACGTAGAACATAGAACATAGAACAATACAGCGCAGTACAGGCCCTTTGGCCCTCGATGTTGCGCCGATCAAAGCCCTCCTAACCTACACTAACCCACTATCCTCCATATACCTATCCAATGCCCGCTTAAATACCCATAAAGAGGAAGAGTCCACCACTGCTACTGGCAGGGCATTCCATGAACTTACGACTCGCTGAGTGAAGAACCTACCCCTAACATCAGTCCTATATCTACCCCCCCCCTAATTTAAAGCTATGCCCCCTTGTCATAGCTGATTCCATACGTGGAAAAAGGTTCTCACTGTCAACCCTATCTAACCCCTTAATCATGATTGGTTGGCGATTTTTGGGAGGAAAGAGACGGAGAAGTTCAGGAGGAAATTCTGGAATTCGGGGCGCAGGAGTCTACTCGTGCGATCATCACGTGCTAAATAAAAATGGGATATGCTCAAGGCTGGAATTGAAACGCTTCGAGAGATTCGAGGAGATCAGAGAGAGGGAGGATAATAAGGCTGGAAGAGGTTAGAGTTCAGGAGGATTGTGAGGCTGGAGGATGTTAGAGATGTTTGTGATCGCAGAGATAATGTGGGTTTTGAGGCTGGAGAGGAACTTAGAGATAAGGAAGCGTTGTAAGGCTGGATGAGGTGACAGTGATAGAGTTGTGAAAATTGAGGAATTAACAGATAGCGAGAGTTAGTCATGGAGATGTGCGGATTAGAAACAGACCCTGTGATCCAACCAATCCATGTCGACCACCATTCCAAACTGAACTAATCTCACCTGCCTCCACTTGGACCACACCCATCCAAATAATGTAGCTGCCCAAATATCTTTTTCAGAGAATCCCATGTCCCTACTCGACATCCACCCTCGAATACTTCACCCAGCATACACATCCCTGAAGACCCTGTGCAATTTACCACGTCCAATTCACGTCACCTGCACATGTTTAGACTATGGGAGGAAACTGGAGCACCTGGAAGATGGCCATGCAGACACAGGGAGAACAAACAAGCCCCACAGATGCAGTCACCCCAGGCTGGAATCAAACCCAGGTCCCTGGCGCTGCGTGGTAGTAGTGATAACCACTGTGCCACTCTGAAGTTGTAATTGTATTCACAGCTACCACTTCGACTGGAAGTTCATTCCACACATGAACCACTTTGTATAAAAAAATGTAAAACTCCCGAACGTCTTTTTAAAGTCTTTCTCCTCTCACGTTAAAAGTATGTACGCAATCTTGAATCACGCACCCTCCTGGAACGGACACCTGCTGTTCATATTCCCAATAGCCCCCATGATCTTATAAACCTCAATTAGATCACCCCGCAGCCTGCTAAGCTCCAGTGAAAGAAGTCCCAGCCTATCCAGCCTCTGCTTATAATTGAGACCATCGGTTCCCATCAGCATCCTGGTAAATCTCTTCAGAACCCGCTCGAATTTAATAATATCCTTCCTATAGCGGCACAACCAGAACTGGGCACAGAATTCCAGAAGAGGCCTCCCCAACATCCTGTACAACCGCAATGTAACGTGTCAACTCCTGTACTCAAAGGTCTGAGCAAGGAAGGTATGAGTGCTAACCACCTTCTTAACCACCCTTTCTACATGTGGCACAGACTTCAAAGACTTCAGCCCCTCGGGTCTCTTTGTTCCATATCACTACTAGAGGTTCTACTTTTAACTAGTGCAAGTATGGCCCTCGTTTGTTTTATCAAGACGTAATATTTTGCATTTATTCCAATCCAAAAGTCCAAAAACTCCTGACCGTTAAAGACAGTAGGAGTATAATAAAGAGGGAAATCAAGAGGCAAAAAGGGGACATGAGATAGCTTTGGCAAATAGGGTTAAGGATAATCCAAAGGGATTTTATAAATACATTAAGAACAAGATGGTAACTAGAGAGAGAATAAAGCTTCACAAAGATCAGCAAGGCAGCCTGTATGGAGCGGCAGGAAATGGGGGAGATACTCACCCAGTATTTTGCATCAGTGTTTATTGTGGAGAATGACGTAGAAGATATAGAATGTGGGGAAATAGATGGTGCCATCTTGAAAATGACCATCTCACAGAGGCGGAGGTGCTGGGTGTCTTGTAATGCATAAAGCTTGGTAAATCCGCAGGACCTGATCAGCTGTACCCTAGAACTATTTGGGAATCTGGGAGTGTGACTGCTGGGCCCCTTGCTGAGATATTTATATCACTGATTGTCACAGATAAGATGCTGGAAGACTAGAGATTGGTTAACGTTATGTCACTATTTAAGAAAGGTGTTAAGGACAAGCCAGGGAACTGTCGGCCGGTGACCCTGAACATTGGAGGTGTGCAATTTGTTGGAGAGAATCCTGAGGGATAGGATGTACATGTATTTAGAAGAGCAAGGACTGATTAGCGATAGTCAGCATGAATTTGGGAGTGGGAAATCATGTCTCACAAACTTGAATCTTTTTGGAGAAAAAACGAAAAGGATAAATGAGGGCAAAGAGGTGAACATGATCCGTGGACTTCAGTGAGGCGTTCGAAAAGTTCCCTATGGGATTTTGGTTAGAAAGGTTAGATCTCAAGGAATACAGGGAGAACTAGTCATTTGGATAGAGAACTGGCTGAAATTGTGAAGACAGATGGTGGTGGTGGAGCGTTACTTTTCATTTTGGATGCCTGTGACCAGTGGAGTGCCACAAGGATCGGTGAAGGGTCCACTGCTTTCATCGTTTATATTTCATTGTTCAAATGGCCAAATGAGCTGAGAAGAGGCAGATGGAGTTTAATTTAGATAAATGAGACATGCTGCATTTTGGAAAAGCAAATCTCGCAGAACTCACACACATAATGGTAAATTCCAAGGTAGTGTTGCTGGAAAAGAGACCTTGCAGTACAGGTTCATATTTCCTTGAAAGTGGAGTTGCAGGTAGATAGGACATTGAAGAAAGCGTTTGGTACGTTTTCCTTTATTGGTCAGAGCATTGGGTATATGAGTTGGGACGTCATGTTGCATTTGTACAGGACGTTGCTTTGGCCACTTTTGGGATATTGTGGGCAATTCTGTTCTCTGCCTATCAGAAGGATGTCATGAAACTTGAAATGGTTCAAAAAAGTATTACAAGGATATTGCCATGGTTGGAGCGTTTGAGGAGTAGGAAGAGACCAAATAGGCTGGGGCATTTTTTCTCTGGAGCATCAGAGGCTGAGGAGTGACCTCCATGGAGGTTTATAAAATCATTAGCGACATGGATAGGATTAACAGACAAGGTATTTCTTATGATGAAGGGGAGTCCAGAAATAGAGGGCATAGGTTTAGAGTGAGAGGAGAAAGATATAAAAGGGAACTAAGGAGCAAAATTTTCACGCAGTGGGTGGTGCCTGTGTGGAATAAGCTGCCAGAAGAAGCAGTGGAGGCTGGTATAATTACTGCATTTTAAAGGCATCTGGATACTTGTAGGTATAGGAAGCATTTAGAGGGATCTTGACCAGGTGCTGGCAAAAGGGACAGATTAGGTTAGGATATCTGGTCGGTGTGGACAAATTTGACCGAAGGTTCTGTTTTGTGCTGTTCACCTGTGACTCACAGCTCAGTGGGTTTCAATCACTTAAAAGATAAATGTTAGTCTGTTTTAGTTAGTAAAGCTGCAACATTCAGTAGGCTGAGGATTTATTTATTTAAATACACATCTTATGATACATTTGATTAAGTTTTTTAAATATAAAAAAGTACTAATTTATGCTAGAGTATTGTTGTGTAAAGCAGTAAGACTGTGTCTTTGTCTGGGTCTGTGGAATGTTAAGATACAGAGATGGCCATTTGTACTGTGATGTGCTCTTCCTGTCGGATGTGGGAGATTAGGAAGAGGTTCAATGATCCTGATGATTATCTGCAGGAAGTGAGGATGTATGTCCTATAGGACTTAACCATCCGTGGCAGTTTCAGAAAGGTAGGAAAACTGCCGATCCAGTCAGGTAGATGGGTTAACTTTCGGAAAGGTCGGAGCGGAGGGCAAATAGCACGGGAGTCTCCTGTGGCTATCCCCATCTCAAACAAGTATACTGTTTCAGAAAGCATCGGTGGGTCACAGACTCTCAGGAGAATGTAGCACTGACAGCCAAGTTACTGGTACAGAGACTGGCTCCAATGTATTGAGAGATATATCAAGTTCCACGTGATCGATGGTGATAGTGGACTTTCTAGTCAGGGGCACAGACTGCTGTTTCTGCAGCTGACAGTGAGACATCAGAATGGGGTGGTGCCTACCCCTTGCCAGGATCAAGGATTTCTCACAAAGGGAGCAGAATATTCTCAAAAGGGAGAATAACCAGCGGGAGGACATTGTACATTTGTACCAATGACATAGGAAGAGAAAAGAATGAAGTCCTGATGAGGCAATACAGCAAATTAGACTGGAGGATAAAAAGTAGGTCCTCATGTGTAGTAACATCTGGATTACTCTCGGTCCCACATACCTGTGAGAGTAGGAATAGCAGGCTGGAGCAGACGAATGCGTGGCTAATGATCTGGTGCAGGGGAGAACGTTTCGCATTTTTAGATCATTGGAATCTCTGCTGGGGTATAATTGATGTGCATAAGAAGGATGGATTACATCTGAATTGGAAGGTGTCTAATATCCAGGCAGGGAGATTTGCTTGTGCTACTCGGGAGGCATTAAACCAATGAAGGAGTGGGGCAAAACATAAAGAGATAATGAGGAAACAGATATGCCTGAGGCTGGTACAGTTCAGAAGTTTGACAGTCAAGGCAGACAAGAGCAAGGCACAGAGAGAGGTAGGACTGACAAGTTACAATAGACAAAAGGTGTAGGAGTAGGCCATTCTGTTCCTGTCTTATCTCCGTAATGCTTGATTCAATTATCTTTAACAGCTCTATCCATCTCTTTCTTGAAAGTATCCAGAGACTTGGCCTCCACTGTCATCTGGGGCAGAGCATTCCATATGTCCACTACTCACTGGGTGAAGAAGTTCTTCCTCAACTCTTCTAAATGACATAAGCCCTAAACTGTGTCCTCTGGTTCTGGACTCACCTATCAGCGGAAGTGTGCTTCCTGCCTCCAGAGTGTCCAATTCGTTAATGATCTTATGCACCTCAATCAGATCCCCTCTCATCCTTCTAAGCTCAAGTGCATAGAAGCTCGGTCACTCCAATATTTCAACATATGATTGCCCCCCCATTCAGGGAATTGACCTCGTGAACCTAACCTGCACTCCCTCAATAGCCAGAATGTCCTTCCTCAAATTTGGAAACCAAAACTATACACAGTACTCCAGGTGCAGTCTCACCAGGGCCCTGTACAGCTGCAGAAGGACCTCTTTGGTCAACTGCTCAATTCCTCTTGTTATGAAGGCCAGCATACTGTTAACTTTCTTCACTGCCTGCTGTACCTGCATGCTTGCTTTCATTCACTGATGTCCAAGAACTCCTAGCTCTCGTTGTACTTCCTTTTTACCAAATGTGACTCCTTTTTAGACAGTAAACTTCCTTTCTGTACTTGCCACGAAAGTGGATAACCACACGTTTATCCACATTAAACTGCTTCTGTCATGCTTCCGTCTACTCACTTAGTCTGCCCAAGTTAACCTGTATTCTCATAACATCCTCCTCACATTTCTCCCTGCTGCCCAGCTTTGTGTCATCAACAAATTTGCTAATATTACTTTTAATACCTTCGTTTACATTATTGTAAACAGCTGCAGTCCCAGCACCGAATCTTGTTGTACCCCACTGGTCACCCTCTGTCATTCTGAAAGGGACCCATTCAGCGTTCAGCACTACTGATTGCTTCCTGTCAGCCAGCCGATTTTCAATCCAAGTCAGTATTTTGCCCTCAATCCCATGTGCCCAAACTTTGCTCACTAATCTCCTATGTGGGACAATATTAAAGAATCTGAAAATCCTGGTACACTACATCCACTGGATCTCCCTTGTCCATCTTTATAATTGCATCCTCAAAAATTTCCAGATTAGTCAAGCACGATTTCACCTTAGTAAATCCATGCTGACTCTGGTGAATCCTATCACCGCTATCCAAATGTTTCGTAATTTCATCTGTTATAATTGACTCCAGTATCTTTCACAGCAGTGACGTCAGGCTAACCGGTCTATAATTCCCTGTTTTCTCTCTCTTTCCTTTCTTCAGACGTTGGATAACATTAGACACCCTCCAATCCACAGGAACTGATCCTGAATCTACAGAACATCGGAAAATGATTACCAATGCGTCCACGATTTCTAAAGCCACCCCCTTATGTCCCTGGGATGCAGACCATCAGGTCCCAGGGACGTATCAGCCTTCAGACCTAACAGTCTATCCAACACAATTTCATGCCTAAAGTAAGTTCCCTTCAGGTCCTGCAGCCACTATAACATTGGGAGATTGCTTGTGTCTTCCCCAGTGAAGGCATATTCAACGTACCTATTTGACTCTTCTGCCATTGCCTTGTTCCCCACAATAAATTCACCCGTTTTTGTCTTCAAGAGCCCAATTTTAGTCTTAACCATTCTTTTTTTTTTCTTTTCATATACCTAAAAAAGCGTTTACTATCTTCCTTTATATTTTTGGTCAGTTTTCCTTTGTACCTCATTTTTTTCACAACGTATTGCTTTTTTTAGTTATCCTCGGTTGCTTTTTAAACTTTTCCCAGTCCTCCGGCTTGCCACTCATCTTTGCTATGTTATACTTATCTTTTATCTTTATACAGTCTTTACCTTCCTGCCTCGCCTGAGGATCTTTCTTCCTCTTTGGAGTGAACTGATCCTGCACTTCCTGCATAATATCCAGAAATACCTGCTATGTTGTTCCCCCGCCATCCCTGCTCGGGGATTGAACCATGGAACCTTGGCCATCTCCATAGTTCCCTTTGTTCAACTGCAATACTGACACTCCCGAATCTCCCTTCACTCTCTCAAATTGCCGATTAAACCTTACCATATTATTGTCACAGCCGATGAATGGCTCCTTTACTTTGACGTCCCAGATCAAATCCAGTTCGTTGCACAACACCAGATGCAGAATTGCCTACTCCCTGGTAGGTTCCAGTACAAACTGTTCTAAGAATCCATCTCGCAGACACTCCACAAACTCCCTTTCTTGGGGTCCAGTACCATCCTAATTCTCTCTGTCTACCTGTATGTTGAAATCCCCCATTACAACTGTAGTTATACCTTTGCAACGGGCCAATTTCAACTACTTATTCAAATTACACTCTACATCCAGGCTAGTGTTTGGGGGCCTGTAGATAACTCCATTAGGGTCTTTCTACCCTTAGATTTTCTCAGCTCTTTCGATACTAGCTCAACATCTCCTGATTCTGTGTCTCTCGGCCTCCCCCACCTCCCCCTCCTCGCAAGGGACTGAATATCATCCCTCACCAACAGGGCCATCCCACCCCATCTGCCCATCAGTCTGTCTTTTCGATAGCATGGCACTGCATTTATTTCAATGCAAGAGGCTTGACAGGGAAAGCAGATGAGCTTAGGATATGGTTTTGAACATGGAACTGGATATCGTGGGTATTACAGAAGCGTGGCTTAGAGATGGACAGGACTGGCAGCTTAATGTTCCAGGGTATAGATGCAAGAGGAAGGATAGAAAGGGGGACAAGAAAGGAGGTAGAGTGGTATTTTTGATTAGGGAATACATTATGGTAGTTCTTAGGGAGGATATTCATGGGAGTTCACCCAGTGAAGTTATTTGGGTGGAAATGGGAAATAAGAACATGATGATCACCTTCTTGGGGTTGTCTGCATGGGTTTCATCCGGGTGCTCTGGTTTCCTCCCACAGTCCAAAGAAGTGCTAGTTTGGTGGATTATCCAGGCTGAATTGTCCATAGTGTTCAGGGTTGCGCAGGTTATGTGGATTGGCGATGGGAAATGCAGTGTTACAGGGCTAGAATAGGAGTATATGAGGGTCAGTGTAAATGTAATTGGTGGAATGGCCTGTTTCCACACTGTCGGGATTCTCTGATAATTCTACTAGTTTTAAAATAGTTCGAGAAAATAATAGACCAGATCTAAAAGTTGGTGTTCTAAATTGGACAAAGGCGAATTTTGACGTACAAGGCAATAACTTTCAATATTTCTTTGCTATATCCAGGTAAAGGGACGGCTGCAAAGTGGCAACATAAGAACATAAGGAATATGAGCAGGGGTAAGCCGTCTGGCCCCTCAAGCCTGCTCTGCCATTCAATAAGATCAGGGCTAATTTTTTCATGGCCTCAGCTCCACTTTCCTGCGCTCTCACCATAACCCTTTTTTCCTTTCCTATTCAGAAATCTGCATTTAACCTTAAAGACATTCAAGTTGACAGCCTCAACTGCTTCAGTCAGCAGGGAATTCCACAGATTCACAACCCTTTACCTGAAGACTTTCCTCCTGAACTCATTCCTAAATCTGCTCCCCCTTATTATGACGCTATGCTCTCTGGTTTCACCCGTGCTCAGTGGAAGCAACCTCCCTGATTCTATCTTATCTAATGCCTTTATATTTTTAGTTTTTTTTTTCCTGTACAACCTCCCATTCTTCTAAATTCCAAAGAGTATAGTCCAAGTCTACTCAATCTCTCCTCATATGGCAACCCTATCAACTCCAGACTCAAACTAGTGAACCTCCTCTGCACTCCCTGCAGTGCCAGTACATCCCTGCTGAAGTTTGGGGACCAAACCTGTACACTGTATCCCCGGTGCGGCCTCACTAGCATCCTGTACAGCTGCAGCATAACCATCCCTCCACCAATGAAGGACAATATTCCCTTCACTGCCTTAATTACCAACTTCCGGTGGTTCTTGCACAAGGACACGCAAGTCCCTCTGCAAAGCAGCATGCTGCAGGTTTTCACCATTTCATCATCCAGTTTGCTGTTAGTCCGACCAAAATGAATGGCCTCATGTTTCCCAACATTACACTCAAACTGCCAGACAGTTACCCATTCACTTAACCTATCTGTATCCCTGTGCAGTCTGACAATGTCCACTGCACACATTTCTCTACCTCATCTTAGTGTCAAATGTGAACTGTGACACCGCACACTTGGTCGTCAACTCCAAAACATTTGTGTAAAGTGTAATTAGTTGTGGTGCCAACACTAACCCAAACACCCATTTATCCCCATTCTTTATTTTTGTTCATTAACCAAGCGTCTATCCTTGCTAATGCATTACCCATAATGCCGTGCAGCTTTTACCTTATGCGACAGCCTTTTGTGTGGCAACTTATCGAATGTCTTCGATAATACTGAAACCGGTTCCCCCTTGTTCAAAGCGCTTTTTGTGTCTTCAAATGACTCAAGGAAATGCATTAAACATGACCTGTCTTTCATGAATTTATGCTGTGTCTGCTCAATGGGACAATGTCTACCCAGATATCTTGCTACTACTTCCTTGAGAGATTCAAGAATTATCTCCACTGCAGAAGTTAAGCTAACAGGTCATTTTTGAAAATACTGGCATCACATTTGCAGCTTCCAATCTGTCAGAGCTGTTCCAGAATCCATCAAATTTTCGTGAATTATCACGAGTGTATGTGCTATCACCCACCGCCTCCCCGCCCCCACTCCCTGCCCGCCATCTCTTTTAGTTCCCGGGATGCATTCCATCAGGGCCAGGAGACCCATCTACCTTTAGGCTGTTATCTTTCCCAACAATACCTCCTTACTGAGAATGATTGCTTCTATGTCCTCATCTGCCATTGCCTGCGGCAATGAGGTTATGTAGACAGTATGTTCCTGTTAAGGCCAAGGCTCGTAGGTGTAGAGAATGCTGCCTGTCGAGAGAAATTGAGGGCCTGGTCAAGAAGATGAAGGAGGCATATGGCAGGTACAGCAGCTGGGTTTGTATGACTCCCTAGAGAAGTGTAGGGGCAGTAGGAGTATACGCAAGGTAAATCAGGAGAGCAAAAAGGGGGCATGCGATAGCTTCAGGAAATAGGTTTAAGGAGAATCCAAAGCGATTCTACAAATGCACTAAGGACAAATGAGTAACCAGGCAGAGAATTGGTACCCGCAAAAATCATCAAGGCTGTCTGTGGAACCGCAGGAGGTGGGACAGATTCTATATGAGATTCTTTTACTGAAAGAGGATGTGGCAACTAGAGTGTTTGGAGACATAAATAGTGATAACCTGGCAATTGTCCATATTACAGTGGAGGGGGTACAGGATGTCTTAAAGGTGGATAAATCACCTGGACCTGCTCAGGTGTAACCCAGAACTTTGTGGGATCCTAGGGATGTCTTTGCTGGACCCCTCGCTGAGATATCTCAGGTGAGCTGCTGGAAGATGGGCATCATTATTTGAGAAAGGTGGGAAGGAAAGGCCAGGGAACAATAGACCGGTGAGCCTGAAGTCGGTGGCAGAGAAGTTGTTGGAAGGGATTCTCAGGGACATGATTTACATGTAATTGGAAAGGCAAGAAATTATTAGGGAGAGGCAACATGGCTTTTTACATGAAAGGCACTAACTTGGACTTCAGGAAGACACAAGATTCTACCTAACGGACTGGTTAGCAAGTTCGACACTGCAGAATACAGGGAGAACCAGCTATTTGGATGCAGAATTTTCTAGAAGGTCATAGAGTCATAGAGATGTGTAACATGGAAACAGACCCTTCAGTCCATACCGTCCATGCCAACCACTTATCCCAACCCAATCTAGTCCAACCTGCCAGCACCCAGCCCATATCCATCCAAACCTTCCTATTCATATACCCATCCGGATGGATTTTCATTGTTACAATTTTACCAGACTCCACCACATCTTCTGGCAGCTCATTCTATACACGCAGCACCCCCTCATGAAAACGTCGCCCCTCAGGTCTCTTTCACATCTTTCCCTTCTCACCCTAAACCTATGCTGTTTAGTTCTGGAATTCCTCCACCCGAGGGAAAAAAAACGTTATGAATTTGTCCTATCCATGCGCCTCATCATTTTATATACCTCTATATGGTCACCCCTCAGCCTCCGACGCTCCAGGGAAAACAGCTCCAGGCTATTTAACTTTTCCCTATAGCTCAAATCCTCCAACCCTGGCAACAACCTTGTAAATCTTGTCTGAACCCTTTCCATTTCACAACATCTTTCCGATATGAAGGAGACTAGATTTGTTCGCAATATTGCAAAAGTGGCCTAACGAATGTCCTGCACAGCCTCAACATAACCTCTCAACTACTGTACTCAATACGCTGAGCACTAAAGGAAAGCATACCAAACACCACCTTCATTATCTTCTACGCCTTCATTATCCTCTCCATCTACAACTTCGCTGTCAAGGACCTCTGAACCACCACTCCAAGGTCTCTTTTTTCAGCAACACTCCTCAGGGCCTTACCATTAAGTGTATAAGTCCCTCTAAGAGTTGCTTCCCCAAAATGCAACATCTCATATTTACCGAAATTAAACTTCATCTTTCACTTGTCACCCTATTGGACCATCTGCTCAAGATCCCGCCGTATTCTGAGGTAACCTTCTTCGCTGTCCACTACACCTTCAATTTTTGTGTCATCTGCAAACTTACTGACTATACCTCCCATGTTCATATCCAAATGAATTAAGTAAATGACAAAAAAATAGTGGACTCAGCACCTGTCCTTGTGGCACTCCACTGGTCACAGGCCTCCAGTCTGAAAAACAACCGTCTACCACCACGCTCTGTCTTCTGCCTTTGAGCCAGTTCTGTATCCAAATGGCTAGTTCTCTCTGTATTCCATGAGTTCTAACCTTGCTAAGCAGTCAGGGTAATAGTTGAGGGTTGCTTTTCGGACTGGAAGCCTGTTTGAGAAATATGCTGTCAGGGTGGGCGCTGGGTCCACTACTTTTTGTCATTTATATCAATGATTTATTTGTTAATATAGGAGGTATATTTAGTAGGTTTCCAGGAGACACCAAAATTGGAGGCGTAATGGACAGTGAAGAAGATTACCTCAGTACAATGGAACTTCAGTCAATTGGGTAAGGAGTGGCAGATGGGTTGAATTTAGATAAATATTAAACCCATATGAGGTTCTGCATTTTGGAAAAGCAAATCAGGGCACTTAATGAGCAGGTCGTCCTGTGGAGTGTTGCTGAACAAAGAGACCTTGGAGTGCAGGTTCACACTTCCTCGAAAGTGGAATCTTAGGCAGGGTAGTGAAGAAGGTGTTTGGTGCACTTCCCTTTATTGGTCAGTGCATTGAGTATCGGAGTTGAAACACTATTTTGTGTCTGTACAGGGCATGGATTCAGCTACTTCTTGAATTCTGCTTTCAGTCCTGATCTCCCAGCTATAGGAATGATATTGTGAAACTTGAAAGGGTTCATAAAAGATGCACAAAGGTGTTGCCAGGATTGAGAGTTTGAGATATAGGGAGAGGCTGAATTGGCTGGGGCTGTTTTCCCTGGAGCATCGGATGCTGTGAGGTGACCTGTGTAATTGATACACTCGTGAGGGACATGGTTAGGTTGAACAGCCAGGGTCTTTTTCCCACGTTAGGTGGGTCCAAAAGCAGAGAGTACAGGCTTACGGTGTGAAGGACGAGATTTAAAATGGATCTAAGTGGCAAAGTTTTCAGGCTGAACGTGGTATGTGTATGGAATGAGCTGCCAGAGAAAGTGTGGAAGCTGGTACAGTTACAGCATTTAAAAGGCATCTGACTGGATATGTGATTAGGCAAGATTGAAAAGGATATGGGACAAGTACTGGCAAATGGGAAGAGATTAATTTAGGATATCTGGTCGGCATGGACAAGTTGGACCAAGGCGCCTATTTCTGTGCAATACATCTGTATGATACTAATAAATTAAAATTAAGATCTGTTTCTCTTTTATGGGGAGTTAGCAGAAGGTCAGAAAATTCTCCGTGGAGCTGAGAAGGTTAGGCAGTGATTTCAACCAGGAGCAGGTTTGTTTCCAGGATATTTAATTTACAGAGCGATAGAGTGAGAAAATATTAACATTGTCGCAATTTTTAGTAACTACCTTCAGGTAACTGACAAATAATGCAGGGTAAAATGTGAAGATTATTTTACTCAGTAGGTTCTGAGCAACTGGAACAGTTTGAAAGACAGCTGGATTCAGATTCAGTAGTTATTGTCAAAACAAATTTGAAATTTAACTTTTTTAAGGAAGGTTTTGGAGGGCTATATCCAAATGGGAGGTGAGTTATGACTGACTGGAACCATCTCCAGATGGAGAGAGTACATTCCCATTGAGCTGAATAGCCCCCAGCCCCTGTGCTCTCTGATACTGCCCCATTCAATGTGAATGATGAAACTCATCACTGGGCAGAGCCGTAGAGGTGTACAGCATGAAAACAAACCCTTTGGTTAAACTGGTCCATGCTGACCAGATATCCCACCCTAATCTAGTCCCATTTGCCAACACTTGGCACATATCGCTCTACACCCTTCCTATTCCTATACCCATCCAGATGCCAATTGGTAAAATTGTACCAACCTCCTCCACTTCCCGACAGAAGATTCCATATATGTACCAACCTCAGTGTGAAACATATTGCCCCTCTGATCCCTTTTAAATCCTTCCCCTCTCATCTTAAACCTATGCCCTCTCATTCTGGACTCCCTAAGCCCAGGGAAATGACCTTGTCTATTTAATCCCATCCATGCCCCTCATGATTTTATAAACCTTTGTGAGGTCACCCTTCAGCCTCTGATGCACATGGGAGGAGTCCATCAATCATGTCACAATGGGGCCTGGCTGATTGACACAGCTTCAGACCAATAGGAGAGTTGGCGTGATCCTCCAGCCAATGTGAGTGAATGAGGGGTGGGTCCAGCCGGCCAACACATGACCATGAGCTTTGCAGGCGCAGTGTCAGTGTGAGAGGGTCTCAGTGAGTGTGAATGGACTGGGAGAGAGATGCAGTTAGTGTGTAGTGGGACGGTTGATAAACACTGTTTTAGTCTGCTAGACCTGAATTAGATACTCCGGATAAATTAGAACCAAAAGAACTGAGGATTCTGTAAATCACACACAACAACCAGAAGGTACTGGAAATGCTCAGCAGATCTGGCAGCATCAGTGAAGAGAAATCAATTCACATTTTGGATCCGCTGACCCTTCCTCAGGAACTGATGTTACTGCGAAAGAAATGTCGGTTGATATGCAGAAGGTAGGGGTTAGGAAGTAAATGATAGGTGGGGATTGAGTCCAAAGAGAGATAGGAGCAGTTGGACAAAGGAGTGGATAACAACCTGGCTGGGGGAGGATGAACAGCTGTTTATGGGGACAGTTAGTGGCTAACCATAGGTACTGTGTAATAGCAGGCTATGTAATAAACAGTACTGGTATGTGGGGTAGAGGGTAAAGAAACTAGGACGTGGGAGAGTTTACGACATAAAGTTACTGAATACGCTGTTGAAGCCAAAGGATTTCACGGTCCCCGAGTGGGAGATGAGGTGTTGTTCTTCAAGCTTGTTTTGAAGTGTGGCGCTGGAAAAGCACAGCAGATCAGTCAGCACCCAAAGAACTGGAGACTCGACATATTGGGCATGTAAGCCCTTCATCAGAAATGTGGGTGGTGTGGGAAGAGGGCTGAGGGATAAATAGGGAGGGGTGTGTGGGGTTGGTTGGAAGGGACCTAGGATGGCAAGACGTAGATGTAGATGGGGGGAATGGTGAGAGGGTGGAATGGATAATTGGAAAGGAAGATGGACAGGTGGGAGAGTTCAAGAGGGTGGTGCGGAGTTGGAGGGTTGGAGCTGTGATACGGTGGGGCAGAGGAGATGTGGAAACCTTGATGCCGTGTGGTTGAAACCTCCCAAGGTGGAAGATGAGGTTTTCTTCCTCCAGGCGTCGGGTGGCTCGGATTTGGGGGTGGAGGACACCCAGGACTTGCATGTCCTTGCCGGCGTGGTGGCGGAGGAGGGGTAGCTGAAGTGGTTGGCCACAGGGCGGTGGGATTGTTTTGAGTATGTGTCCCAGAAATGTTCCCTGAAATAGTCCACAAGTTGGCGTCTTAACTCCCCAGTGTAGAGGAGACTATATCGAGAGCAAAGGACACAATAGGTGAGGTGTTTGGATGGGCAGGGAAATCTCTGGGAGGATCCTGTGGTGCCTTGGATGGAGATGAGGGGAAGGTGTGGGACCAGGTTTTACACCCCTTGCTGTGGCAAGTGAAGGTACTGGGAGTGGAGGATGGGTTGGTGAAGAGCATGGATCTAACGAGGAAGTCACAGAGGGCATGATAGGGTAGAGGAATGGGTCTGGGTGGGATAAACTTCGGAGCATGGGTGTGGAATTGTTGGGCCGAAGGTCCCGTTTCTACATTGTAGGGATTCTAACTTTCCCATTTGCCATCAGTTCTGAGGAAGGGTCACTGGACCCGTGATGACTCTTGGTGTGTTCAGGAGGAGGAAACGGGAAATGGGGGAGTGGCAGCAGAAACCGGATGAAAAGTATCAGTGTAGACTAGGAGGGTTTAGTTACACACTGTGCAGGTTATTAGTCTGGATTAGAAACTCTTGGTCCCACGTTTGCAACAAAGGGGAAGATGGCTTGGGCCTCGGGCAGTGAGAGGTTCTAGGTTATGGCCGCCATCTTTATTTGGGGCAAGGTATAGCAAGGCAAATGCGCGTGTCCTCTTCCTGGGTGGGGGCGGTTCAAAATGAAGAAGAGCATTTACACATCAAGCACATACCAAGAGAAGTGTTTGCCTTCACTATTCATCTTGCACTGACTGTGAGCTTTGTGTTGTGAATTCATTTCATAGGATATTAATTAAGAATAATTGAGGCCGGGATCTCAAAAACTAGCTTCTACAATCAGTGGAGGCATCAGGATCTGAATATCATTGGCATTGAAATGTGGAAGGAGAAAGGTTTGTCTGTTCTGTCTGTGGGAAAAAATCTCCAATATGTCTGTCAAACAAAAATCAGAAAGATGTTCAAGTTCATGTTTGGATCACCCTTGGTGTATGTGCTCAATCTGGGCCCTGCAGCTGTGGAACGAGGCATTGGCCTGAGAGGGAGCACAGATTTATCCAATTTACACCTCGTCTCTTTGCAGAACTGTCAGATTTAGCCCCAGTCACCCACTTAATGATATTAACCTGTATATTCCCTACTTCCAATTCCCTGCAAACTTCTCATTGAAATTCTTTGTGGACTCAAATTCCAGCACCATTTCAGGTGGAATGTTCCAGGTTCTGACAACTGTCTGGTCATTCAGAAATTGCTGAAGTCCATTTTGAGTCTGGGGTTACAAAGGGGCTGATTTGAAACATTAGATGCTGTTCCTGAGCTCCCATTGAGATGCATTTGAACAGTACAGGAGGCTGAGGGCCGTGAGGGTGTGAGCAGACAATGAAAATGACGAGGCTGCACTGTGAGTGCTGCTTGGCTCATTGAGAGTGTTTTGGAGCTGGGTGAAAATAGAGTGAGGTGAGACAGGCAGAAGCTGAAGCTGAAACTCAGTTTTACTTCAAGCCATTGAGAAATTCATAGTCACAATGGGAATAGCCAATTTGTCAGTGATACCTGCGGAGTATTTAAGTTATTAAGGTATGACGTGTCAGCTTAATTAAAATGTTTTTTATTATAATGGATACGTTTGAAGTGAAGGAAGGCAGCTCACTCATTTAAATTCTCTTAATGGGAGTAACTAGCTGAATCTAGAGAGATGTTGTGACAGGAATCCTCAGACCCGTGGTGTGCTCCTCTTGTACAATGTGGGAAGTAAGGGAGGCTTCCATTGTCCTCGATGGCTATGTGTGTGGGAAGTGTGTCCATCTGCAGATACTGGAAACTGCTTTTCAGACCTGGAGCTGAGAGTGGACTCACTGTGGAGCATCTGCAATACTGAGAAGGTTATGGACAGCATGTGTAGTGAGTTAGTCATACTGCAGATGAGGGTTACACAGGCAGAAAGGGAATGGGTGATCGTCAGATCAAGTAAAAGGCTCAGGAAGGGAGTGCAAGAGTCCCCAGTGGTTACCCCCTTCCCAAACAGATATTTTATACCGCTTGGGATTCTGTTATAGTGGGTTACGGGTGGGGTGGCCTGTCAGGGGAAATCAGCAACAGCCAGGTTCATGACACCACAAAGAGCTCTGCTGCACTGAACGGGAAGAATGAGAGTGGCAGGGCGATAGTGACAGGGGATCAAAAGTCAGGAGTACAGACAAGCACTTCTGTGGCAACAGTCATGAATCCAGGATGGGTATGTTACCTCCCTGGTGCCAAGATCCATGATATCATGGAGTGGCTGCAGGACATTCCGGAGCTGGAGGGTAAACAGCCAGTGGTGGTGGAACACACAGATACCAACGACATCGCTAAACAGAGGGATGAGGGCCTCAAAGCTGGATTTAGGAGATCAGAGATGCATTAAAATGTAGCTCCTGAAATATAATAATGCGAGACCTTCTCCCAGTGCCATGCACTAGTGAGAGCAGGAAAAAGAGGATACATCAGCTGGATGTGTGGCTGATGAAATGGTGTACCAGCGAAGGGTTTAGATTCTTCAGGCATTCGGACCGTTTCTGGGTTGGACCTGTACCAGCCTGACCGGTTACCCCTTGGCAGAGCTGGGAGAAATCTCCTGGTGGGTGTATTGCCAGCTCCATTGGTGAGGTTTTAACTAATCTGGCAGGGGGATGGGAACTAAAGTGTAGGCTTAGATGGGTCAGATTCAGGACAGGGAATGGGAGGTAGAATGTTAGCGATGTAGTCAGCGGCTCAGACAGCCAAAGGAAAGGTGGATTAAACGAGGATTGAGTCCCTCTTCATTCATCAGTCCTGCTATCCCAGGAATCAGAGTCTACAAAATCTGGAGCTGGACAGCTCTCTGACTCTAAGTGCTTCAGCAAAATTTTGGAAATCTGCAATAAAAACAAAATTTGCTGGAAATCCTCATCAGGTCTGGTAGCATCTGAAATGTTGACTGATGCAGGAAACACTGCAGCCTTGAAGAAGTGTTTAGATGATCACATCAGGCACTACAATATCGATTACACGCTGAGTGCCAGAACATGGGCTGAGAATAAATAGGTGCTTGATGATCAGCATGAATACGATGGGGCTGGAAAGTTGACGTTTCGGGTCAACGTTCCTGCTTCTCTGATGCTGCCTGACCTGCTGCACTTCCCCAGATCCACAATGTACAGACTCTGATTTCCAGGGGCTGCAGTCCTTGACTATCTCCACATCCCAGGACTCAGTCTGTTGATCCTCCTTAATTCTCTCTCAATAGCCAGGATAGCCTTCTTTGAGAAAGGGGAACAAAGAGAGACACAGTACTCCAGGTGTGGTCTCACCAAGGACATTCCAGAAAGGGATCCCTGCTCATGTAGTTGAATGCTCTCACTAGGAATGTCACATGTCATTTACATTCTCCACTGCTACCTAATCCTGCCTGCTTCCCAAAAGAGGGAATCACAGAGAAATACAGAATAAAATGGTGTCAGACTCTCTGGTATAAAACTGTTGAACACAATGCCCCCATTTTATCTGTACTGGTCGTCAAGCACACATGCCTGGTGTGGTCATCTAAACACTTATTCAAGGCTGCAATGTTTCCTGCATCTGTCACCTTTTCAGATGCTGCCAGACCTGCTGAGGATCTCCTGCACATTTTGTTTTTATTGCAGATTTCTACCATTTTGCTGAAGTACTTAGAGTCATACAGTTATACAGCATGGAAACAGACCCTTCAGTCCAACTCGTCCATATCAACCAGATATCCTACACTGATCCAGTCCCATTTGGGAGAGTCCGCCTGTATCACTCTGAATACTTTCTATTCATGTACCCCTCTGGACTCCTTTTAAATGTTGTAATCCTCCATGCATTCATTGCTCCTATGGCAGCTCATTCCATACACACAGCAACCTCCAAGTGAAATGTTTGCCCCAAAAATCCCTTTTAAATCTTTCCCCTCTCACCTTATACCAAATACCTTGTAGTTTTTAACTCCTCAACACTGGGTGGAAACAATGTTCTGGCTCTTCACCCTGTCTGTGCTCCTCTATAAGGTAACCCGTCAGTCTCTGGCGCTCCAGGGAAAAAAAACCAGCATATTCAGCCTCTCTCGTTAACTCCAAAATCCTAACAATAACCTTGTAGATATTTTCTGAAACATTTCATGTTTAGAAAAACAGCGTCATAGAGGTGTTTGGAATGGAAACATACACAGAATGGAAGCCCACTGAGACACACAGAGGGAGAATGTGCAAACACTACACAGAGAGTGGAATAGAACCCGGGTCCTTTTGTAGATCAGTGCACTGACCAATACAGGTCAGCGTCCCAAATGCAACCTTCAGCATCTGATCTCCCTGATACGCTACTTCCGAGGAACGATGCAATTGTTCTAACACAGCAGCAAGGTTGAGTTGTCGATCTATAAAATAACTGTGTACCCCCTCAACTTTGTTCATCTCCACCCTACTCTTCTCCCCCCCCCCCAAACATTGCAGGGGAAAGACCTTGTCTGTTTACCCTATCCCTGCCCTTCCTGAGTTTATAAACCTCCTCTAAGGTCACCCCTCAGCCTCTGACGCTCCAGGGAAAACAGAGTTATCAACCTGTCCCTGTATCTCAAATCCATCAATTCTGGTAACGTCCGTGTAATCCTATTCTGACGCCTTTCAAATTTCACAATATTGTTTTGATAGGAAGGAGACCAGAATTGCGCTGAATATTCCAAACGTGGTCGAACTAACGTCATTTGCAGACTCAATATGATCTCCCAACTCCTATACTCAATGCTCTGACCATTAAAGGAAAGCATAGTAAATGCCTTCTTCACGATCCTATCTACATGTGACTCCACTTTCAAGGAGCTATATACCTGCACTCCAAGTTTCTTTGTTCAGCAATACCCCCGAGGACCTTACCATTAAGTGGACAAGACCTGCGAAGATTTGCGCTAACAAAACGCAGCACCTCACATTTTTCTAAATTAAACTCCATCTGCCACTCCTCAGCCCATTCGCCCATCAGATTAAGGTCCCGTTGTACTCTGAGGTCATCCTCTTCACTGTCCACTACACCTCCAATTTTGGTGTCATCTGCAAAATTACTAATAGCTCCTATGTTCATATCCCAATCGTTTATATAAATGTCGAAAAGGAGTGGACCCAGCACCGATCCTTGTGACACTCCACTGGTCATAGGCGTGCAGTCTGAAAAGCAACCCTCCACCACGACCCTCTGCTTTCTACCTTTGAATCAGTTCTGTATCCAAATGGCTAGTTATTCCTGTATTCCGTGACATCTAACCTTGCTAACCAGTCTCCCCTGGCCGAACACCTTACTGAAGTCCATGTAGATCATGTCCACCACTCTGCCCTCATCAATCCTCTTTGTTCCTTCTTCAAAAAAAAACATTCTAGCCCTGGAAAACAGAACAGTACAGCACCGGAATAATCGGCCCACCATCTCTATTCCAAACTAATTCCACCTGACTGTACATGATCCAAATCCCTGCCAACCCTTGCCTGCTTATGTGTCTGCCCAAATGCCACTTGAATCTTTGTGATTGTTTCTGCCTTTACCATATCCCAGGAGAGTGCGTTGTAGTCACCTACCACCTTCTGCACAAGAAACCTGCCTGACACAACTCCCGTTCATGCAGCAACTGTCAAGAAAAATCATCTAATATTTCGGGTCCGGTCACACTTTGTCAGAAATGTTAACTCTGACTTCTCTTCCCAGATGCTACAGATCTGCTAAGCTTTTCCAGAATTTTTTTTTCTTTATGGTTTAAGCATCTGCAGTTGTTTCGGTTTTGGTATGTTTTCCTTTATTGGTCAGAGCATTGCGTATAGAGGAAGGGAGGTCATATTGCGACTGCACAGGGCATTGGTTAGCCAACGTTTGGAATTTTCCATGTAACTCTGGTCTCCTTCCTATCAAAACGGATATGCTCCAATCTGAAAGGGGTCAGAAAAGCATTGCAAGGTTTTGAGGATTTGAGCGACAGGAAGAGGCTGAATAGGCTGTTTCCCCTGAAGCGTCAGAGGCTGATGGGTAATCTTATAGAGATTTATAAAATCAGGAGGGGCGTTGATAGGGTAAATAGACAAGGTATTTTCATGTGGTGGGGAGTCCAGAACTACGGGACAAGGAGGGTGGCAGGGACAGTGGGGAGAATGGGGGTCAAGGGGGAGACAGGGGAGTACGGTTGGAGGGTGGACAGAGGGGCTGGACGGGACAGACAAAGAGGAGGCGGGGGGACAGAGGGGTGCAGGTGGTCTGAGGAGGCAGACAGCGAGGGGGCTATCGGGAATATGGGGGTAGACAGGGGGCAACAGAGTGGGAGAGGCGGGATGGAGAGTTATTTTATAGATCTCTACCTCAAAACTGTTCCTGTTTTCTCGCCGTCCCCTGCAATCCCTCTGAAGGTCTAGGAATAACTGCATAGTTTCTGCAAAGTAGAGTTTCAGGGAGATCGGAGTTGAACGTGGCATTTGGAACGCTGACATTTATTGGTCGGGGCACTGATCAGTAAAGGGACTCTGGTTCAATTCCATTTTCTGTGTGGTGTTTGCACACTCACCCTGTGTGTCTGCATGGACATTCTCTGGGTGCTCTGGTTTCCTCCCACAATCCAAAGATGTGCGTGTTAGGTGGATTAGCTGTGGAAAATGCTCGGTTACATGGAAGCTGTTCGATGGTTTGTAAGATCTCATGGGCCGAATGGCCTCTTTCAATACTGTAGGGATTCAGTCACTGAGTACAGGAGGTCATGTTGTACATGCATAGGGCACTGGTGAGGCCAACTTTAGAATAATGCATTCAATTGTATTCTTCCTGATTTCGGAAAGATGTCACAAGTCTAGGACTCAACCTCATGATGGTAAATTCCTGGGAAGTGTTGACAAGCAAGTAGACCTTAGAGTGTGGATTGATTGTTACATGAAAGTAGGGTTGAAGGTAGACAAGTCAGTGTTGGCGGTGTTCGGTATGCCAGCTGTTATTGAGCAGTGTACTGAGTATAACTGTTGGGAGATCATGTTTTGATTGTTCACTTTATTGGCTCGGCCAATTTTAGAATGCCATCAAATAGAGGAAAGCAGACTAACTACCTTCTTCACTATCCTATCTACTTGTGACTCTACTTTCAAGGATTCCAAGTTCTCTGTGTTTTTCGCAACACTCCCCAGGACCTTACCCTTACGTGTATCAGTCCTGCTAAAATTTGCTTTTCCAAAACGCAGCACCTCACATTTATCTAAATTAAACTAAATCTGCCACTCAGCCCATTTGCCCAGCTGATCAAGATCCCGTTGTACTCTGAGGTAATCTTTTTCACTGTCCACTACACCAACACTTTTGGTGTCATCTGCAAACTTACTAAGTGTACCTCTTATGTTCATATCCAAATCATTGATATAAATGACGAAAAGGAGTGGGTCCAGCACCGATCCTTGTGACAGTCCACTGGCCACAGGCCTCCAGCCTGAAAAGCATCCATCCGCTACCACCCTTTGTCTTCTGACTTTGAGCCAATTCTGTATTAAAATGGCTAGTTGTCCTGTATTCTAAGATCTAATCGTGCTACCCAGACTCCCATGAGGAACTTTGTCGAATGCCTTACTGAAGTTCAGACAGATCATGTCCACCGCTCTGCCCTCATCAATCCTCTCTGTTACTTCTTCAGAAAACTCAATTAACTTCATGAGACATGATCTCGCACGCACAATGTTGTTATTAATAACCAGGACTTAATTCTGTTCATTGGGGTCTGCATCGCCCAGTTATAGGTGTTAATATTATGGATAAAGTTCAAGTGCACCAGCCTTGTGTTGGCGACTGAGTAATGAGTCTTGTTAATAACACCAACACAAGTGAGTTCCGATAGAAAGGCAGTCCCTATATCCCTAACCCGCTCCCATCTACTCTGTCTCCTACATCCTCACCGTAGACAGTAAGTGGGAGGAACTCATAGACTTTCTATGTGAGTGAGATTGAGAGCATCTTCCCTTCTTTCCGCTAGCCCACCAAGAAATGGTGGTAGTTTCCTTACCTCTGGACAAAGAAAATCGGGTTCAGAGTTGAGTAACAGCTGAAAAGGCTGATTAGAAAACATGTCCCAGCTACCAGGCCATACATCTCCCAGCTGTCCCTGCCTGAGCCTCCAAACAGAACCTTCCTGGAGTTTCTCTCCTGTCAGACTCTCCCATTGCTCAGGATACGTCCTGTTGCTGCACAAATCCTGTCACTCACTGACCTGTCCATTCCCTCGTGTTCTCCACAATCATTCATTGTTTACACTCCCATTGTCCCAGGTCTCCAGCCCCGCCGCCTCCACCCAATTGGGCAGCAGTTGCTGTCAATCACACAGGCCCCTGTGTGATCTGAAGCATATGCTGTAGGAGGGGAGACCAGTGCACGGGCGCAGTGCTGGCCAATTGTTGGCATATGAGCAGGGCGGGTCAGTGCCAGCGAGGGAGGCTGTAGGTGTTTGGTATTAATCTGTCCTGGGCAGCTCCCTCCCTTCCTCCTCTGGGAAGAGGACCCAGGGGAATGGACCTTCTCATGGTATCGTGACAAGTGGTCAAAGTATCAGTGGGGGAGCATTTTGCACGAAGTTATCAGAACTCTTGTGAAGATTCAGGAATGTTATGGAAAGAGACAAGGATCGGCCGGCAATTAGAGTTATAATTTGGTTCATTTTAGGTCAACCAGATATGATTAGGTCAGAGTGTGCAGGAAGCAATGTGTGCAGGATGATTCTAATCAGAGGATGGGGGTGAGGAAAATAAAAGTTTTCACATTGATTTTTTTCCTCAATGTGGTTCTGACCAGGAAGGAAACCCTGGGAGGTGGGGCTGGGAGCAGAGCGGGGAGGATTTACCAACACCCGGTAGGCGCTGAATCAGACTCATTGATTTGGCTTTTAATCTGTAGACAGGAGCTGGAAAACTAAATTCAAAGAGAGAAGAGAGAGTGTGAGAACTGGGTGTGGAGGAAAGAAGTAAGGAGATCGGTTTGGATTTCAGTTCATGGAAGAAAGAAGTTGTGAGACAGATGTAAAGCTTTGCCAGAACAAGGAAACTGCATTTAATACTATAATTGTCTTACGCATCCTGTAATAACAATGGTGACTTGTTTTCTTTTTGCTGGGTACTGAAAGGGTGGATTTGCAGTTGCACAATTGAACTTCATTTTCAGACCTGTTATTCAGGTCGGCATGAACCAAATAAATATCATTGGCCTTTTCATGTGGAAGGAAAGGTGTGCATTCTGTCCGTGAGCGAATATTTCAAATATCAGTGTGACTGGAAACATTATTGAGACAAAGCCAAGTCCATGTTAGTGTGGTGACTGTGGAGAGAGATATCGTTTATTTTAAATGTCTCGAAAAACATGGTACATTTCCCAGGAACAATTAAGACACAGATTTGTTTTGTATGCGGACATGTCGTTAATTAATCATACAACCAGAATGACAAAAGAATACCCGCATAATGGAACAAAAGATGAAAATAGGATTGTTGTAAAGAAATTAATTCTTGATCATGGCTTGTAATCCATTGGCGTTGGAACGTCGGTTCCAGCGCAGTCAGGAAACACTGGAAATGTGTTGAATGCAATGTAGGTTTGGGTTATTAAACTGTAAAAAGTGCAGAAGAAACTTGCAAGGTTGTTTCCAGTGCTAAAGAGTTGGAGTTATAAGGAGAAGTTGGACAATCGATGAATGTTTATTTTAAAGCAGAAGAAACCGAGGGGAGGTCTTTTATAGAAGTGTATAAGATGATGAGAGGCATGGGTATGGTGAATGCATTCAGTCTTTTTCCCAGGGAATCAAGGACTGGAGGGCATCAGTTTAAGGTTAGCGGAGAAAGAATAAAAGGGAATCTGAGGGTGGTACATGTATGGAATGAGCTGCCATTGGAAGTGGTGGAGGCAAGTTCGTTCACAACATTAAAAAAGGCATTTGGACAACTACATAGATGGCAAACGTCAGAGGCAGATGGGCCAAGGGAAATGGGGTTAGCATGGATGGACATTTTCGTCAGCATGGGCCAGTTTGGGCCAAATGGCTTGTCTCTGCTGTAGGATGCTCTGACTCTAAGTGGATTCACTATTTCTCCCGCTATCTCTGGGAGTACCCAGGGATGTATTCCATCTGGGCAAGGAGACCTGTCTACCTTTAGCACCATTAGCTTGGCCAGCTCCAACTCTCTCGTCATAAGGGTTTGTTTCTTGGTCCTGACCTTCCTCAGTCTCCTTATCAATTACTGGCATGTTCTTCATATCCTCCACTGTGAAGACTCACTGCTGTGTACTCATATTCCCAAACCCTGCTGGATAGGAATAACTCTGAGAGGTCTTCGTTGAGTTTTTCATTGATGAGACATGGCAGTTACATGTATAGTGTATATGCAAAATACCTCCAGGTAGTATCATGTAACTGTCTGACGTATGGCTCTCATTCTTATACCTTTGTGATTTGTGGTTTTCAATGGAGGCTGTCTATCAGGATTATCTCCATGGAAACAGCAGTTAAAAAGTGGAATTCGGTTCAGCACTTTGTGGTTAAACCACACACCGCTCCCCCACACACCTGGGGCTCACTCAAGTACCTGACAGATGCTTTAGGTTCAGTGGGGCTGTCTGTCAGGGTTCTGATGTGGCTGAGCCGGTGTTGAGGAGGCGTGGATAAAGTTAAAAATCACAAAACACCAGGTTCGAACCCAACAGGTTTATTTGGAAGTACAAGCTTTTGGAGTGTGCTGTGATTTTTAGCTTTATCAGGATTATCTCTATTGTAACAGTAAAGTGCTTCAACAATTACAGGCCATATGTTCCCCATACAATAGTTTCCCCACTAGTAGTGTAAACTGCTATTCCAGCCCTGGGGATAGCTACTAATCACTTTCTTTACTCCCAATCCCATCCTGCTTTCTGTTGATCTTTTTACGTTTTTCCAATCTCCTTGTTTCTCGCTGCTCTTTGCCAATTTGTATGCCTTTTCTTTCAATTTGTTAGACTCCCTTATTTCCGGAGACACCCATGGCAGGTTACTCATTTTCCGACGTTTTTTCTTTTTCACTGATACATATGTTTTTCTTAATACTTTGAAAAATTGCTTTGATGTTCCGCCACTGTCCGTCCTTTGCTCCAAGTCGATATTAGCCAACTGCTCCCTCATCCTATTGTAGTCTTCCTTGTTTAAGCACAGGATCTTGGGACTGGATTTAATCTTCCAGCTTTCCATTTCTATTCTAAATTCCACATTACTTATGATAAGTCTTTTGTCAGATTATGAGGTGAGGTGATGTTTTCTGTTTCTTTTGGTTTTCATTATCAGTGACCTTGGCTTTGTAATAAAGTACAGGATAGATATTGTCAACAGATTATTCTGGACGCTGTGAATGCACTACACAGACTAAAAGTCTGTCTCCCCTGGTTTAAATGTGCAAAATCATTATCTCCTATAAGTTTCCTCACTATCTAAGTTTGGAATGCTAATCCACCTGACTATCCTGCTGTTTCCGAAAATCTCCTTTGGTGAAGGTGGTGAGTATTGGATTCAGCTTTCCAGTTATTACCGTAAGAAGATAAGCCCTGGGCACAGGAGAGGCAATGCAGCCCTTCGAACCAGTTCCACCATTTAACAACATGATGACAGAGCTCACCTCGGTCTCAGCTGGATTTTCCCGCCTGCTGTCTCTCACAATTCAACTCATTGCTAATTTAAAAATCTGTATCTCTTCATTAAATTTGCTCATTGTCCTGGCATCCACCGAAATTTGAATAGCGAATTCCTTGGATTCTGAACACATTAACATAAGCACATTCTTCTTTATGAGAATAGAATAGAGTCCCTATATGCAGAGAGAGGGTATTCATCCATTGAGTCCACACCAACCCTATAATGTGCATCCCATTCAGACCCATCCATTCCCTGTAACCCTGCGTTTCCCGTGACTAATTGCCTAACCAGCACATGCAAGGAAACTGGGCAATTTTGCTTGGCCAATCTACCTAACCTGCACGTCTTTGGACTGTGGGTGGAAACTGAAGCACCCAGAGGAAACCCACGCAGACACAGGGAGAACGTGTAAACTCCACACAGTCGCATAAGGCTGGAATCAAACCCGGGTCCCTGACGCGGCGAAGCAGCAGTGCTAACCACTCAGCTACCACTACATTAAATGTGCTCCTTCTTATTAACCTCTCTATCTCCCAGTTGGCTGAATCTATATTCCTCACGTCAGAAACCAGGTTGTGGAAACGGATGTCTCAGTGAAAACCAATGACAGCCCACATGTCCTGTGTGTCTGAATGGGGGTTTGATGCACAACACCCTCCAGCCCACACTTTTCATTCACTTTCCAGAGACAGGGCTCCAATAGCTTCCTGGGGTCTACAACTCCCACAATCCCTGAGGCAGGGACCACACGTGTGTGGGGAAACCCGACAGTGTCATGTACAGAATGTGGGCAGGTTTTGGAGCATGTGCTTTGGGGAAACAAGCGTAAAGTATTTCACACTGTGATTGGCTGGAGGAATAACCCATTCTGAAGGTTCCTCTTCTGTCCAGGATCTGCCACATCCTATTCTGTTTCCTTTTATTTCATTCTTATGTTACATTATTGACTTGCAGCAACTGAAGGGAAAGGAAGTGAACCCAGAAAGGGTGCAGAGTCTAACCAGGGACGGGAAGTGGTGGCATTGATCCGTTTATGAGGAACTCCATGAGAATGAGGAGGGTGTACATTAGGGGTAGCAGAGTCAGAATGGTTGGAGAGAGTAAGTGGGCTGGAGGGTTAGAGCTTTAGGGGAAAAAAAGAGAAAAAAGATATTCCAGCGAAACTAGAATTGTCTGTTCTGAATTTCTAATCTGTACGTATTTATTTATACAGGTTGCTAGATGGTGAAGATTCACAGACTGAAATTTCAAAATCATGGACAGATCGTGATTAAGCTAATCAGCATTTGACAAACCAAAGAGAGTCAATCGGCCAAAATCCTCCCAGTATTGTCGGTCTATCTGCGCCAAATGGACTGCTAATGGTACAAGACAGCAGCTCACTACCATCTTCTCAAGAGTAACTAGAGATGGGGAATAACGGCAGACTGAGCCAGTGATGCCCATATCCTGGAAATGATTTCTATCTCTATTTACTGAAACCCGGTTGATTTTACTACAGGATGATGGCGGACACTGAGTGCATCCTCCAGTAGGCAGCACCATCACATTACCCCTGCCTACACCCACACAGTAACACAGCAACGTCACTGGAACAAACGGCAGTGAAACTAAAGGAGGACTTCAATATAGGTCTTAGAGGTAAAGGCATCAAAGGGGATTGGAGCACAGTAGGAACAGGAGACTGAGCTGGATGGTCAGCTGTTTCCCATTGAATGATAGCGCAGGATCGAAAGGCCGAATGCCCCCTCCTTCCCCTATCTCCCAGGTATGTATATAGTCATGGAGCCCGGGTAGGAAGAAGTGGGCAGAGCATGGATTCTCCAGGAGATTGCACTTCCTCATCAGTTTTCAGTGAGTGATGATTTGGTGGATTTTATTTAACTTTTGTCTTTAACACAAGGTTTACGAATTTGGTTTTAAAATGTTGTAGATATTTATTCCACAAGAAATAAAACTAAATGAAAATAAATGAAACTATCTGAATATAACAGTTTTTAAAACTTTCAAACGCCCTGTAAAGCAAAATCCTGTCTATTCCCGGACACCATCACTTTCCAGTTACTCAAACTCCAGGGAAATATTCCCTCCCTGTCTGAACCTTTTGTTTGATTTAATTGCTTTTCAGTTGTCGGTTTGTGAGCTGTGACGTGTTAATTTTTTCCCCCATTTCTCCTACCCAGAAGTATTATCACACACAGCTGAACAACTGTCCCACCACCAAAATCTCCATTACGCCATTTTGTTTTTGTTAATGTATAAACACCAACAGTAAACCACCTGCATAACCAAAGAAATCCCATTATGGGCAAAGCAAGTGACACAGTGGGAAAGGACTAAATCAAAATATAGTTGCGGGGAGGGGGCAGTGGTGGAGATAAAGCACTGTATCCCCTGCGGTGCCCCCCTCTATCTAAAGGTGTCGAGAGCATTGATACATACCACATGTTCATTCTCTAAGGACTCCCTGCTGTGTAGCCTTTATCCTCAATCATAGAATAGAATCCCTATAGTGTGGAAGGAGAGGATTGGCCCATCAGATCCCGCCGACTATCCGAAGAACATCCCACTCAGAGCACTCCATCCCTGTGACACTGCATTTCCCATGGCTGATCCACCTAGTCTGCACAATCCTGGACATTGGGCAATTTAGTACGACCGATCCACTTAACCACATCTTTGGACTGTGGGAGGAAACCAGAGCACCTGGAGGGGGCCCACACTATTATAGGGGAATGTGCAAACTCCATACAGGCCGTTGACCAAGGTTGGACTCAAACATTGTACCTGGTCCTGTGAAGCGGCAGTGCTACCATCACAATTGAAATCAAAACAGATAATCCCTGTTCATTCTCACATTGCTGTTTGTGGAGACTAATTGCTCAGAGAGACATCCTGAGGTTCAGAAAGTAGTGATTATAAATTTAGTCAGCACCAGCCCAGTTAATGTGATTAACTAACCCAACATCAATACTCCAACAGTGTCATCATGTACAAGGTCCAGTTCTGACTCTGATGGACAGTAACTGCAGAATCAGAATCCTGCAGTGATGTGGGAAGTCTACCCCACACGGAGCAGGGGGATGACCACTTCCCTGTGTCCACTCACTGGTCTCTCAGTCGTGGTGAAGTCTCAGCAAATCCCTTGTCACACAGAGAGGGAAACAGCTCCTACCCAGTGTGAACCCGCTGGGGTCCCAGTCGGCGGGAGGAATCACTGAATCCCTTCTCACACACTGAGCATCTGAATGGCTTCTCCCCTGTGTGGACCCGCTGGTGTTTCAGCAGATCAGAGGACTGAGTGAATCCTTTCCCACACACTGAGCATCTGAATGGCCTTTCCCTGGTGGGAATGCACTGATCTCTCCGCAGGTGAGAGATTTGAATGAATCCTTTCTCATACATAGAGCAGGTGAAGTGTCTCATTCCTCTGTGCCCTCTCTGTTGCCACAGCAGATTGTCAGATCGAATAAATCCCTTCCCATTGGTGGGGCGGGTGACTGGTCTCTCCCCAGTGTGACTGTGCATGTGTGTGTCCCGCTGGGAGGGGTAACTGATTCCTTCCCACAGTCCCCACATTTACACAGCCTCACCCTGGTCCCGTCATATTGGTGTCTTCCCATATCACATGACCGGTTAAATCCTCGATCACAGGCACAACATGGGAATGGTTTCTCTGGGCTGGGATTGCTGTTTTCCCCTTCTGAAATAATCAGGACCTGCGGAATTGGGTGACTCTTTGATCGATTTAAAGTCTAAATTTCCCATCTGTGAACCCTTTCACTTTAAAACAGGTTTATCTCTGTCATTATTGCAGTAAAATTGCAGGGGGAATTGAGAGCAGTTTCTCACTAACTATATTATTCATTTCTGCTCAGGATCCGATTTACCTGCCCCCAGGTTAACATCAGTCTCTCTCTCACTCACACACAATGTCTCTATCCCTTTAAACGACAACAGCAGAGAGGGACAGTGTTTCTGTAAACAGCCAGCCTCTGCACATTATCCACTGACTCAAATGAGCAGCCCTGACCTGTGGACACAAAGATACCCATGCCACCCGGAAGTCAAGGCAATTGGGGGACTGCAGGAAAGGATGCAGAGGTGTAAACTCACTTGCTCAGTCACACTACAGGCAGGCCCTCCACCATTCACCTATGCGAGAAGTAATCACTCAGGAAACCAAACTGCAGAGTCACCAGCAAGTTTACAAATGACAGCAGGGGTTCAATTCTGCTGTGACTGCAGCTGTTAATCCCAACCTGCAATGAACCATGCTTAGACATCTATTTCCAGTCGAGTTCCACCATTTTCTGATGTTTTTCAAAATTTGAACTTATTTCTCGGAGTCATAATTTAGAAGTTTCAATGCGATGCAACAATTGGATGAGTAGTTGACTATGACGAAGATTTCCAGGGACAGGACAAATGTATCAAAAAGGTGGAAAGCGAAAATGATAAATGGAATTGAATGCAGCGTAATGAGTGGTAATGAATTTGGGAAGAGGAAGCAATAACAGTGAGGACTCTGAGTGGTTTGAAACCACAAAGCGATGTTGGAATGGACATTCACATATCACTGAAGATCGTTGGACAGCAAGGTCAGTTGGTCGGGAGGGCTTTTGGATATGTTCTGTTGCTGAACATAGGCTGGGCATGATTCTGGAACTTTAGAAACCGCCAGTTGAGGAAAAATTTAAATGGCTGAGCACAAGTCTGGTCACTACTGTCATCAACATTTTTTAAAATTGTAAGATAAAAGGTGGAGAGCTGAAGTAGGTCACTTTTCCCATCAAGTCCAGTTCACAAATCAATATGTTTATCACTGATACCTCTCTACACGTCATGGTGGAATGTGCCGTTGAGGGTAACTTGCAAATGATGGCGTTTCCATGCATCTTCCCAACTTGTCTTTGACGTCGGTACAGTTGTTGATCTTTGAAGGTTCTGTCAACAAAGCCTGGATGAGTGACACCAGTGCATTGTGTAAGTGGTGCACTCTGCTGCAATTGTGCCTTAGCGGTGAGGGGAGTAATTATTGCAAGTACTGTTCAGAGTACAGTTATGGGACTGCGTTATCGTGAAGGGTGTTCAGTTCCTTAAATGTTATTTAAGCTTCACCCATCCAGGCAAATGCAGAGAGAGAGATCTGTTACATGTCTGATTTGCGCCTTGCAAACGATGCAGGCTTCACGGAGTTAATAACCCAAAAAATGCCTACCCAAGGGCTTGATTTTTTTAGTAGCCAAAGTATTTATATAGCTGTTCAAGTTCCGTTTCTCACAAATACTTGTTTTCTAGACGATTATACGAAGGAATTCACTTACAATAAACCATTGAATGTCAATGGAATATGGTTAGATTCTCATTTATCAGAGTTATCATTATTGTGTTTGGTGCTAATGTGACCAATCTGATTCTAATTCCGAACTGTTTCCAAATCCTTATTCCCGTCTGTGCATGAAATTTCAACCTGTTGCCGAGCAGGAGCTTTCTCTACCTGCCTTAATAATATGCAAGGACACATGTTTCTGCACCACTAAGATTCTCTGATTCAGGGTCTGGGAACTGGGATTATGAGATCCTCTGCAACAATGGGGTACTGTATTGTGTGGGGAGGTTGGTGATGCAACAGATGTGAAACTACATTGTTATTGAAACATATGTTTCAACAATGCCTTGCGCTATCCCCTGAGCCTCTAATGTATTGTAGAAATCTATCAATCTTAGTATTCAACATGCAGTACTCGATGCAACCTCCACAGCCTCTGGAGATAGACGACGTGGCCCAGTCACATGAGTACCTATCATGTACATGGTGGGAAGTGTACAAACATTACACGTGGGGACACCTCCCAACATGTACGTGGCGACTTCACCAACATTGTCTAACTCATACGCTGCAGTTAAGGATGCCCTGAGGCATGGTACATTGGCGAGACTGAGCAGAGGCTACAGCAATGGATGAATGGACATGGCACAACAATCCTCAGGCAGGAGTATCCTCTCCCAGGCAGAGAACACTTCAGCAGTCTGGATCATTCGACCTCGGACCTTCCGGAGACAATCTTCCAAGGTGGACTTGGGGACAGGCAACAATGCAAAGTGGCCGAGCAGAGGATGATAGCCAAGTTTGGTAAACATGGGGATTGGCCTCAAACGGGACCTTGAGTTCTTGCCACATTACAGGTGACCTCACTGCACAGCACACACACACACACACACACACACACACACACACACACACACACACACACACACACACACAGAGACACACAGACTCTACGACAGACAGGCACACATACTCCGACACACACACTGACAGACACATGCACTCCTACAGACCCATACACTCAAGCAGACCCTCTCTCATAAACAAGCTCTCTCTCTTTAACTCACAAACTCACACGTACACGCACCCTCTCATAGACATACGCCTTTACACTCAAACTCGCACACATACCCATACACCCACTCTCTCACACTCATACCTACCCACCACACACACGTATAAATTTTTGAGGTGATTTTGTATTTACAGAATTACATTTTATTTTGATCAAAAACTGCAAGCATCCATGTAAGATTCTGCCAGTCAATTTTTTTTTAGATTAGAATTAGTCTGCACATTGGGGCACTGGCAGCCTCACACAGGGCACATCACACCTTCAATGCGTTATTTGGGCCGATATGACACCAATTGTTAGAGTTCACTTGAGAATGCAACTTTTTAAAAAAGTTCTGAGATTTACATATGAAAGAACTCAAACCAACATATTCATTCTAAAAGATTAGAGACTTAACTATTTCAATTACATCACACTGTTAACGATTGTGATAACTTCTGTGTCTTATGATCTTCCACTCCACATTTACCTGATGAAGAGCAGTGCTCCAAAAGCTACTGCTCTGCAAGTAAACCTGTTGGACCATAACCTGGTGTTGTATGATTTTCACCTTTGTACACTCCAGTCAACACTGCCTCCTCCAAATCATTTGTTCTGATCTAATCACCGGACTGCAGGAATCATGCGTTTGCACGGGACGGTGTTCAGAGGGGATTGACCAAGGGATTGCCTGGGCTGAACCATTCCACGATGGAGATAGACGAGCTAGGCTGGGGCTGTTTGTCTGAGAGCGCAGAAGGAACTGACTAACATGCACATTAAGGGGATTGACATGTGTGATAAGAGTAAACCTCTAATTGGAAGGATTTATAATCAGGGCTACACATTAAACACAAGCGATTGGACTTCTGGAGGAGATTTAGGAAGAATGTTTTCTCCCTGAGAGTGTTGTTTATCTGGACTACCCTGTCTGAACGTGTGGTAAAAGTAAGAGTGATAAGAATATTTCAGGACTATTTAGTTGAACACTCGAGGCGCTGAGGCACACACGGATAAGGACCCGTACTGGAAAGTGTGGCAAGGATAAACAGTTGCTTGATGAAAGACCCAAACACCACAACTTTGTGTGCAGTAAATTGGCGGCCAGCGCGGCTGTGTGACGCAATGAAAAGCGCATTAGACTTCGACAGCATCGTTATTCAAAGTTTGTTGGGCTTGAGTCGGAGTTTATTCAGAATCAATTATTGTTCTGCTGATTCATCGTCAATTCCTGTCGTCTGGAATTCTCGTTCCTACAGCTGATCAGAGGAAATTCTTCACCTCCTTAATGGTGAGTTTTGAGGGAAACGTATCTTTGTACATGATCGTACCAGAATTGGCAGATAAGTCGTACAAAGTTCGAGCAGAAGCCACTGCTCTCAACATGTCTGTCCCCCACCCCACCCCAGCACCACACACACACACACAAACACACACACACACACACACACACACACACACACACACACACAGTCGCACTGACATTTTGAATTTCTTAGATATCTGTTTCCCAGGGAATGACAGGTGGATGTGGAGGGGCTGGGAAAATACATCAGACATGATGAGATCAGATTGCGGGGTAGGGCAGTGAGGTTCAATCGCCTCCTCTTGTTGCTCTCTGTCTGTGCTGGTTCTGGTCAAGTGTTTTAAACAAGAACACCATGAGCACAATGTGAATCTAAACCATGGAATATCAAGGTCCTTCCCTATAACCAGCCGCTCTCACAGCGGGAATAGACAGCTCTTGTTGCAGCGTTAGATCAGAGCGTAGAGGATTTTCACAGACCCTCTGTCAGACTAAGTGCTCCTTCACACAGGGGTCCAAATGGGCACATGGAGCAAGGGACCATGTGGATTTTGGGTTTCAGGAACAGACTTCCCCTTTGCTGGGCTGGCATTCTTGCCACAAGTAAATACGAATTTCGGACATTCTGAAACACCCTAGATTCTCAACACTTTACAATTTAAACTGAAATTCAATAAATCTTGCATAATCATGTTACATCTTCATGAAAACCGTTCATCGTGTCCTTTTCAGTGCAGGATATTTCATGTTCTCTGTGTGAACGTTCAGAAAACAGTTGGTAAAGTTTCACTGAATCGAATTCTGTGCCGAATTGAAGCCGATCGAATGAATAGCCCTGTGACAGTGGCAATGTAACATTGTCTGTCAACAACACACGAACCCATGGAAACCTACTTTTCAATGAAGTCTGATTTTCACAGCATGTTTCTCGGTCATTTTGTGAACCCGATGCTCCAATCATTACAGATCCATGTCAATATAATCTCCTCTGCGTTAATTTTCATTTCAGAACCACAGCAAAACTCGAGCTGTTGGGTTGAAGGTCACAGTGGTATGAATAGGATACGTTACAGGCTGGCTGCCGCGGCTCCTGTGGCGAGATTTTTCAGCGCCTGGCACTTAAAGGTGAGTAAAATGCCGAGTTTATAACTTCAATCCTGATTTTAAACTGCTTTTAATGACATTGACCGAGGGTTATTGTTTCATAAAACTGAAGCACAATTGGAAACTAATGTTGAGTAAAGCAAAGTTTATCCTAAAACTTCAGTTTCTGATTTGGATGATTGTTCTGTCTTTGGGAAAGGTGTCAATTATTAACTAAAAAGCTGCAAGTATTCCCCAGGTGAATATCTATCTATGGATAAAGAAGCAGGAGGAAAGTGTTAGTCTGAAGGCCTTTCTCATATCGCTGACCGTGCACTAGGTTACATTCTGGGCAGACTGTTTAGCTCGATTCATTTTCTTTCATTTGCTGTAAACTCGCACAGTCCATTAAACCAATTGAAAAATAATTAGATTTATAACTTTGGGTAGTTTGAGTGATGTCAGCAAATCTGGTAAAGTCATGATAACCAGTTTCGCTGCTGTGAGGAACAGCGCGTTCAAACAGGAATACGGACGTGTCTTGTTGCTGGATCTTTCTGGCGGAGATCAGTGAGCATTAAATGGACTCAGTACTATTTTTTGAGATTGTGACCAAAAATTCAAGGCAACAGGTGGCAATGATTTACATCGACGGATCAAATCTTACTCACTAGAGTCACCATAGTATTACAGTTCAGGTGGACGGGGATGATGATGATCCTAATGGTAACTTGAGACAGTGGAACAATTAGTTCCATGTTATTGGTCTCACTCTATACCATAATCCAGTTAGCCAGCGGACTGAGCTAACTGGTTTCCATTTAATGCCGAGCTAAAGCAAACAATTCTCATCTCTAGTTATGCACTCACCTGAAGGAGAGAATTCCCTTCCTATTTATTCTTGCCAACCTCACATCAGTGGAACCCCTCCATTAGGACACAACTCAGTCGATCCTTTTTTTTCAGTGCGATTCTTCATCTACTTCACCATCGCATTAAACCCCCTCTTTTATTTTCTAGATCATTACTGGTCTGATAAATAAATTCTCTAACTTCAAATGATGCTGATCCTGTTAATGTAGATATTTCTAAGCGCACATCCTGTGCGGAGTGACCTGAATGCCTTAATCTGACCAAAGTTTGTTTTACTCACGTTGTGATCGGCATGTCCTTGATTACTATGATCTGTTTTTACCAATCGCAAACAAAGCTTTTTCACTGTACTTAGGCACAGATGAAAATCAATCAATCAATCGTATAAAAACAAGCAATCGAACGGCACATTCATTTCCTCATTGTGTGGATCCAACACAGTGAAGGGGGCCGACAGGCCTCAGTCTGCACTGTGACAACATTTTGTGATTCTGAGCGAAATCACAGTTAAACCAAAAGAATGTGGGAAGTAACATAGACGCTATATTGACAAAGACGGGATACGTCTGCAACCACAGACTATCAATCAAGAACAGCGAATATCTTTCACCAAAATCCTCTAAGGAACATGCCGAACGCCAGATGAAAACCTTAAGACTGCAGGAAAGAGCTGTGGTCAGCGCTAACAGAGCGGCCCAGGGCGAGCGTGTTGGGTCCATAATCCAGGAATTCATGGATTGAAAACATCCCCTGATCATTGACAGTCCCAGGTTTCAGCATGTGTATACTAACCCCCGTCAGTGTTCATCGATAACAGAGGTCCATTCTACACATTGCATATTGATTCGCCTTCCGCTTCCTGTCAGTCAGTGTTTCTGGAATGAATATCACATACTGATACACCTTCAAATTTGCACAGGTGAGGAAACACACTTCTGAAGGTCTGGAAGCTCTTTTCCGGTTCTCTGTCGATCTGCTATGATCTGCTTCGCAAAATCACTTGCCTGAGCTGGGAATAAACTGATGCAGGTGAGAGATATGAGTTGTGGTGTGTACCATGCGCATGACGCCCTACCGTTAGTCCCCACGTTGTTTCACACAGCACTGTCTTCACAGTGAAATGAAAAGCCGTGAATGACAAATGGATCAGCATGTGGGAGACAGCATTATGGCACTCACCCGATCCCCGTTATTAGGGCATGTATCGCGGATTATGAATAACCTCAGAGAGATACCAGTGACAGAGAGTCGCCGTGGACTCGATGGGTTGTTCAGCTTGTGTAAGCGCGGGAATGACAACTCACGTTGATGCCGTCCCTCTCCCTGTCTCTGGGACAGAGCGGCTGAGGGATAATCAATGGCTCATTTTTAACCGTCTCCTCCCCGTTTGACTGTGAGCATTCCCGCAGCTCAGGGCCCGTGGGGATGGCTCTCAGTGAGTGAGGGTTTGACGCGGATTCTCTCCATCTGGGACAGTTGGAGCTCAGATGTTAACTGCTGCACGGTTGTAGCAAAGAAACCAACGTCCCTGTTAAAAAAAACGCCTTTCTTCAGGATGACTGTGTGAAGATGGATTCTGAGCATCAAACAGGCTGGAAAGAAAATACACTGGTTTGAATATACCTGAAGGAAGAAGCAGGGAAATGAAATGAGTGGAGACAGTGCAGAAAAGGTTGATGGGAATGGTGCGGTGTATGAGGAATGTCAACAAGAAAGGTTGATTGGAAAGTTGGGGCAGTTCTCCATGGAGAACCGAGGGCTGATAAACCGCCTGGTTGATGCTTTCCAAGTGATGATGGGTTTAGATGGCGGAAATAAATGAGTGAAAGTGCTCCTATACCTGAAACGATCGAGAACGATTCAGCACAGATTTAAAGTCATTAGGAATAGAAGTGAAAGTGACCTGAGGAGGAGGCTCTTCACACAGGGAGTATTTAGGGTCTGCAAGTCACTGTCTCATGTGACAAAGTGGCAGGTTCTAATGAGTTCTTGAAAACGGTATTCAACGTTTATGTTGAAAGTAGAAATGTGCAGAGTTAGAGGGAGAAGGCAAGAGAATGATACAAAGAGAGGGATACTTTTCCTTACTATGGAGAACCAGCACAACTAAACTGGGCTGTGACACAGTCGTGATTCTGAGTGAAATCAGTCAACAGAATGTTGGGTGTTAGACAGCGTTTATGTTGACAAAGCCGGGACACATCTGCAAAACAGAATACATCACAGCATGTCCATGTCACTTGGAGGATGGCGCTGAGAGAATTAGCGTGAGGAAATACTGCAACTACACCACAACACAAACGGATGTCGAGCCCAACCAAAAATAATCTCTTCAAGCCGATGTCAGCAAGTCTCACCTTAAACCTATGCTCTCTAGATTTCAACTCAACGCACTCTGGGGATCAAGCAACCTTGAATATTTAGTTCATCCATAACCCTCATAACTTTATCAACCTTCGATAAGCTCATGGTTCAGCCCCTACGCCGGAGGGAAAATTGTCCCAGCCTATTCAGCCTCGCCATACAGTCCAACCCTTGCAACCCTCACCCCATCCTTGTCTGTATTTTGTGATCAATTTCACGTGATTTACTTAATTTTTCAAAGATGCCAATTACGCTGGACAACAACGAGCTACTGGAAATGGAAAGATGAAGGATTGAACGGCTGCACATGTATGTGGTGGGCGACTTTGAGCAGCGGAAGCTGTGGGTGGAGCGTGTTTCTGTAGCGTAGTGGTTATCACGTTCGCTTAACACGCGATAGGACCCTGGCCTGAAACCTGGCAGAAGCAGTCTTGTTCCCGATGGCAGTCTGGTAGATTGACATGAGTGGCCACTTCTTGCTTGCTGCGTTCATCAGCAAACCTGCCTTTGAATTTGTTCACCTGTGTCTGCTGTAGCGATGAAAAGGAATGCAACTCTATTTAATTACTTTATGAAGCATTGTTAAGTTTTTCTCCTCCCTGGTTCTGAATATGCACCGATGTGTACAGCACCGATGACCATCCTGTTGAAGAATGTAGTTCCCGTGCTCTGATTCTTCTGTTAAAAGCAGTAACGCATTTGCATTCCTTGCCCCGGCGGCCCAGAAAGCTGATGTGCTGGTGTCACAGTGCACCACGGATTCCTAATGTAGCTGCTCTATCAAATGTATGCCAAAACAGTCTCGGAAAGGCCTCATTCGGAAGCTGTCTGCCGTTTCTCAACGCGTGAAAATCAGCATTCAGAAGACCTGAATCATGTTTAGGAGTAGTTCGAATGTCAGCAGCTCACTGCCGCAACAACAGGAATGAATGAATTTACACTCTCAGATGAAGCTCTGGACTTGTGCTATCATAGAGTCACTAATATTAACGTGTACCCCTGAAATCCCTGCCATGATGAAACTGAAACCGAGGAAATGATAGAAAGGCTACCGAATGGTATTGTCTACATTTTGTTTTCTTTACATCACAGAGGAGTAGAAAAATGTAAGCGGTGTGTGTGTGGTGGGGGGGTGGGGGGGGGGAATACAGCGAGGCACGTGTAGCTCTGCTGAAACCCCTTCTTTCTGATTGCGTCAGGAACGAAAGACGTGAAGTTGACTGAGGCGGGAGAGCTTTTCACATCGAGAACAAAGAGCACTCGCGTGCAGTTAGCACCTTTTTGCCATCTCGTCGGGGTGGGGGTATTGACTTTTGCCTTCTGTCATTATGTTCAGAAAGTGTGCTTTGTGCATCTCTAATAAGCACCATGGAATTTAGTAAACTTTACTGAATGGCTTCTCATCGATTCCCACACAGGTTTCCAACTCAGCTGGCAGCCATGTGGCTCATGTCCAAGTGTGGACATCTCTTCAGCAAATTACACGATGAATGCGAAGGACAAGGAAATTGGCAACTCGTACCGGCACCGAGGCTCGAACATATTCGTAATGTGATCTGTCCTTCTCGGAAACTACCGCTAACTCAGCCCTTTCATGTAGAGAACATTCTTTCGGACGCCTTTATTGCAAAACAGTCACGGTAACTGTAATAAGATGGATGGACTTGAGGCTCATTTGGAAATTGGCAACTACGATATTGTGGGGATAACTGAGACGTGACTTCAAGTGCACAGGGCCTGGGAAATGAATATTCAAGGATATACGTGCTATCATAAGGACAGACTGACTGGCAGAGGGGGTGGGGTGGCCATGTTGGTAAAGAATGATATTCGATCCCCTGCAAGGGGTGACCTAGAATCAAGAGATGTAGAGTCAGTATGGATGGAGCTGAGAAATTCTCAGGGTAGAAAGACCCTAATGGGAGTTATCTATGGGCCCCCAAACAGTAGCCTGGATGTAGTGCATAAGTTGAATAAGGAGCTGAAATTGGCCTGTCGCAAAGATATTACTACAATTATTATGGGGAATTTCAGCATGCAGTTCTACTGGGAGAATCAGGATGGTACTGGACCCCAAGAAAGGGTGTTTGTGGAGTGCCTCGGAGATGGATTCTTAGAACAGCTTGTGCTGGAGCCTACGAGGGAGAAAGCAATTCTGGATCTGGTGTTGTGCAACGAAGCGGACTTGATCAGGTCCATCCAAGTAAAGGAGCCATTAGGAGGTAGTGAGTACAATACAATAAGCTTTCATCTGCAGTTTGAAAGGGAGAGGGTAGAACGGGAAGTGACCATATTTCAGTTGAATAAGGGAACTATGGAGCTGTGAGGGAGGAGCTGGCCAAAGTTCAATGGTCCATGACCCGAGCAGGGATGGCAGTGGAACAACCAATGGCAGGTATTCCTGCGTATAATGCAGAAGATGCAGAATCAATTCATTCCAAACAGGAAGGAAGATCGTAAGGGGAGGCAGGGGTGGCCGTGGCTAATGAGGGAAGTTAAGGAACGCATAAAGACAAAAGGGAAATAATATAACGTAGCAAATATGTGTGGGAAATCGGAGGACTGGGATGCTTTTAAAGAACAACAAAGGATAACTAAAAAGGAAATACGCAAACAAAAAAAATAAGGTTCGAAGGTAAACGGGTCAAAAATATAAAGGAGGATAGGAAAGGCTTTTTTTTAGCTATGTGAAAGGTGAAATATGGTTAATACTAAAATTGGGCCCTTGAAGACAGAAACAGGTGAATTTATTACGTGGAACAAAGAAATGGCAGAAGAGTTGAATTGGTACTTGACCCGTCTTCACTGGGGAAGACACGTGCAATCTCCCAGATGTAACAGTGGTTGAAGAACCTGAACTGAAGGGAATTTATTTTAGGTAG
This sequence comes from Chiloscyllium punctatum, assembly GCF_047496795.1. Taxonomy (NCBI): domain Eukaryota; kingdom Metazoa; phylum Chordata; class Chondrichthyes; order Orectolobiformes; family Hemiscylliidae; genus Chiloscyllium; species Chiloscyllium punctatum. The sequence continues at coordinate 45,970,775 of NC_092759.1, read as the reverse complement.
GAAATGGTGTTGAAAATAGTGATGGTCTACATCCCAGGGTACTGAAGGAGGTGGCTCTAGAAATCATGGATGCATTGGTGATCATTGTCCAATGTTCTATAGAGTCAGCATCAGTTCCTGTGGATCGGAGGGTGGCTAATGTTGTCTCACTTTTTAAGAAAGAAGGGAGAGAGAAAACAGAAGATTATAGACCAGTTAGTCTGACCTTAGTGTTGGGAAAAATGCTTGAGTCAAATGTAAAGAATGAAAATACGATACATCTGGATAGCAGTAACAGGATAAGTCAGATTCAGCATGGATTTATGAAGGGGAAATCATGCTAGACTAATCTTCTGGAATTTTTTGAGGATGTAACTCTGATGATGGACAAGGAAGATCCGATGGATTTAGTATACCTGAACTTTCAGAAAGCATTTGATAAAGTCCCGCATAGGAGGTTACTTAGCAAAATTAGGGCGCATGGTAGTAGGGGCAAAATACTAACTTGGATTGAAAATTGGTTGGCTGACAGGAAACAAAGACTAGTGATAAACGGCTCCCTTTCGGAATGGCAGTCAGTGACCAGTGGTGTGCCGCAGGGTTCAGTACTGGGACCGCTGCGTTTTTCAATGTACATTAACGATATAGATAAAGGTATTAAAAGTAATATTAGAAAATGTGCTGATGACACAAAGCTGGGTGGCAGGGTGAAATGTGAAGAGCATGTTAGGAGAATACAGGGTGACCTGGACAGGTTAGGTAAGTAGACGGATGCATGGCAAATGCAGTTTAATGTGGATAAATGTGTGGTTATCCACTTTGGTGGCAAGAGCAGGAAGGCAGATTACTACCTAAATGGAGTCAAGTTAGGTAAAGGGGCAGTACAGAGAGATCTGGGTGTTCTTGTACATCAGTCAATGAAAGCAAGCATGCAGGTACAGCAGGTAGTGAAGTAGACTAATAGCATGCTCGCCTTCATAACAAGAGGAATTGAGTATAGAAGCAAAGAGGTCCTTCTGCAAATATACAGTGCCCTGGTGAGACTGCACCTAGAATATTGTGCGCAGTTTTGGTCTCCAAATTTGAGGAAAGACATTCTGGCTATTGAGGGCGTGCAGCATAGGGTCAAGAGGTCAATTCCCGGAATGGCGCGACTATCTTACGCTGAACGATTGGAGCGACTGGGCTTGTATGCACTTGAGTTTCGAAGGTTGAGACAGATCTGTTTGAAACTTAGAAGATTATTAAAGGTTTGGACACTCTGGAGGCAGGAATCATGTTTCCACTGATGGTTGAGTCCCAAACAAAAGGACATAGTTTAAAAATAAGGGGTAGGCCACTTATAACAGAGTTGAGGAGAAACATCTTCACGCAGGGAATGGTGGCTGTTTGGGATGCTCTTCCCCAGATGGCTGTGGAGGACAAGTCTCTGGATACTTTCAAGAAAGTGTTGGATAGAGCTCTTAAGGATAGTGGAATCAAGGGTTATGAGGATAAGGCAGGAACAGGATACTCATTGAGGCTGATCAGCCACGATCATAATGAATGGTGGTGCTGGCTCGAAGGGTAGAATGGCCTACTTCTGCACCTATTGTCTATTGTCTAGCTGCATTGTATGATCTGGTACACGGCCTGCTCAGATTTCTGCAATTTCGCTGCAGTCCGGTGTGTTTTATGTTTCTTGTAATCGCGATAGTTGTACCCTTTCGAGCAATGTGCGAAATCACTTATCAAAGCAAGAATCTAACTTGTGGTACTGTCATTCCGCTCATATTTTCTTTATCGTATCATAACCGAATGTACATTCTCACAGACACATTCCATTTGTGACTCAAACGAGTCTCAGAAGATAGACTCAGCTTCCCATTGATTTTTGTCTGGATTGATGGGCTATCATATACTGCTGCAAAACTGGTATTGTAGCTGGGTGTATACCAGCAGCAGTGTGAGCAGGACCGGGATGGTGCAACCCTTTCCCTGTGACTTTGCTTCTGATGTTTCGCAAGAGTACAATTGAATATGTATGAGAAAAGCATTGCAGTGTGCCTAGCGCAATGGCCGAGTCGTCGAAGCCCCTGACTTAACGTTTGTGCCTGAACAGAAACGTACGTTCGTGTCCCCTGCTGCCTTATGCTCGTGCTGCGTGCTAAAGGCTGCTGCATTTACATTCCAACATGAGCAACTGGGTTTGTTGCTTGGAAACTTGTCTCTGATGTGGCAGAGTGCAGACTCTCCATCAGGTCAGTGTCCGTATTGGAGAGACCACTTGCGCCTCCCACACGAAAGGTCCCGCGCTCCAGCTGCTCCACTGCTGCTTCATGTTCCAGACAAGTTGTATTGTTCACTGTTTTCACTGAAACCCAGTGGAAATTGTTATTTCATCGCTGTTGTGAAACAAAGTGCTTTCGTGACTGTACACGTCCTTGTTTGGTGTTCTGGCGAATGGGAACGTCATTCCAATTAATTATGAAGTAATATTGTCTTGGATTTCTCTCATTTTCCTTCAGTTCTGTCCTGGGGACGGAGGTTGGTGATACGCTGCAGCCCTCCCGCATTGTTGATCGGAGGGAAAGCTAATCTTCAATTTTCGTGGTTCATTTATATTCTGTTCTTCCTTTTCTCTCATTTCAGCACTTTCCGGGAAGTGGCGCTGCACTAAGGCTCCAGTATGTTTGGAAGAGCAGTTTAGAGTTGCTCTGTTGCCAGTTGTGGAGGTAGCTTATGCCTCATTGCTCTCAGACTGTCTCACAAATAGCATTCGTGATTCGGTGTATCTGAAAATGCGTTTGGTTTGTCATTTTTGCTTGTGTTCCGCGTTAAGTGCTGTCCGTCTTGCAATTTGCTTAATACAGTACGTGGTAACACGGTTTGTGAGGTGACGTCCAACAGCAAAATTCCTCAACTAAGGATCTGGGAATATTTTACGGTGTGTGGTCAGTAGGGGGCAAAGGTATGGAAGCCCTTCCTTTCTGCAGTGTTTCACAACACTAAATTCAAGCGTGATTGGATTTTCGTCTTCAGAGGCATAATTTAAACATACTGTTTAAATTCGAATTGTTTTCAATACAGCAACCAACTCAGGTATCCATTTCATAACCAAACCTTACATCATTTTAAATTTTGCAGGACACACTGAGACTGCTAGCTGGTCATCACAGGTATTTGTCGACTTTCAGTTCTGAAAAGCGTTCACTCTCATTTTAAGATATAGTGCACGCCTTCAACTTCATAACACTGCTCTCATCACAAAATCCTCCAGCTTCTAATGTTGGGGACAGTAGTTTGGTTACAAATTCCGAAAAACGGGAAATATCAGCTGCAGCCGTTACTGCATTGGGAAAAAAAAAGATTTATGCCCCTTTCCCATGGAATGAGCCGTTCATATGGAAAGAGTTTCTTTAAGCTGTGTCACAGGGCAGGGCAGGAAGCTGCTGATTGAAACTGGAGTGGCTGCTTTCTCCTGGCAGTGGACGTCTGGAGAAAATGGTGTTTGTCCCTGTCTTCCTCTGTGTGAATCCCCATATCACTGAATCATGGATGGTTTGGGCTGCAATCCAACCTTATCATGGATTTTCCGATTTAAATAGAGGTGGGGGTCACTCTTATACTCTGATCTAAAGCAGCGAAAGCTGCACACCTGGATAATGTTGAAGTACCAACATTTTAACTTACAGCCTGCTGCTGACCATTTCAGCCACAGAGACTGACACGAATCAGGTATGCCGATACCCCTTACGCAGGAAGGTTAGGGGGGATCTGTAGAGCGGTGGAATAGCTGGAGCTCTCACAGTTTTTAGAGTCTGTCACCCATTTTCATGTTTTCATCACCGAGAGTGTCAGAGAGCTTGAGGGGTCTGCAAACACCCAGAGAAGTAGGAACCATCACAAACTGGAAGTTACCGTGACCCTTCGATGCGACTGCCTGAAGTACATCACTTGTGGCTCTGGTACTGGGATAATTCAAACCCACAGTTTGACAGAAACTGAAACTTAAGCACAGCGCTTCACGGCGCTCAGTCCAACTATCTGTCATTAAGATACACACGTACAGAATCCCTTCTATATTATCACTTCATCAAATCCTCCCTGTCAATCTGACCAAATCTTCAACTTTACATCTCATCATCCATTTCCCACAGCTAATGTGAACATTTTGTTTTCATCTACCTTATCTACACGAAACATAAGCCTATCAGCTCTGACACATCTCCCTTCAACTCCAGTTGCTCTATTGTATCATAAATCATTCAGTCCTGAAACTCTCGGGGAAATGAATATGCCTTTCACCTCTCAGGCTCCTCACATACTTCAGAATCTCTGTGTGAGTTAACCTAGTCATCGTCGGACCAGAACAAGGCTAATATGTGTTTCGGACATAAAAGAGAGGGTGCTGGAGGAACTCAATACGACTGTTCGCTTTTGGGAGAGATAAGTAATGTTCATGTTTAGAGATAGTTTCTTATTCTCTTTTTATTACACTTTTCTCTCTGTACTGACAGCGATATATTCTGGAGTCTTCTTTCACTGAGGCTTGAACGGATGGATATACAGACAAAAACATCGATCAAAGTGAATTATTTGTCTGTCTGATTTCTCACCTGGACTGACACTGTCTTTATTAAACTTGGCTGAATACTTAAAGAGGATTCATAGAAAGGAAACACCAAACAACAATCTAATCAAAATCTGACACGATTGATCGATTCATATGAAACTGAATATGACTAACCTTTGAGTAAGTGTTGAATCCTCACGGCATATAATTTCTCCATCATATCCTCCCTGATGATCTGAACCAAAGTCTTATATTTGCATCCATGATCAAATTCCTTTCAGTTAATGTGAACGCCTTGTTTTTATCGACATTGTCTAAACCAACAGTAAATGGTACACTCTGTAAATTCCCCTTCAGCTTCAATGAAAGCCTCACATTATGAGTCTCTCGATTTGAAACATTTTAGGAAAGGAACCAGTCTGTCTCCTCTCAGGGACCCGACCATCCTTCCCAATATGTGGCTGATTTGTTTCCTTGCAGGGACACCGCCATCCTTCCCGATGTGTGGGTGATCTGCCCTTCTCAGGAACCCCGCTGTCCTCCCCAATGTGTGGGTGATCTACCCCCTCTACGGGACCCTGCTTTCCTTCCAAATGTGTCGGTGATCTGCCCCCTCTCAGGGACAATGCCATCCTTCCCAATATGTGGGTGATCTGGCCCCTCTCAGGGACCCTGCCATCCTTCCTAATGTGTGGGTGATCTGTCCCTCTCAGGGACACTGCCATCCTTTCCAATGTGTGGGTGGTCTCTGATTTGCACAGACCCAGCTGCTCTGTGTTGCTGTGGGTGATGTGTTGGAGGCGTAGTAAAGAGAGAAGAAGGTTACCTCAGAGTACAACGCGATCTTGACCAGATGGGCCAATGCGCTGAGATGTGGCTGATGGAGTATAATTTAGATAAATGAGAGGTGCTGCATTTTGGGAAAGCAAATCTTAGCAGGACTTATACAATAAACGGTAAGTTCCTGGGGTGTGTTGCTGAACAAATAGACGTGGTTTCATAGCTCCTTGAAAGTGGAGTCACAGGTAAATAGGACAGTGAAGAAGGCGTTTGGTATGCTTTCCTTTATTGTTCAGAGTATTGAGTATAGGGGTTACGTGGTCATGTTGTGGATGTACAGGACACTGGTTTGGCCAGTTTTGGAATATTGCGTGCAAAGTTGATCTCCTTCCTATTGGAAGGATGCTACGAAACCTGAAATTGTTCAGAAAAGATTTACAAGGATGCTGCCAGGGTTGGAGGATTTGAGCTATAAGGAGAGGCGGAATCGGCTGGGGCTGTTTTCCCTGGAGCGTCGAAGACTGAGGGGTGACCTTACTTAGGTTTACAAAATCACGAGGGACATAGATATGATAAGTAGACAAAGTCTCTTCGCTGGGGTGGGAGAGTCCAGAACTAGAGGTCATAGGTTTAGGGTGAGAGGGGAAAGATACAAAAGAGATCTGAGGGGCAACGCGTTCTCACAGAGGGTGGTACGTGTATGAAATGAGCTTCCAGATGTAAGGGTGGAGGCTATAATGATTGCAACATTTAAAAGGCATCTGAATGGGTATATGATTAGGAAGGACTAGATTGGGTTGGGATATCTGGTCGGCACGGACAACTTGTACCGAAGGGTTTCTTGCCATGCTGTACATCTCTTTGCCTCTATGGCTTTATGCAGTGACAGTAGCACAGTGACATCATCCAGTCCCTGGGGATTTCCTCAACTGTGAGCTTTTTCTCTAAGTCTAGTACTTCTGATATCTATCCAGTTGCAGGCTCCACAGTGAATTTCAAGTTGATAACAGTGACGTTGTTAAGCATTTGTTAGAATTCTTCAGTAATTTGGAGTTTTTAGTACTGTGCCTGTTACCTGTGAGAGGTTCTGCTGCTGTAAAGCTGGTGTATGTCCTTTAATGTGGATCCGAATCCATTTCAATATGCAGCTCTGTTTCACGTCTGTCTCTCCTCCATCTCTAATATTTGAGTACTTGTCTGTTTGATCTTTCTCGCAACTTTACCAAATCGTTTCCGGATAATATATCTACAACATTCATTTGACCATACACAACAGATTTAGTAGCTTGACTTTCCTCCATAATGTTTCACGGTCAGGAATTTTTCATATTACAGTCTTTCACTGTTTTGCTTTGTGCCGATACTAACCAAAAGGCTCAGCACCATGTTTACTCTCTCTCATTACTTCAGCATATCTAAAACATTACCTTTGGATTACTCTCCATGGAGCTCAGTAAATATAGTCAATCCTCACTTAGTTCTGAAGACATTGATGACTGTTCTTCCACATCTATTGCAGTCTGCATGGTGAAAGTGTAACTACAATGCTGTTAGGCAAGGAGTTATCAAATTATCATGAAGGTCTAGTGAGTTTTGTCCAAATAAACAATTCATATTTTTCATACAGTTGATACAATACAAAAATATCTGACAACCTTGTATCATAACAATATTTGACACCAGGCACATATGGTCATATTAGGACAAGTGACCAGAAACTGTGTCAAAGAGGTAGACTTTTTAAGGAGTATCCTGAACAAACAAAGAGAAGTTAAAAAATTAGTAAGCCAATTCAAGAGCTTATTGCTATGGAAACTGAAATCATGCAAAAGGTGCAAAAGATTGGAAAGTTAAAATTGGAAACCACGGGAGGTTGCAATTCAGGGGTGAGCAAATATTTTGTAGGTAAAAAACAAAAGAACTATGGATGCTGGAAATCAGAAACACAAACAGGATTTGCTGGAGAGACTCTGCAGGTTTGTCAGCATCAATGGAGAGGAAGCAGAATTATCATTTCAAGCCCACTGACCCTTCTTCAGATGTATTTCAGAGGGTTGGGAGACTGGGAAGGGATTATCAAGAGAGGGAGGTGTGCTGTCAAAATTTCAAATTAAAGGAGTGTTAGTATGTTGGTGCTGTGTCACCCAGAAATGTGTGCATTAGTGAGCACAGGGTGAACAGCACACACACGCAGCGGACCTTTGGGTGATTTCATGATTACAGCGAGGTGGAATGTGGGAGGAAAACTCGGAGGCTGCTTTTGGAGTTAAGTCTGGAGGGAACAAAAGACTGAATGGAAGTTTCAGCAGCAGACGACCTGAAATGTTACTGAGGTTCAAATGTATGTGATATTTGTGATGATGGTGGGTAAGTGGTTAGAATCTCACTATGGGTTGAAATAGTCCTCCATAGTTGTGAACAGTCTGATTCAGCCTCCACCAGAAACATAGAACACAGAATACAAAACATCACAGCACAATACAGGCCGTTAGACCCTCGATGTTCTGCCGACTTGTAGGTTAGGTAGGCTTCAGATTGGTTTCACAACATTCCATTCTCTCTAATACAATGACCAGTTAAACTCATAGAGTTGGTGAGCCTACTACTGTTGCAGGCAGGGCTTTCCACGACCCTACTACTTTTTGAGTAAAGAAACTACATCTGAGAACTGTCCCATATCTATTACCCCTCAATTTAAAGCTATGTCCCCTCATTTGAGCCATCACCATCTGAGGAAAAAGGCTCTCACTGTCCACCTGACCTAAACCTCTGATAAACTTATATGTCTCAATTACGTCACCTCTCATCCTTCTTCTCTCTAATGACATCAGCCTCAAGTCCCTCAACCTTTTCTGTAAGACTTTCCCTCCATACCAGGCAACATCCTAGTAAATCTCCTCTGAACCCTTTCCAAAGCTTCCACTTCCTTCTGCGAATGCATAAACCAGAACTACATGCAATACCCCAAGTGTGGCCGCATCAGAGTTCTATCCAGCTGCAGCAGGATCTCATGGTTCCGAAACTCGAACCCTCCACTAATAAAAGCTAACATACCATATGCCTTCTTAACAGCCCTATCAGCTTGGGTGGCAACTTTGCGGAATCTATGTACGTGGACACCGAGATCTCTCTGTTCATCTACACTACCAAGAACCTTGCCATTGGCCAAATACACTTTATTCTGTCGTTCCGAAGTAAATCACTTCATAACTTTCCTCATTTAACTTCATTTCCCTTATCTCTGCCCAGCTCTACAGACTATCTATGTCCCTTTGTAACCTACAACAGCCTTCGACACTACCCACAACTGTACTGCCATTAGTGTCATCCAAAAATTTACTCACACATCCTTCTACGCCCTCATCCTGGTCATTTATAAAAATGACAAACAGCAGTCGACCTCGATCTTTACTGCATACCACGAGTAACTGAGCTCCAGGATGAACATTGTGCATCAACCACCACACTTTGTCTTCTTCCAGCTCGTCAATTTCTAAACCAAACCTTATATCATCCTTAATCCCATGCCTCCATATTTTGTGCAGTAGCCTACCATGTGGAAGCTTATCAAATGCCTTATGAAATAGATATATACCACATTAATGGCTTTACCCTCATCTACCTCTTTGGTCACCTTCTCAAAGAACTTAATAATGCTTGTGAGGAACAATCTACCCTTTCACAAAACTGTGTTGACTATCCCTAATCAACTTATTCATTTCTAGATGATTACAAATCCAATCTGTTTTAACCTTTCCAACACTTTATAGACCAGTGACCCCTACTTCGGTCGTGGTTAATTACAAGGATTGTCCAAACTCCCCTTTTTGATCTAAGGAATACATTTGCTATCCTCCAGTCTTCTGGTACTACTCCTGTAGACAATGACGACATGAAGATGAAAGCTAAAGGCTTGGATATCTCCTCCCCAGCTTCCCAGAGAATCTTAGGATCAATCCCATAAATCCCACACTTCTAAGAATTTCTAAAATCTCTTCTTTGTGAACCTCACTACCATCTAGTCTAGTAGCCTGTTTCTTAGTATTCTCCTCGTTAACATGGTCCTTTTCCAAAGTGAACACTGATGAAAAATATTGACTTCACGCTTTCCTATAACTCAATGCACAACTTCCACTATTATCCTTGATTGGCCCTAATCTCACTGTAGTCATTTTATATCCCTTGTATACCTATAGAAAGCTTAAGACTTTTATCTGAACCGATCAACCAACAACTTCTCATATCCCCTCCTCGCTACTCTTAGCTCCATCTTTAGGTCTTTCCTAGCCATCATTTAATTCTCACTCACCCTAACTAAGCCTTCACATCTCAGCCTAATATAAGCCTTCTTCTTCCCCTTGTCATGTGATTAAACGTCCATCGTAAATAATGGCTCCTGTGCTTGTCAACTTTCTCCCTGTCTGGCAGGAGCATACGTACCAAGTACACGCACTACTTGTTCCTTGAAGCTCAATATTTGTGTTGTTCCCATCTCCTGCACTTTGCTTCCCCATCCTATGCATCCTAAATCTTGTCTAATCACATCATAACTGCTTTTCCCCTCGCTGTAGCTCTTGCCCTCCGATGTATAGCTAACCTTTCCCATCGCTAGATTAACCATAATTGAATGGTGGTCACTATCACCAACGTGCTCACCTACCTCCAAATCGAACACCTGGTTGGATACATGACCTAGTCCCAAATCTAATGTAACCTCGCCCTTTATTGACCTGTCTATATACTGCATTAGAAAACCCTTCGCACATAATGGACAAAAACTGATCCATCTAAAGGACTTGAACTATAGTCTTTCCTGTCAATATTCGCGAAGTTGAAGTCCCCCATAACAACTACACTGTCATTCTCATTCCTATCGCGAATCATATTTATTATCCTTTCCTCTAAATCTCTGGAACTATTTGGAGGCCTATCAAAAACTCCCAACAGGGTGACCTCTCCCTTCCTGCTTCTTTCTTCATCACATACTACCTTAGATGACGAGTCTACAAATGTCTTTTCTGCAACCCTAACAATGTCCTTGATTAACAGTGCCACGCCACCCGCCTCTTTTACTATCTTCACTGTTCTTACTGAAACATCGAAATCCTGAAACCTGCAACATATATTCATGTCTCTGCTCTATCCCTGTCTCCGAAATAGCCACAGAATCTAAATCCCAGGTACCGACTCATGCTGCAAGTTCAACCACCTTATTCTGGATGCTGAAATAGACACACTTCAAAACAAACGTTTGCTTGTTGTTGCCGTCTTGTGACGCAGAAACCTCATTTCAGATCTCCCTACTTTCAACTTCCTCTATACTCGAACTACAGTTTGGGTTCCAAACCACTTGCTCAATTAGTTTTAGGGAGAGGATGGAGTCAGAGGTGAGGGCGTGCAGTTTCACACCCATTCTGGATTGACATTGAACATGGTCTAATTAAATTATAATTGAAGTCACCCTTTTACAGGCTGGAGCAGACTTGGCAGCAGAACTGAGTGTGAACTAACTCTCATCTTTATTGAGACAAAGTGGAGAAGTTTACCTGTTATGAAACACTCTACACAGAAACCTTAGAGAGCTATTTACAGCTCAATGCAAGTTATACTGCTCATTGTTAATAACTACAAATTACAAAGTAAACCGTGAAGGATTCTGAGTAATCAAAGATGGAGGATCGGAAAAAAAAACAATGGCTGTAACAGGCTGCTTCTTTTTTGAGGTATTTGAGGTGCAGAGGGTGATCTCCTCCAATTCCAGGAGCAGCAATGGCTGTTTTATAAGCTGTTGCATTGTCTTGGATCTTGAGGAAAAATACGTCAAACAACAGCACGTTTAAAAGGGAAACGAACAGACAACGGCAGCACATGGTGAGGTCAGTGTTGGAGAGAGAGAAAGAAAGAAATCCACACAGCTAACTGCCACAGCAGTGTATCTGCGCAGTTACTGCCTTTGCTGTTTGAATTCATGTATCACTGGACATCGGAGTGCATCTGCAAAAATTAACAAACAGTGAAATTCACAACTGATCTTGGAGGAACCTATTTTGGAGAGGTCACAACACAGTGACAGAAAAGTGAATAGATTAAGGTGTGGCCTTCGGGCCTTACTGTAAGTTTGCAATAGTGAATAGAGTTGATTCTTTCTTGATTTTGTTAGCTATGTCTCCTGATTAAACTAAAAAAAATATAAGCTATAAGTATCAACATAGCCTGGAGCAGTGTTTTGCAGAGGAATAAGACGGTGCTACTTTCTGGGCCTCCGGATTGGAAGAAGTAAAAATGACCCTCAGTAGACTGACCTGCTCTTCCTGTCGGATGTGGGAGCTAAGAGAAAGTTTACATGTTAGTGAGGGTTATAGCTGCAATAAATGCTGTTGGTTGTGAATTCTATCAGATCGAATTGAATGGTTGGAGCGACGGTGAGAGGCAATGAGGAATTTAAAAAACAAAAGCGATGTGATGGCTGGAAGTGAAAGGAAGGGAGAAAAGTCCCAGATAAAGTCACATAAATGGGTTAATTCAAGGAAAAGAAAGAGGTAGACAAGTAGTGCCAGAGTCTACTTTGGCTATACCATTTCATACAGGTATGCTGTTTTGGAAAATGTAAGGAGTGATAGATTCTCAGGGGAACATGGCACAAACAGCCAAATTTCTGGTATTGCGTCTGGCTCAAATGCAATAATGGTACATCGGGTTCCAATAATCGATTGTTTTAGGGCTCTCTCTCGTCCGAAGTGCAGACAGAGGTTCTTGTGGCCAGCAGCAACAAATCAGAATGGTGTGTTGTATCCCTGGTGCCAGGATCCAGGATGTCTCAAGGAGGGTGCAGAATGTTCTCACGGAGGAGAGGCGCCAGCAAGAAGTCATTGTACACATTGGAACCAACAGCAAAGCAGGGAAAATTTGGAGATTCTGAAGGGAGATTACAAACTTAGGCAGGAATTTAAAAAGTAGGTCCGATAGAGCAGTAATATCTGGATTGCTCCATGTGTGACAAGCTACTGAGGGCAGGAAGAGGAGGAGAGAGCATATGAATGCATGGCAAATGAGCTGGTGTGTGGGAGAAGAATTCACATTTTTGGATCATTGGAATCTCTTTTGTGGTAGAATTGACCTGAACAAGAAAAACGGATTGCACCTAAACTGAAAGGGGACTAATATACTGACAGGGAAATTTGCTAGAGCTGCTCAGGAGGATTTAATTTAGTAAGATGGGTCGATGGGACCCAGGGAGATAGTGAGAAAAGATCTGAGGCTGGTACAGTTGAGTTAAGAAGCGAGTCAAACAATCAGGGCAAGCGTGAAAAAGCAGAGAACAAGGTAGAACTGATAAATTAAATTGCATTTATTTCAATGCAAGAGGGCCTAACAGGGAAGGTAGATTAACTCAGGCCATCGTTAGAACTGGGATATCATATGTATGACAGAAACATGGCTCAGAGATAGCCAGGACTGGCAGCTTAAAGTTCCAGGTTACAAATTCAAAAGGAAGGATAGAAAAGAAGGCAAGAAAGGAGGGGTTGTGGCTTTTTGTGATAAGAAATAGCATTGCAGTTGTACTGAGGAAGGATAGTCCTGGAAATACATCCAGGGAAGTTATTTGGGTGGAACTGGGAAATAAGAAAAGGATGGTAACCTTGTGGGATTGTATTATGAACCCCTAATAGTCAAAAGGGAAATTGAAAAGAAAAAACTTGTTTTGATTGTTTGATTGTCACATGGATGTAAATACAGTGGAAATGTTTGTTTGTGATTAGTAAAGGCAGATTATAGTATTTAAGGACATGCAGATCACAGCGGGAGAAAATCAAAATTTGAGAGACTCGGGAATTCAGGTTACTCCGTACAGGACGTCCGCTCATCAACATCTGCATTGGCAGGATCAGCATTGCTTCCAGTTCGATAATTCATTTCTCAGAGCAGTAACGGCCTATAAGAAGCTGCACTTGAACTTGCTGGTGTGTGGTTTCAAGCTTTGGGATCTTGCTCTGACCTTGATCTCGCCAAAATCATACCTTCTCAGTCAAAAATGAGTCAGAGCAAAATTTCAGTGCTCATCCGGGAAGTGAACCCGAGACCTCTCGTACGTAAATCACCCACTTGAGGCGTTATCACAGCCGAGACAAATGAGCCAGAACAGCGCCAGACGTGTGAACCAAAAATCCGGTGACTTTTCTTGCAAGCTAAGGCTATTTCCGCTGTTTCGGAGTGAAACTAGCACAGAGTTTTCATAACAGCTCCTTTTCATTCTGACTCGCTTCTCCCAGGAGGCTGTGCTAGCTGCTTCTCCCGGAACCGGGCGCTCTCCTTTGATGACTGGACGAACTCATCTTCCATTGTCAGGCAGTGGAGAGTAGCATGAACGCGCTCGTCAGCTCCCTATCAAAAATGGGTTTGTGGAGCGAGAGAGGGTTTTGGTGGGAGGGGGAGCTATGGAAATTCTGAAAAGGTGTTGAAAAGGGAGATCGGGCATGCACAGGAATTCATCTTCTTTTGTGAACCTTGTCCAAATAATGCCATCTGAATCAGATAGAAATGTGCAGAACTGCTGGGAAAGAGAGAATCTCTCCCAGTCAACGGGAACAGTGTATGTGTCCTTATCGCAGTCACGGGAGGTCTCTGCTGTCTGAATCAGCATGGGATGTTACTGCAGTGAATCCTCTCACTCACACACACTCCACTTGATGTGTATACATTTTACCACGTTTCCCCTCACTCAGAGAGTAGATTTGACAGCTCAGATCATCCCAGAGTGGCAGGGAACAGAAGGAAGCGTTTCAGACCATCATCTCAACATATCCTGGAGAGAAAGTGGATGTGGGAGGGCGGACTGTCTCGACTGATTCCAGCATTTACAATCTTGGTCCGTGAGACATCAAAAGTAGGTACCAGGAACTGTTTATCTTGCTTCTTATAACAGGTGAGTAAATTTTGAAGAGCTTAGATATTTCTTCCTGGTGTTCAGGAAATGATGAAGAGCAGAGTACGGTTCCCTGATTATGGTCTGACTTCTGGGTAATGGGCTCAGGGCACTCCCATTCTGATAGTATGTTCATATGGTCTGAACACGGACAAAGAAATGACTCAGTGACAAGCTCTGCTGAATCGGATTCCGTGAAGAACAGAAGCCGATGGAATTAAAAGAGGCATGAGAGTGGGAATGTAACATTATCTGTGAGGAAATTGTTTTCCTGACTCGAGGAGAGTGCACAGTGCTGTTTCCAGTGGTCAATATCTGGATAGGTTGACTGGATCAGCGTTGGGTGTTATTGTCCTGTTGTACAATGGTGCAAAAGCACGGACCTTTTGTATAGAGGGGACAACATCAAAATCCACAATGAGACAAAACGCACAAACGAGGTAACAAACAAAGCAACCACACAAACTGGTGTAACGTCATGGGGTAAACCCTATCCCCCGCTCAAATATATCGCCCTCTGTCAAATGTGTGACTCTGAGATTCGAACAGTGAATGGTATATGTTATTAAAAACTGCTCTGATCTCACAACCTATGTATACATGGCTGAAAATAGTAATTGGTCGGTCACTGTGTTACTTCAGCACACGAAGAGAAGAAATAAATATAAGAACAACAGCCACTGAAGTGATTGGGATTTGACCCGATGCTGCTGTAGCCAATCCATTCAGCTGTAATTGAAATTGCTTCCACCTTTCCTGTGTCGGTAATATGATTGCATAGCTTAGTGGTGAGTTTTCATGCTTTGAATTGGACCCAGCATCCTTTCTCGGGTTGAAACTTACTGGGATAAAAAGACATGATGAAAGACACGTTTACTGGAATATAAAGACGTTAGGAATGATTTGGCCAGATTTCACTTGATACAAAATCGATAGAAGCGATGGAAATGAGTTTTACTGGGAGATAATACCACTAGAAAAGAAAAGAGGGGGGTTAATGGGATGCTGGCATAGATATAGAATCATGCGGGAGAAATCGGGAAAGAATTAGTTGTGTCCGAAGGGAGGTTATCCAGCTGACGTGAAGTTTGTAAGAGTAAATTTGAGGGAACTTCCCTGGTTTCGGTGAATGGAAACTAGAGTTAGAACTGCAAACCCATTGGGGAACGATAAAGAAGTTTGCAGCAATCATTTTTTATTCTGTGAGTTATTGAAATCGGAGATGAATTTTCAAAAATAAAAACATTTCAGGAGCTGATTCCAGAATATTTGAAAAGTGTGAGCAGACAAAGAGGAAGAGAATTTAACAGCGACAGGAAGTCTGGGCTGCCTGGATGGCGAGGCAAAAGTGACATACTCTCGAATTGGTTAACATTAATCAGAAAGAAATTTCATTACACCTGCAACTGAAAATGTTAAGTATAAAAAGAGCTGCTGGCGTTGAAAGGTGCAGCAGCTCATTCTACCTGAAATATTATAGATTGTAAATGCACTGAGCTGTTTGTTTGAGCTCTACATTGAATGTAAGTCTGTTAGCTCAATCCGCTGCCTAACTGGTTAATGAGAAAAGTGAGACCAACAGCGTGGGATTATTTCTCTCACTGTCTCAGATATCCATAAGGTGCATCATCTCCTCCACTCACCTGATCTGTAATACTATGGTGCCTCTAGTGAGCAAGATTTGGCTCGGCGATGTAAAACTTCATTATCATTGCCATCTGTTGCCTTGAACATTTGGTGACAATCACCGAAAAGGGGGGTGAGTCCATTTAATACTCACTGACCTCTGCTTGAAAAATCCTGCGACAAAACTCGACTTCATTCCAGTTTGAACCCTCTGTTCCTCCTAACAGCAAAACTACTTGTTATGCCTTTACCAGGCTTACTGACAACAATCAAACTCCCCAAAGAGATAGATCCAATACTTTCGATTGGTTTAATGAGCTGTGCGAGTTTGCAGGAAATGGAATGATATGAAACGTGATAAACAGACTTTCCCAGAATGTAATCCAGTGCAGGGTCAGCGATTTGAGAAAGGTCATTAAGCTAAACCTTCACCTCTAGATTAGATTACTTACAGTGTGGAAACAGGCCCTTCGGCCTAACAAGTCCACACAGACGCGCCGAAGCGCACCCACCCAGACCCATTCCCCTACATTTATCCCTGCACCTAACACTACGGGCAATTTAGCGTGACCAATTCACCTAACCTGCACATTTTTGGACTGTGGGAGGAAACCGGAGCACTCGGAGGAAACCCACGCAGACAATGTGCAAACTCCACACAGTCATTCGCCTGGTTCGGAAATTGAACCCGGGTCGACTGGCTCTGTAAGGCAGCAGTGCTAACCACTGTGCCACCGTGCCGCACACAGCACAGTTTCTCTATCCACAGATGGATATTCACCTGGGAAATATTTGTGGCTTTTCAGTTAAAAATTGCCACGTTTCCCAAAGACAGAGCATCTCCCCAAATCAGAAACTGGAGTTTTCAAATAAATGCTACTTTACTCAACATTGGTTTCAACTGCATTGCAGTCTGATGCTCCAATATTCCCTGGTCAATGACAGTAACAGTATCTTCAGATAAACATTGAACTTACAACCTTGGCATTTTACGCACCTTTAAGTAACAGGCGCTGACAAATTGCGCTCCTTGATCCGCAGACAGCAAAGCTGTCATGTGGCCTACTCATACCTTGGCAACTTTAATTCAACTACGTTACTTTTGCTGTGATGATTAAAATCCCATGTGTGTGGAAACAGGCCCTTCGGCCCAACAAGTCCACCCTGATTAATTTGGACTGTGGAAGGAAACCCACGCAGACAGGGGGAAGAATGTGCAATTCCACACCGCTAATAGAGGGTAGAATAGAACCGCAGACACAGCTGCCGTGAGGCATCACTGCTAACTACTGAGCCACCATGACATCCCTGAATCATGCGGTTCTGAAATTAAAGCTGACACAGACGAGGTGAAACTGACAAGAACCTGTGATTATTAAAACATCAGGTTCAGGAAAGGGACACAAAAAATGTGCAAAATTGAATTCATTGAAATATGGGTTTCTGTTGGTTGCTGCGTTGTTTACAGCTAATGTTACAATGCCGCTGTCGCAGGGCTTTTCCTTCGATCGGTTTCAATTCGGCACAGAATACAAACCAATCAAAGTTCACCAACTTCCATCTGAAAGTTTATACAGGTAACACGAATCATACTGCATTCATCAATAATCTTCACCATTCCGACATCCAAGAACATGTTGCATGGTTTCCATGAGTATTGAAGGTGCAAGAATGTTATGCATGAATAAATTCACTTACAGTTTAAGTAAACAGAATGCACAGAAAGACTCAGCATGTCAGAATTTCATGTGACCAGAACTGCAGCCAACAGAGGGGAAATCTGTCCCTGAATCCCAATATCCACACGTTTGCTTGCTCCATGTACCCAGTTGGAAACCTGCTTGAAGGAGCCTGCAGTCTGACAGAGCGCCTGAAGAATATGATCTAAAGCTGCAAGAGGAGCTGTATATTCTGGCTGTGAGAGTGGTGGTGTAAGAAGGGGGGTGGCGGGGGGGGGGGGGGTACTATGCTATTCCGTGGTATAGATTTACATTGCCCTCATCATGTTATGGTTGAAAACCCTCTGTAAGAAACAACACAGAAATAGAGGGACAGGAGGAGGCTATTCCAAACACCCATCCTACCCGCCGTTTGATATCATCACGGCTGACCAAACACGTCAACGTCTTTCCCCAGCTCATCCACAACAACTGTCGCACAACGGGATAAAGACATTTAAGCAATCGAAAATCTCTGTTCAACTTTGGGAGCGAAATGTGTGTAGAGACAGTGGGTTTCCCCAGGAAATTTGCAGATTTTGCGGGTGAGCATATGACTCTGGTCTGATCATGTTTCAAATGATATGATTCCGTCAAAACTCACAACCAAGAAGGTAAGGAACTTCCTTTGGTCAGTAGCTGGGACGAGAACTCCAGACGATAGGAATTGACGATGAATCAGCAGAACACGCAATGATTCAGCTGAAAACTGAACTAAACTCCAATTCTGGTGCAGTTCAAACCCGCAAACTTTGAATAACAATGTTACCAAAGTTGTAGAAATCGAGTGCACTTTTCATTGCGCCACAGAGCTGCGCTCGACACAATTTTACTGGACCCAAAGTTGGGATTGTCGTGAAGATGCGGAGAGTTTTTCAAGGAGTAAGTCTTCTATGTGCAAACAAAAACCGTGACATTCAGAAAGCAAATTCTTCAATGCCTCCAAACCTCAAGGTGCGTGGCACTTTATACCTTTTCTTTAATTATGTTTTGTTAACTTATCAGAATGCCCAACTGTGTTGGTTAGAATTGCCTCACTCCAGCTATACAGTAAACCAATGGTGTCAGTTCCCATTATCGTTCTACTTCTGCCACTATGTTTTTTCCTAATTCTATTTAATATTATTCTACTGCCACCTGTGCGACAATGATCTTCCAACCCAGACTAACATGTCATTAGATATTCAGCTACCCCATCTATCACAATATTTTCCAATCCCAAGCTGACTCTATTAAATACTGATTAGATATTTAATGTCATATCCTGCGACAAGCGTCTCAAGCAGGCTGACTCGACTACCAATTAATTAATTAAAGTCATGTCCTAAGTATCTAATGTCACGACTTGTCCCAACCTGCCATGATGATATTTAGTAGGCGAGGCTGACTTTACGAATTGTTATTATCTCAGACTGCCATAATAACCTTTCAGCCCAGTCTGACTCTGCTAATTTGTGTAGGAGCATTCCACAATTCTTATTTTATCCTGCCACACTGGCCCCATGTTGCCATAGTGACCACTTGACGAGTGTAGCATTCTGCACACAGCTTGTAACAGATGGCACGATGTTTCCATGCCTTTACCCTTCCCATGCTTTCATGCTCTGTATTTTATGTACAGTGTTTGGATATTTCATTAGACATCTATTTATCTTCACCCACTTTCCAGTACCTGGTCCTTATCCATGTGTTCTCTAGCTTCTCAAGTATTCGGCTAAAAACTCTTGAAATACTTTGATGACTCATAGCTTGACCACACGTTCAAACAGTGAGTTCCAATTATACAATACTCTCAGAGTGAAAACGTTCTTCCTATATCTCCTCTGAACATCCTCTCCCTGGTTGTTAACTCTTCCCATAGAAGTTTGTTCCTATCACACATACCGATCCCCTTAATATGCACCATAATCACTTCCTCACTCAGCCTTCTCTGCTCTCAGATAAAAAGCCTGAGCTGAGCTCATCTATCTTTGCCATGGCGATAGTGTCGTGCTGGAAAAGTATAGCAGGTCAGTCACATCGGAGGAGCGGGAGAATCGAAATTTCTGACAAAGGCCTTTCATCAGAAATGAAAGAAGTGGCTGGGGGCTGAGAGATAAATGGGAGGCGGTTGGGGCTGGGTGTAAGATAGCAGGGAAAGCGAATAGTGGATGGAGACGAGGGAGGATGTGATAAATCCGAGGGGGAGAGATGAATGCGTCCGGAGGGTGGTGCCGGGTTGGATGCTTCCGACCGTGATAATGTGGGGGGGGGGGGGGAGAGGGGGGGGGGTGTGGAATGAAGAAGCTGTGGAAATCTAGTTTTATCCCGTAAGGTTGCAGGGTCCCAGGGCAGGATATGAGGCGTTCATCTTCCAGGCATCTAGTAAAATAATTCCACTCAATCAATATTCCTCAGAAAATATTTGAGAATGTTTCAGTCATGAAGCTGAAATATACGAAGTCATGATAGTTATTAATTTTCTCTTGTTCTGTAGATCTAGTTAAAACAACACATAGAATTTTATGTTCCAGTGCGATAAATATGAGAAAAGATCAGTTACTTCTTCAGTAAAATAAACAAATGCCACTTGCTATTATTTATCAATTTTTAATTACTGGTAAGTTTATGAATTGTGTGAGATTTGTTTTTAGCTTTCCAGTCACCTATTTATATTGAATGCGACATTGAAATGGCGTGGAAATGTCAGGGTGTGTTCATTTGAAATTTCAATGTGCATTTCTCTCACTTATCCCATTGATTGCCTGAAGGTTTAAGAACATTTCACTCAGAAATCCTCGTAAACATCAAAAACTGGCTGATTTTAAACCAGATCATTCACAACCAATTATCGATCTATGCGTAATTCATGTAAATATCTCAATTTTATCGAAACAATGTTCACACTAAACAATACACATAAAGCAACACAAAGACTTTCATCACCATCTGATTATTGTTCAGTAGAATAACATGAGTAAGTAATTTATTGCTCCTGAAACCAATGACAACAGTACGCATTTGTTTACTATTCCATGCAACAACTGCAATTCATATCTTCTATTTCAGTTCAGTAGTTAAAGATGATTTATGTTGCTGAAAACAATGCTTCTACTTTATTGCGGATATTGACTGTAATACAATCATGCAAACAACAAACGTTTTGTCATTCTAAAAATCTTTAAAGTTAGTTGTTTTAAATTTGTGTGCAAGGGATTTTTGAAATTACAACCATTTTTGTTGTATAATTCAGCAGACCTAAATTTTGCATTTGCGAAAGTTTCAATTTTTGCAAAATGGAAGTAGTCTTCAGTTTATGACTGCTTTTTTTTCAAATCACGTGCTCTGCGAAATGATTATTGGTTTCATTTAATTGTAAGAGAAGAACCGCTTTGAACATGTTGATTTTTTTTGTCTTTTCTACTCCAATATTATTCATCACTGTACAATAATGACACAATTATTATAATAACTTTATGTACCAAATATCATTTACTGCATCATTTGTTCACTTTCATGCTCACTTTAATTATCTATTAACTTTCTTCCAAATTTTGACACAAATGTCTGAACTCTGATCATAATATTAATCATCTAAATTAAAATAACATGTCTCTATGAGGAAACCATTTGATAGAAATTCATATTTCTTGTGTTACCTGCATTTTTTAGGAAAGAAAGAAAAAAATGTTCTATAATTCCTGATTGGCGCACTTTTTCTTCAATTGATAAAGCTAGTTACTATATTTTATTCCACAATCTACCGATTATACTGTAATATGAAACTTTATTTTCAGGTCAAGTTTCTCATAATGGATCCAAGGATTTCCCATCCAACATTAATTATGAATGTCTAATGTTTGCTTATTTGAATGATCTCCGTAATCACAGACTTGAAATTCACAGACCTGCAATTACCTTTCATTGCAATAATTCCTGTTTGTGTGTACATATTCCTCAGTCACATAGCAAAACGAGATTTCTTGTTATTTCTAAATTCATTGATCGAATTTTATATTCAGTTGTTGCTCATACCTAATAATTATTCAATCCAGTATTTGACGTAAATGTGAAATTACAGCTCTTTACATGAATAACTAAATATATTGCAGTGTACAATCTCGCAATCATTGTTAACATTAATTCTTATTTTACCCACGGAAACATAGTTGAATTCATTTAAATATATTTCACTTCGATGCGAACATTTATTGTATTTTTAATCACAATAAGATTTAAGTATTTTTCCTGCAAAAAAATGTACAATTCGTGCATTTTGTTAAGTCAAATGAAAAATAATTAACAGCTTGTGTTGTCTCATTAAACAATGACAATGCAGTATGAATTTTTCGAAATTGAGCATTTTTGCAAAGAAGGGATGTTGTCTTCAGCTGAATAATCGCATTCAATGACTAACTCAGAGAATCTGCTGTTTATTCTGTTCGAGTTCCCAAGAAACCAAACTAACTAATTCTGCTGGTTCTGAATTCCTGGAAATTAATTGAGAATGTTTGAGTCTTAAGGATGAAGAAGTCGATGTGATTGTACTGATTTTTTTCATTGGAAAGAGCTTAATTCAAACATTTCAGGCACATAAATCGCTATTCTGCGGTATTGCAAAGATGAAAAGCAAGTCAATTTCTTCATCAGTGAAATAAACAAATGCCACTTCCCATTATTCATTAGTTAGCTCATTCCCAAATTTGTTACTAAACAATGCAATTCACCTGAATATTGTTGTCTCCTTTGATCATATTAATTTTCTAATTATTGTTCATTCGTGATAAGTTAGGGATTTTTACTTTTTGTTTTGCACGTCTCTCACTTATTTCACTTCTTGCATGGGGGATGGGCATTGAGAACAGAGGATCAATGGTTAGCACTTGTGTCTGGCCGTGTTATGCACTTGGGTTTCATTCCATCCTCGGCCACATGTTTGTGTGGAATTTGCATGTTCTGGTTTTCTCCCACAATTCAAAAATGTGCAGGTTAGTTAAATTGGTCATGCTAAGCTCCACGTTCTGTTCAGGGATATGTAGGTTAGGTGCATTAGTCAGGGGTAAATGTGCAGTAATCTGAGAGCAGAATGGTGCTGAGTGGATTATGCTTTGGAAAGTCAGTGCAGACTCGTTGGTCAAATGGCCTGTTTCCACACAGTAGGGATTCGATATAATTAGAATTGTGTTTCACTAAACAAAACTGACATTTTTTAAAATGTTGCCTTTAAAACTTACCTTTAACTGTCAATTGTCAATCTTGTAAAATATCTCAATATTACTGAAATCAATGTTCAAACAAAACACTGCACATAAAGCCACACAAAGATCTTCATGACCATCTAATTACTGTTCAGTTGAATAATCACAGTAAATATCTTATTGTTCCTGAGATCAATCACCATTATCACGGTAAGGATCTCGTTATCATTCCCTCCAATAAATGCAATTGTTGTCCCTCTGGCATTTCAATTCAGTCGTTATACACCATATTGGTTGCTCAAAGCATGGTTATTCTTTATTTTGAACGGCCAAGGGTTCGATCGGCAAGAGATGTTGTTCGATCTCATTTGTAGCATGTTCTCAAACAGGTTTTCTCTATAAATATTGCAAAAAAGTGTTAATTTCGTTTTGTTCAACTACTGATGCTAACCTTTTCAGTTCTCGTTCATTAAACGTATTTGGAGAAAGTGAGGAAATCTGAAGCTGAAGATCAGAGCCAAGAGTGTGGCATTGGAAAAGGGCAGGCACATCCAAAGAGCAGGAGTATCGACCTTTCGGATATTAGGCCGTCATCAGAAAAACTTCCTGATGAAGGGCTCATGCCCAAGACGTCGATTCTGCTTCTCCTCGAATGCTGCCTGACCTGCTGTGCTTTTCCGGCCCCATGCTCTTTTGACATTAGAAAAATTTGACTGAATATTCAGAGATAATACTAAAGGTTGCCTCTGTCAATTTAATTTACTGTGCTTTCTATTCACTAAAGTTTTCATGTTAATTGCTCCTCTTTTTCTTCTTAAATATGATACAAATTTCATAATACAGAACACATAAAAACTCACATGAATTATAAATTTGATTCCTCGACAAGAAAACCAATGGAAGGCGATATAGAATTCTTGAACAGCTTACACATTTGAATGAAAAAGCAAGTCCTTCCAAAAAATGTTTGCACGTCTGTATTTTTCTTTCAATTCAATAATCCTGCAAATAGTTTATAATTGCCAGGTGATCTCTCTGAATGGGTCGCGAATCAATGTCAATGTAACCAGCTGAAACATTAACAACAGTTTGATAACTGGGTGTTAAAGATCTTATTTGGAGTGAACAAATGTTTGGAATTTACTTGAATTCCACCAGGAAGTATTCTTGAACATCAATACAAGAAATGAGATATGTGAGAGATGTGCAAACCTTATTTTTAAATGAACAAATTCCAATATTTTCAAAGCATTTCAACCATACGGTCAAAATGAACAGGTGAATGGAAAAATAAAAACAAGTTTTTGACAATTCATAAACTGAACAACAATTACAAATTCACTTTGATCAAAGGACAGAGTAATATTTAGATGAATCACAACATTTAGTTCCAAAGTAGGTAATTAGCTGACTGACAAGTAATAGGTGGTAGCATTTGTTAATTTACTGAAGTAGGTATCAACTTTATTTTCAATTTTTAGCACGAGAGAATAATGTTGAATGTGTTTCAATTGTTTGGACTTGCCGCTTTGCAACATAAAAAAGATGAATCTAATTACTTTGACATCGTAATCTTTAATTCTGCAACATTTTCAAATATTCTCCAGGAACTTATAAGCGAACGAATTAGATACAGGTCTCCCCATTATCCGAAAGTAAAGCGATATTATGAAACGCTACATAAGCTGAAAAGGCGTTAGTCGAAGAAGCATTAATTTATATGGGAAACATCTCCTCTTTTTTCGTAAAAGTGAAAATCCTCTTCAGATTTCTTTCAGTTAGAGAAAACAGGGACAGATGTAAGTCTTTTGCAAAAGCAAAGTGGCTAAAGCGAATTATCCAACACATATTTCTTGGTAACCTGACTCAAATAAGTATCAGATTTTGTGATTATTGATATAATAGATAAAAGCAGATCTAATGTTGGATTGAAAAGCAACTCAGTCTGTGCTCAGGTACTCTCTAATCAACATTCAGAGCAGCTCTTGATATATTTCTGTTGAAGGTATGATTTGAAACCATCCCTCTCATCTAGTAATCGAGACACTGCCACAGCTGCACAAGCTCCTTTCATAATGTTCCCACTCAGGACGGCAGGAATGCAATATTGTGTTTCATGTGGTTTCTCAAATGAAAACTAATCAGCTGCTTAGTGTTGTAATTTGAATGGGAATTAATTAGGTAGTTTCTGTGTGTAATGGACTGGAAATTAAACAATATTTTACAATATCGATATAATAATGAATGATACTCTTAAATAAACAGGAATCTCATGACAATTCTTTGAAAGACAAATTGACAAAACTGCGCGATCATTGTACTTTGATTTTAAAAATGCATCAGTCATTCAATGTGAATATTCAGCTGAAGACAATTTCCCTTCCTTTCAACAATGTACAACTTCCACAAATTCAAAATGAACAGGCATTGATAAAGGAAGGAACAAGCAGATGGCAATTCTATTTTCTTTACATAAACGTGTGATGAATTTTAAGTCAGTTTCATATATGGAAAAAGGAAACTTATTGTAGTTCGAAATACAATAAACGTTAGCATGAAGTGAAATGTAATTAAATCAATTCAACTGTGTTTACTCAGTTAAAATACAGTTCAATATTCAAAGTAATCGAGTGATTGTACTCTGCAATATCTTTACATTAATTCAGTGCTGAGATATAATTGCACATTTATACCCCTCATAGTGACGCAAAATTGTGCCAGGAGTTAGAGGAGGCAGGGGAGGTTCTTAATGAGTACTTTGCTTCAGTATTCCCGAGTGAATGGGACCTTGTCCTTTGTGAAGACAGCGTGAAACAGGCTGATCTCGTCGAACAGGTAGATGTTAACTCTGAGAATATGCTGAAAATATTGAAAAATCACGGATTTAGATAAGTCTCCTGGGCCAGAAAGGATATAACTTAGGTAGTGATGGGAAGGGAGGCAAGGGTTTACTGTGTGTTGGCAATGATCTTTGTAGCCTCACTGTCCACTGGAGTCATACCAGATGATTGGAGGGTGGCAAACGTTATTCACTTATTCAAGAAAGGCTATTGAGATAACCCTGGGAATCATCGATGAGTCAGTCTTACATCAGATGTGGGCAAATTATTGGAGAGGATTCTGAGAGACGGGATTGATGATTATTTGGAAAAGTATAGATTGATTAGAGATGGTCAGCATGGCTTTGTGAGCGGCAGGTTATGCCTCACAAGCTTCATTGAATTATTTGAGGATATTACAAACACATTGGTGAGGACAGAGTAGTGGATGCGCTGTATATGGATTTTAGCAAGGTGTTTGATAAGGTTCCCCATGGTAGGCTCATGTGGAAAGTAATGAGGCATGGGATACAGGGAAACCTGCCTGGTTAGATAATAAATTTGCTGGCCCATAGAAGACAGGGTGAGATTACATAGACAGTTTTCAGCTTGGAGCATGGTGACCAATGGTATTCTGAGGGGATTAGCTCTGGAACCTCTGCTCTTTGTGGTTTTTGCAAATGACTTGGATGAGGAAGTAGAAGGGTGGGTTAGGACGTTTGCCAATGACACGAGGGTTGGTGGAGTTGTGGATAGTGTGGAGGACTTTGTAGGTTGCTAGAGGACATTGACAGGATGCAGAGCTGGGCTGAGAAATAGCAGATGGAGTTCAACCTGGGAAAATGTGAAGTTATTCATTTTAGAATTTCAAATTTGAATGCATAGTTTCAGATTAAATGCAGGATTCTTGAAAATGTGGATGAACAGAGGGATCGTGGGGTGCACGTCCATACATGCCTCATGCTGACATCCAAGGTGATAGGGTTATTAAGGTGGTGAAGGTGTGTTGGCTTTCATGAGCAGGGACATTGAGTTTAAGAGCCACGGGGTTATGCGGCAGCTCTATGGATCCCTGGTAAAACTACACTTACAATATTGTGTTTGGTTCTGATCACCTCATTATACCAATGATGCAGAAGCTTTAGAGAAGGTGCAGGTGAGATTTACCAATATGCTACCTTATGAAGAAAGGTTGAGGGCTTTGGTCATTGCAGTGAAAGAGGATGAGAGTTTACTTGATAGCTTTGTATAAGATGATGAGAGGCATTGAGTGGACAATGAAATACTTTTCCCAACAAAGTGGCATAATTTTAAGTTGAATGGGGGAAGTTGTGGTGCGATGTGAGAGATAGTTACTTTATAGATAGTAGTGGGTGTGTGGAATGCACTGCCAGTGGTGGTAGTAGATTCAGATCCATCAGGGACATCTAAGTGACTCTTGGATAGGCACATCAATGATAGTAAATGAAGGTCATGTTGGTTAGTTTAATCATAGAGTATGATAAAAGGTCGGAACAACATCGTGGCCAAAAGGCCCTGTACTATACTGTACTGTTCTATATTCTATGGATGGAAATGAACGAATAATGATAAATTTCATCGTGGTATTTGACCGTGCAATCTGCAAAAATGACCAGGAATTGTTGCAGGGAAAAGTAATTAGGTTTTTCTAACTTTATAAGGCTGGGATTACACAGATCATTCAAATGAGCTAAAGTCATATTTTTAACAATGCGTGTTGCATTAGAAATAATGGATTCTTTTGTAGGTGTGTTAATTGGAAATAAAATGGATTTTTATATTACTATTATAGGTACTCGGGAAGATTGGATTAAATTCAAATATAAACTTCACTGCAGTTGTTAGCAAGACTAAACCAAAGCACATAATAATTATTGTCATGCAAATTCCTTAATAATTACTGTTAGAATCCTGAAAAAGGATATACTGTACCATTTTTCAAACAGTCAATAAATTAAATTGTGAACCTCAGTATACTTGTTACCCAGATCAATTATTATGCAATTATTGTAATGGTAATGACTTAATAACTAATGCTAAAACCTAAACAGATAAATTGGTTCAATACTTTGTAAGCATGTTGCTCTGAAATTGATTGGATATTTATTAAGATCGGTAAACTGAGAGATCAAATATAAGAGCTCGCTTAATAGAATTGAAGGAAAAAATGAGACAGTGTTTATTGAACAGGATTGTTTTTGTTTAAAAATGTAGTTGATTCAAGAAATAATATTTTTTCCTCCATTGGTTTTCTTGTACAGACATTCTTTAAAAGAAATTGTCATGATTCAATGTTGAGACACTTGTGTCAGAGTCTGCAAAGGGGAGAGTGAGAGAGAAGGATTTTTTTAAAAAGCAGATATGAAAGGAACTGGCGAGCAGAGGAGCTCCAACTGCAGTGTCTCACCCTGCCAACATCTTAGTGGGTGAGCTGGAACGCAGACTAGTCAAGCAACAAACTAATACAGTCATACGCACAGAATCATAGCTTACAATGTCCTAGACACCATCGTCACCATCCCTATAAGCCCTGTCCCACCGGCAGGACATGGATGTAACTGAAATGCTGGAACATGCAGGGTTATGGACTAAGATCTGCAGAATGTGATCAATGTGATTTATTTGACACTTCTCCAGAATATTAAACTCCAGTCAAATTCGAAAAGTTACTCGTCATCCGACTTTAACCACAAACGTCAGATAAACAATTATCAGAAAGTTACAGCACAGATCGAGGCCACTTGGCCAATCCTGGGTACGTGTTGGCTGTAATAGAACTCCCCAGGCTTTACAGCTTTTTGTACTCACCATTGAGAGCAACAATTTTAGACTGTCCCTCTATGCTTTTGTAATCTGTTTTAAACATATTTCTTTTTCAGCTGCACACCTTGTTTCCTTGTTGCTTTCCCAGCCCTTACTCTATTCCCCGTGGCCTTGCGGGAGGAACATTTCTGCTAATTAATTTCTCCTGCATTCCCCCGTGTGACAGACTGTCTTTATGTCTTTGTCTCACCCCCACTTTACTCACAACCTGTTACATTTCTGATGGTTCCCAGACCTCTGTAACTTTCACTGCGTCCCCCGGGTCAATGGCGCGAATTTTGAATTCTCTTCCTCATGAGATAATCAGAAATCTTTCCGTTTGCAGTTTCCCCCAGATTTTATTTTGAAAAGCAGAGCATTTGTGTCAGAGTCAAGTATTTGTGAGCCTTCATCCACTGTTCCGAGCATTTGGATGTAATTTATGACCCTCCCACAGATGTGTAACGTTACTGGATTGGCCATGCTAACATGGCAGTGTGCAATTTAGGTGGGTTGGGCTAGCCATGGTAAATGTGGGGTTATGGGGGTAGGGTGGGTGAGCAGGTCATTGCAGGCTGGATGGGCCGAATAGACTCTTTCTGCACCCACTGGATTCTGTGATTCTAACTAGTTGTGATTGTTGTCCAATTTTCCCCATGCCAGGTTCAATCAACTCAGACACATATGATTCTGTGGGTGCTCACTCACTCCTTCCCTTCAGTTTAAAATCAATTTCGCACTGTATGTGAGGGTGGGAATGGATTTGTAAATATAAATACTCCAACCGAAACCCGCACAGGTCAGGAACTGTTTCTGCTACTTTCATCACTCACAAAGAAGAGGAAAATAAAGGTTCAGTCACAAATCTTACAGGAACATCGCAGTTATAATCATCAAGAAACGCTGAACAGCTCAAAATGCTTTTCTCAAGAAAAGAGGAGGCTCAGAGACAGCCTGGTGCAAGTAGAAAGTAATGTGTCTGTGTGTTCAGAGATTTGTGGTTGAAATCATTGGGTTGGAAGCATGTTTCATTGCCCCAGATCATCAAAAGTGCTATCTAAATGTGCATCTTTCTTTCTATCTGTCGGAGTTAACAATCAGATGGACAGGTCAATGTCTGACTGTCTTACCAAATCCCTGATTGAATCTTCTCCCCTCACAAACTCAGGTGCCTCACCACTCATTGGGTCATGGAGAAAATCTGCCGTTACAATGAGAACTGTCTTTGCTGTCAGCTCTCCTCGTGCTTCCACCTAATCCCCACTTCCCTTCATTAAATGCCAGCAGCCTCAAGTCCACCCACATGGACATGTTAAAGAGCATGACAGGAGATTGGATTGAAACTGAGAGTTCAATAGCCCGAATGAAATAGGAAGAAGGAAATAAACGGTGATTGTGGATCCCAGGGGATACAGACTCCAGGATTAGTCCTTGTGGGCATTCCCGCAGTAATACAAGACAGCATTCCATGATGAGAGTTAAACCCGGGTGGCAGGAGAGGGAGCCACTGAACATTAGCAGGTTGAGCTCAAACACAGGAGGTTTGTTCAGTCAGTAACAGTGTGTTCGACATGGAGGTGAAGCGAGCAGTGAGGGGAAATGTTACCACAAGCTGATGATAGGTAACTTTCATTGGAACAGGAGGAGGCCAACCAGCCCCTCGACTTTACTCTGCCATTCATGATGATCATAGCTGATGTGTGACCTAACGTACAATTTTCAAAACCCTCTAATTTCATCAATAAACTCCTCTGCAACAGACAAGATGAGTATTGGAAAACTAAACATCTGCAAATGCTGGGAAATCATAAAATAAACAGAAATTGCTGTAAAGATTCAGCAGATCTGGCAGCATCTGTGGAGAGTGAACCTTTCAGGACCAGTGACCGGTCAGGTGGCCAGCTGCAGCTGAACCTTCTGCCTGTTCTGGAACACTCTCTGGAACAGGTTCTGCTGTGAGATTGTAAATAATAACTGAGAGAAACAGGAGGACAGGCTAAATCAGAATAAGGAATTCATTTAGCCCTCCCAGTGGGACACTCACCGACACAGTCACACTGCGGAGAGGCTGTTCACCTGCCCCACGTATGGGAAGGGATTTACTCAATCTTACAATCTGCTGAGGCACCAGAGATAGCACAGTGGATTTAGACCCTTCACCTGCTCCATGTGTGAGAAAGGATTCATTCAAAACTCTCACCTGCGGAGACATTACTGCATTCCCACCGGAGAGACGCCATTTACCTGCTCAGTGTATGGGAAAGCGTTCACTCAGTCCTCTGACCTGCTTAAACACCAGCAAGCTCACTCTGGAGAAAGGTCATTCACTTTTTCCCAGTGTGGGGGGAGATTCACTCAAATGCAACACCTGCGGAATCCCCAGTGAGACCACACAGGGGGAGAGGCCATTCAGATGTTGTGTGTGAGCGGGGATTCAGTGATTCATCCTGCCCACGAGACCCCAGCGTGTTCACACTGGTAGGAGCTGTTCACCCCTCTGTGTGACAAGGGATTTGCTGCGTCTTCAACACGATTGAGAGACCAGTGAGTGCTCACAGGGAAGTGGTCATCCCCTGCTTCATGTGGACTGCAGGACTCTGATTCTGATGTTACTGTCCATCAGAGTCAGGAGTGGACCTTGTACATGATTACACTGCTGGAGTATTGATGTTGTTGTTGTGAACCACATTAACTGGGCTGGAGGTGACTGAACTTACATTGCCACTTTCTGAACCTCAGGATGTCTCTCTGGGCAGTAATTTTCCACAAACGGCAATGTGACAATGAGCAGGGATCATCTGTTTTGATTTAAATTGTGATTGTAGCACGGCTGCTTCACAGCATCAGGTACAAGGTTTGAGTCCAGCCTTGTCCAACGGCCTGTGTGGAGTTCCCACATTCTCCCCATGATAGTGTGGGTCCCCTCCAGGTGCTCTGTTTTACTCCCACAGTCCAAAGATTTGCAGGTTAGTGGATCAGTCGTGCTAAATTGTCCACAGTATCCAGGATTGTGCAGAAGAGGTGGATGAGCCATGGGAAATGCAGTGTTACAGTGTTAGAGTGCTCTGGGCGTGATGTGCTTCAGATGGTCGGTGGGGTTTGATGGGCCGATGCTTTCCTTCCACACTGTAGGGATTTTATTCTATGATTGAGGATAAAGGCTACACAGCAGGGTGTCCTTGGAGAAGGAGCATGTGGTGTGGATCAATGCTCTGGATGCCTTTAGATAGGGGTGGGTACCGTAGGGGATATAGTGCTTTATCTCCACTACACCCCCCTCCGCACAACTCTACTTTGATTTAGTCCCTTCTCACTCTGTCCCTTGTAATGGTTTGCTTGGCCCATAATGGGCTTTGTTTACAAATACTCAATTGGTTACACAAATGGTTTACTGCTGGCGATTATATGTCTAGATTAGAGTGGCGCTGGAAAAGCACAGCAGGTCAGGCAGGATCCGAGGAGCTGGAAAATCAACGTTTTGGCAAAAGCCCTTTTCCAGCATCCCTCTTATCTAGGCTCCGGTTTCCAGCATCATCGGTCCTCACTTTTGCACTGCTGGTGATTATATGTTAACCAAAAGCAAAATGGCTTAATGATGATTTTGATGGTGGGAAGATTGCTATGATCACATTTCTTGGTCTGAGAAATGGTGAAAAAGAACGCTTCACAGCTCACAGAACGAGAACTGAAAAGCAGTTAAATCAAGCAAAAGGTTCAGACAGGGAGGGAATATTTCCCTGGAGTTTGAGTAGCTGGAAACTTTACATTATTTTCTTTAATTTTATTTGCTGTGCAAAAACTTTTACAACATTTTAAAATCAAAATTTACAAACCTTGTGTTAAAGATAAATGTTAAATAAAATCCATTAAACCATCCCTCACTGAAAACTGTTGTGGAGGTGCAATCTCCTGGAGAATCCCTGCCCACTTCTTCCTACCCGGGCTTCATGGCTAAAAACAGATCTGGGAGATAGCAGCAGCAGGAAACCAGTTGGCCTTTCAATCCTGCTCCACCATTCAATGGGAAACAGCTGACCATCCAGCTGAGTCTCCTGTTCCTGCTGTGTTCCAATCCCTTTTCATGACTTTACCTCGAAGAACTATATCTAAGCCCTCCTTTGGCTTCACTGCCTTTTGTTCCAGTGATCTTGCTGTGTTGCTGTGTGGGTGTCGGCAGGGGTAATGTGATGGTGCTGCCTCCTGGAGGATGCACTCAGCGTCCCTCTCCATCCTGCAGTTACATCAATTGGGTTTCAGCAACGAGAGATAGAACCCACTTCCAGGATATGGGCATCACTGGCTCAGCCTGCATTGATTGCCCATCTCTAGTTACCCTTGAGAAGATGGTATCAAGCTGCTGTCTTGTACAATTCACGTTTGGCGCAGAGAGACCGACAATGCTGTGAGGAGAGTGTTGCAGGATTTTGGCCGAGTGATTCTCTATCTTTGGTTCTTCAAATGCTGGTTAACTTAATCACAATCTGCATGTGATTTTGAGATTTCAGTCTGCAAATCTTCAACATCTAGCACCCTGTATAAAGGAATGTGTTCAGGTTAGAAATTCAGAACAGACTATTCTAGTTTCTCTGGAATATCTTTTCCCCTTTCTTCCCCCAAAGCTGTAACCCTCCAGCCCACTTACTCTCTCCCACCGTTCTGACTCTGCTACCCCCTAATGTACACCCTCCACATTCTCATGGAGTTGTTGATAAACAGATCCATGCCACCACTTCCCGTCCCTGGTTAGACTCTGCACCCTTTCTGGGTTCACTTCTTTACCTTTCAGTTGCTGCAAGTCAATAATGTAACACAAGAATGAAGCATAAGGAAACAGAAAGGAAGGTGGCATATCCTGGACAGAAGAGGAACCTTCAGTCTGGGAGAATGGGTCAGATCCTTCTTAGTTCCCCATTAGTTGATTCCTACCATTACAATGAATTGGGGATGGAGAGTGGTCCTACATGGGTGTAGTTACAGACCAATACTATGAGCAGATACAGCCAATCACAGTGTGAAAAACTTTCTGCAAAGTGTATTTACCCAAAGTACATGCTCCACAACCCGCCCACATTCTGTACATGTACAGTGCCAGGTTTCCCACACACGTGTGGTCCCTGCTTCAGGGATTGTGGGAGTTGTAGTCCCCATGAAGCCACTGGGGCCCTGA
Source organism: Chiloscyllium punctatum (assembly GCF_047496795.1). Lineage (NCBI taxonomy): Eukaryota > Metazoa > Chordata > Chondrichthyes > Orectolobiformes > Hemiscylliidae > Chiloscyllium > Chiloscyllium punctatum. The sequence continues at coordinate 45,937,208 of NC_092759.1, read as the reverse complement.
CTCTGGAAAATCAATGAAAAGTGTGGACTGGAGGGTGTTGTGTATCGGATCCCCATTCAGACACACAGAACGTATGTACTGTCACTGGGTTTTACTGAGACACCTGCTTCCACAACCTGATTTTCTGATGTAAAGAATATAGATTCAGCCAACTGGGGCGTGGGGTGGTTCATAGGAGGAGCAGATTTTAAGCAGAGGTGGCTCAATGGTTAGCATTGCTGACTCACAGCATCAGGGACCTGGATTTGATTCAGCCTTAGGTGACTGTGTGGAGTTTACACGTTCTCCCCGTGTCTGTGTGGATTTCCTCTGGGTGCTCCAGTTTCATCCCACAGTCCAAAGATGTGCAGGTTAAGTGGATTGGTTATGCGAAATTCCCAGTGTCCATGCATGTGCAGGTTAAGCCATTAGCCATGAGAAATACAGGGAATGCATGAGTCTGAATGGGATGCTCATCAAAGAGTTCGTGTGGACTCCATGGACGATGACCCTGTTTCTACACTGTAGGGATTCTATTCCATTCTCATGAAGAAGAATGTACCTATCTCAATGTGCTGTGAATCTGTGGAATTCCCTATTCAAAACGCAGTGGATGCCAGGACAATGAGCAAATTTACTGAAGAGATACAGATGTTGAATTTGCAATGAGTTGAAGGGTGAGAGAGAGCAGGCAGGAAAATCCAGCTGACACCGAGGTGAGCTCAATCATCACCGTATTAAATGGTGGAGCTGGTTCGAAGGGCTGCATTGCCTCCCCTGTGCCCAGGGCTTATCTTCTTACGGTAATAACTGGAATAACTGGAAAGCTGAATCCAAAACTCACCACCTTCACCAAAGGAGATTTTCAGCAACAGCAGGATAGTCAGGTGGATTAGGATTTCAAACTTAGATAGTGAGGAAGCGTGTGGGAGATAATGATTTTACAATTTTAAACTGAGGTGAGTTAAAAATCACACAACAACAGGTTATAGTCCAACAGGTTAAATTGGATCATGATGAAGGAGCAACGCTCTGAAAGCTAGTGTGTTTCCAATTAACCCTGAGGGACTATAACCTGGTGTTGTGAGATTTTTAACTTTGTACACCCAGTCCAACACCGGAATCTCCAAATCATGTAAACTAAGGGGAGACACTGATTTATGGTTTTAGATTGTGTCGTACATTCACACTGTCCAGAATACTCTGTTGTGAATATCTATCCTGTACTTTATTACAAAGCCAAGGTCTCTGACAATGAAAACCACAACACCCAGGAAACTTTGCCTCACCTCGTAATCTGATAAACGACTTGTGTTAAGTCTGGTTGAATTTAGAATACAGTTGGGAAGAAGGAAGATTAAATCCAATCCCAAGATCCTGTGCTTAAATAAAGGAGACTACAATAGGATGAGGCAGGAGTTGGCTAATGTAGACTGGAAGCAAAGACTTTAAGGTGGGACAGTTGACAGACAGTGGAAGAATATCAATGAATTTTTCAAACTGCTCAGCAAACGTATATATCAGTGATAAGGAAGGACTGTAGGAAAAGGAGTAATCTACCATGGGTGGCTAAGGAAATAAGGGAGTTTATCAAATTGAAATAGAAAACATACAAATTGGCAAAGACCAAGGAGAAACTAGGAGATTAGAAAAACTTTAAAGATCAACAGAAAGCGAGATGGGATTGCGGGAGAAAAGTGACGAGTAGCTATCCCCAGGGCCAGAATAGCAGTTTACACTGCTAGAGGGGAACCTATTGTGTGGGGAACATATGACCTTTGTAATTGTTGAAACACTTAACTGTTACCATAGAGATAATCCTGATCAAGTTCAAAATCAGAGCACACTCCAAAAGCTTGTACTTCCAAATAAACATGTTGGACTATAACTTGGTGATGTGTGGCTTTTAACTTTGCCCACCCCGCTCCAACACCAGCTCTTCCACATCAGATCCTGACAGACAGCCCCACTGAAACTGAAGTGCCTGTCAGATACGTGACTGAACCACAGGGGTGTGGGGGGAGGGGTATGTGGTTTAACCACAAAGTGCTGAGCTGAACTCTACTTTTTAACAGTCATTGCCATGGAGATAATATTGAGACAGCGTCCATTCAAAACCACAAACCACAAAGGTATAAGAATGGGAGCCATACATCGGACAGGCAGGGAGTTACCTGATACTGCCTGGAGGTGTTCTGCATGTACACTATCCAGGTAACTGCCAAGTCTCATCAATAAAAGACTCAAAGAAGACCTCTCAAAGGAACAACAATTATCACGAAAGTGTTAGAGCTGGGTAAGCTAATGGAGGTAAAGGTAGACAAGTCTCTTTGCCCTGATGGAATACATCCCAGGGTACTACCAGAGGTGGTGGGAGAAATAGTAAATATATTTGGAGTCAGAGTCCTCCAGCAGAGACAGGCCCTTTGGCCCAAACTGGTCCATGCCAGCCAATATGTCCATCTACGCGAACCCCATTTCCCTGCACACTTGGCCCATATGCTTCTGACCCTTTGCTATCCATGTATTTGTCCAAATTCCTTTTAGATGTCGTTAATGTACCCAACTCAACCAATTCCACTGGCAGCTCAGTCCATATACATACCACCCTCTGTGTAAAACAGTTGCCCCTCAGGTTCCCTTTCAGAATTTCTCCTCTAACCTTAAACTGATGCCCTCCACTCCTTGATTTCCTGGGAAAAAGACTGAGTGCATTCACCTTACCCAAGCCTGTCACGATATTATACAAAGGCAGAAATAGGTCTACCCTCTGTTTCCTCTGCTCTAAACAAAAACAAAACCTCGCTTGTCCAACCTCTCCCTCTAACTCAGAACCGAGCCCACTTCTTCTGCACTTTATCCAGTTTAATGACTGAAACCTACATTGCATTCATCACATTTCCAGTGTCTCCCCACGGCGCTGGAACCGACGTGACAACGCCAATGGATTAAAAGGCATGATCGATAATTAACCCATTTACAACAATCCCGTTTTCAAAGTACTTTCCATGGTGCAGGGATCCTTGTGTCTTTCTGGTTGCATGATTAATTAAAAACTTGTCCTCATACAAAACAAATCTGTAACTTAATTATTCCTGAGAAATGTGCCATGATTTTTCAGACTTTTAAAAACAAATGAAATCTCTCTCCAGAGTCACCACACTAACATGGACTTGGCTGTGTCTCAGTAATGTTTCCAGACACACTGACATTTGAAATATTCGCCCACGGACAGAATACACACCTTTCCTTCCACATGAAAAGGCCAATGATATTCAGATTGGCACGGATCAAGTCACCATCAAAACTGAACAGGAAGTTCAGTTTGAATTTCTCATCCACAAATCCGCCCTTTCAGTACTCTACAACAGAGAATACAAGTCGCTGAATTCAGCTTCCTTGCTCCTGCTGCAGACTAAGGACCAAAACAAAGGTGTGGCACGATGGCGCTGCTGCCCCACAGCACTAGGGTCCCAGGTTCGATTCCAGCCTTGGGTGACTGTGTGTGGAATTTGCATGTTCTCCCCGTCTCTGCGTGGGTTTCCTCCGGGTGCTCCGGTTTCCTCCCACAATCCAAAGATGCGTAGGTCAGGTGAATCAGCCATGCTAAATTGCCCATAGTGTTAGGTGCATTAGTCAGAGGGAAATGGGTCTGGGTGGGCTACACTTCCGAGGGTCGGTGTGGACTGGCTGGGCCGAAGGGCCCGCTTCCACACTGTAGGAAATCTAATCAAATCAAATTAATGAATCTGACTCGGAGCCTCCTGGGTGTTGGTGAATCCTCCCCCCACTTTCCAGGGTTTCCTTCCTGGTCAGACCCACATTATTTTTTTTTCCAATCTGGAACCTCTTATTTATTTCCCCTACACCGACCCTCTGATGAGAACCATCCTGCACACACTGGACAAATCATAACTGGTTGAACTAAAATGAACCAAATTAGAACTTTAATTGCAGGCCCACCTTTGTTCTTTTCCATAACATTCCTGAATCTTCACCCGAGTTCTGAGAACTTTCTGCAAAATGCTCCCCCCACTGATACGCCGACCACTTGTCACGATACCAGGGCAGGGACCATTCCACTGGGTCCTGTTCTCAGAGGGAGGAAGGGAGGGAGCTGCCAATGACAGATTAATCCCACACATCCACAGACTCTCTCCCTGGCATTGACCCATACTGCACATACGCCAACAATTGCCCAGCACTGCGCCCGAGCACCGGTTCCCCCCTCCTAAAGAACATGCTCCAGATCACACAGGTGCCTGGGTGATTGACAGCAGCTGTGCCCAATAGAGTGGAGGGGGCGGGGCTGGAGAGGTGGGACAATGGGATTGTAAACAACGAATGAATGTGGAGGACACTGGGGGATGGACAGGTCAGTGAGAGACAAGGATCAGTGCAGCAGCAGGAGGGGATCCAAGACAAACTGAGCAATGGGAGAGTCTGACAGGAGAGAAACTGTTTGGAGGCTCAGGCAGGGACAGCTGGGACACAGTATGGCCTGGAGGCTTGGGCATGTTTTCCAATGAGCCTCTTCAAAGCGGCTGTTACGAAACTCTGAACCCGATTCTCTTGGTCCAGAGGTAAGGACACAACCACCATTTCTTGGTGGGCTAGTGGAAAGAAGGGAAGATTTTCTCAATCTCTCTCACATGGAAACTCCATGAGCTCCTCCCACTTACTCTCTACGGTAGGGATGGAGGAGACAGAGCAGATGGGACGGGGTTTCAGGATTTCGGGACTGCCTTTCAAATGGAACTCATCTGTGTTATTAACAAGAATCAATACACAGTCAAGAACACAAAGCTGGTGTACGTGAACTTTATCCAGAATATTAACACCCATAACTGGGTGACGCAGACCCCAATGTACAAAGTTAAGTCCTGGATATTAATAACTGCTTGGTGTGAGAGAAATCACGTCTCATGAACTTGTGTCAATTGTTTTGAAGTAACAACAAAGAGGATTGATAAGGACAAAGCGGTGGAAATGATCTACACGGACTTCAGTAAGGTTCCCCATGGGAGACTGGTTAGCAAGGTTAGATCTCATGGAATACAGAGAGAACTAGCCATTTGGATACAAAACTGGCTCAAAGGTAGAAGACAGAGGGTAGTGGTGGAAGTTTGCTTTTCAGATTGGAGACCTGTGACCAGTGGGGTGTCACAAAGGATCGGTGCTGGATCCACTAATTTTCATAATTTATATAAATGATTTGGATGTGAATATAGGAAGTAATGTTAGTAAGATGACACCAAAATTGGAGGTGTAGTGGACAGTGAAGAGGATTACCTCAGATTTAACGGGATCTTGATCAGATGGTTGAATGTGCTGAGGACTGGCGGATGGAGTTTAATTTAGATAAATGTGAGGTGTTGCATTTTGGAAAAGCAAATATTAGCAGGGTGTATACACTTAATGGTAAGGTCCTCGGGAGTGCTGCTGAACAAAGAGACCTTGGAATGCAGGTTCATAGCTCCTTGAAAGCAGAATCACAGGAAGATAGGATAGTGAAGGTGGTGTTTAGTATGCTTTCCTTTATTGGTCAGAGCACTGAGTATAGGAGTTGGGAAGTCGTATTGCGGCTGTACAGGACATTGCTTAGGCCACGCTTGGAATATTGCGTGCAATTCTGGTCTCTTTCCTATCAAAACAATATTGTGAAACTTGAAAGGGGTCAGCAAAGTATGACAAGCATGTTGCCAGGGTTGGAGGATTTGAGCTACAGGGAGAGGCTGAATACATTGTTTTCCCTGGAGCGTCAGAGGCTGATGGGTGACCTGAGAGAGGTTTATAAAATCAGTAGGGGCATGGATAGGGTAAATTCACAAGGCCTTTTCCCTGTGGTGGGGAGGAGGCATGATGGGGGGTGGGAGACAGAGAGGAGAGACCGAGAGGGGAGGGTGATGGTTATTTTGTAGATCTACAACACAACCCTGTTCCTGTTTTCTCCCCATCCCCTTCAATCCCTCTGAAGGGCTCAGAACAAGTGCACAGTCCCTGGAAAGTAGAGTTTGAGGGTGATCAAGTGCTGAAGGTTGCATTTGGGACGCTGACCTTTATTGGTCAGTGCATATATCAATAAATGGACCTGGGTTCAATTCCACTGTCCTGGATTCATGTCTGTGGCCACAGACGCGCCTGTCTCTGACCCTGATTACTGGATCCCCTGTTACGATAGCTCTGCCATTCTCCTTCGTCCCGTTCTGTGCAGCGGAGCTTTCTGTGGTGCACTGAACCTGGCTGTTGCTGATTTCCCCTGAGCGTCTACTCCACCTGCTCCCCCCTTATAGAATCCCAAGCGGTGCACAATATCTGTTTGAGAAGCGGAACGATCAGTGAGGAGTCCTGCACTTCCTTCCTGAGCCTTTTACTTGATCTGATGATCACCCATTCCCTTTCTGCCTGTGTAACCCTCACCTGCAGTGTGACTAACTCACTAACCGTGCTGTCCATAACATTCTCAGTATTGCTCCACAGTGAGTTCACTCTCAGCTCCAGGTCTGAAAAACAGTTTCCCAGTAGCTGCAGATGGGCACTCTTCTTGCACACATCGCCGTCACGGACACTGGAAGTGTCCCGTATTTCGCACATTGTACAAGAGGAGCACATCACTGGTCTAAGGTCTCCTGTCACAATGTCTCTCTAGTTTCAGTTAGTTACTCCCATTAGGAGAATCTAAATGCGCTAGCAACCTTCCTTCTCTTCAGAAATTTCCATTATAATCAAAAGCCCCGATCTTTACTTAAGCTGACATTTTATACTTTAAAAACTGTTAAAAAAAACTCAGCATGTTTCACTTACAACTTGGCTGTTCCCATTGGGACCATGTGAATTTCTGAATGGCCTGAACTAAAACTGAAGCTGTGGTTCACTTTCTCCCTGTCTCCCCTCGCTCTGTTTACACCCAACTCCAAAACACTCTCATTGAGCCAGGCAGCACCCTCAGTGCAGCCCTGTCATTTTCATTGTCTGCTCACACCTACACTGCCCTCAGCCTCCTGTACTGTTCCAATGCATCTCAATGGGAGCTCAGGGACAGCACCTCATCTTTCAGCTCAGCCCTTTGTAACCCCAGAGTCAACATGGACTTCAGCAGTTTCTGGATGAACAGACAGTTATCAGAACCTTGAACATTCCACCTGAAATGGTGCTGGAATTTCAGTCCATAAGGAATTTTAATGAGAAGTTTGCAGGGAATTGAAAATGAGGAGTTTACAGGTTAACATCATGAAGTGGGTGATTGGGTCTAAATCTGACAGTTCCTATAAAAAGACGAGGTGTCATTTGGATAGGTCTACACTCTCTCTCACGCCAATAATACCTTCCACAGCTGCAGGGCCAAGAATTGAACACAAATCCAAAGGGTGATCCAACCACAGTTTGAACATCTTCCTGCTTTTTGCTTGAAAAAAAACCAGATAATTTCCCACAGACAGAACAGACACACCTTTCTCCTTCCACTGTTAAATGTCAATGGTATTCAGATCTTGATGACCCTGCTGACGATAGAATATTGCTTCAGAGATCCCTGTCTCAATTATTCTCAATTAATATCCTATAAAATGAATTCACAAAACAAAACTCACAGTCAGTGCAGACTGAACAGTAAAGACAAAAATTTCTCTTTGTATGTTTTTGATGTGTAAATGCTCCGCTTTCAATCACCCCTTCCCCACCCAGGAAGAGGATATGTCCATGTGCCTCGCTGTACCTTGCCCCAAATAAAGATGGTGGCCTAACCCAGGACCAATCACCGCCTGAGAGCCACAACTATTTTCCCATTTGCTGCAAAGGTGGGACCAAGAGTTTCTAATTCAGGTCCATCAACACGTACAGGGTGTAATTAAACCCTCCCAGTCTCAACTGGATCCAACTCCCTTTTCCCGTTTCCTCCTCCTGCACACACCAAGGGTCATTCTAGGTCCAGTGACCCTTCCTCAGAACCGAGAGCAGCTGGGAAAATTAGAATCCCTACAGTGTGGAAACAGGCCATTCGTCCCAACAAGTCCACACTCACCCTCTGAAGATTTTCTCAACCAAACCCATTCCTCGACCCTATTACTCTGCATTTCCCCTGACGAATGCACCTAACCTATACATCCCTGAATACTACGGGAAATTTAGCTGGGCCAATTCACCTAACCTGCATATCTTTGGACTGCAGGAAATAGGGGTATAAAGAGTCGATAATAGGTGAGAACAGTGCCCAAAATAAACTGTAACATTTGGAAAGACAAAGGAGTGAATAACAATCTGGCTGGGAGGGTGCATAGCTGTTAATGGAGGGCACAGGAACCTGTGTCTGGCACCATCTCAGTAGATGTGGTGGAAACGGCAGCTGATGATCTACGTTCTGCGACAAAAAAACCCTGAACTTCCAGCTGCCTGCTACTTTAACACACGAGTCTGTTCCCTGGCCAACATCTGTCTCATGCTTACTGCAGTGTTCCAGTGAAGCTTGATGCAAGCTGGCAGAACACTGCAGAACATACCAAAACGCCCCCGTATTTCAAGGACTGCAATTACCCCTCCCATGTGGTCAACAATACTCTCCAGTGTATCTCCACCACTTCCCACACCTCTGCCATTGAACCACACCTCTCCAACTGCAACAAGGATAGAATGCCCTAGTCCTCACCTTCCACCCAGATACAACGCATCAGCCTCCGCCATTTCCACCACCTACAATCAGATCCCACCAGATATATTTCCCTCTACATTCCTTTCATCATTCGACAGAGACGATTCCCTGAGAATTCCTTGTCAGATCCATCCACCCTCCACTCCCAGCACCTTCACTTGCCAACGCAAGAGGTGTAAAACCTGTGCCCACACCTCCCCCTCACCCATAATGGATCCTTGCACATCCAGCAGAGAATTTCCAGCACATTCAAACACCTCACCTATTATGGCCTTTGATTTTGATGTCGTCTCCTCTCCACTAGGGAGTCAGACACCAACTTGCGGAATGTTTCAGGGAACATTTCTGGGACACATGCACCAACCAACCCCACCATCCTGTGGCCGACCACTTCAACTTCCCCACCCACTCCGCCAAGGACATGCAAGTCCTGGGCCGTCTCCACCAAAAAATCCCAGCCGCCTGAAGGAAGAAAACCTCATCTTCCACATTGGGACCCTTTAACCACAGAATGAAGGTTCCCTCATCTCCCCTCCCCCACCTTATCCCAGATCCAACCCTCCAACTCGACAACACCCCCTTGAGCTGTCCCACCTGTTCAACTTCCTTTCCAATTATCCACTCCACCCTCTGTCCATTACCCTCCACCTACATCTTCCTATTGCCTTCCTAGCTCCCTTCCCACCAACCCCACACATCCCTCTTATTTATCTCTCAGCCGTGCTACTACCCCCCTCTCTCTACAATCCTGGCATTCCTGATGAAAGGCTTATGCCCAAAACGTCGATTCTCTTGCTCCTGAGATGCTGCCTGGGCTTTTCCAGCGCCACACTTTAATACAAGCTGGAAGAACAACATCTCCTCTTCTTCTGGGGGACCCTGCACCCCTCTATCCCCAGTATCAAATTCAATAATTTTAGGTGCTGAACTCTCCAATGTCCTAGCGCCCTAGCCTCTTAACCCACATACCAGTCCTTTTTATCATATTGCCTGCCATTATACACTACATATGGTTAGCCACTAACAGTCCCCATAAACAGTTATTCACCCTCCCCCCAGTCAGATTGTTATCCACTCCTTTGTCCAACTGCTCCCATCTCTTTGGACTCTATCACCACCTATCATTTACTCCTTAACCCCAAACTTCTGCATATAAACTGACATTTCTTTTCAGTAACATCAGTTCTGAGGAAGGGTCAGCGGATCCAAACATTAACTCTGATTTCTCTTCACAGATGCTGCCAGACCTGCTGAGTTTTTCCAGTACCTTTTGGTTGTTGTGTGAGATTTACAGCATCCACAGTCCTTTTGGTTCTAATTTACCAGGAATTTCTAATTCAGGTCTAGCCGCCTAAAACCGTGTGTTTATAAACACTCCCAGTCCATACAAACTCAATTTCTCTCCCAGTCTCTGCTGTCTCTCTCACTCGCTTCACACTCACTGAGTACACCCGCACCACAGTGACACTGCACCTGCACAGTTCATGGTCACATGTTGGCCCACTGGACCCACCCCTCATTCACTCCCATTGGCTGGAGGATCACACCAACTCTCCTATTGATCTGAAGCTGCCATCAACCACCCAGGCCCCATTGTGACAAAAGTTGTGCGCTCCGCCCAGGAGTATTGGAGGCTGAAGGGTGACCTTATAGAGGTTTATCAAATCATGAGGGGCATGGATAGAATAAATAGATAAGGTCTTTTCCCTGGAGTGGAGGAGTCCAGAACTAGAGGGCATAGGTTTAATGTGAGGGGGGAAAGATTTAAAAGGGATCAGAGGGTCAAGTTTTTTCACAGCAGGGTGGTGCGTGTATGGAATCTTCTGTCAGGGGAAGTGGTGGAGGTTAGTACAATTAGACCATTTGGCATCTGGATGGGTATATGTATTGGAAAGGTGTAGTGGGATCTGTGCCAAGTGTTGGCGAAAATGGGACGAGGTTAGGTTAGGATATCTGGTCAGCATGGACTAGTTTGTCCAAAGGGGCTGTTTTCATGCTGTACATCTCTATGGTTCTGCACTGGCATGATCTTCAACATTCAGTGAAAGGGGGCAGTATCATAGAGTAGAGGAACTGGGGGCTATTCAGCCCATTGGGGCTGTCCACTCGCCCTCTGGAGATGGTGCCAGTCTGTCCCAACACACTTCCCATTTGCCTGTAGTCCTCCAAATCCTTCCTAAAAAGAAGCTAAATTGCAAATTTGTTTTGACAATAATTACTGAATCTTCATCCAGCTCTCGTTCAAACTGATCCAGATGCTTAGAACTTACGGAATATAATAATGTTCACATTTTTAACCTGCATTATTTGCCAATTACTTCAAAGTAGTTCCTAAAAATTGTGACGTTAATAATTTCTCCCTCTGTCTCTTTAAATTAAATATCCTGGAAAGAAATCTGCTCCTGGTTGAAATCACTGCTTAACCTTCTGAGCTCCAAGGAGAATTATCTGACCTTCTGCTAACTTTCCACATAGAGAAACTTATCTTAATTTTAATGTTTCAGTGTAATTGAGATGTACAGCACAGAAACAAACCATTCGGTCCAACTTGTCCATGCCGACCAGATATTCTAAATTGATCTCGACCCATTTGACAGCACTTGGCCCATAACCTTCTAAACCTTTCCGAATCGTTTACCCAAATCAGATGCCTTTTAAATGTTGCAATTGTACCAGCCACCACACTTTCTCTGGCAGCTCATTCCATACACATACCACATTCAGCTTGAAAACAATGCCCTCAGATCCCTTATAAATTGTTTTCCTCACTCCTTAACCTGTGCCCCATAGATGTGGACTCACCTAACCTGGAAATAAGACCCTGGTTGTTCACCCTATCCATGTCCCTCAGAATTGTATCAACCACTGAGGTCATCTCTCAGCATCCGATGCTCCAGGGAAAACAGCCCCAGCCTATCCCTATATTGCTGAAACCCTCAACCCTAGTAATACCTTTGCACATCTTTGCTGAACACTTTCAAGTTTCACAATATCATTCCGATAGCGGGGAAACCAGGACTGAAAGCAGAATTCCAGAAGTGGCTGAATCAATGTGCTGAACAGCCACAAAATGCAGTTACAACTCCTGTACTCAATCCACTAACCAGTAAAGGCAAGGATACTAAACGCCTTCTTCACTACCCTGCCTATGTATGATTCCACTTTCAATGAACTATGAACCTGCACTCCAAGATCTCTTTGTTCAGCAACAACTCCCAAGGACCTTCCCATTAAGTGCATAAGTCCTGCCCTGATTTGATTTTCCAAAATGGAGCACCTCACATTTTTTTTGATTTAAACTCCATCTGCCACTCCTTAGCCCATTTGTTTGAAGTCCCATTGTAATCTGAGGTAACCTTCTTCCCTGTCCACTGCACCTCCAATTTTGGTATCGATGTAAAGTCACTGACCATACCTCCTATATTCACATAGAAAACATTTACATAAATGAAAAAAAGCAGTGGACCCAGAAACGATCCTTACAGCATATTGCGCATAGAACAAAGAATATTAAAACACAGTACAGGCCCTTCAGCCCTCAATGTTGCACCGACCTGTCATACCAATCTGAAGCCCATTTAACCAACACTATTCCATGTACGTCCATATGCTTGTCCAATAACGACTTAAATGTACTTAAAGTTGGTGAATCTACGACCGTTGCAGGCATAGCATTCCATACACTGACTACTCTTTGAGTAAAGAAATTACCTCTGACATCTGTCCTATATCTACCACCCCTCAATTTAAAGCTATGACTCCTCGGACTCGCCGTCACCATTCTTGGAAAAAGGCTCTCCCTGTCCACCCTATCTAACCATCTGATTATCTTGTATGTCTCTATTAAGTAACGTATCAACCTTCTTCTCTCTTAACGAAAACAGCCTCAAGTCCCTCAGCCTTTCCTCGTAAGACCTTCCCTCCATACCAGGCAACATCCTAGTAAATCTCCTCTGCACCCTTTCAAAGCTTCCACATCCTTCTTATAATGTGGGGAACAGAACTGACACAATACTCCAAGTGCAGCCTCAGCAGAGTCTTGTACAGCTGTATCATAACGTCATGGTTCCAGAACTCGATCCCCCTATTAATAAAAACTAAAACACTGTATGCCTTCTAAACAACCCTGTAAACCTTGTGGCAACTTTCAAGGATCTGTGTACCTGGACACTGAGATCTCTCTGCTCATCGATACTACTAAGAATCATACCATCAGCCCAGTACTTTGCATTCCAGTTACTCTGACCAAAGTGAATCACCTCACACTTGTCCACATTAAACTCCATTTGCCACCTCTCAGCCCATTTCTGCAGCTTATCTAAGTCTCTCTGTAACATACAACATCCTTCGTCACTATCCACAACTCCACCGACCTTCGTGTTGTCTGCAAATTTACTAACCCACCCTTCTACGCCCTCATCCAGGTCGTTTATGAAAATGACGAACAGCAGTGGACCCAACGCCGACCCTTGCGGTACACTACTGGTAACTGGACTCCAGGATGAACATTTCCCATCAATCACCACTGTCTGCTTTCAGCAAGCCAATTACTGATCCAAACTGCTTTATCTCCCACAATCCCATCCTTCCGTATTTTGTACAATAGTCTGACTGTGGGGAACCTTATCGAACGCCTTGCTGAAATCCACATACACCAGATCAACCAGTTTACTCTCATCTACCTGTTTGGTTTCCTTCTCAAAGAAGTCAATAAGGTTTGTGAGGCACGACCTACCCTTCACAAAACCTTGCTGACTATCCCTAATCAAATTATTCTTTTCTCGATCCTATCTCTTATAACCTTTTCCAACACTTTAACACTTTACCAACAACTGAAGTAAGGCTCACTGGTCTATAATTACCAGGGTTGTCTCTACTCCCCTTCTTGAACAGGGGAACCACATGTGCTATCCTCCAGTCTTCTGGCACTATTCTTGTAGACAATGATGATTTAAAGATCAATGCCAAAGGCTCGGCAATCTCCTCCTTGGGTTCCCAGAGGATCCTAGGATAAGTTCACTGGGCCGGATGGGTTTTATCTATTTTCACACTCTGCAGGATTTCTGATACCTCTTCATTATGAGCCTCAATCCCACCTAGTCTAGTAGCCTGTATCTCAGTAATCTCAACAACATTGTCGTTTTCTAAAGGGAATACTGTTGAAAAATATTCATTTCGTGCTTCCCCTATCTCCTCTGACTCTACACACAACTTCCCACTACTATCATTGATTGGCCCTAATCTTATTCGTCATTCTTTTATTCCTTAAATACCTATAGAAAGCCTTAGGGTTTACCCTGATCCTATCCGCCAATAATTTCTCATGTCTCCTCCTGGCACTTCTGAGCTCTTTCTTTAGGACTTTGCTGGCTATCTTCTAACCCTCAAGCGCCCTAACTGAGCCTGCACATCTTATCCTAACATAAGCCGCCTTCTTCCTTTTGAAGAGAGATTCCATTTCCTTTGTAAACCACAGCTCCCGCACTCTACAGCTTCCTCCCTGTCTGACAGGTATATACTTATCAAGGACAAACAGGAGCTTTTCCTTGATCTTTGAGGGTCCCTATTCTCTGCCTGGTTACTCGTTTATCCTTAGTGTATTTCTGGAATCTCTGGATTCTCTGGGAACCTATTTCCCAAAGCTCTGTCATGTCCCGTTTTTGCTCTCCTGGTTTCCCTCGAGGAGACTCCGACTGCCCCTATACTCCTCCAGGAATTCACACAAACCCAGATGTCTGCACCTGCTATATCCCTCCTTCATTTTCTTGACGAGACTCTCAATTTCTCACGACAGGCAGCATTCCCTACACTACCTATTAAGGCCTTAACAGGAACATACTGCCTGTGTACTCTCGTTGTCGCAGGCCTATGGACGCAATGGCAGATGAGGACAAAGAAGCAATCATTATCAGTAAAAAGGTAATGCTGGGCAAGATAACAGCCTAAAGATAGATGGGTCGCCTGGCCGTGATGGAATGCATCCCAGGGGACGTTAACAGATTTGCTGAGGGTAAATACAAATGCACTCGTGATAATTCACTAAAATTTGCTGGACTCTGGGACAGTTCTGTCAGATTGGCAAGCTACAAATGTGATGCAAATATTTTAAAATGGACCTGTTAGCATAACTTCTTTGGTGGGGAAAATGCCCGATCTCTTAAGGAAGAAATAGTGAGCTATGTGGATAGAAATTATCTCATTGAGCAGACACAGCATGGATTCATGAAAGGTAGACTTCACTAAGATGAGTGGTAGAGCAATGTCTGCAGAGGCCACTGTCAGTCTGCACAGGGATACAGATAGGTTAAGTGAGTGGGTAAGGATCTGGCAGATGAAGGACAAGGTTGGGAAATGTGAAGTCATCCATTTAGGTCAGACTAACAGCAAACTGATGATGAAATGATGAAAACTTGCAGCACGCTGCTGTACAGAGGGAGCTGGGTTTCCTTGTGCACGAATCACAGGAAATTGGTTTGCAGGTGCAGCAGGTAAATAAGACAGTGAAGGGAATATTGTCCTTCATTGCTAGAGGGATGGTTATGCTGCAGCTGTACAGGGTGCTGGGGAGGCCACACCTGGAGTACTGTGTACAGGTTTGGTCTCCTTACTTCAGGAAGGATGTACTGGCACTGGTGGGAGTGTAGAGGAGGGTCACTAGTTTCAGTCAGGATTTCAGAGGGTTGGCATATGCGGAGAGATTGAGGAAACTGGTAGTATGCTCATTGGAATTTCGAAGTAAGGGAGGTTGGATAGGAAAAAAATAACATTATGAACGGAGTAGATAAGATAGAAGCAGGGAGGTGATTTCCGCTGGAGGTGGGTCAAACTAGGGAGCAGAGCATCAAAATAAGGGGGCATCAGATTTAGGACTGAGTTCAGGATGGACTTCTTCAGATAAATCTGTGAATCTGTGGAATTTGCTGCTGAGTGCAGCAGTTTAGGTTATCGACTTGACTATCTTTAGGTCAAAAGATAGATTTGTGAACAGGAAAGGAATTACGGGTTATGGTGAGAGATCAGGAATGTGGATCTGAGGCCATGAAAAGATCAGCCCTGATCTTACTGAATGGCAGAGCAGGCTTGAGGGGCCATGTTGCCTACTCCTGCTCCTCTTTCTTATGTTCTTATGTTCCCACTTTCCAGCCTGGGAATAGCAAGGGAATATTGAAATTTCTCACCATGTACTGTCAAAATTCGCCTTTGTCCAATTTAGAGCACTGTTTAGATCTGGTCTATTATTTTCTGTAACTATTTTAAAACTAGTAGAATTATCAGAGAACCCTGACAGCGTGGAAGTAGGCCATTCAGCTCATCACAACCACACTGACCCTCAGAGACTCCTACCTTACCACTGTAATGTTGCATTCCCCACGGCTAATCCACCTAGCGTGCACATCCCTGAACAATATGGGCAATTCAGCCTGGAAAATCCACACAACCTGCATATCTTTAGATAGTGGGAGGAAACCAGCGCAAACAGATGAAATCCACGCAGATAATAACAACAAGGTGATCATCCCTTTCTTCTTTCCCAGTTCCACCAAAATAACTTCACTGGACGTACTCCTAGAATTATCCTCTCAAGCACAACTGTAATGCTACCTCGAAATAAAAAGGCCACTCCGCCTCCTCTCATGTCCCCCTTCCTACCCTTCCTCTTGCATCGATACCCTGGAAAATAAAACTGCCAGTCCTACTCATCCCTGAGCAACATTTCTGTAATACTCATGATATCATAGTCCCATGTTCAAAACTATACCGAGCCCATCTGCCTTCCCTGTCAGACCTCTTGCATTGAAGTAAATGCAGTGTAACTTGTCAGTTCTACCTGGTTCTGTGCCTTGCCCTTGCCTGCCTTGACTGTCTGACTTCTGAACTGTACCAGCCTCAGACATACCTCTTTTCTCACTATCTCTTTGGGTTTACCCTCACTGGATTAATGCCACCTGAGTAACACTAGCAAATCTCCCTGCCTGGATATCAGACACCTTCCAATTCAGGTACAATCCATCCTTCTTATGCAGGTCAACTCTACTGCAGAGGAGATTACAATGATCAAAAGATGTGAATCCTTCTGCCCTACACCAGCTCCATAGCCAATCATTCATCTCCTCCATCCTGCTATTCCTACTCTCACTAGCATGTAGCACCGGAAGTAATGCAGATATTATGGTTGAGGACCTACTTTTTTATATTCCAGGCAAATTTGCTATATTCTCTCATCAGGACCTCATCTTTTCCCCTTCCTCTGTCATTGGTACCAATGTACAATGACCTCTCACTGGTCATTCTCCCCTTTGAGAATATTCTGCTAACTGTCCGAAACATCCTTGACCCTGGCACCAGGGAGGTACCACCCCATTCTGATGTCTCACTGTCAGCTGCAGAAACAGCAGTCTGTGCCCAACTACAGAGTCCCTTATCATCATTGAGCGTTTGGAATCTGATATACCTCTCATTATAGTAGAGCCATTCTCAGTAGCAGTAACTTGGCTGTCAGTGCAAAATTCCCCTGAGAGTCTATGACCACCTACATTATCCATAATAGTATACTTGT
Organism: Chiloscyllium punctatum; assembly: GCF_047496795.1. NCBI lineage: Eukaryota > Metazoa > Chordata > Chondrichthyes > Orectolobiformes > Hemiscylliidae > Chiloscyllium > Chiloscyllium punctatum. Next base: position 45,920,028 of record NC_092759.1, on the reverse strand, counting down.
TTCAGATGGGGATAGCCACAGGAGACTCCTGCTCTACCTATCTCCCTCTCCTACCTTTCCGAGAGGTAACCCATCTACCTGACTGCATCGGCAGTTTTCCGGCCTGAAACTGCCACCTATCACACATCCTGACTCTTGGTAAATTCTTCATTACCATTAAGCACTGCTCCATCTGATCCATGTGATCCAAGAGGATTTGCATCACTTCCTGCAGGCTATCATCAGGATCATTCAAACTCCCCCTACTCTCCTCCAGGAAGTGCACATCACTGTACGAATGGCCATCTCTGCACCTTAATCTGTAGACCCAGAAAAAGGCAGAGTCTTACAGCTTTACAAAAGACTGCTTTCGAATACATTAGTACCTGTATTTTATATTTAAAACATTCAACCAAAAGATCATAACAGAGGCATTTAGACGAGTAAACACTCACCCTACTGAATGTTGCAGATTTTAAAAAGTAAAACAGAGTAAGATTTACCTTTTAAGACACTGAAACCCACTGAGCTGATCCCCGGCTGTGAGTCACAGACATACAGCACGGAAACAGACCCTTCAGTCAAACTCGTCCATACCGACCAGATGTCCGAACCTAATCACGTCCCATTTGCCAGCATTTGGTCGATATCCCTCGCAACACTTCCTATTCATATACCCATTCAGATTCCTAATAAATGTTGCAATTCTACCAGCCTTCACAACTCCGTCTGGCAGCTCGTTCCATAAACGTCGCATGAAAAAGTTGCCCCTTAGGTCCTTTTTATATATTTTCCCTCATGCTAAATCTATGCCCTCTAGTTCTGGACTCCCTCACTCCAGTGAAAATACCTTGTCTATCTATCTGATCCATGCTCACGATTTTATAAACCTCTGAGATCACTCCTCAGCCTCTGACGCTCCAGGGAAAACAGCCCCAGCCTATACAGCCTCTCCCTATATCTCAAACCCTCCAACCCTGGCAATATCCTTATAAATCTTTTGTGAACCTTTCAAGTTACACAACATCCTTGTGATAGGTGGAGAACAGAATTGTGCACAATATTGCAAGAGTGGCCAAACCAATGTCCTGAACCGCTGCAACATGACCTCCCAACTCTCTTCGTCAATACTCTGACCAATCAAGGAAATCATACCAAACATCTTCACTATCCTATCTACCTGCGCCTCTACTTTCAAGGAGCTGTGAACCTGCACAACAAGGTCCCTTTGTTCAGCAACACTCCCCAGGACCTGACCATGATGTGTATCAGTCCTACTAAGCTTTCCTTTTCCAAAATGCAGCACCTCGCACTTATCTGAATTGAACTCCATCTACCACTCCTCAGCCCATTTGCCCATCTGATCAAAATACCATTGAAATCTGAGGTATCCTTCTTCACTGTCTCCTCACCTCCAAGTTTGGTGCCATTTACAAACTTACTAAATATACCTCCAGTGTTCACATCCAATTCATTTATATAAATGATGAGAAGTAGTGGACCCAGCACCGATCCTTGTGGCGCTCCAAAAATCACAGGCGTCCAGTCTGAAAAATAATCATCCATCACCACCACCCTCTGTCTTCTGCCTTTGAGCCAGTTCTATATCCAAATGGCTACTTCAGTGAGATCTAACCTTGCTAACCAGTCTCCCATGGGGAACCTTGTCGAACGCCTTACTGAAGTCCATATAGACCACATCTACTGCTCTGCTCTCATCAATCCTCTTTGTGACTTCTTAAAAACCAGATCGAGTATGTGACATATGATTTCCCATGCATGACGTTATGCTGACTATCCCTAATCCGTCTGTGCTTTTCCAAATACACACAAATCCTGTCGCTCAGGGCTCCCTCCAACACCTAGTCTAGCACAGCGTCTGTAGTTCCCGGGTTTGTCCAAACCGCCCTATTCACCAAAGCGGTGTCCTGTCCCCTTTTTGCCTTACTGATTTTACTCTGAAGTATGCTCCTCTTGCCTTTATACTCGAAGGATGTTTGTGTTTTTTGGATTGGAATAAATGCAAAATAGTACATCTTGGTAAAACTAACGAGGGCAGGAATTACACTGATTAAAAGTTAGGCCTCGAATAGTGATTTGGAACAAAGACACCGAGGGGTTCAGATCTTTGAACTATGTGGCACATGCGGACAGGGTGGTTCAGAAGGGCTTTAGCACATTTGCCTTCATTGCTCAGATCTTTGAATATAGGAGTTGGGACGTTATGTTGAGGTTGTACAGGACGTTAGGGAGGCCTCTTCTGGAATACTGTGCCCAGTTCTGGTTGTGCTGTTACAGGAAGGATATTAATAAATCGGAGTAGGTTCAGAAGAGATTTACCTGGATGGTAATGGGAACGGAGGGAATGAATTATAAGCAGAGTCTGGATAGGCTGGGTCCTTTTTCACTGGAGCACAGGAGGCCGAGGGGTGACCTTATTGGAGGTTTATAAAATCCTGAAGAGATTCAGTAAGGTGACCAGCAGATGCCCTTTCCAGGAGGGGGCGCGATTCAAGATTGGGGACATACTTTTTAACGTGAGAAAAGGAAGGCTTGAAAAAGAAGTTCTGGATTTTACTTTTTGTTTCTGCACAGAGAGTGGTTCACACGTGGAATAAACTTGCAGAGGACATGGTAGCTGTGAATACAATTACAATTTCAGGGTGGCACAGTGGCTCAACGGTTAGCACTGCTACCTCTCAGCGCTAGGGACACAGGCTCAATTCCTGTATTGGGTGACTGTCCATGTGGAGTTTGCATATTCTTCCCCATGTCAGCGTGGGTTCCTCCAGGTGCTGCCGTTTCCTCCCACAATCCACAGATGTACAGGGTAGGTGGACTGGCCGTGCTCAATTGCCCATAGTGTTCAGGAATGATTGGGTTGAGTGAATTAGTCAGGGGTAAATATAGAGCAAAAGGGTAGGGGAATGGGATTCTAATAGGAAAAAAAAACATTTGGACCCGTATATCAATAGGGAATGCTAGGATGGACTTGGACCAAGTGGAGGCAGATGCGATCAGTCCAGTTCGAATTTATGGTCGACACGGACTGGTTGGACCACAGGGTCTGTGTCGATGCTGTATAACTTTATGATTCGTTATCTCTATAAATTCCTCTATGCTTGGAACTCTCCCTATCAGTGCCACCTCATCCAGCCTTACAAATCCTCCTCATCTCTATAATTCCACTCCAGCCTCAAAATCCAAAAAACCTCTATCACAAATATCTCTATTTCTGTAACATCCTCCATCCTCACAATCCTTTCCAACTTGCAACTCCTGCAGCTTCATTATCCTCCCCATGTCTAATCCCCTCCAGTCTCTCAAAGCTCTGCTATATGTGCATTTCGTTATTTCCAGCTTTCAGGATGCCCAATGTTTATTTCTCACTTGATGATTGCCCTTTACAATTCCTGCGCTGAGCTTCTGAATTTCCTTTTAAACCTCTGCGTCTCACTTTCCTTCCAAAAATAATTGACCAATCACGTGTCATCTATTCTAGTATCACCTTTTCTGACCTGAGGTCCACCGGAGCCTGTCATATTCCTATAATAAACATCTCAGCGGTAAACAGAACAGAAAAATGCTCTGGTGGTCCATCGGGTCTGTGAGAAAGAAAACTACCACCGACGTATCCTCATCTATTTTCCAGTACTTGTGGAAAAGTGTCATCTATCATGGCATAGCAAGTGCACACTAAATACATCTCAAATGTTTTGGGGATTTGTGTCTCCCACCCTCACAGACAGTGAGGTTTATTGCAACTGTTGCTCGATGACGACATCACCCACAGGAAAACAGAGCAGCTGGGTCTGTGCAAACCAGAGGTCGCCCACACATTTGGAAGGATGGCAGGGTCCCTGCGAGGATGCACAGGAGAGTTAACAGGATGGTTCAAGGAATGGGGGATTTTAGTTGCAGGAACATGGGTGTTGTTAATACATATCAAGAATATCCATCTATAATAGATGCACTCTCATTCTCAACCTCTCCCCTTGCCTGGGCTGTGGTAACCTTCAGGTTAAACCACCACCAGACATCTCTCCCTAATAACAGAGAGGCCCTATGGTCTGGTAGGACAATACTGACTTTACCTTTCATACAGTGATGCCACTGTGCATCGGGGGTGGAGAGAGGGAATGCTGAAGGTGGTGGATGGGACCCCACTCAGGCACAGTGCTTTGTCCTGGAGGATGTTCGCTTTCTTTAATGCTGTTGAGGGCTGCACTGATGAAAGCAAGTGGAGAATGTTCTAACACAATCCTGATGTGTGCCTTATAGAGAGCAAACAGACATTGGGGAATCAGGCGTTTGGGGAAACTGAGATTGTTCTCCTGGTAGCAAAGGAAATTGAGGGGAGCTGAGAAACAAGTGCTTACAAAACATATACATCAGGATGTTAAACCTTACACTCATCAACTCATCATAAATGGATTACTGGACACATATTGAAGATTTCGGGGAGATCTATTGACAGGACGTTTTGATTCAAAGGAGAATTTTTATGCAGAAAATGGAATTGAGCTGGAACAAAATACTCACACAGAGTGCAAATATCCAGGTCCTGATGAATTGAGTAATTCAATCAGGGTTTGGCGTTACAATTACTGAGATTGCCATCTGAATATCCACCTGTAGTATCCTGTAATACAAGTTTATAAAATCTCTCACTATCAGGTCAGGTTAGAAACTCACACCATCCCCTCCTCCTAGTCCAGGATGACTGTACACATTACCCCTTGTGGAGACCAGCAGTCAGTTCAGGGGGAAATCTGTGTGGTTTTCTATGAGTTTCACCTTGGGACTTCATGTGACTGAACAGGGCAGATCTTTGACACATGGGACAGAATGTTCCAAGAGTCAGTGAGATGCGGACAGCAGGATTTTCTTCCTTTTCTTTCCTTCCGTGCTGCCACTGTGCCTCATCAATAAGACATGGGGGGTGAAAGGCTCATGCAGCTTGATGGACAAGTTGTCTCCATTCTGACCAATGGGCAGCAAGATCCTCCCAGTCACTCCAAAGAGTCTCTCTGAAAAGACAGCAACTCAGCATGCTTCCCACTGTCCGGTGATCCCTGGAAAGATTTAGAAGAATGAGGGGGAAAATCTCCTAGAAAATGTAGAACAGTAAACTTCCAAAAGGATTATAAACAGTTTACAGAGAGGGATTCGGAGAAGTGGACAAGTTGGTAAATGGAGCATAACTTGGGATAATGTGAAGTTGTTCATTTTGGAGGAGGTAATAAAAGAACAGAGGACTATTTAAATGGTGGAAACTGTAGAAAGCTGCAACAAAAAAGGGACCAGGGGGTAATTGTGCAGGAAATACAAAGTTAGCACACAGTTACAACAGGTCATCAGGAAGGGGAATGGAATATTATTCCTGATTTCAGGGGATTTGCAGTATAAGAGTTTGGAGTATATACCTGAGAGCCACATTATATAGTGCGAGTGAGACCACATATGGAGTAATGAGAGAAGTTTCGGTCCCTTTATTTAATGAAATACATCACTTCATCGGAAGCATTCAGAGAAGATTGACTGGGATGATCCCTGGTTTGCAGGGACTATCTTTTAAGAAAAGGCTGAAGAAGCTGGGACTTGACTCTTTGGATGTGGGGGAGAATGAGAGGGGATCTTATTGAAACATATAGGTTTATGAAGGGGTATGATAGGGTAAATACTGAGAGGATGTGTCCCATCATGAGGTTACCTAGAACCAGATTCTGGGTCAGTTGCAGAATCAAGGGTTCTGTTTTAGATTTGTCAACTTTAATGCAACACAGACATGGGTAAGGGGTTTCAGTAGCAATGGAGCTGGGGTGAGGTGGAGAAAAGCAACATTTTAGAGATTGGAATTCCTGGTGTTTGCAATTGTGTCGATGTCAGATCAGAATATGAGAGCAATATTGTGAAGTTCTGCCTCAGGCATTTCCCAGTAAGAGGGAGGGGCTCAGCAGTAAGGGAAAGTAATTTGTAATAGCAACTGAAGGCAATGGGTTTAACCGTTGCAGTGTTTCATTGGAGGAAATTGCAGCCAATCGAGTTGGAGGCGTGTGGTAAGCAGTTTGATGAATGAGTAACAGTGGAGCAATGGAGAGGGATGATAGGGAGGGAGAGCTGGGCATCGTCAGTGTACATGTGAAACCAATACGATGTCACCTCCTGGCAGTATGTAGGTGAGATACAGGAAGGAACAAAGATAGATCCTGGATGGACACCACATATGAGGAATTCAGAAAGGAAAGGGAGAGTGGAGATGGAGCAGGATTTTCCAACAACCTTGAGGTCAAATATTAGTTCTTAGCAGAATTGGAGAGAAGGACATAACCAGAAAAGACAGACAGAACAAGGAACAATATTTGTGAATGGGTGAGGGGGGAGTGATGAGGAGGAGCCCGACTCCAAAACTGCTATTTCTACATCAGTGACATCACCCAACTCCACCCTAGTCTTAGCTCATTTACTGAAATACTCATCCAGCCTTGTGTTATCTCCAGACTTCATTATCCAAACACACTCCCGGCCAGCCTCCCACATTCAACTTACATATAATCTCAAGAGTATCTAAAACCCTACTGCCCAAGTGCTCACTTGTACCAAAACTTGTTGATCCATCAAAAGGCTCCTATTTACAAGCAACAATTTAAAATTCTCTCCCTTGATGTAATTCCTGGCTGTGAACATCCCTGTCTCCCTGCACCACACAACCTGAGAGACCTCGACAACTCATTTTCTTTCAGACTCTCAAAGATGCATTTATTCATTGCTTCACCAGTCTGGCTGTTTCGACACGGTCAAGGGAACAGAGTCTGGAATTCGCACCCTGACCCTCTCAGACTTGCTTTCCTCCTTTAAGGTATTCCTGAAAACCTGCTTATTTGGCAATACTTTTGATTACCTGACCCAATATTCCCATCAGAATGGGGATATGTCAGAAATTCTCAATTTCTGTGAAATTATAAAAATGATAAAAATACAAACCGTTGTTGATTTGCACACACATTGTCAACTCTTCACTGTCGCTGAGTGAATAATCTGTAACATCTCTGACCCAAGAACATTGTGGGAGCACATTCACCACACGAACTGCAGCTGTACAAGGAAGTCAAACATCACCCTCTCCACAGGCAATGGGGCTCTGGCATTATTCACTGGTGTCTGTGGAGAGATAAACACAGTTGATATTTCAGGGAGTGCTAAATGCATTACAGGAAGTGAGAATGTTGCAGAATTTGATGTTCAGAAATGGAAGGAAAATGCACTCTTTCGTTGAAAATAAAGAATTATTCACTGTCAAAGATACTGTGGAAAATTTAGTCCGTTGAGAGAGCAGAACATTGTCAGGGGTTGGGCAGCAAAGGAAAATTAACTTACAAAAGGTCTTTGAAAGTAACAGTAAAACACTAAACAAGCCAAACACCCTGTGTCCAAAGACTTTAACTCCGCTTCCCGCTCCACCAAAGATATGCAGGTCCTGGGCTTTCTCCACTGCCAAATCCCAGGCATCTGATGCCTGGACGAAGAACGCCTCATCATCTGTGTTCAGATCCTCCAACCACATGGGATAAATGTGGATTTCACCAGTTTCCTCATTTCCACTCCACTCACCTTATCCCAGATCCAGCCTTCCAACTCGGCACTGCCTGTTTGACCTGTCCTGTGTTTCCATTTTCCTTCCCACCAATCGGCTGCTGCCTGACCTGCTGTGCTTTTCTAGCGTCACACTCTGACATTGAAAACACCCTGACTCTGACACTGTGTAAATCCTGCCCTATCACTCCCTGCCAAGGAAGGCTGTGCATGCGTCCCCCTACAGCTTGCCCCTCTCAAAGTTGGCAGCCACACACGTGTCCCGTGGATCACTGCCCCCAATAAAGATGGCGGCGATCACTCACGCCTTTCACCATTTGAAGCATTTTCCCATTTGCCACAAACACAGGCCTGGGATTTTCAAATTTGTATTTTCCGATGTGCACTAAGTTCTGTAAAACCTCTCAGCCCGTTCCATTAAAATTTCCTTCTCTTCCTGGTCAATATGTCTTTCTTGAACCATGCCCTGCACCTTCACACATTTCCAATGGCTTGGTCACAACATCACAGTGCTGCCAGTGAAGCTTATCACGTGGTATCACTTTATTCCTGATGAAGGGCTTTTGCCCGAAACGTCGATTTCGCTGCTCCTTGGATGCTGCCTGAACTGCTGTGCTCTTCCAGCACCACTAATCCAGAAGATTATCACGTGGTTCAGTGTAGCCACGCCACTCATTCACTCAGACCAACCGGCACTACCTTGTCTTCCAGCCCCGTCCCCATCCTCTTATTGGTCCTGCACTGAGATCAATCACCAGAGGCCTTTTGTGGGCTGGAGCATGCTCAGTGCTTCCTGCTTTCGCTGCTGTTCATCAGGTATAAGAGAGTGTTCATTCCTGTTTCTCCTAATGTCAGACATTAACAACAACGACCTTCATCGTATGGAGCCTTTCACACTGACAATTCTCCTAAAGTGCTTCACGAATGCTGGAAACATTGATTAAAGAGAACAACTTTAAGATACATCTTTGAGGAGTACAGAGGGGGTTGGGAAGGATATTGAAGAGGTTTTTAGATCAGACAAACCGTCTAAAGAGCAACCCATCCAGACCCATACATCTAACACGACGGACAATTTAGCATGGCCAATTCACCTAACCTGTACATTGTTGGACTGTGGGAGGAAGCCCACGCAGACACTGGGAGAATGTGAAAATTCCACACAGACAGTTGCCTGAGGTGGGAATAGAACCCAGGTCTCTGGCGTTGGGAGGCGGCAGTGCTAACCACTATGCCACTGTGCCGCTCCAATCATGGAGTGATGTCTATGGAGAACAGCTTACAACGGAGACAGTTAGTGGCAAACCATAGTTTAGCAACCCCATGTCCTAGCCCCCCTACCCCACACACCAGTCCTTGTTCTCACAGCCCGTCATTACACACTACCTATGGTTAGCCACTAACAGTTTCCATTAACAGCTAGCCGCCCTCCCCCAGCCAGATCGTTATCCACTCCTTTATCCAACCGTTATTCTCACTCTATCCCCACCTATCCTTTACTACTTACATCCTCCCCTAAACCCTACCTTCTGCATATAAACCAACATTTTTTCTCTCAGTATCAGTTCTGAGGAAGGGACACTGGATCTGAAACTTTAACTCTGATTTTTCATCACAGATACTGCCAGACCTGCTGAGCTTTTCCAGAAACTCCTGGTTGTTGTTTCTGATTTACATATTCGGCAGTTCCTTTAGTTTTAATTTACCGGGAGTTTGTAATTTAGGTCGAACAGCCTCTGTCCCAGTCTCCGCTGTCTCTCCCAACCCCAAACAGTGACACTGCACCTGCACAAGACATGGACATGTGTCGTCTTGCTGGCCACACCCCTCATTCAATCCCATTGGCTGCAGGACCACACAGACTCTCCTCCCATTCGTCTGGAGCTGCCGTCAATCAGCCGGGCCCCATTGTGATGAGAGTGGAGGGCTAATCCCTCTCTCTGCCCTGGGATGAGCTTCATCATTCAGAGTGAATGGGGCAGTATCACAGAGCACAGGGCCTGGGGGCTATTCAGCCGATTGGAGCTGTACTCTCTCCCTCTGGAGATGCTGCAAATCTGTCCCAAGTCCCCTATTTGCCCACAGTTCCCCAAAATCTTTCCTTAAAAATTAAAATTCCAAGTCTCTTTCAGAATACCTGCTGAATCTGTGTCGTTCAGAATGTTCCAGATGCTCAGAACTTACTGAGTACAATAATGTTCACATTTTCACTTTGTATTATTTGACAATTACTTGAAAGTAGTTACTAAAAGTTGTGACAGTGTTAACAATTCCTCTCTCTCCGCAAATTCAAGACCTTGGAACCAAATCTGCACCTGGTCAAAATCACTGCTTCACCTTCTCAGCTCCAAGGACAATTATCTGTGCTGCAGCATGCTCTCCACAAAAGAGGAATGCATCTTAGTTTATTAACATCATAGACATGTGCAGCACAGAAACAGAGCTTCCGTCCAATTCGTCCATGCCAACTAGGAATCCTAAACTACTGAAGTGCCATTTGCCAGCTATTGGCCTGTATCCATCAAAACCCTTACAGTTCACGTACCCAATCGGATGCCTTTTAAATGTTGTGATTTTATCAGCCTCCACTACTTCATCTGGCAGCTCATTCCATACACACACCACACACAGCTTGAAAACGTTGCCGTTAGATTCCTTTTAAATCGTTGCCCTCTCAACCATGTGCTCTAGTTTTGGACCCACCTAACCTCAGGAAAAAGAACCCTGTCTGCTCACCTTATCCATGCTACTCGTGATTTTATAAATCTCCATGAAGTCACCTCTCAGTCTTGGACTCTACAGGGGAATTAACCCCAGCCTATTCAGCCTCTCCCTGTAGCCCAAATCCTCCAAACCTGGCAACATTTTTGTAAATCTTGTCCGAACCTTTTCACGTTTCACAACATCCTTCCCTGAACAGGGAAATTCAAACTGAAAACAGAATTCGAGAAGTGGCTTAATCAATGTCTTTTAAATGTTGTAATTGTACTAGCCTCCACCCCTTCCCTTGGCAGCTCACTCCAAACATGCACTGCTCTCAAACTGTCCAACTCTGGCAAAGTCCTTGTAAACATTTTCTAAAATGTTTCAAGTTTCACAACATCATTCCTGTAACAGGGAGATTGGAACTGAAAACAGAATTCCAGAAGAGCCTTAAATCAATGCCCTGTACAGCCACAACATGACAGAGCATAACAAACGCTGCATTCACTCCCTTACCTACCTGTGACTCTACTTTCAAGGAACTATGAACATGCACTCCAAGGTCTCTTTGCTCAGCAACACTCCCCAGGACCTTACCAGTAAGTGTATAAGTCCTGCCCTGATATGCCTTTACAAAATCCAACAGCTAACATTTATCTAAATTGAACTCTATCTGCCATTCCTTGCTCCACTGGCCCATCTGATCAAGATCCTGTTGTATTCTGAACTAACATTCTTCGCTGTCCACTACACCTCCAATTTTGGTGTCTTGTGTAAAGCTACTAACCATACCTCATATTCACATCCATGTCATTTATTTAAGGACCCAATAATCGATCCTTGTAGCACACTGCTGCTCACAGTCCTCCAGTCCACAAAGCAAACCTCCATCATCACCCTCTGCCTCCAACCATAAAGACAGTTTTGTACCCAAATGGCTTGTTCTCCCTTCATTCCATGTTATGTAACCTTGCTAACCAGTCTACTTTGTGGAACCTTGTTGAATGTCCATATAAACTACGTTCACAGCCTGGTTTAATCAATTTTCTTTGTCACTTCAAAACATTCAGTCAAGTTAGTGAGATACGATTGTGCACGTACAAAGCCACATTGACAACAGGAGAAAGTGAGGACTGCAGATGCTGGAGATCAGAGCTATAAAATGTGTTGCTGGAAAAGTGCAGCAGGTCAGGCAGCATCCAAGTAACAGGAGAATCGACGTTTTGAGAAGGGCTGATGCCCAAAACGTCGATTCTCCTGTTCCTTGGATGCTGCTTGACCTGCTGCGCTTTTCCAGCAGCACATTTTCAGCTCCACATTGACGACAGTCAATGATTATTCCTTACTTGTCCAATTCGATGGATATCCTGTCCCTCAGAATCCCTTCCAACAACTTGCCTGCCACTGACTTCAGGCTCACTATTCTCTTGTTCCATGGCCTCTCCTTACCACCTTTTTAAAATAATGGCACCTCACCTGTCACTATCAATGATACAAATACCTCAGGAGAGGCCCAATCACTTTCCTAGATTTCCAGAAAGTTCTGGGATACATCTGATCAGGTCCCAGGGCTTTATCCACCTTGATGCGATTCAAGACATCCAGTAACACCTCCACTGTAACATGGATACTTTTCAAGTTCTCTCTGTTTATTTCTCCAACCTCTCGATCTTCCATATCTTTCTCCAGTAAAAAGGACGTGAAATATTTGCATATCTTTCCCACCCCCGGTGGTTCCATAGACAGCCTCGTTAATCTTTAAGGGATCCTATTCTATGGTCCAGTTCATCTTTTGTCTGTGATATATTTGTTTAATCTCTTTGGATTCTACTTAAACCATTTCCTGAAGCTATTTCATGTCAAACAGCATCAGCAGAAAGCAACAGAGCTAAGTGATCCTACATCCAACGGAACAGATCGGAGCTCTGCAGTTCTGCCACACCCAGTTGTGAACGGTGATGGACAATTAAACAACTCACTGGAGGAAGCATCACAGATATTCCCACCCTTACTGATGGAGGGGCCTCATACATCCATGCACCAGATAAGATGACAGCATTTGCAGCAATCTTCAGCCAGAAGTGCAACGTGGGATGATCCATTTTAACCAGTGGTTTCTAACATCACAGATGTGAGTTTTAAGCCAGTTTGATTCAGTTTGAATAACATCAAGAAATAGTTAAGTAGTGCAAAGGCTACGGGCCCTACCAATATTCTGGCAATAATACTGATGGTTTGAGCTCCAGAAATTGCCACCCACCAAGCCAAGTACCGCTCCAGCACTGGCATCTACCGACAATGTGGAACATTGCCCAGGAATGTTCAACACAAAAACACAGGGCAATCCAACCCAGCCAATTTCCATCTATCAGTCCACACTCGATCAGCAGTAAAGTGATGGAAGATGTCATCAACAGGGCTATCGAGCAGCAGCTGCTCAGCAACAGCCAGCTCAGTGACACTCACTTTAGGCTCCATCAGGACCACTCAGCTCCCAATTGTGTTACTGCCCTGATTCACAATCTGGCAACTAACTGAATCCCAGTGGCGAGGTGAGGGTGACAGACTTGTCCCACTCCAAGATCACTATTTCTAGCTGATTCTACCCTTGTCTCAGCTCATATACTCTCATCCACATTGTGTTATCTCCAGACTTCAGTATCCAAACACACTCCTGGCCAGCTTCCCACATTCAATCTCCCTGTAATCTTAAGAAAAACTAAATCTCTGCTGCCCAAGTGCTCCCTCGTACCAAAGCTTGTTGATCCATCAAAAGGCTCCTATTCATAATCAACAACAAAGAGCCACAGAGATGTACAGCATGGAAACAGACCCTTCAATCCAACCCATCCATGCTGACCAGATATTCCAACCCAACCTAGCCTCACCCTCCAGCATCCAGCCCACATCCCTCAATTTAAAATTCTCTCTCTTGATTTAATTCCTGGTTGTGATCATCCCTAGCTCGCTGCATCACACATCCTTAAAGACCTCGACAACCCATTCTGTTGGAGACTCCCAATGATCTGTTAATCTGTTAATCCCCGACCACATTTAACTTTCACAATTGTTTGGGCTAGAAAATTCTAGCCCTTCACTGAGAGAAAAAAATTCTTCACATTTTTTACAAACTGAATGTTCCCTTATGTAATGTCCACTGGTTTGAGACTTCATTGATGCTAGAAGATGTAGTCAACATCTACCCTGTCAAGCTCTTCAGAATCTTGTTTCCATCAGATCACCCCTTATATTATGTGGTTGGCACAGTGGTTAGCACTGATGTCTCACAGTGCCAGAGACCTGGGTTTAATTCCTGCCTCTGTGTGGAGTTTGCACGTTGTCTGCGTGGGTTTTCTCCGGGTGCTCTGGTATCCTCCCACAATCCAAAACAAAGTGCAGGTTAGGTGAATTGGCAATGCTAAATTGCCTGTAGTGTTAGGTGAAGGGGTAAATGTAGGGGAATGGGTCTGGGTGGGTTGTGCTTCGGCGGATTGGTGTGGACTTGTTGGGCCAAAGGGCCTGTTTACACACTGTACGTAATCTGTTTGTCGAGATTGTATTGAATAATGACCTAACCTGTTTAGCTATTCTTGATAGGTCAACCTTTTCGTTCTCAAAGCAGCAAGCTGAATCTTTTTTTGAATGGTCTCCAATACTGGTTTATCCCTTATTAAATATGGGAGCTAACATTGTATACAGTACTCCAAGTGAGGTCTCGGCAACAGCCAGTGTGGTTAACCAATCCTCACTCCATGCAAATACATTACCCCGACACAGTGAGCTCCTGTATTATGCAATTAACTTTTATGTAGCACCTTATCATTTTTAATATCCAAATACAGAACATCATTGGATTGCCCTTTATCAGCCCTGCTTGTTATCTCCTCAGTGAACTGTCGCAAATTTGTCATAGTGTCTCTTTCACAAAACCCAGTCTACCATGTTAAATGATAAGCTTTTCTAAATGTCCTGCTATTTATTACTTTAATATTCGACTCTGCCATATTACAAAAGCAAATATCGAACTAACTAGTCTATAGTTTCCTTATTTCTGTCTCCCTTCCCTTCTTGATCAGGTACATCAATCCACTGGATGCTTCCTGTATCCCCTGATTCTGGAATATTCCAATCGATGCCTTAAATTTCTCTGCAGTCAGTTGCCCGAAAAGTGTTTGATCCAGGCCATTAGGTCCTGTCTGCCATTAGTCCTATTAGTTGATCAATACTTTGCCCCTTGTGTCAAAGACTGTTATAACATTTTTCTCCCCATGATTAACTTGCTTATTTGCGACCTTTAGGATGATAACGGTATCCTCCTTCATGAAGACAAAGTAAAATATCGGTTTAAATTATCTGCTGTTTCCTTGTACCCATTATCAATTCCACAGTCAGAACCTCCAAGGGTTCGATGCTGACTTTAGATACTCAATTTTTATATACCTGTACTACTCTTGCCATTCATTTTTGTTTCTTGTCAATTTAATTACATGGTCAGTTTTCTCCCTTTTTTAGTCATCCGCGGCTATGTAATTCATTTCCTTGTGGGTACTGCTCTTGACTGCCTTTGTTATCCACGGGCGGTTCACCTTTCTCTTCGAGATCTCCTTTTTGCTTCAAATTAACTTTTGCAAAGAATTATGTAAAACAAAACTCATCATATTACAGTGACTGAGCAAGTGATTTTTTTAAACATTGGATGCCTTAATGTTCTCATTGGGTTTTGCTGTTTCAAGGAAGAGCTGAGATCATCTGTAAAGGAGGTGGCAGCTGATTCACTCTTAATTTCCAAAATTAATTTGAATACTTTCAAAAAGAAATTATTTGCATTACTGTGAGAGCAGGGATCCAGTCAAATAGCTATTTTAAAAAGGTGGCACAGTTGTGATGGGTTGAATAGGGGCCTCTGATTTCAAAAGCACAATGTGATCCAAGCTGTCTTCTAAGCTGTGCTGTACTAATTCTTTCTGATCGAGATGACTGGGTTGGCATGTGTGCAGGTTGTAGCAGGATCTCTGACTGCCACAAACCGTTCTGGGGGAACAGCTCCTGTGTCAGTGACAGTGCTGTTGGACTAATAGAGGCAACAACATTCAGACTTCATGAAGCAACTGCGAACCAGGGCTGCAAACCCACAATTCGAATAACTGCAGGGTTAGGTGAATTGGTCATGGTAAATTGCCATAGTGTCCAGCGATGCACAGTTTTGGTGCATTAATCAGGGGTAAACATTGAGGAATAGGTTTGGTTGGGATACTCTTTGGAGGGTTGGTGTGGATTTGTTGGGCTGAAGGGCCTGTTTCCACAACGTAGGGATTCCATGCTCTGAGTAATTTTGGGGATCTAACAGAATCCTGGTATTCAGAGGGTTCTCTGTTAGTTAAAATAGTATTGTACACTCAGCTTACATTACCTTCTGAAACAAGTTGAGGTAGATTGCTCTGTGCAATTTCACAGAACAGATGCTCTGGAACCAATCGTGGAACAGTTATTTTAGACCTGATAATATGATTGATTAATGAGCTCAATGTAAAAGACCCTTTTGGTAAGATGCAATGCAGCATGATAGAATCTAGCTTTAGGGTGAGGAATTTGGTTCTTCAACTAGTATCTAAACTTAAAGGCAGTGACAAGGGGATAAGGTAGTAGTTCCCTAAACTGGAATGGGACTATAGTTAGAATGTTAAAGCAGAAGAATATATTCAGTTATTTTATTATTCTCAACAATATATATTAACTTGTAAAAGAAATGCACGATGAACAGCGGTGCATAGCTGAGGGAATTATGAGTGAAATCAAATTGAAAGAAAAGATGTACAAAACTGCAAAGATGATGGTAGACCAGAAGGTTTAAAAATTTCAAACTATTGAAGGATGAACAAAACAACAGATGGAAGATATTTTGTCCCTTGTCAGAGAGACTGTTGTAACATCTTTGCTCCCATTAATACCTTGCTTATTTCCCAGCATTAGGGTGGTAACAGTAGCTTCCGGATTAGTAAGATAATTGGGCAAATGAACCCACCAGTTACTCAGCCTAAAACACAGTGCTCTTGTGATGCTGTGGTAGTGTCTCCAACTTTGAGCCAGAAGGCCTGGAACTGTCCCACCTGCTCCAGAGGTGTCATGATGCATTGAAATAGGTTGATTGCGAAAGAAATACAGAGACAAACTTCAGTAATTGAATGGACAATCTTGATGGTCTCTGGAAATTCCAAACTTGACTGTTTTGTATCCTCACCTGAGGCCTGATCTCAATTAATCTGCCTCATTTAAATGGAATTGCATTTTCTTGTGTTGAATGTAATTGAAGTTTGTCCTTTCTGCATGCCCCCTTGTGCAAAACATGTTCCAATCTGTCAAAGAACAAGATTGAAAACTCAGATCAGCTGATAACCTGTTCAAAGGCTGAAACCAGTGGCCTTTTCTACTGGCACAGTAGGCGCTACAGAATTGATCCCATTTCCCATTAAACTGAGACAGGTGGTGGTGAGCTTGCTGGAATGTCTTTCACTGAAACATTTTTGAATGAAAATAAATTACTTTGGTTGCGGTGCAATTGAACTTAGAGAATTAGTGGGGAGTATCGACTGTCATTTCTTTGTTTCATCGCAGAATGAATGAGAGCAGCCCAACGCCAGCCGAAACTGCGGAGAAACTGCCAGATATTAAAATGCGTAACTTCGCTTCATTAGCCAGTCTGACTGAGGAATCCAGACTCAAACATCATGACGGGAGATGGGCTTTTTGTGTTCACCGTGGATGCTTTTACAGAGTTCAAAATTAATGCATAACCTATTTCTTGAGAACTGAAAACAACAAATAGTGAAGCTGACAGGAGGGAGCCGATGGCTGAGTGGTATTACTGCTCGACTGTTTATCCAAAGATCCAGGTTGCATTCTGGAGAACCAGGTTCGAATTGTGTCACAGGAAATGTTGGAAATTGAATTCAGTGAATATCTGGAATTAAGAATCTCATGACCATGAATCCTTTGTCGGGTAATGGAAAACCCATCTGGTTCACTAACTGATTGAAGTAAAAAGCTACCACCCTTACCTAGTTTGTCCTACATGTGACTCTAGACACACAGCAATGAGCTTGACTTTTAACTGCCCATTGGGAAATTAGGGATGAACAATGAATGCTGCTGAGCCAATGACTCCCTCATCCCATGAACTTCTTTAAAAAAAAAATCGATGGAGAGAGCAAGCTAACATTTTGAGTCCAGATGACTCTTCACCAGATCTCTCTCTGATCGGAGTCATCGAGACACATCGTTAGCTTGCTTGGTCTCTATGGATGCTTTCTGACCTGCTGTCAGCTCCAGCATTTGCTGTTTTAAGGACAGATTCCACCATCTGTAGTAATTTCCTTCTGTACTTCTTCATTATGTTGTTTATTAAATGTCCACTAAACTGCAGCTACTACTCAACACCTTACCTACAGAGTAATATGGCCCTGCTGTCAAAAGTCTCCATTAACTTATTCAATTACACCATAGTTTTGGACAATTGCAAAATGCCACTGTGGCTGAAAAGAATAGAATCATAGTCATCAACATGGAAATGAACCCTTCTGTCCAACTCATCCATGTCAACCAAATTTCCCAAACTATGCCAGTGCAGTTTGCCTGCATTTGGCTCATATTCCTCAACCTTTCCTATTCATGTACCTCTCCAAATGTCTTTTAAATGTTGTAACTGTACTTGCATCTACCACTTCCTCTGGCCATTCATCCCATGTAGTGACCAATCTCTTTGTGAAAATGTTGGCAACTGATAGTTTCACTGTTGACTACGGTGTGTGAATCACTGGGGATGATTGTTCGTTCAGGACCAACCCTATCTGAGCACGGCTTGAATGAAGCTTGGGCCTCCTTGTGGGTAACCACATGCTGCTCAAGGCTTTGTGTTTGCACAGCGCAGCTGTCTATGGGTGGGGGTGTTGTGGAAGGAAGGAGGAGGCATGAAGGAAATAATGAATTTATGGAATATGGGTGTCACCGACTGTGCGAACATTTATTGCCTCATTCTAATGCCCTTGAGAAGGTGGTTGTGAGCTCCCTTTTTGAATCACTGCAGTCCGTGTGGGTGGTAGGCCTATTGGCAGTGCTGTTGGGAGGGAATTCCAGAATTTTGGCTCAATGACACTTCAGGACTGCTGAATGATTTTCAACTCCAGATGGTAGTGGCTTGGAAGCGAACCTGCAGGAGGTGATGTTCCCATGAATCTGCTTCCCTTTTCCTTTTATTTGGTATTGGTCATAGGTTTGGAAGATGCTATTGAAGTGTAATGAATTGATGTAAGGTATCTTGTAGATAGTACATAGTGCTGCTCTGGGCATCGGTGTAGGAGGGAGTGAATGTGGTGCCAATCAAGCAGTCTGCTTTTTCCTGACACTGTCAAGCTTATTGAGTGTTCTTGGAGCTGCACCCAAACCCAGCCAAGTAGTGAATATCCTATTGCACTCCTGAGTTGATTCTTGTAGATGGTGGACAGGCTTCAGAGATTTTGAGGGTGGTTTACTTACCGGAGTTATATGGAAAGTCCACTTCAATTTCTAGTCAATAGTAAACCCCCAGAATGTTGATGGTGGGGGATTCGGTGATGGTGGGTTTGAAGAAAGAGACTGCAATGTTTTTGGTGAAGGAGTTTCAGGCTGAAAGCTAGGGAGAGGGGAATCAGGTAGAGGCTAGAAATGGATAGGTGGGGAAAGATGCTGCAAAGAAGACATCACGGTCTTTTCTCTGTGCTGGGCCCAGCTGGTCTGCTGACACTATAGTAGGGATATTGTGCCTCACCTCACCAAATCAAACAGCCTCTCACCATAGTCTTTCCAATACCATGCCCATTAAACACCTTGTCTTAGTCCATTCCTCTTAATTCCTCCTTTTGATATAAGAACATTAGAGCATCAGAATTAGGAGCAGGATTATTAATCCAGCCCTTTGTACCTGCTCTGCCATTTGATACAGACATGGTTAATCTCATCTTGGCCTGAACACCACTTTCCTGCCAGCTCTCCTTAACTCTTCAACCCATTACTAATTAAAAACCAGTGTCCCTCTTAATTAAATTTACTTCATGTTCCAGAATCCACATTGTTCTGAGGTAGTGAATTCCCAAGATTCACCATTCTCTGAGAGAAGTAATTCCTCCAACTTTCCCTTTATTGTAAACTTACGACGACTCATTGTAGATTGAATCAGCTTCTCTGTATCTACTTGAACAACCCCTTGACCATTTTATAGACCCTCAATGATACCACCTCTCATTCTTGGGCTCCAATGAATATGAATGGAAATAGTGTTTGTCGTTCAGCTTGTGACATTTTAATAATTGTGGCAGAGGATGTTGGTTCAAAACTGAGCTGGACAGTTAGTGCTTTTCAAATAAGAAATAGTTGATGAGATTAAGTACATTAATATATTGGAGTTTTGTTTTTAGGAAGATTTACTGCTGGGAAGATTTGGTTCAGGGAATATTGCAGTCAAAGCTGTGGAAGATTAACCTCCACCCATGTGTGAGGTAGTACACTGTGGTCAAAAGACTAAAGATACCACTTCCTCTTTGGAAATATGTCCTTAAATAGGGCAGAGGGATCTGGAGATAGGAATGAGTCACTGGCAGCAAATGGCACCGGTTTGTGAGGTTAGATGGAGAAGTAGGTCATGGGTTTATTTCTGGGGCGATAGAATAGAAATGTGTTCGATATGTGTAGGACCATGGACAGATCACCCTTGGAGCACTGCACACAGTTCGGATCGGGGAAGGTAAAGAATAGTTACTGGGATTATATCCAAACTGAGTTTGAATTCATCAAGTAAGATTGGGCAGTGTTGTCTCATTGAAAAAGAGTGACATGTTCCAGTTACGTTTGATCGGGTAGACATGGAAAATATGTTTCTGCTTGTGAATGACAGAAACCATGGATCTGGGGATATAATTGTAATCACTATTAAATCTAATGGGGAATTTGCAAAGGGCGACAAAGTCTTTACCAAAAAGGGGTTTGAATGTAGAACTTAGTTCATCAGGAATAATTGAAGCAAATAACAGATGAATTCAAGGAGGAGCTTGGAATACAATAAATCGAAGAAAACTATGTTGATGGGATTAGGTTGGGAAGGAGGCCTGTGTAAATCACAAATACTGAGAACCTGTTTTTGTGTCCTGAAACTATACATCTGTGTTGTTCTGTGACATTTCTATAGGAGCAGAAGCGGCAGCAGTAAACAAGGCAGCTCACCCTTACCATTCTTGGAGAAAAGCAGACCCTCTGGCCACACAAAAGGGAAATAGCTCTATTGAGGAGGTGGTTCAAACAGTGACCAACGACTCGATCCGCAGAGACAGTGTGCCTTCATTACCTGGTGAGAAAGGTGATTTCTTTAACCAGAAATGATGTTTTGTCCTTCCACTGATCTCATGACTTAAGCAGGGAAATGTGTCTCTTCAGTTAGATGATTTGAACCAATCAAATCTTTTGCTACGTTAGCACTCCTTCCCTACCCAAAGGATATGTGGATCAAATAGGCACATATCCTGCACCGATTTATTTCATGATTCCTTTATTCAGTCATGTGCTTCAGCTATTCAATCCAACTTCCTTGTGCTTCCCTTGGATCTGTGGTTGTGCATAAGGAAACTTAAACAATGTCTGATTCAATATCAAAGTTCTGTTGAATCAATAATTGTACCCCCACTCTGCTCCTTGAGCAGATAATTAATCCAAAGATTCTAGCTCAGCCCCTAACTTCAAGTTCAAGTTCTAAACCTTTCAGTGAGCAATGGAAAATAACAAAGAACAATGTCAATCATTTATTGTCTCTCCAGACTCTGCTTCTGTTGCCACTGAGTACTCCCATGAGTTCGACGAGTCAATGACGAAAGATGAGATTGAAGAGAAATCCGTCCATTCCGTTCTGCCATCAGAGAGCCATCACTGCTTTAATATGGGGAAGAAATGCAGCCAGCAGGATGATTCAGATGAGGACATAGTGCGGGACCAATCGGCTTCTCCTATGGATTAGGGTGAGTGGTGCGACCAATTACTGGGATCTCAGTGCTTGGAATAGTTGCTCCTCTCCATGTTCGAGGTATCTTGTCATGAGATTCAGATGAGAGGACGAGGACCATATGGTGTAACGAGTGTGAGCCAACAGTTGGGCGGGGCCTGTGTTTTTGAGAGAAAAAAGCGAGTACCAATCGGTAACAATGTGCCCAGAGTTTATCAATCATGAAGGAGAAAACATATTTAACATTGTTAATCTTTGTGATTGAGTTATCATGTCGTGAAGACAAAGATTAATATTTGATGGGATTCATTGCTCCCCCAATCAGATAAACACAAGGCAAATTTGACTGCGAAGAATAGCCCTAAATTTACACCTTTCTACTCTCCATTAAAGGTAATAAGATGCAAAAGATGTCCTTGCAGAGGAACTTGATTTGAACAAGAGACATTTGTGCAGATAATAAGAGATATTCTCATTGGAAGGATATGTTTAGTGATATCCTTCACGGATCGATGCTGGAGCCCTAATTATTCACTATTCATAATGAAAGGAAAGCCACATTCAAAATTTGGGGCCACTCTGCAGATTACTGCGATTCCAAGTGTAGGTAAATGGAAGCACAGCATTAGAAAGTAATATTGATAGGTTCAGTAAATGAAAAAAAACGACAGATGAGTTTGTGTCGGCAAGTGAGAGGTTGGATCAAAATAGGATATTTCTTGATTGTGAAAATAGAGACAGTGGACTCCAAGGAAACTTGGTGGGATGATCCAGCTGTATAGTTCATGAAAATGTCACAAACAGGTTCAGAAACGTGACCAAGGGGCCGGTGGAATGTTGACATTGATCTCGACAGAAGACGAGATACCAAAGGATTAGAAGTCATGCTTCAGCAAATCCGAACCTAGTTAGACCAAGCTGTCAGGGCTGGGCACCACGGCTTAAGGAGAGTATCATTCTGAGTGGAAGGGCAGTGTAGATTTACTGATGTGATACTTGGATTCCAAGGCTTAATTTAAGAAGATTAAACAGACAAACAATGAGTCAGAACATTGAGGTGTGATATCGGGGAACATATTTATGCACAGAAATGGATAAAGTTTGATAAAGTTCCACAAACAGCGATTGATTGGAAATCATTTGCAAATTTTAAATCTGAGATTGGTAGATTTTGAATGAAAATGCTGAAGGATTATGGGACAAAGACAGAGATTTGTCAGGATGATGAAGATTACCATGATTTGGGTGAATGGTGGAATAGGCTCACGGAGCTAAATAGCCTCCTCGTGCTCTGATGTTGATGTAACCATGGCACCCTTATTCTCTGCAAGTGTAACTCCTGTTGTGTTTTTGGTTATTTATCAGAACCTGGCAGCAAGTTAGTGACTGGAGTCCTGACCACAAAATCATCAGCATGATGGACTTCGCCGGTCTTAATGTGTTTCACAGCTGATGAAATGACATAGCCAGCACTCTCCTTCCCTCTCTTTCCCCTCTCCCACTCACTCCTCCCCTCCCACCCCCCTCCCCATCCCTCTCACGCGCCCCCAGCTAACCCTTCTTAACCCCCAACCCTCTCCCACCCCTCTCGCCCCCCACGCCCCCACCCCCCTCTCGCACCCCCCCGCACCCTCCCTCACCCCCCCTCTCGCACCCCCCCGGGCCACTCTTCCCCCCATTCACCCCCTCTCACTCCGCCCCCCCCGCCCCCCCGGGCCACCGTTCCCTCCCTCCCTCTCTCACACCCCTCTGTCTCTCATCCCTCTGTCTCTCACTCGCCCCCTCTTTCTCTTGCCCTCTCGCTCTCCCCTTCTCTCTCTCTCTCACTCCTTCGCTCTCTCGCTATCCTTTCCCCCCCACACCCCCTTTCTCTCTCACCCCATCACTGTCACCCTCTCTCTCCTACACCCATTTTAGCCCCTGTCTCTCTCTATATCTTTCTCTTTGTTCCCCCTTCACCATCGCTCACCTCTGTCGCTCTCTCTATCCTTCTCTCTATCACCTCTCCATCTCGCTCCTTTCACTCTCTCTCGCTCTCTCTGTCGCCCCTCTCTAAGCCCTGCCTTGCCCTTTCTCGATCACTCTCTCCCCCACCCTCTCTCCCACACCCTCTCTCCCTCTCTCTTTCCCTCAATCTCTCATTCTCTTTCTCGTATTTGCCCCCTCTTTCCCTCTTTCTTGCAACTCTCTCGCTCTTTCTCTCAATCTCTCTCGCTCGTTCTCTCTGTCTCACTCACTCTCGGTCACTCTCTCCTTCTCTCTATATCATGTCCCCCCGTCTCTCTCTCTCTCTCTCTCTCTCTCCCCCTCTCCGTCTCGCTCCTTTCTCTCTCTCCCCACTCTATCCCTCTCTCTCCCGCCCCTCTCTCTCTCTTGCCCCTCTCTTTCTTTGGCACCTCTCTCTCTCTCTCGCCACCTCTCTCCCTCATTCGCTCTTGCCTCATTGCTCTCGCATCCTCTCTTCCTCTCTCATCCCTCTGTCTTTGCCTCTCTGGGCCTTCCCTCTGACTCTCGCCTCCTCTGTCTTTCTTTTGTCCATCTCTCCTTGCTCTACCTCTCGCTTGTCCCTTCTCTCCATCTCGCTATCCCTTCTCTCTCGTTCCCGCTCTCTCTCTCTCGCGGCTTCTCTCTCTCTCTCTCTCACTCTCCCCCCTCTTTCTTTGTAGCCCTCTCTCTCTCTCTATCCTGCCCCTTTCTCTCTCTCTCTACCAATCCTCTCTCTCTCGCGCGCGCACTCTCGCTGTCTCTCACTCTCTCTATTGCCCCCTCTCACTGTCTCTCTGTCACCTCTCTCTCTCTCGCCGCCTCGTTCTCTCGCTGTCTCTCTCGCGCTCGCTCTCTCTCTTGCTCGCCCCCTTTGTTCATCTCTCTGTGTCTCTTGCTCTCGTTCTGGCTCTCTCTCGCTGGCACCCTCATTCGCCCTCCTCTCACTCGCCCTCCTCTCTCTCAACCCCCCTCTCTCTTTTGCCACACCCTCCCTCTCTCTCTCACGCCCCCTCCCACTCTGTCTGGCCTCCTCCCTCTTTCTCGCCCCCTTTCTCTTTCTCTCTCGCCCACACCCTCTCTCTCTCTCTCTCTCTCGCCCACTCCCTCCCTCTTTCTCACTCGCCTCCCTCTCACTCTCTCTCGCCCCCACTCTCACTCTCTCGCCCCGCCCTCTCTCATGGTCTCTCACTCTATCTCTCTCGCCCCCTCCCTCTCTCTCTCTCTCGCCTACCCTCCCTATCTCTCTCTCACTGCCCCTCTCTCTCTCGCCCCACTCCCTCTCGCTCTCTTGCAACAACTCCCTCTCCCGCTCGTCCCTCTCTCTCTGTCTCTCTCGCCCCCCCACTCTCTCTTGCCCCCTCCTTAGCTCTCTAACTCGCCCCCTCACTTTCTCTCTCTCTCAACCCCCTCCCTTTCTCTCTCTCGCCCCTCCCTCTCTCCCTCTCGCCCCCCTCCCTCTCTCTCTCGCCCGCCTCCCTCCCTCTCTCTCTCGCCACCTCCTTCTCTCTCCCCCTCTCTCTCTCGCCCCCTCCCTCTCTCTCTCTCTCGCCCTCCTCTCTCTCACTCTCGCCCTCTCCCTCTCTCTCTCGCCCCACTCCTCTCTCTCGCCCCCCTCCCGCGCTCTCTCTCACCCCCTCCCTCTCTCTCATCCCACCTCTCTTTCACCCACCGTCCCACTCTCTCTCGCCCCCCTACCTCTCTCTCTCGCCCGCCTCCCTCTCTCTCTCGTCCCCCTACCTCCCTCTCTCACCCATCCCTGTCTCTCTTGCCCCCTCACTCCCTTTCTCTCGACCCCTCCCTCCCTCTCTCTCACCCTCCTCCCTCTCCCTTGCATACCCTCCCTCTCGCTCTCTCGCACCTTCCTCTCTCTCTCACCCACACCCTCTCTCTCTCGCCACATTTCTCTCTCTCTCTTGCCCCCTCCCTCTCTCTCGCCCCCTCCCTCTCTCTCTCGCCCCCTCCCTCTCCCTCGCATCCCTTCCCTCTCGCTCTCTCGCACCTCCCTCTTTCTCTCACCCACACCCTCTCTCTCTCGCCCGCACCCTCTCTCACTCGCCACATTTCTCTCTCTCTCTCTTGCCCCCTCCTTCTCTCTCGCCCCCTCCCTCTCTCTCACCCCCTCCCTCTCTGTCTCTCGCATCCACCATCTCTCTCTCTCGCCCCCCTCCCCCTCCCTCTCTCTCGCCCCCTCCCTCTCTCTCTTGCCCCGTCACTCTCTCTCTCGCACCCTCCCCCTCTCTCTCACCACATTCTCCTCTCTCGCCCCCCTCTCTCTCGCTCCCCTCCCTCTCTCTCTCACCACATCCCAATTTCTCAGGCCCCTCCCTCCCTCTCTCGCACCTCCACCCCCCATCTCATGCTCCTTCCCCTCTCTCTCGCCCCCTGTCTCTCTCGTGCCCCTCTCTCACCCCCTACCTCTCTCTCTCGTTCCCTCTCTCTCACTCTCACCCCCGCCTTCTGACTACTGCCCCACTCCCTCCCTCCCTCTCTCCCCATTCCTCTCTCTCTCGTCCCACTCCCTCCCTCTCTCATGCCATTCCTCTCTCTCTCGCCCCCTCACTCCCACATTCTCGCCCCCTCCCCCTCTCTCTCTCACCCTCTCCCTTTCTCTCTCAACCCCTCCCTTCTCTGTCTCTCGGCTCGTCTATCTCCCTCTCGCTCCCCGCCCTCTCTCTCTCTCTCTCCCCCACTCTGTCTCGAAACCCTCCCTCTCTCTCTCTCGCCTACCCTCCCTATCTCTCTCTCACTGCCCCTCTCTCTCTCGCCCCACTCCCTCTCGCTCTCTTGCAACACCTCCCTCTCCCTCTCGTCCCTCTCTCTCTATCTCTGTCGCCCCCCCTCCCACTCTCTCTTGCCCCCTCCTTCTCTCTCTATCGCCCCCTCACTTTCTCTCTCTCTCAACCCCCTCCCTCTCTCTCTCTCGCCCCTCCCTCTCTCTCTCTCGCCCCCTCCCTCTCTCTCTCGTCCGCCTCCCTCCCTCTCTCTCTCGCCACCTCCTTCTCTCTCCCCCTCTCTCTCTCGCCCCCCTCCTTCTCTCTCTCTCTCGCCCTCCTCTCTCTCACTCTCGCCCTCTCCCTCTCTCTCTCGTCCCCCTCACTCCCTCTCTCACCCGATCCCTGTCTCTCTTGCCCCCTCACTCCCTTTCTCTCGACCCCTCCCTCCCTCTCTCTCGCCCTCCTCCCTCTCCCTCGCATACCCGCCCTCTCGCTCTCTCGCACCTCCCTCTCTCTCTCACCCACACCCTCTCTCTCTCGCCACATTTCTCTCTCTCTCTCTTGCCCCTCCCTCTCTCTCGCCCCCTCCCTCTCTCTCTCGCCCCCTCCCTCTCCCTCGCATCCCCTCCCTCTCGCTCTCTCGCACCTCCCTCTTTCTCTCACCCACACCCTCTCTCTCTCACCCACACCCTCTCTCTCTCGCCACATTTCTCTCTCTCTCTCTCGCCCCCCTCCCCCTCCCTCTCTCTCTTGCCCCGTCACTCTCTCTCTCGCACCCTCCCCCTCTCTCTCACCACATTACGCTCTCTCGCCCCCCTCCCACTCTCTCTTGCCCCCTCCTTTTCTCTCTATCGCCCCCTCACTTTCTCTCTCTCTCAACCCCCTCCCTCTCTCTTTCGCCCCTCCCTCTCTCTCTCTCCTCCCCCTCCCTCTCTCTCTCATCCGCCTCCCTCCCTCTCTCTCTCGCCACCTCCTTCTCTCTCCCCCTCTCTCTCTCGCCGCCCTCCCTCTCTCTCTCTCTCTCATCCTCCTCTCTCTCACTCTCGCCCTCTCCCTCTCTCTCTCGCCCCACTACTCTCTCTCTCTCGCCCCCATCCCGCGCTCTCTCTCACCCCCCTCCCTCTCTCTCTCGTCCCCCTCCCTCCCTCTCTCACCCGATCCCTGTCTCTCTTGCCCCCTCACTCCCTTTCTCTCGACCCCTCCCTCCCTCTCTCTCACCCTCCTCCCTCTCCCTCGCATACCCTCCCTCTCGCTCTCTCGCACCTCCCTCTCTCTCTCACCCACACCCTCTCTCTCTCGCCACATTTCTCTCTCTCTCTTGCCCCCTCCCTCTCTCTCGCCCCCTCCCTCTCTCTTCGCCCCCTCCCTCTCCCTCGCATCCCCTCCCTCTCGCTCTCTCGCACCTCCCTCTTTATCTCACCCACACCCTCTATCTCTCACCCACACACTCTCTCTCTCGCCACATTTCTCTCTCTCTCTCTTGCTCCCCTCCTTATCTCTCGCCCCCTCCCTCTCTCTCACCCCCTCCCTCTCTGTCTCTCGCATCCTTCATCTCTCTCTCTCGCCCCCCTCGCCCTCCCTCTCTCTCGCCCCCTCCCTCTCTCTCTTGCCCTGTCACTCTCTCTCTCGCACCCTCCCCCTCTCTCTCACCACATTACCCTCTCTCGCCCCCCCCTCTCTCGCTCCCCTCCCTCTCTCTCTCACCACATCCCAATTTCTCAGGCCCCTCCCTCCCTCTCTCGCCCCTCCACCCCCCTCTCATGCTCCCTCCCCTCTCTCTCACCCCCGTCTCTCTCGTGCCCCTCTCTCGCCACCTACCTCTCTCTCTCGTTCCCTCTCTCTCACTCTCACCCCCGCCTTCTGACTGTTGCCCCACTCCCTCCCTCTCTCACCCCATTCCTCTCTCTCTCGTCCCACTCCCTCCCTCTCTCATGCCATTCCTCTCTCTCTCGCCCCCTCACTCCCTCATTCTCGCCCCCTCCCCGTCTCTCTCTCACCCTCTCCCTTTCTCTCTCAACCCCTCCCTTCTCTGTCTCTCGGCCCATCTATCTACCTCTCGTCCCTCTCCCTCTCTCTCTCTCTCCCCCCACTCTCTCTCGCACCCCTACCTCTCTCTCTTACCCCCTCCCTCTCTCTCGCCCCCTCCCTCTCTGTCTCTCGCATCCTTCATCTCTCTCTCTCGCCCCCCTCGCCCTCCCTCTCTCTCGCCCCCTCCCTCTCTCTCTTGCCCCGTCACTCTCTCTCTCGCACCCTCCCCCTCTCTCTCACCACATTACCCTCTCTCGCCCCCCTCTCTCTCGCTCCCCTCCCCCTCTCTGTCACCACATCCCAACTTCTCAGTCCCCTCCCTCCCTCTCTCGCCCCTCCACCCCCCTCTCATGCTCCCTCCCCTCTCTCTCGCCCCCTGTCTCTCTCGTGCCCTTCTCTCGCCCCCTACCTCTCTCTCTCGTTCCCTCTCTCTCACTCTCACCCCCGCCTTCTGACTGTTGCCCCACTCCCTCCCTCTCTCACCCCATTCCTCTCTCTCTCGTCCCACTCCCTCCCTCTCTCATACCATTCCTCTCTCTCTCGCCCCCTCACTCCCTCATTCTCGCCCCCTCCCCCTCTCTCTCACCCTCTCCCTTTCTCTCTCAACCCCTCCCTTCTCTGTCTCTCGGCCCGTCTATCTACCCCTCGCCCCTCTCCCTCTCTCTCTCTCTCCCCCCACTCTCTCTCGCACCCCTACCTCTCTCTCTCGCCCCCTCCCTCTCTGTCTTGCCCCCTCCTTCTCTCTCTCACCGCTCCCTCTCCCTCTCCCAGCCCCCCTCTCAACTCTCCTCTCTCTCGCCCCTCCATCTCTCTCTCTTGCCCCCTCCCTCTCTCGCCCTCCTCCCTCTCTCTCTAGCCCCCCAGTCTCTCTCTCTCTCTCGCCCCCTCCCTCTCTGTCTCTCTCGCCCCCTCCCTCTCTCTCTCTCTCGCCCCCTCCCTCTCCCTCTCGCACACACTCCCCTCTCTCTCTCGCCCCCTCCTTCTCTTTCTTGCCCCCTCCCTCTCTCTCATCCCCTCCCTCTTTCTCTCTCGCCCCCTCCCCCTCTCTCTCTCTCACCTATTCCCTCCCTCTCTCAACCCCTCCCTTCTCTGTCTCTCGCCCGTCTCCCTCTCTCTCTCGCCCCTCTCCCACTCTCTCGCCCCCTTTCTCTCTCTCAACACCTCCCCCCTCTCTCACCCACTCATTCCCCCACTCTCTCGCCTCCCTCCCTCTCTCTCTCGCCCTACTCTCTCACTCTCGTCCTCTCCCTCTCTCTCTCGCCCCACTCCTTTCTCTCTCTCGCCCCCCTCCTGTGCTCTCTCTCACCCCCTCCCTCTCTCTCACCCCCCACCTCTCTTTCACCAACCGTTCCACTCT
The DNA here is from genome assembly GCF_047496795.1 of Chiloscyllium punctatum. Lineage (NCBI taxonomy): Eukaryota > Metazoa > Chordata > Chondrichthyes > Orectolobiformes > Hemiscylliidae > Chiloscyllium > Chiloscyllium punctatum. The sequence goes on along the minus strand of NC_092759.1, from coordinate 45,890,651 downwards.
CTCTCTCGCCCCCATCCCTCTCTCTCTCGTCCCCCTCCCTCCCTCTCTTCACCCCATCCCTGTCTCTCTTGCCCCCTCAATCCCTTTCTCTCGAACCCTCCCTCCCTCTCTCTCGCTCTCCTTCCTCTCCCTCACATCCCCTCCCTCTCGCTCTCTCGCACCTCCCTCTCTCTCTCATCCACACCCTCTCTCTCTCGCCCACACCCTCTCTCTCTCGCCACATTTCTCTCTCTCTCTCTTGCCCCCCTCCCTCTCTCTCGTCCCCTCCCTCTCTCTTTCACCCCCTCACTCTCTGTCTCTCGCATCCTCCATCTCTGTCTCTTGCCTCCTCCCCTCCCTCTCTCTCGCCCCCTCCCGCTCTCTCTCTTGCCCCGTCACTCTCTCTCTCGCACCCTCCCCCTCTCTCTCACCACATCCCCCTCTCTCGCCCCCCTCTCTCTCGCTCCCCTCCCTCTCAATCTCACCACATCCCAATTTCTCAGGCCCCTCCTTCCCTCACTCGCCCGTCCACCCCCCTCTCATGCTCCCTCCCCTCATTCTCGCCCCCTGTCTCTCTCCTGCACCTCTCTCGCCCCCTGCCTCTCTCTCTCTCGCTCCCTCTCTGTAACTCTCACCCCCACCCTCTGACTGTCGCCCCACTCCCTCCCTCTCTCACCCCATTCCTCTCTCTCTCGTCCCACTCCCTCCCTCTCTCATCCCATTCCTCTCTCTCTCGCCCCCTCACTCCCTCCCTCTCGCCCCCTCCCCCTCTCTCTCTCATCCTTTCCCTTTTTCTCTCAACCCCTCCCTTCTCTGTCTCTCGGCCCGTCCATCTCCCTCTCGCCCCTCTCCCTCTCCCTCTCTCTCTCTCCCCCCCACTCTCTCTCGCACCCCTGCCTCTCTCTCCCGCCCCCTCCCTCTCTGTCTTGCCCCCTCCCTCTCTCTCTGACCGCTCCCTCTCCCTCTCTCAACCCTCCTCTCAACCCTCCTCTCTCCCGCCCCCTCCATCTCTCTCTCTTGCCCCCTACCTCTCTCTCTCACCCCTCCCTCTCTCACTCGCCACCTCACTCTCTCTCTCGCCCCCTCCCTCTCTCTCACCCCACTCTGATTCGCGCCCCCACTCTCTCTCTCACCCCCACCTTTCTCTCTCGCCCGTCCCCCCCTCTCTCTCTCGCCCGCTCCCTCTCTCTCTCTCATCCTCCCTCCCTTTCTCTCTCGCAGCCCTGCCTCTCTGTCTCTCTCGTCCCCTCCCTCTCTCTCTCACCACGCCCTCTCTCTCCCCTCCTCTCTCTCTCGCCCCACCTCCCTCTCTCTCTCGCCCCCCTCCCTCTCTCTCGCCCCCTCCCTCTCTCTCTCTCTCGCCCCCTCCCTCTCTCCCTCTCTCCCCCCTCCCTCTCTCTCTCTCTCTCGCCCCCTCCATCTCCCTCTCGCACCCCTCCCTCTCTCTCGCCCCCTCCCTCTCTTTCTTGCCCCCTCCCTCTCTCTCATCCACTCCCTCTTTCTCTCTCGCACCCTCCCCCTCTCTCTCACCTATTCCCTCTCCCTCTCTCAACCCCTCCCTTCTCTGTCTCTCGCCCGTCTCCCTCTCTCTCTCGCCCCTCTCCCTCTCTCTCTCACCCCTCTCCCACTCTCTCTCCCCCTTTCTCTTTCTCTCAACACCTCCCCCTCTCTCTCGCCCACTCCCCCACACTCTCGCCCCCTCCCTCTCTCTCTTTCACCATCTCCCTCTCTCTCTCACCCCACCTCTCATTCTCACACCACATTCTCTCTCTCACCCCCACCTTTCTCTCTCACCCCTCCCCCACCTCTCTCGTCCCCTCCCTCTCTCTCTCCCACTTCCCTCCCTCTCTCTCTTGCCCCCCCCCCTCCCTCTCTCTCGCACCCTCCCTCTCTCTCTCTAGCCCCCTCCCTCTCTCTCTCTCTCACCACCTCCCTCTGTCTCTCATCCCCTCCCCCTCTCTCTCGACGCTCCCTCTCTCTCTCGCCCCTCCCTCTCTCACTCTCGCATCCTCCCTCTCTCTCAACCCCTTCCTCTCGTTCTCTCGCCTTCTCCCTCTCTGTCTCACGCCCCCCCCACCCCTCCATCTCTCTCTCTCTCTCCCCTTCCCTCTCTCTCTTGCCCCCTCCCTCTCTCTCTCTATGCCACCCTCCCCCTCTCTCTCTCTTGCCCCCTCCCTCTCTCTCTCGCCCTCTCTCTCGCCCCCTCCCTCTCCCTCTCTCGCTCCCTCCCTCTCTCTCTCTCTCTCTCACCCCATCCCTCTCTCTCAACCCCTCCGTCTCTCTCTTGGCCCGTCTCTCTCCCTGTCGCGCCCCCTCCCTCTCTCTCTCTCCCCGTCCCTCTCTTGCCCGCCTCCCTCCCTCTCTCTGTCGCCTGCCTCCCTCTCTTGCACGCCCCCCTCTCTCTCTCACACCCCTCCCTCTCTCTCTCGCCCCCTCCCTCTCTCTCGCCTGCCCCTCCGTCTATCTCGCCCCCTCTCTCTCTCTCTCTTGCCCCTCTCCCTCTCTGTCTCTCCCCCTCCATCTCTATCTTGCCCCCCCTCTCTCATTCCCCTCCCTATCACTCTCTCTCGCAACTCTCCCTCTCTCTCTCTCACCTCCACTCTCTATCTCGACCCTCTCTCTCTCTCTTGCCCCCCTCCCTCTCTTTCTCTCGCCCCCTCCCTTTCTCTCTCTCGCCCCATTCCTATCTCTCTCAACCCCTCCCTCTCTCTCTTGGCATCTCCCTCCCCCTGTCTCTCGCCCCCTTCCTTTCTCTCTTTCGCCACCCGCCCTCTCTCACTCGTCCCCCTCCCTCTCTGTCGCCCCTCTCTCTCTCTCACACCCCTCCCTTTCTCTCTCCACCCCTCCCTCTCACCTCCACTCTCTCTCTTTTCCCTTTCGCCCCCTTCCCCTCCGTCTCTCGCCCCATCTCTCTCTCTCTCTCACCCCCTCTCACTCGCCCACGCCCTCCCTCTCTCTCTCGCACCCTCCATCTCCCTCTCACCCCACTCCCTCTTTCTCTCGGCCTGTCACTTTCCCTCTCGCCCCCCTCCCTCTCTCTCTCGCCCCTCCCTCCCTCTCTCTCTTGCCCCTTCCTCCATCTCTCTCTCGACCCTCCCTCCCTCACTCTCTCGCCACTTCCCTCTCTCTCTCGCCCCATCCCTCTCTCTCTCACCACCCTCCCTTTCTCTCTCTCTCTCCCCACTCCTTCCCTCTCTTTCTCTCACCCCTCCCTCTCTCTCTTGACCCTCCCTCTGTCTCTCACCCCCATCCGTCTCTCTCTCTCGCACCCCCCTCTCTCCCTCTTGCCCCTTCCCTCTCTCTCTCGATCCCCCTATCTCGCCGCCCTTCTTCTCTCTCTCGAGCCCCTCTCTCTCTTTTTCCCTTCCCCTCCCTCTCTCTCTCTCGCCCTCTCCCTCCCTCTCTCTCTCACCCCTCCCTCTCTCACCTGCACCCCTCCCTCTGTCTCGCTCCCCCATCCCTCTCTCTCTCTCGCACCCTTCCCTCTCTCTCTAGCCCCCTCCCTCTCTCTCTTGTCCCCCCTCTCGCCACCCTCCCTCTCTCTCTCGCCCCCCTCTCTCGACCCCCTCCCACTCTCTCTCGACCCGTCCCTCTCTCTCTCACTCTCTCCATCTCTCTCTCACCCTCTCCATCTCTCTCTCACCCCCCTCAGTCTCGACCCCCTCTGTCTCTCGCCATCCCCTCCATTTCTCTATTGCACCTGTCCCTCTCTCTCTCTCCCCCCCTCCATCTCTCTCTCTCACACCCTCCCCCCTCTCTCTCTCGCCCCCTTCCTCTCGCGCTCTCGCCCCCTCTCTCTAGCCATTTCTCTCTCGCCCCCCTCTCTCGCCCCCTCCCTCCCTCTCTGTCTCGCCCCCTCCCTCTCTCTCTCTCCCCCTCCCTCTCTCTCTCTCTCGCCCCCTCCCTCTCTCTCTCAACCCCTCCCTCCCTCTCTCTCGCCCCTTCTCTCACTTTCACCCCCTCCCTCTCTCTCTCGCACACCTCCCTCTCTCACTTGCACCCATACCTCTCTCTCTCGCCACCTCCCCCTCTCTCTCGCCCCTCCCTCTCTCTTGCCCCCTCCCTCAATCTCTTGTCCCTTTCTCTCTAACACCCTCCCTCTCTCTCTGTCGCACCCTTCCTTTCTCTCTCACCCTCTCCATCTCTCTCTCACACCCCTCTCAGTCTTGACCCCCTCTCTGTCTCGCCACACCCCTCCATTTCTCTCTCGCCCCTGAATCTCTCTCTCGCGCCCCCTCCCTCTCTCTCTCTCGCCCCCTCCCTATCTCGCCCCTCCCTCTCGCCCTCTCGCCCCCTCCCTCTCGCCCCCCTCACTCTCTCTCTCTCACCACCTCCCTCTGTTTCTAGCACCCCCCTCTTTGTCACCCCCTCTATCTCTCTCTCTCGCCCCCTCCCTCTCTCCCTCTCTCTCACACCCCTCCCTCCCTCTCTCTCCCACCTCCATTCTCTCTCTCGACCCCCTCTCTCTCTCTCGCCGCCCTCCCTCTCTCTCTCACCCCCCTCCCTCCCATTCACTCTCTCACCCCTCCCTCTATCACTTGAAAACCTCCCTCTGACTTTCTCCCCATCCCTCTCTCTCTTACACTCCGCCCTCTCTCTCTAGCCTCCTCCCTCTCTCTCTAGCTACCTCCCTCTCTCTCTTAAACCCCCCTCTCTCTCTCACCACCCTCCCTGTCTATCTCGCCCCCCACCCTCTCTCTCTCGCCCTCTCCGTCTCTCTCTTGCCCTCTCCATCTCTCTCTGTAACCCCCTCAGTCTCAACCCCCTCTCTCTCGCCACCCCTCTCCATTTCTTTCTCGCACCTGTCCCTCTGTCTCTCTCCCTCTCTCTCTTGCCCCTCTCTCTCACTCGTCCCCTTCCCTCTCTCTCTTTCGTCCCCTTCCCTCTCTCTCTCTCGCCCCCTCCCACTCTCTCTTGCCTCCATCCCTCTCTCTCTACCCCATCCGTCTCTCTCGCTCTCTCTCTTGCCCCCTCCCTCTCTCTCTCACCCCCTTCCCCCTCTCTCAACCCCTCCCTCTCTCTTTCAGCCCGTGTCTCTCCCTCTCTGCCCCCCACTCTCTTGCCCCCTCCCTCCCTCTCTCGCCCCCCCTCTCTCTAGCCGACCTCCCCCTCTCCCTCGCCCGCGCCCCCTCTCTCTTGCCACCTTCCCTCTCTCTCTTGCCAGCTCCGTCTCTCTCTCTCGCCCCCTCCCCCTCCGTCTCTCGCACCATCTCTCTCCCTCTCTGACACCTCCCTCTCGCTCTCTCGCCCCCTCCTTCTCTCTCTCTCTCGCCCCCCACCCTCTCTCTCACGCCCCCTCCCTCTCTCCCCCCAACTCTCTCTCACAAACTTTCCTCTCTTTCTCCCATTCCGCCCTCTCTCTCTCCCCTCCACTCTCTCTCTCTCGACCCCCTCTCTCACTCTCGGCCCCCTCCCTCCCTCTCTCTCTCTTGCCCCCTCCCTCTCTCTCTCGCCCCCCTTTCCCTCATTCCCCTCCCTACATCTCTCTCACCCCTCACTCTCTGTCTCGCCCCCTCCCTACCTCTCTCTCACACCCTCCCTCTCTCTCTTGCCCCCTCCCTCTTTTACTCGCCCACCCCCTACCTCTCTCTCTCGCTGCCTCCCGACATCTCTCTCGCCCCCTCCATCTCTCTCTCGCCCCATACTTTCTTTCTCTCTCTCTCTCACTCTCCCCATCCCTCTCTCTCTCACCCACTCCCTCTCTCTCTTAAACCCTCCCTCTCTCTCTCAGCCCATATCTCTCCCTCTCGCCCCACTCCCTCTTCTCTCGCCCCTCCCTCCCTCTCTCTCTCGACCCCTCCTTCTCTCTTTTGCCCCCACCCTCTCTCTCTTGCCCCCCGCAATCTCTCTCTTCCCCCCCCGCCCCTCCATCTCTCTCTTGCACCCCCCTCTCTCTCATTCCCCTCCCTCTCGCTCTCTCTCGCACCCCTCCCTCTCTCTCTCTCACCTCCACTCTCTACCTCTACCCTCTGTCTCTCTCTCGCCGCCCTCCCTCTCCCTCTGTCCCCTTCCCCCTCCGTCTCTCGCCCCTCTCTCTCTCTCTCTCTCACACCCTCCCTCTCGCTCTCTCGCCCCCTCCTTCTCTCTCGCGCCGCCCCCTCACCTCTTCTCTGTCTCTCTCCCCTCCCTCCCTCTCTCTCTCGACCCCTCCCTCTCTCTCTCATCCCCTCCCTCTCTCTCTCTCATGCACCCCTCCCTCTCTCTCTCACGTCCACTCTTTATCTCGACCCACTCTCTCTCTTTCACCATCCTTGTCTCTCTCTCTTGCACCTCCTCTCTCTATCTATCGCCCCCTCCCCCTCCATCTCTCACACCCTCTCTCTCTCTTTCTCTCACCCCCTCCCTCTCGCTCTCTTGCCCCCTCCCTCTCGCTGTATCCCCCTCCCTCTCTCTCTCGCCCCATCCCCCTCTCTCTCACACCTCCCCCTCACCCCTCCCTCTCTCTCGCCCCCTCCCTCCCTCTCTCTTTCGACCCCTCCTGCTCTCTCACCACCCTCTCTCTCTCACACCCCTCCTGCTCTCTCTCTCTCGCACCCCGCCCTCTCTCTCATCTCCACTGTCTCTCTCGATCCCCTCTCTCCCTCGTCCCCTCCCTCTCTATCTCTCGCCCCCTCCCTCTCTCTGTCTCACACCCTCCCTCTCGCGCTCTCACCCCCTCCCTCTCGCTCTCACCTCTACTCTCTCTCTCTCTGTCCCGCCCCTTCCCTATCTCTCTCGCCCCCTCCCTCTCTCTCACTCGCACCCTCCCCCTCTCTTTCACCCCCTCTCTCTCGCTCTCTCGCCCCCTCCCTCTCTCTCGTCTCCTTCCCACTCTCACTCACCCCCTCCCTCTGTCCCTCTTTCCACCTCCCTCTCTCTCTCGCCCCCCCTCCCTTTCCCTCTCGGCCCCATCCCTCTCTCTCGCCCTCTCCCACTCTCTCTCGCCTCCCTCCCCCTCTCTGTCGCCCCCTCCCTCTCTCTCTCTTGCACCCTCCTTCTCTCTCTCTCGCCTCTCTCTCTCTCGCCCTATCCCTACATCTCTGTCGCCCCCTCACTCTCTCTCTCGCCCCCTCCCCTCTCTCTCGCCCCTCCCTCTCTCTCTGTCTCACCCCCTCCCTCTCTCTCTCGCCTCTCGCCCCCTCTCTCTCGCCCCCTCTCTCTCGCTCTCTCGCTCCTCCCTCTCTCTCGCCCCTTCCCACTCTCTCTCACCCATTTTCTCTTTCTCTCATCCCTCCCTCTCTCTCTCTCGCTCGCCCTCTCTCACCACCCTCCCTCTCTCTCTTGCCCCCTCCCTCTCTCTCTCAACACCTCCCTCTCTCTCTCGCCCCCCCTTTCCCTCTCGGCCCCATCCCTCTCTCTCGCCCCCTCCCACTCTCTCTCGCCTCCCTCCCCCTCTCTGTCGCCCCCTCCCTCTCTCTCTTGCACCCTCCTTCTCTCTCTCGCCTCTCTCTCTCTCGCCCTCTCCCTTCCCTCTCTCTCACCCCCTCCCTCTCTCTCTCTCGCCCCCTCCCTACATCTCTCTCGCCCCCTCCCCTCTCTCTCGCCCCTCCCTCTCTCTCTGTCTCACCCCCTCCCTCTCTCTCTCGCCTCTCGCCCCCTCTCTCTCGCCCCCTCTCTCTCGCTCTCTCGCTCCTCCCTCTCTCTCGCCCCTTCCCACTCTCTCTCACCCATTTTCTCTTTCTCTCATCCCTCCCTCTCTCTCTCTCGCTCGCCCTCTCTCGCCACCCTCCCTCTCTCTCTTGCCCCCTCCCTCTCTCTCTCAACACCTCCCTCTCTCTCTCGCCCCCCCTTTCCCTCTCGGCCCCATCCCTCTCTCTCGCCCCCTCCCACTCTCTCTCGCCTCCCTCCCCCTCTCTGTCGCCCCCTCCCTCTCTCTCTCTCTTGCACCCTCCTTCTCTCTCTCGCCTCTCTCTCTCTCGCCCTCTCCCTTCCCTCTCTCTCACCCCCTCCCTCTCTCTCTCTCGCCCCCTCCCTACATCTCTCTCGCCCCCTCCCTCTCTCTCTCCCGCAACCTCCCTTCATCTCTCTCGCCCCCTCCATCTCTCTCTCGCCCCACACTTTCTCTCTCTCTTTCTCTCCATCCCTCTCTCTCTCACCCACTCCCTCTCTCTTAAACCCTCCCTCTCTCTCGGCCCGTATCTCTCCCTTCGCCCCCCCTCCCTCTTCTCTCGCCCATCCCTCCCTCTCTTTCGACTATTCCCTTTCTCTCTTGCACCCTCACTCTCTCTCTTGCCCCCCACTCTCTCATCCACCTCTCTCTCTCTCTCTCTCGCACCCCTCCCTCTCTCTCTCTCACCCCATCCCTCTCGCTCTCTCACCCCCTCCCTCTCGCTCTCTCGCCCCCTTCCCCTCTCTCTCGCCTCCCCCTCAACCCTTCTCTCTCTCTAGCCGCCCTTCCTCTCTCTAACTCGCCCCCTCCCTCTTTCTCATCCCCTCTCACACCCCTCCCTCTCTTTCTCTCTCTCACCCCCTCCCTCCCTCTCTCGCCTCCCTCCCCCTCTCTCTTGTCCCCTCCCTCTCTTTCACTCGCCCCTGACCTCTCCCTCTCTCGCCCCCTTTCTCTTTCTCTCATCCCTCCCTCTCTCTCTCGCTCCCCCTCTCTCGCCACCTTCCCTCTCTCTCTTGCCCCCTCCCTCTCTCTCTCTCAACACCTGCCTCTCTCTCTCGCCCCCCCTCCCTTTCCCTCTCGGCCCCATCCCTCTCTCTCGCCCTCTCCCACTCTCTCTTGCCTCCCTCCCCCTCTCTGTCGCCCCCTCCTTCTCTCTCTCTCTTGCACCCTCCTTCGCTCTCTCGCCTTTCTCTCTCTCTCTCGCCCTCTCCCTCTCCCTCTCTCTCAACCCCACCCTCTCGCCCTCAGCCCGTCGCTCTTCCTCTTGCCCCCCTCGCTCTCTCTCTCTCTCTATCCCCCTATCCCCCCTCTTGCCCCCTCCCTCTCTCTGTCTCGCCTGCCTCGCTCTCTCTCACGCCCCGCTCCCTTCCTCTCTCTCACCCCCTCCATTTCTCTCTCACCCTCTCCCTCTCTCTTTTGCCGCCCCCTCCCCCTCACACCTCCTGCCTCTCTCTCTCGCCCCCTCACACTCTCTCTCAGTGCTGTCCCTCTCTCTCTCACACTACTCCCACTCTCTCTCTCTCGCCCCCTCCCTCTCTCTCACCCACCCCTCCCTCTCTCTCTCGTCCCCTCCCTCTGTCTCTCTCGTCCCTTCCCTCTCTCTCGCCCCCTCCCTCTCTCTCTCTCACCCCATCCCTCTCTCTCTCAACCCCACCCTCTCTCTCTCTCTCGGCCCGTCTCTCTCCCCCTCTCGCCCCCCTTGCTCTCTCTCTCTCTCTCTCCGCCACCAATCCCCTCCCTCTCTCTCTCGCCCCCTCCCTCTCTCTCTCTCGCCGCCTCCCTCTCTCTCTCTCACCCCATTCCCTCTGTCTCTCGCCCCTTCTCTCGGTCTCACCCCCTCCCTCTCACTCTCCCTCCTCTCTCTCTCTCGCCCCCTCCATTTCTCTCTCACCCCCTCCCTCTTTCTCTTGCCCGCCCCCTCCCCCTCTCGCCACCTGCCTTTCTCTCTTGCCCCCCCTCTCATTTGCCCCCTCCCTCTCTCTCTCACCCCCTCCCTCTCTCTCTCACCCTACTCCCACTCTCACTCTCTCACTCGCCCTCTCTCTCTTGCCCCCTTCCTCTCTCTCTCGCCCCCTCCCTCTCTCTCATGCCCCGCTCCGTTCCTCTCTCTCGTCCCCTCCATTTCTCTCTCACCCACTCCCTCTCTCTCACGCCCCCTCACTCTCTCTCTCACCGCTCTGCCTGTCTCTCTCACCCTACTCCCACTCTCTCTCTCTCGCCCCCTCCCTCTCTCTAACCCACCCCTCCCTCTCTCTCTCGTCCCCTCCCTCTGTCTCTCTCGTCCCTTCCCTCTCTATCGCCCCCTCCCTCTCTCTCTCTCGGCCCGTCTCTCTCCCCCTCTCGCCCCCCTTGCTCTGTCTCTCTCTCTCCACCACCAATCCCCTCCCTCTCTCTCTCGCCCCCTCCCCCTCTCTCTCTCTCGCCCCCCCTCTCTCTCACACCCCATTCCCTCTGTCTCTCGCCCCCTCCATTTCTCTCTCACTCCCTCAATCTTTCTCTTGCCCGCCCCCTCCGCCTCTCGTCCCTGCTTTACTCTCTCAGCCCCCCGCTCTCATTTGCCCCCTCCCCCTCTTTCTCACCCCCTCCCTCTCTCTCTCACCCTACTCCCACTCACACTCTCTCACTTGCCCTCTCTCTCTTGCCCCCTTCCTCTCTATCTCGCCCCCTCCCTCTCTCTCGTCCCCTCCATTTCTCTCTCACCCCATCCCTGTTTCTCTTGCGCGCCCCTCCCCCTCTTGCCCTCTGCCTCTCTCTCTCGCCCCCTACCTCTCTCTCTCATCCCTCCCTCTCTATTTCGTCCCATCCCTCTCTCTCACCCTACTCACACTCTCTCTCTAGCCCCTCCCTCTCTCTCGCCCACCCCTCCCTCTCTCTCTCGCCCCCGCACTCTGTCTTTCTTGTCCCTTCCCTCTCTCTCACCCTCTCACTCGCCCGCCCCCTCTCTCGCCACCTCCCTCTCCCTATCTCGCCCCTCCCTCTCTCTCTCACCCCATCCCTCTCTCTCTCAACCCCACCCTCTCCCTCTCGGCCCGTCTCTCTCCCCCTCTCGCTCCCCTCGCTCTCTCTCTCTCTCTCTCCCCACCAATCCTTTCCCTCTCTCTCTCACCCCCTCCATCTCTCTCTCTCGACCCTCCCTCTCTCTCTCTCACCCCATTCCCTCTGTCTCTCGCCCCTTCTCTCGCACTCACCCCCTCCCTCTCACTCTCCCTCCTCTCTCCCTCGCCCCCTCCATTTCTCTCTTACCCCCTCCCTCTCTTTCTTGCCCGCCCCCTCCCCTTCTCGCCCCCTGCCTTCGTCTCTCGCCCCCCTCCCGCTCTCTTTCGCCCACTCCCTCTCTCTCTCATCCCCTTCCTCTCTCTCTCACCCTACTCCCACTCTCACTCTCTCACCCCCTCCCTCTCTCTCTGTCTCACCCCCTCGCTCTCTTTCTCGCCGCCCTCCCACTCTCTCTCACCCCGTTTCTCTTTCTCTCGCCCCTCCCTCTCTCTCTCTCTCACCCCCTCCCTATATCTCTCGCCCCCCTCCCTCTCTCCCTCACCCCCTCCCTCTCACTCACCCCCTCCCTCTTTCTCACCTCCTCCCTCTCCCTCTCTCGCTCCCCTCGCTCTCTCTCTCTCACGCCCCCTTTCTCTTTGTCTCTTTCCCTCCCTCTCTCTCGCCTCCCTCACGCTCTCTCGCCCCCTCCCTCTCTCTCTCTCGCCCCTCTCTCTCTTGCCCCCTCCCTCTCTCTCCATCCCCCTCTCTCTCGCCTCCCTCCCTCTCCCCATCTCGACCCCATCCCTCTCACTCTCGCCCCCTCCCTCTCTCTCTCACCCTACTCCCTCTCTCTCACCCTTCTCCCACTCTCTCTCTCGCCCCCTCCCTCTCTCTCTCGCCTGCCCTCCCTCTCTCTCACAGCAGCCTCCCTCCTTCTCTCTCGCCCCCTCCCTCTCTCTCTCTCACCTGACCCTGTCTCTCTCTCTCCACCTCCTTCTCTCTCTCTCTCTCAACCCCTTCCTCTCTCTCGCCTCTCGCTCTGTCTCTCTCTCATCCCCCCTCCCTCTCTCGCCTCCTCCCCTCGCTCTCTCGCCCCCTCCCCTCCCTCTCTCGCCCATCCCTCTCTCTCTCTCGCCCCTCTCTCTCTCTCTCTCTCTCGCCCCCTCCCTCTTTCTCTCCCGCCTCCTCCCTCTCTCTGTCTCTTGCCCCCTCCCTCTCTCTCTCACCCCATCCCTTCCTCTCTCGCCCCTCCCTCTCTCTCTCACCTCCACTCTCTCTCTCGATCCAATCCCTCTCTCCCCCTCCTTCTCTCTCCCCTCTCTCTCTTGCCCACTCCCTCCCTCACTCTCTTGTCCCCCTCCCTCTCTCTCGCACCTCCCTCTCTCTGTCTCTATCTCTCTCTCGTCCTATCCCTCTCTCTCTCACCCCCTCTCTCTCTCTCGCCACCCGCCCTCTCTCACTCGCCCCCCTCTCTCGCACCCCCCTCCCTTCCAACACCCCTCCCTCTCTCTCTCCCATCCCTCCCTCCCTCTCTCTCACCTCCACTCTCTCTCTCGCCGCCCTCCCTCTCTCTCTCTCCCACCCCTCCCTTTCTCTCTCACCTCCACTCTCTCTCTCGCCATCCTCCCTCTCGCTCTCTCGCCCCCTCCCTCTCTCTCTCTCACCCTCTCCCCCTCCATCTCTCACCCCCTCTCTCTCTCTCTCAGACCCTCTCCCTCTCACTCACCCACCCCCTCAGTCTCTCTCTCGCCCTCTCCCTACATCTCTCTCACCCCCTCCATGTCTCTCTCACCCCATTCCCTCTCTCTCTCTCCCCATCCCTCTCTCGCTCTCTCTCTGCCCCTCCCTCTCTCTCTCAGCCCGTCTCTCTCCCTCTCGCCCCATCCCACTCTGTTTCGACCCCTCCTGTTCTCTCTTGTCCCCCTCCCTCTCTCTCTTGTCCCCCTCCCTCTCTCTCTCGTCGCCTCCCTCTCTCACGCCTCCTCTCTCTTTCTCTCTCTCTCGCCCCCTCCCTCTCTCTCTCTCGCCCACTCCCCCTCTCTCTATAGCTCACTCCCCCTCCCTCTCTCGCCCCCTCCCTCTCTCTCTCTCACCCCATCCCCCTCTCTCTCTCAACCCCTCCCTCCCTCTCTTGCCCCCCTCCCTCACTCCTTCTCTCCCCCCTCCCTCCCTCTCTCTCGGCCTGTCTCACTCCCTCTCGCCCCCCCTCCCTCATCTATCTCTCTCTATCTCTCCCCCATCTCGCTCCCCTCCCTCACTCTCTCTCGACGCCTCCCTCTCTCTCTTGCCCCCTTTCTCTCTCTCTTTCCCCCTCCCTCTCTCTCTCAACCCCTCCCTCTCTCTCGTCCCGCCTCTCTCTCTCACACCCCTCCCTCCCTCTCTCTATCTCTCTCTCTCTCGCACCCCTCCCTCTCTCTCTCACCTCCACTCTCTCTCTCAATCTCCTCTCTCTCTCGCTCCCTCCCTCTCCCTCTCTCTCCAGCCCACTCCCTCTCACTCTCTAGCCCCCTCCCTCTCCCTCTCTCTCCCCTCTGTCTCCATGTCTCGCCCCCTCCCTCTCTCTCTCTCGCCCCATCCCTCTCTCTCTCTCAACCCCTCCCTCTCCCTCTTGGCCCGTCTCTCTCCCTCTTGCTCCCCTCTCTCTCTCTGTACCCCCTCCCTCTCTCTCTTGCCCCCTCCCTCTCTCTCTCGCCCCCTCCCTCTCTCACGCCTCCTCTCTCTTTCTCTCTCTCTCTCGCACCCTTCCCTCTCTCTCACCTCTACTCGATCCTCTCTGTCTCTCGTCCCCTCCCTCTCTCTCTCTCTCTCTCTCTCGCACCCCTCCCTCTCTCTCTCACCTCCACTCTCTCTCTCAATCTCCTCTCTCTCTCGCCCCTTCCCTCTCTCTCTCTCTCTCTAGCCCACTCCCCCTCTCTCTCTAGCCCACTCCCCCTCCCTGTCTCGCCCCTCCCTCTCTCTCGCTCGCCTCATCCCTCTCTCTCTCTCAACCCCTCCCTCCCTCTCTTGGCCCGTCTCTATCCCTCTTGCTCCCCTCTCTCTCTCTACCCCCTCCCTCTCTCTCTTGCCCCCCTCCCCTACTCTCTCTCTTGCCCCGTCCCTCTCTCTCTTGTCCCCCTCCCTCTCTCTCTCGTCCCCTCCCTCTCTCACGCCTCCTCTCTCTTTCTCTCTCTCTCGCCCCCTCCCTCTCTCTCTCGCTCGCCCACTCCCCCTCTCTCTCTAGCTCACTCCCCCTCCCTCTCTCACCCCCTCCCTCTCTCTCTCTCACCCCCTCCCTCTCTCGCCCGCTCCACCCCTCTCTCTCCACTCTCGCCCTCTCACACACCCCTCTCTCCTTTGTGCCCTTTCTCTCTCTCACCATATCTCTCTCTGTCGCCCTTGCTCTCTCTCATCCAGTCTCTCCCTCTCTCTATCTCTCACCTCCATCTCTCGACACTCTATCTCTCTTCACACCTCTCTCTCTCTCTCTCTTCCCTCCTGTTTCTTTTTCTAGCCATCTTGCTTTCTCTTGCCCCCATTTCCCAACCCCTGTCTCTCTCTCTCTCTCGCCCCCTCATTCTCTCTCTCTGTCCTGTCATTCTCTCTCTCTCGTCTTCCCTATCTCTCTTGCCCCCTTTCTCTCTCTCTGTCTCTTTTTCTCTCTTGCCCCCTCCCTCGCACCTGTCTCAGTCACACTCTCTCTCTCGCCCCTCTCTCTCATTATCTCCTCCCGTGTCTCTCTCTCTCTCTCCTTCACCCTAACTCTCTCTCTCCCCCTTCTCGCTCTCCATCTCCCTTGGTGTCTCTCTCCTCCCAGCTCCCTCTTTCCCTCTGACTGAATCTCTCTCCCTCCCTCTCTCTCTGACATACTCTGTCTGCCTGGTCCTTCCCTCTCCCTCTGACCCAGAGACTGGGGGTGTTTGGGGGCGAGGCTGCGTGTGAGGGGTGGGGGTGAGATATGGGAGGTAGGGAAATAGAGATGGAGTTGTGGGAGGGAGAGAGGGGGGTGGAGAGGGAGGAGTGGAGGCAGGTGGAGAAACCAGGGTTGGGGGGTGTGTGTGAGAGAGAGGGGGATGAGGGAGAGGGTTGAAAAAGAGCGTGTGTGCTGAAAGAGAGAGCGACAGAGAGAATTGAGGAGAAAGAGTAGGGGAGAGGTAATGGGGAGGCCAGGCTGCAGTGGTGGGACAGAGGGAGTTAAACCCAACTCCTGAGCTCAGGGCGCGGTGCCCTCCCCTTCCCTGAGGACCAGGACTTGGGGCTGAGTCTGTCTCTCTCCAGCTCAGCTTCTCCAACACAAAGACACACAACAACATTGGTCACTCTGCTGCTCGGCACGCTTTAATCAACATTTTTATTGGTTACAAATGGAAGTGATGGATACAGTCAGTGGGATGGTGCCTTTTCTCACTGGCCCCTGAGTTGTGAGAAACATTGAAATGTTTCCCTGTAACCCCACTGTGGGATAAGGATGGACAAACCAGCCCTACCCTCAGTCTGTTACCATAGCGACAGGCTGCTCCATCGCTGAAACCCTGAACTGAAATGAGAAAATCTCGGATGGTGTGATTAATGAGGGAATTTGATGGATGGATGGATTTGGGTGAAGGGATATTTCAGCACATTCTTCAGCTGCTGCCTGAACTTAGTCTGGGTCACGGCATAAATCGCGGTGTTTGTGCAGCAACTGAGGAGCTGCACCATGAAGCCCAAATCCCGCACAAAGCGATCGAGATACACAAAGTGATATCCAATATTCCACATCCGGTACCATATAGAATACAGCATTAACATTGACCATAACAGGATGAAATTGGCCGAGATCACAAACAGTAAAATGATGGATTTTTTTCGGTTTCTCATTTCTGTGTCAGACTGTGCGTCCCCATTGGTGTGAGCGCGGAGTCTCCTGCGGGCTCTGCTGGTCACTAAAATGTGTCTGACGGTGAGAACATTGAGCAGCAGAATCAGGAGAAATGGGACACACAGGGTTAGAATGTGGTGGAGGAACTCGATTGTGGCCCAAACACTGGAGAATAGAACAGCGTCTTTTACAAAACAAAACCAGGGGTTGTTCTGAGGGTTCCACAGCGAATACCGAGCCGTGAGAATAAAATACCAGAAAATGTTCTTTAAACAGCTCAGCACAGTCACTGCTCCCAGAACCACAGCCGCCGTTTTCTTACTGCAATATTTACTTTTCAGCTTCTGGCAACAAATGGCCACAAACCGATCAAAGGTGAAAGTGACGGTGAACCAGACAGAGCAGTCAGTGGCTGTATAAAGCAGGACGGCGTGGATATTACACACGGGGACGGAGTACAGGAAATCAAACTGCTCCCGATAAACAATGGGAATGTGTCTCAGGATCAGGTCGAGGATAATGACCAGGAGATCCGCCGCTGCCATGGCCCCCAGGTAACGTCTGACACATGGAGACAATCCACAATCTTTGTAAAGCAGGACGGAGATGGTCACTACGTTAACTGTGAGGAAGGAAAAGAAACCCATTATCCATCAGCCTGGGGGCAAAGGAACCCATTTGATCAGGGACCCAGTGAGATTTTCAAATGTGTCCCTGTATTCAGGGATTTATTAAAATAATTGGAGCTGGAATAACAAATGGGAAGGTCGGAATTACTGACAAAAATGTGATATAAACAACAAGAAACCCTTCCTCCCCAAACACACAGAGACACGTCCATAAGGACAGAAGGTTTCTAGAACATTCCCACACACTCGATCACTCGAGAGCAGACACAGGTCACTCCTTCCCAGTTCCTCATACGGAGGGTGGAAACGTAACTGTCCTGAAGGATTCTCTCCCAGTTTCCTGAAGACAAACGGAGTTTGGGAATTTCTGTATTTTGGTCTAAATTGTGGTCGCTCCTGTGTCGTGAAGAAATGTAAACGCAGGGAAAACGTATTCACCCCTTTAACTGCCTGAGGGGCCTTCGGAACAGTGTCTCCTTCTCCCTGGAACGGGATCTCTTCCCTCGGGATCTTATCGTTTGTTCAATTCACTGACGTCCGGCCGTTCACAAACAATGTCAGGGACAGAACGTTCCGGGGAATGTCAGTTATAGAATGTCAGGGACAGAACGTTCCGGGGAATGTCAGTTATAGAATGTCGGGGACAGAACGTTCCGTGGAATGTCAGTTATAGAATGTTGGGGACGGAACGTTCCAGGGAATGTCAGTTTTAGAATGTCGTGGACAGAACGTTCCGTGGAATGTCAGTTATAGAATGTTGGGGATGGAACGTTCCAGGGAATGTCAGTTTTAGAATGTCAGGGACAGAACGTTCCAGGGAATGGCAGTTATAGAATGTTGGGGACGGAACGTTCCGGGGATGTCAGTTTTAGAATGTCGGGGACAGAACGTTCCGGGGAATGTCAGTTATAGAATGTTGGGGATGGAATATTCCGGGGAATGTCAGTTATAGAATGTCGGTTACGGAACCTTCCGAGGAATATCAGTTTTTGAATGTTGGGGACGGAACGTTCCGGGGAATGTCAGTTATAGAATGTTGGGGACGGAACGTTCCGGGGAATGTCAGTTTTAGAATGTCGGGGACAGAACGTACCGGGGAATGTCAGTTATAGAATGTCGGGGATGGAACGTTCCGGGGAATGTCAGTTACAGAATGTCGGGGACGGAACCTTCTGAGGAATGTCAGTTTTAGAATGTTGGGGACGGAACGTTCCGGGGAATGTCAGTTTTGGAATGTCGGGCACAGAACTTTCAGGGCAATATGAGTTATAGAATGTCGGGGACAGAACATTCCGGGGAATGTCAGTTATAGAATGTCAGGGACAGCAGAACGTTCTGGGGAATGTCAGTTATAGAATGTTGGGGATGGAACGTTTCGGGGAATGTCAGTTATAGAATGTCGGGGACCGAACGTTCCGGGGAATGTCAGTCATTGAATGATGGGGACAGAACGTTCCGCGAAATCCCTTGATCTGTCCATGACCTTTCCCCCCTACCCACCTCACCAACATGATGTACTGTGCCTGGACACACTGTAACATTAATGGGGTGAGAGACGGAGGCTCCAATCACAGGAATGGGAACTAAAGGCATTGCCAGATCAGCTGAAATGTTGAGATATACCACATTCTCAATACACCTCACAGAACCAGCCCAGACACCATACACCCAGAGGAGATATCTGTTCACCGTGGAACACTGTACAGACAAAGCCAGTGTCCTGCTCACTACAACCCAGCAATCTGTCCAGATTCATCCATTACACTGGTCAATACAACCCAGTAATGTGGCCAGAGTGATACACTGCGAAGACCACAGCAGTGCATTGATCTATAACCCCGGACTAGATATCTGTCCAGCACGGGGAGCTGTGCAGACCACAGCAGGACACTAATGTGTGAACCTGAAACAAATATCTATCCAGCGTGGGGAGCTGTACAGACCACATCATTGCAGTATCTATAAACCTCAACCAGATAGCCTGACCAGCTCAGCGATCTGTGCAGTGATCACCCGTGAATTAATTTGCAAACCAGGAGCAGTTACCCTCTCAGCATGTAGGACTGTGTACCCCACCCCAGTGCATTGATCCGTAACCCAGGAGCAGTTACCCTCCCAGATTGTAGAGCTGTGTACACCACCCCAGTGCATTGATCTATAAACCCGTAGCAGTTACCCTCCCAGCATGTAGGACTGTGTACCCCACCCCAGTGCATTGATCTGTAACCCAGGAGCAGTTACCCTCCCAGCATGTAGGACTGAGTACCCCACCCCAGTGCATTGATCTGTAACCCAGGAACAGTTACCCTCCCAGCATGTAGGACTGTGTACCCCACCCCAGTGCATTGATCTGTAACCCAGGAGCAGTTACCCTCCCAGCATGTAGGACTGTGTACACCACCCCAGTGCGTTGATCTTAACCCAGGAGCAGTCACCCTCCCAGCATGTAGGACTGTGTACCCCACCCCAGTGCATTGATCTGTAACCCAGGAGCAGTTACCCTCCCAGCATGTAGGACTGTGTACACCACCCCAGTGCATTGATCTGTAACCCAGGAGCAGTTATCGTCCCAGCATGTAGGACTGTGTACCCTACCCCAGTGCGTTGCTCAGTAACACTGTGTTAGATCCCTGCCCAGTTTGGGGAAACTTGCAGACCGGGCTGGAAGTGACAGGATGTGCAGCTCCCATCCATTTTCAGCTGCATATCCCCATTGTTGCCCTGACAAGGGTGTGCTGTGGGTGTGAACATCACTGCCAGAGAGACTAGGCGGAGGAATCAGTTTAAATATCACCACATGGGAGGGGTTTGGGGTATAGAAAGAGAGGGGGAGACTGAGAGGCAGTGTCATGGAAGGATGTGTTCGAAGGTTTCAGAATTGTGAAATGTAGACACTTCGATAGCATCCTGTAACATGAGCCAGTCTTCCCAGGAAAGATGGGAAAAAGGGATATTGGTGTGAGATCAGATGATGGAGAGTTTTGGATGAGCATTTGTTCCACAGCTTGGTAAATGGAGTCCTTCACGGCTGGAGGTATACACCATCACCCAGATGCCCCTGGATATTCCGTGATCCCTGACACTGGGGCCATCTTTAAAAGCCCAAGGGGCACACGATTGAGCTTTCTCCGTTAGGAGCTGCCCTGCACAGTTTACTCCTAGCCTGGCAGATAAGGGACAATTACACCACGGTTTTTCAACAGGGGCACGGAGGACCTGGTGGATGGGCTAGTACAGAGGGGGACCATTCTCTTCCCAGAGGGGGCGACACAACCAGAAACACCGAGTATGGTCTGAGCTCCCCACCCAACTCAGTGCAGTATCTACGGTCTGAAGAAATGTCCAGCAATACAGGACAAGCATCAATAACCTCCCCCACTCTGTCAGGATAAGGGTCACCGTATTCTCTCTGCTCCCTGACACTCACTGTATATCTGTTATAGCACCGACCCCTGAACAAGGCTCATGTCCACCACTCTCACTGCCGCATGCTGGACCTTCTCTCTCTGTCTCTGTCTGTCTCTGTGTCTCTGTCTCTCTCTCCCTCTCTCCCTCTCTCCCCCCCTCCCTCCACTTCACGCCCACACTAATAGCACTGCATGGATACAACACTGTGGACTGACTTCCTCTGGACACCTCAGCATGACCCCCTCCCCACCTACACTAACACTTATAGCAGGGCCACCCACTACCACCCTCCCTCCCTCCCATTCCAGGATGGTGGGCTCACAACACATCGTCACCACCACCAGCCTGGAATAGGACAGAAAGGGCAAGCCGGGTTGTGGAGTGCCCGATATCCGTTCCCTCACCCCCCTCCCCCCGCCATGTGGGGAGGACCCTGGTAGGAGCTGGAGGGGACCAGGACGCCTCGTGTGGAGATTCTGAAACATCCACGTCCCACCGACCGAGGAAGGAGCAATGTTCAGTGAAGGGCAATTCTCACTTTAAACCCACTGGCAGCTCCGATTCCCCCACAGCACAACTTAGAAGCTGTGGCCCTGATGCCATCTCCGTTTTTTCTCGAGCTGGTACAAATGGAATCCCCACGGTCTCGGTGGGCAGGAGGGTGGGCTCACAACACATCGTCACCACCACCTCCCAGGAAGGGAGCACGGAGACTCCCTCCTACACCTCCTCCTGTCAACAGCTCAGATACTGAAACTAATCTGTGATAGTTACTGCTCTCCCCACTTGTCCTGATATCTTCAACACTCTGTGCTGATATACTCGCAGGACCATCTGCTCCTACACCCCCTTTATAACGGTACAATCTGTTTTAAACTGTCTTTCATTGTCTTTCCTGCCAAAGTGCATCACCTCAAACTGCTCTGCACTGATCCCCATCTGCCATAAACCTGAACACTGCACCAACGTGTGATTGTCCTGTTAGAGTTCCACACTCTCCTCCATAGACTTTACAATTCTTCCAATTTGGTCTTATCTCCAAACATTGAGATTGTCAAAGCATCACAGTCCCCATAAAACAACTGAAATCCTGCCCCACATACACGAGTGTGAGCAAGTGAAATGCTGATATATTCATATGGACAGAGTCTATTAATGACATGCTGTCAATGGAGCAACAAAAGTCCTGACGCACACCAGACGGAGCGAATGAAATATTGACAAACCACAGAGCCAGAGAAATCCGGAGAGGTCCCACTTATCGATATTCATCAGAGTATAATGTGATGAAGTAGAAAGTGTGTACTGTACCTTTAAGAGAGAGGGAATGCTGTTCTGAACTGAGAGCTTACAAGCACCTGTGATATGAGAGGATGGCAGACCCAGAAACAGTATATTGCTAGAGAGCTGGAGTCGGGTAATAAGCAATTAAGAGAAAGAGGGTCCCAGAGTTGTGAATAGTTCATGTAAAATGTTCACTTTCAGAGTGAAAAAATAAATTGATATTTTTATTTAAACAGTGGAATTTGGGAGTTCTCTGTCACTCATATTTTAACAGTTTACGAGGCGAATTGAGCATTTAAGTTACCAGATGAGCTTCACGCTGTGTCCTAACCATCCCCGTGTGTGTATCTGTGTGTCTCTGTGTGGGGCAGGTCTGGCAGTCTCTGTGGTGCTTAAAGTGATGCAATGCCACTCTCTGCTGGCCGCCACGCCACTGCACAGGCAGTGGCAGAGGGTGAAAACCAACAGAGATGCATTCAGAGAGGGGGAGGGAGAGGGCAGCTGCTCACAGCACCATCCAAACTGATGTCTCATCTATGTACTGATCTAAATGTCCTTTAAACTTTGTAACTGTCCCTACTTTCACCACTTCCTCTGGAAGTTCATTCCACACACAAGCCAGCTTCTGTCTTACATAATTACTTTTCATGACTTTTGTCAATCTTTTTCCTCACACCTTAAAAATCCCTCAATTTTGAATCCCCAAATCGAGGGAAAAGACACCAGCCCTTCAGCATATCTGTAACCCTCACTACTTTATAAACCTCTGTAAAGTTACTGCTTAATCTCATATTCTTCAGTGAAAAAAGTCCCAGCCGATCCAGCCTCTCCTTATAGCTCACTCCCTCCTTTCCCAGCAACATCCAGGTTAATCTCTTCTCAATCCTCTCCAGCTTAATAATATCAACGTCAGTAATATCAAAGTGAATAGTCAAGGTATTTTCTAAGGGTACGGGGAGTCCAAAACTAGAGGACATAGGCTTAAGGTGAGACGGGAAACATTTAAAAGTAACCTAAAGGGCAGCTTTTTCACCCAGAGAGTGGTGTGCCTATGGAATAAGCGGGCAGGATGACCAGGCTGAACACAGAGGTCTCACCAATGTCCTGTACACCCTCAACATGACATCCCAATTCCGATACTTAAAGGTCTGACCAATGAAGACAAGTGTGTTAAACACTTTCTTAACCACAAGATCTATATGAGGCGCAAATTTTAAAGAATTAAACCTGACGGCCTGGGTTTCTGTACTACAGCACTGCCAAAGGCTCTTCTTTTAATTGTAATTGTCCTGCTGTTGTTTGATTTACCAAATCCAATACCTCGCATTAATCCAAACTAAACTCCATCAGCCACCCCTCAGCCCAGTGTGTGATATTACTGCCACTTCACCCTCCCCCTTCAATTTTAAAATGCCCATCTCCCTCTCCAGGAGGCCTGCACACTCCGGCCATGATTTTCACAAAGACCCTGAGCTTGGTTTGCCTTGTGTGGTTAGGGGGAGGAGGGACAGATTGCTGACACAGCCAGTGGGGAGGAGAGGCTGGACAGTAATCGGCAGCCTGGTGTCATTTCATGGTTTTCGGAAAAGGGGAGTCACACGTGAGAGTTGGGTAAGAGTGATCGGTGTTTTAGGGTCAGAAATTAAGCTCTTCCTTCGTCTCTGGTGTTCAGTAATAAATATCTGTTTGAGACCCTTCATTGGGCAGAGTGTGTCTGCAGGATTTCTTTCCTTAATATTGCAGACTACAGATAATAGCAATTAAAGATGTTTATATTTAATTTCAATTGCACACCACGTACACTCAATATCCTACAGTTGAGACAAATATTTTGCATTTGTTTAACAATACAAAGTGTTATGTGTAGTTCAGTATTGGTAACCTGATTATAATAAATCTACATCGAGCTGAAAGTGGGCATTAAAATATGACCCAACATCTGGGTATGGTAGTGTAGTGGGTAGTGTCCCTGTCTCTGAGCCGGGCTCTGGATTTGAATCCAATTCCTGAACTTGTGTGGTGGTGTTCCTAGCTCTGGGCTAGAAGGCCTGGATTCAAGTTCTGTCTGCTGCAGAGGTATGTCCCAGCATGACAGGACAGTCTGATGAACAAACACACAGGAGAATAATGTTCCTGCTTTATGGGTATTGTCGAGTGATGCTCGTGTCCCTACCTCCGGGCACAAAGGTCCAGGCGTAAATCCCACAGAGGTTTCTCAGGATACATCTGAACAAACTGATTAAAATGGATTTAGAATTGTGACTTGGTGGAGAGGGAAGAGGTGTCAGTATTGAATTTCAGAATTTAGGCCCAGGATGACTGAAAGTACAGCCATTCATGTTGATTGGGGTCACATTTTGCAGCAGTAAATGTTTATAAAAACAAAATGGCCATAGATAGGGTGAGTAGTCAGGGGTTTTTCCCCAAATTTGGGGTGTCCATAACTAGAGGGCATTGGTGGAAAGTGAGAAGGGAAAGGTTTTGAGGAGACCTAAAGGGCACCATTTCACACAGAGGGTGGTGTGCATATGAAATGAGCTGCCAGAGGAAGTGGTGGAAGATGGTACAACTACATCATCTGGGTACTGAGAGACCTGGCGAGCTTTTCCAGCAATTTCTGTATTTCTTTAAAAAATGCATTCAGTTTAACACAGGTATTCTGAATAAATTAAACATATTTATTTTTTAATGACGCAGGGACATATAAACATATCTTCAAATTAACCAAGACCAGTTTCTGCGAAGAGTATGGCTCTGTGTATGACAGCAGCAATAATGCACCTACATGGAACAGGGAATGTGATGGAGACATAGATTGGGCAATGTACAAGGAGCCCTCACATGGTCCAGTTTGGGACAGGATAACATTACTGTGTGATTGAACTCAGAGAGGGAGAAAATGTAATCTGCCTGAGAAGGAATGGCCTATTGAACTCTCTCTCCATCATTGTTCCTCATCACAGCAATGTGTGCGAGTTAAAAATCCTCTACAGTCATCGTTACCATTCTTATTTTTATGGAATCCCTGCAGTGTGGAAACATGCTCTTCGACCCAACAAGTCCATACCAACATTCCTAACCCATTCCCCTATATTTACCTCTGACTATTGCACATAACCTAGAAATCCCTGAACACTACGGACAATTTAGCATGACCAAACCACCGAACCTACACAGTTTGTGGTAGGAAACTGGATCACCCATTAGAAGCTCACACAGACAAGGGGAGAATGTGCAAACTCCACACAGACAATCACCCAAGGCTGGAATCGAACGCAAGTCCCCAGTGCTGTGAGGCAGCAGTGCTCACCACCGTACTCCCCTTTGGATGATCCCGAACCAGAACTCACTGGAATCTCCTCACTGTCTAAAGCAAAGGGAATTCAGCCAAATCCAAACTCTCCCAGGATGAAATCCCATTGCTAGCAGCTGTGTGAGTACAATATCTTCAGAAGCAGAATAATGTTTTGGACAATCTCACAATTTTTCCTTTGTCACGATTTTCAATACTATTTGGACCAAGTTATTTCAAGTTAAAATTGCTGAGATTTTGTGTGTGTGTGTGTGTGTGTGTGTGTGTGTGTGTGTGTGTGTGTGTGTGTGTGTGTGTGTGTGTGTGTGTGTGTGTGTCAGCATTTTTTGAAAGGGAAATATTGATTATATAATTGCAATACCCAAACAGTTTGCTATTCATCTTTCCATCATAGTTTGAGTAACATTGCTCTGGATCATAAACGTCTTGTTTTAGCAGATTAAAGAAACTAGCGAGACTTGTTCGTAAAACTGACCCTGACCCAGTGTGAGACAAATATCTTCGGCCATATCACCAACCTGGTTACATTTAACATTTGTTGTGAGCAGTGGAGGAGTGGGACTAGAAAAGGAAACAGTGACCCCAAAAAGCCAGGGAACTATAGACCGGTGAGCCTGATGTCGTTGGTGGGTAAGTTGTTAGAGGTGATTCTGAGGAATACCATTTACATACATTTGGGAAGGCAAGGGCTGATCGGAGTAGACAACGTGTCTTTCTGCATGGGAAATCATGTCTCATTAATTTGGTGAGTTTTTTGAAGAGGTGACAAAGGCGATTGTGAAGGCAATTTGGTAGACATTGTCTATATGGACTTCAGCAAGATGTTCATTTAAAGAACAAAGACCAAAGAAAATATACAGCCCAGGAACAGACCCTTCGCCCTCCAAGCCTGATGCGTTCCAAATGTACTGTATAAATCTATCGGTCAATTCCTCAGCATCCGTCTTCCGCTGCTCCCCACCTACTCATGCATCTGTCCAGACGCATCTTAAATGAATCGACCGTGCCTGCCTCTACCACCTCTGCTAGCAACGCGTTCCAAATGTCCACCACCATCTGTGTGAAGTACTTACCGCGTGTATCCCCCTTAAACTTTCCTCCTCTCACTTTCAAAGCACAACCTCTCATTATTGAATCCTTCAACCTGGGCAAAAGCTTGTCTCTCTCCACCCTGGCTATCCCCTTTATGATTTTGCAAACCTTTATCAGGTTTCCCCCCCCCCCCCTCAATCTCCTTTTATCTAGTGAAAATAAACCTAACCTACTCAGCCTCTCTTCACAGCGAGTATTTCATTCTGATTGGTAGACAGATTAGTAAGTTTCAGTCACATGGGATACAGAGGAAGCTAGTCACAACGAGCTTGAAGGAAGAGGGGTGTTTTTCAGACTGGAGGCTTGTGAGCAGCAGTGTGCTGTAAGAATCAGTACTGAGTTCACTGCATTTCATCATTTATGTAAAGGATTTAGATGTGAATATGGGGGCCATAGTTAGTAAGGTTACAGATGACATCAGAAAGGTGGTGTAGTAGATTATTTCAGAGTACAACAAGACCGCAATTAGATTGGACAAAGGGTCAAGGAGTAACAGATGAAGTTTAATTTAGAGAAATTGAAGCTTTGCATTTTGGGAAGGCAAATCAGGGTAGACATTATATACTTCATGGTCAGGTCCTGGCGCGTGTTGTGAAACAAAGGGACACAGGGCTGCAGGTACATTGTTCCTTGAAAGTGGAGTTGCAGGTAGACAGAGTGGTGCAGAAAACATTTGGCATATTTGCCTTAATCAGTCAGAGCATTGAATATAGGAGTTGTGGTGGTATGTTGCATCTATACAGGATGTTGGTGAGGCCACTTTAAGAATACTGCGTACAACTCGGTTTTCTGCAGAAATGACTTACACAGATGTCCCAGGACTGGAGGTTCGAGCTTTAGGGAGAGGCTGATTAGGTTGAGGTGTTTCCCCCTGGAGTGTCAGAGGCTGAGGGGTGACATTATAGAACTTTATAAAACCATCAGGGGCATGGATATTCTGAACAGCCACGTTCTGCTCCCCAGGGTAGGGGAGTCCAGAACAAGAGGGCAGAGGTTGAAGGCGAGAGGACGAATGATTTAGAAGGGACCTGAAGATAAATGTTTCACACAGAGCGTAGTGTGTGTACAGAAAGTGCTGTCAGAGGAGGTGCTGAAGGCGGTTACAATCGAACATTTAAAAAGTATCTGAGAGGAGGGATATTGGCTAAATGCCGGCAAATGGGACTTGATCAGATTTGATATCTGATCGTAGTGAACAGATTGGACTAACGGGTCTGTTTCTGTTCTGCATGACTCTCTGATTCTATAAGAGGGATGACGAAAATTCTGAAAGGACCTTTCAAGTGGGAATTCTCTTCACTGGAAGTTTATTGTGCCTCTATGTTCTAATTGATTGAAAGCTGCATTACTAAATATTTGACAGAGAAGTGAGTCACAGATATTGGGATACAGACAGGAAAGTGGGCCTGGGACCCCAACCTGATCAGCAACAATCTTAATTCCTGGTGGAGAAGGGTCAAAATATCTAATGACCCACTCCCGCTCCTCAGTCCCATGTTTCTGTGTTCTATTCAGCCCCTCATACCTGCTAGACAGGAATAGTTGGAGGCCACCTACTCCTATGGCCTGGTGCACAGAAACAGAGGAAACCATTCAGCCTCTCAATACTGTCACACACGCTTTGATGTGATTTTGGAAATGTAATTGGAAAATCCAGGCACGGGTATGAAAGAGTCCCCTCATCTCTCTTTATAGAGCTTCCCCTCTCTGCAACTTGTGCTTCAGTTGTTGGTCACGTTGTAGACTCAAGATTCACTGTGAATGCAGCCCATATACCTCACCCAGAGATGGCTCACAAAATCATCTGCTCTTCCTGACTGCAATATTCAAAAACATAACATCCATGAAAATAACACCCACTACCTTTCCAATAACAGGCTGTGAGAATATCAGAAACAGGGGCAGGTTGTTCACGCCCAAGCTTGCCTTGTCCTTCACTAAGATCGTGACTGATCTGCTCCTGGTCTCAAATCATCTTTCATACCCAATTCTTCATAGCCCTTACCACTCTGACAGGTCAATATCCATCGACCTCCTCTTCAAATACTTTCAGTAATCTCGCTCCCAGAACACTCCTGAGAAGTGAAATCCTGACATTCAAAAGCATTTTTTTGAAGAAAACACTTGCTGCTCCTATATCATGGCCTATTGATATGAACAAAAGAAGTTGAGACAAGGGTTCAGGTAAAAATGACTGGCCCTGATATTACGGCAGTGGTTGGCTTTTGTTGACATCAAGGAGCTTAACAAAACTGCACTTAATGGGAATCAGAGTAACCTCTCCAGTGTTTGGAGTCAATCATGGCACAAAGGAAGAAGGGCATCATCTCAGTCCTGGGCCAGCTCTGTGGGAGATCCTCAGGGTAGCTTCCTCTTCACAAATATCTTCAGCTGCTTCATTAATGTCTCCCCACCTTCACCCTCCCCACCATAAGATCAGAAGTGGGGATGGTCACCGAACATTCCACAATGTTCAGAACATTTTGTCCCCCGTCAGCTCCTGAACCAGTCTGTGTCCGTGTGCAGCAAGACCCAGACTCCATTGAGACTTGTGCTGTTAAAGTGTCGGTAACATTCATCTACCAGCACTGCCTGGCACTGCACATTGCCACAGCAAAACAAGAGTTCATTCGGCACCTCACGCTGGTTTCACAGGAGTATGAGGAAGCCATTCAGCCCATTGACACTATTGGAGAAGAACAGGGACAGCCCATTCAGTGCCTCCAGCCTATTACTCAGAAAGAGAAGGAGTCTAGTGTGATGGACCACACCAGAGCGCCTGGAAAATATTTGAAGGCGTTAGCCTGGACTCTATTTTTATTTTAATGGAAATGTAAAGTGTCTGTTCTAGACGCAATGTGACTGGTCAAAGTACTTGGTGTGAAGCAAAACACCATTTATTGAAACACGAAAGATAAAATGAAATCAAAGAAAGAGGAATCTAGGATAACTTAATTCTATTGGACAAGTTAACAGAATAATGGACCTAGGAACTATTACTAATGAACTGTTCCAATATAGGAAAATCCCATAAACAAAGCCCTTGGCAGAAAGGAATATTCAGACACAGAATGTCACAAACATTTCTCTAATCCAGGAATTAAAAACAGCACCAAGAGAAAACTCAGGGAAAATAGCAGGAGACATTCACTGAAGCTTCCAACTCTGTGGAGACCCCAATAGTTTCTGATGTTACTGAGAAACCAAAACCTAGAGATCCTAATCTGTGAGAGCTGGCCACACCCATTCAGGCTGCATTAAAATAAACACAAGGCCTCTCTCGTCGTTTCCTCGAGTGGTCTTAACGAGCCCGCTTGGTAATGGTTGTTCAATCTCCCTCTTAAAAGAAACCCGGACAAAATAACCTCTTAAAACTGCAGCATCATCACAAATATCAGTACATCGAGCTTTCAAAAAGAACCAGGGGTAAGCCAATTCGGCCCTTGACCCTGTCCAATCGGACGAGGAAGAAGCCATTCAGTTCCTTGGGTCACTTTCACAGCAATGGATGAGGCCATTCAGCCCCTTGAGTCACTTTCACAGGAACAGTAAGAGGCCATTCCCCCCTCAACGGACTTACACAGGGACAGAATGAGGCAATTGATGCTGATTCCTGATGAATGGCTTATGACCGAAACATCGATTCTCCAGCTCCTCGGATGCTGCCTGACCTGCTGTGCTTTTCCAGCAATCGACGCTGTACTCTGATCTCCAGCATCAGCAGTCCTTACTGTCTCCAGAATGATGCTCCAACATGATGAACAAGTGGAGCAGAGTCTGCACAGAAAGACTGCTCCATGTTGTTCCTCCTGGCTCCGTTGCTTATAATACACACGTGGGACTTTAATGTGGTTTTCTAGTGGTGAGGAGGGAAGCCATATGTCTTGTGTGAAGTCTCAAGAAGGCATATTTCATCTCTGAGATGCCAGCCTGGTGTTCTCTGTGCAGGGCGGAAGCTGTTGAGAAAAGCTACCTGTTTCAGATGGAAGGTATTGTGGCTGCTGTTGGGGATTGTGAGCAACATGACGTTCAGTACGGGTTCACTCGCCAACTGCACAGTTAATTTAGGCATATAAACTATTAGGAAGGTCACGTTAGACTGATGAATGGACTCTCTAAGTTCAAATAGTGCTGATCTTGTTCATGTTGATCACGTCTAGTGCACGTCCTGTTCAGTATAACCTGTATGCCTTACTCTGTCCAAGTCTATTTCCACCCTATGATCTGTCTGGCCATGTTTACTATGATCTGCTTCACTGCTCATAAACAAAGTGTTTCCCTGTACTGAGGTACAAGTGACAATAAATCAAACCAATCAATCCTGGGTAAAGTATGGAATTTCTCACCCTATCAATGTGTCTTTTGGAAATAAGTGATCGCTGCCACTCCTCGTGTTTCAGCGTCACCATTTCTTCGTCTCTCACAGTTCTACAGATTAAACACTCAGCTTCTTCACTCTATCCTCATGTTACCATCACCGGTGTCTGTGGTAAGGAGACTATTCCTTACAAAGGAGATCAAATCTGTAGAGAGCGCCCCTAATGCTCTCTCAGCAAGGCTCTGCAACAGCAGGAAGATGGCTTTACTTATGTACTCGAATCATCTTACAATGAAGGACAGCATACCATTGACTGCACCCATTACTTACACAAGGTTTGATTCGGAGCAGTCAGCATAGATTTGTGAGTGGGAGATCATGCTTCCCAAATTTGTTAGAGTTCTTTGATGAAGTGACCAGGAAGGTTGACGAGGACAGAGTGGTAGACGTAGTCTCCATGGATTTCAGTAAGGCCTTTGATAAGGTTCCAGTGGCAGGCTGCTCTGGAAGGTTACATCACGTAGAATGCTGGGGGAACTGGCCAATTGGATACACAGTTGGCTTGATGGTAGGAAGCAGAGGGTTTAGTGGAAGGATACTTGTCAGACTGGAGGCTGTTATATATGATTATCTATGATTATCTATGACTGCAGACACATATACTTGTGTTAAAACTTTTCAATGATCTCTGAATCGGCCAAGCAAGACACTGTATTGTATCAAACTGCTCTGACGTCTTAAAAGGATAATCCTGGACAGAACACCCGTCCCCAGCCTTAGTATCGGAAAAAGGGAACGGGAAACACAGTCCTGCTGACCCTGCAGAAACCTCCTTCCTAACATCTGAGAGCTTGGGACAGCATTTAAACAGTTTTCCCACAGACTACACAGGAACATCAGGAATGGAGTAGGCCATACATCACATTGAGCCTTCCTCATTGTCGTTCATGTTGAAACATCTCCACAATGCACTTATCCCACACATATATATATATATATATATATATATATATATCCGTTAATGTGATTAACCGTGGGAAGCTACAAAATAGGAAGTGCAGTAGTCCCTTTGGTCCATCGAGTTTGCTTCCAATTAAATACAATGATACCTCGACCTTTATTTCCACACCGTACTCCTGCTCTCCCACCATCCCTTTCCTGTCTCTAAACGTGTATTTATATTCAGTGTCTTGGTTTCCATGTGCGAGCACATTCCCCAGTCTCTGAGGCCAGACGTTTATTGGCATCTCAGTACAGAATGGCCTGTCTGTATCTAATACTGTGGCCCCTTGTTTTAGACATCACAGCCTCGGGAATTATCATCCCTGCTTCCATTCTGTCTCACCCTGTCAGAGTTTTATATATCTCACTGAGATCATCACACATTTTCCTAAACCCCATGGAATACAGGCCCAGTCGCCCCCAAACTCTGCTCCCACAGCAAGCCTGTCATCGTAGAGATCGGTCTGGTCATCTTTCGCTGCTCTCCCTCAATGTCAGGTTTGCCCTTTATTAGGTACAGAGACCAAACCTGCACACAATATTGCACAATGTTCAAGATGGGGTCTTACTAAGGCCCTGTACAGCAGCAGTAAGACACCCTTACTCCTGGACTCAAATCCCCCTGAAATGAAGGTCAACACCCCATTTACCTTCCTAACTGCTTTCTGCTCCTGTAATATTGCTTTCAGTGACTGGTCTGCAGGGAGATCCAGATCCTTTGCAATGTTACAGCTCCCCACTTGGTAGGTCTATGTACACTGGGCCGCGTGTGAATGCCATTCCCAGTATTGCCTTGTGGGTTCAGACCTCACTGTGCTGCAGGGACCTCGGAGGGCCGCGCAGAAGGAAACAACAAAAAGGAGCAAGCGTCCCTTTGTAGATCAACATGTTTCAAACAATCCCTTTTCAAACGATAGGCTTCCATTCTATTGTTCCCACCAAAGGGCACACTGTCACCTCTCCCCACATTGCTCTCCATCTGCCACGTATTTACCCATTCACTCCTCTTGTCTTAGTCACCTTGAAGCTTTTTTACAACCTCCTCACCCACTCACAATCCAACATCCTTTAGTTCTATCAGCAGGTTGGGATATATTGTATTTGATTCCTGCAACCAAATGTTTAATGGGTATTGTGAACAGATGGGGCCTGAGCACCGATCTCTGTGATATGCCAGCAACCTTCCTCTGTTATTTTATTTAAATAATATTTATTTCCTGAATCTGGGTGTGACTGGCTGGGCCAGCATTTATTGCCTGTCCCTAGTTGCCCTTGAGAAGGTGGTAGTGAGCTGCCTTGTTGAACCGCTGCAGTCCACTGTGGATTCAGTGATGGTAACACCATTGAATGACAAGGGGCAGGTTAGATTGTATTTTAGTGGTGATGTTCACGGTCTGGCATTTGTGTGGCGTGAATATTGCTTGCCACTTGTCAGCCTGGATACTGTCCAGATCTTGTCGCATTTGGACATGGCCTGCTTCAGTATCTGAAGAACCACAAATGTTGCTGAACATGGTGCAATCATTGGCGAACATCCCCACTTCTGACCTTAAAATGGAGGCAAGGTCATTGCTCAAGCAGCCCTGAAGATATTTGGGCCTAGGCCACTGCCTGAGGGACTCCTACAGACTTGCCCTGGAGCTGAGTTGACTGGCCTTTATCAACCATAACCATCTTCCTACGTGTTCGGTATGATTCTAACCAGCGGGGAGTTTGCCCCTAATATCTATTGATTCCAGTGTTGCTAAGGCCCCTTGATGCCACACTTGGTCGAAGGCAGCCTTGTTTTAAAGGGCAGTCATTCTCACCCCACTTCTGGAATTCAGCTCTATTGTCCATGTTTGAACCACGGTAATGAGGTCAGGAGCTGAGTGGCCCTGGTGGAGCCCAAACTGAGCGTCATTGACCAGGTTATTGCTGATCAGGTGCTGCTTGAAACCACTACGACATTCCACCACTTTACTGATGATCGAGGGTAGACTGATGGGGTGGTAATTGGCTGGATGGGATTTGTTCTGCTTTTTATATACAGGAGATACTCGGGGTAATTTTCGACGTAATCGGGGAAATGTCATTGTTGTAACTGTATTGGAACAGCTTTGCTAGGGCAGTGACAAGGTCTGGAGCACAACTTTTCAGTACTATTGCCAGAGTGTTGTCAGAGTATGTACCCTCTGGAGTATCCAGTGTCTCCAACTGAATCTGGAATTCGCGTGGACTGAACCAAATTGGCTGATGACTGGTAACTGAATTGTTGAGGACCACTGGAGGAGGCTGAGGATCATCATCCACTCAGCACTTCTGACTGAAGATTATTGCGAATGCATAAACGTTATCTTTTGCACTGAAGTTCTGGGCTCTTCCATCATTAAGGATGGGGATACTTGTGGAATCTCCACCTCCAATGACTTGTTTAATTGTCATTAACTATTCTCAACTAGAAGTGGAAGGAGTGCAGAGACCTGAACCGTTGCTTGTGGAATCACTTAGCCTGTCTGTCACTTACTGCTTGTGCTGTTTTGTGCACAAGCAGTCCTGGTTGGTGGCTTCATCAGGCTGGCACCTCATTTTCAGGTATGCCCGGCGCTGCTCCTGCCCTCCTGCACACTCCATTGAATCAAGGTTGATCCTCTGTCTTGATGGTAATTGTTGTGAGGGGGATATGCCAGGCCATGAGGTTGTGGTTGAGTACAATTCTGCTGCTATCGATGCCCCACAACACGTTATGGAAACCCAGATTTGAGCTGCTAGATTTGTTTGAAGTCTGTCCCATTTAGCACGGTGATAGTGCCACCCAGGATTATGGAGGTTATTCTCAATGTGAAGGTGTGACTTTATCTCCACAATGACTATGCAGTGGTTACTCTTAACAGATACTGTCATGGACAGATACTTGTGCAACTGGCAGATTAGTAATGCTGTGGTCAAATATGGCTTTTCCCTCTTGTGGGTTCCTTCACCACCTGCCGTAGACCCTGTCTATCAGTTATATCCTTTAGGACACCGCCAGCTCAATCCGTACTGCTGCAGCTGAGCTACTCTTGATGGTGGACATTGAAATCCCTCACCCAAAGTACGTTTTGTGCACTTGCCACCCTCAGAGCTTCCTCCAAGTGTTGATCAGCATAGAGGAGTACTGACTCATCAGTTGGGAGAGGTTGGTACATGGTAATCAGGAGATTGCCTTTCCCATGTGCAAACTAACGCCATGAGACTTCATGGGATACAGGTCACTGTTGAGGACTCCCATAGCAATTCCCTTCCAACTGTATCCCACTGTGCCGCCATTTCTGTTGTGTATGTCCTGCTGGTGAGAGAGGAGTTATCCGGGGAAGATGATGGGGTGTCAGGGACATTGTCATACTCACAGAACCATACCTTAAATACAATGTCAGGCTGTTGCTTCACGTGTCTTTTTATTTCTATCCACTGTTTCCTGCCAGCTGTCCCATTCTAGAAGCATGGTCATATATTCACCCCAAACCACGAAGATTTGATTTTGCAAACTAGGCTGGGAGGTTTATCAACATTTTTTTCTGAAAATCCACGTGTTTTACATCCATTGCTTCTCTTTCATTTGTCTCCCAGTCAGTTTCTGAAACATAATTCCCATTTCATAAACCCGTGTTAGTGTTGTCTATGACCATTGTTTTCAGTCCCAATAATTTCTCCCAAACCATTTACTTACTATGTTCTATATTCCATGTACTATTTCGTTTCCCACACTGCACTTTCCTGGTATTGTCAGAAAGTTCTGTGAAGACAGAACTGAAGTAGTGGATTCATAGTTTTCCCATTTCCCTGTTCCCCATTCTCCAGTCTCTGGTTTCAAACTAGAAGGAACCCACACTGTTTTTTCATACTTCTCACATTGGCATAATTTGACAAGCTATAACAGTTCACTCTTATAACCTTTGTGAACATTATCTTCAGAAACCTATCAATTCTTGTGTTAAGCTGCTCAGCTCCACATCATACACGCACAGGAGCATCGTCTCTGTACCAACAGAAATACAGCACGATCTATATTAGTCCCACTTTCCAACACCAGGCACACAGCCTGGAATGTTATGGCACTTCCAAGTGCTCGTCCAAGTACACTTAACGATTGAGAGGTTAGCCGTGATAACTCCCCTCTCAGGAAGTACATTCCAGAACTCAGCACCCTCTGGGTGAAAAAAAGTAATCTTTAAATCCTCTCTGAACCTCAAACCCTTCACTTTAAGGTGTGCTCCCTTGTTCTTGACCCTCTGTCTAAAAGGAACAGCTAGTGTCTATCCACCCTGTCCATGCCCCTTGTTAACTTTTCCTTCTGAATTACATCCCCCTCAGCCTCTCTGCTCCAAAGTAAAAAAACTGAGCTTATCCAGCCTCTCTCCATAGCTGATATGACCCATTCCAGGGAATATCCTGGTGAATCTCCTCTGCAACCCCCTCCAGTACAATCACATCCTTCCTGTAATGAGGCTGCCAGAATGACATACAGTACTGTATCATGGACTAAACCAAGCCCTGTATAACACTTATAATATACTCCCTGATTAATAAACGCTACACCCAAAGTTCAATTCTTAACTAGTCCATTACCCTGTTCAGTCACATTCAGGGACGTGTGGAGAAACACCCTGTGAGCTCCCTAGTGTGCTGCCTATCATTGTGTACACCCCATGTCTGGTTCCTCCTTCCAAAGTACATCACCTCATACTTATCAGGATCACATTCCATCTGCCATTGATCTGCCCATCTGATCATTCCACTTGTATTTTCCTGTAAAATCAGAACTTCCTCCTCACTACGAAACACCCGGCCAATCTTTG
Organism: Chiloscyllium punctatum; assembly: GCF_047496795.1. Lineage (NCBI taxonomy): Eukaryota > Metazoa > Chordata > Chondrichthyes > Orectolobiformes > Hemiscylliidae > Chiloscyllium > Chiloscyllium punctatum. The sequence goes on along the minus strand of NC_092759.1, from coordinate 45,855,408 downwards.
TGTCAAACACAAACTTACTTATCACAACTCCCACCCCTCCACCCACTCCCCCTCCAGATTCATATCTATACCATTTATGAATGCTACAAACAATAAGGGACACAACACTGATCCCTGTGGTACACCAGGGGACACTGGTCTCCAGTCACACAAACAGCCTTCTCCCACCACCCTCTGCCTCCTGACACTAAGACAATTTTCGCTGTAACTTTTCAAGTTATCCTTGATACTCTGAGATTTTACTTTATTTTTTTTCAGTTTCCCATGCGGACTTTGTCAAAGGCATTGCATCAAAACGAAATAAGCGACCTCCTCAAACTAATTCAATCAAATTCATTAGATGTGACTTCACTCTAATAAAGTCATGCTGATTATCCCTGATCAAGCCTTGCCATTCTGATTGGAGTTCAATTTTCTCCTTCTCTATTTTCTCCAGTAGTTTCCCGAACAGTGATTTAATACTCGCTCGTCTCGAGTTTCCTGGTCTTTCTCTACCACCCTTACTGTGAAGTGCAATCATAATAGCTGGTCTCCAGTCCTCTGGCACCTCCCCTATTTTCAGATTCTAATTAAAATTTCCAGTTAGTGTCCTTCCTCCCTTGACTCCAACATTATCCAGACCTGCAGATTGGTCCAATTTTATACCAGACAAAACCTCAAACCGCAGCTCGTATTTTACATCAATCTCTTTCCAAGAGCATTCCAGTCCATCTTCTCGAATTCTGTACCCGCATCCTCCTTCTCCCAAGTAAAACAGCTGTGATGTTTACATGTAACAATCTATCAATGTTCTCCGGTTTGACACACTGATTGCCCCTTTGGTTTCTATTGGACACTAACTGTTTGCTGATTATTCTGTTCTACTTGACCGTGTAGAATATCATGGGATTCTCCCTCATCTCTCCTGCTTGCACTTCTCCATGTCCCTCGGTTGTTGTCTCCCCTCTGTGTTTCTTAGTTTCACTAAAATCACCTCTCATCTTTTGAAACTCGAGATCACAGGCTGTTTTTCCACATCAGACAATCTTGCCATTTTAGGGATTAATCTGGAGAATACCTTTTGCAGTTCGTCTGTAGTATATTCTATCTTAGATTGGGACTCCAAACGGTACATAATACTCTCAGTTTAGTCTCAGCAACACTCTGTGCAGCTGGCGCATGGCATCTTCTATATTTCAATTACATTCACATGAATGTAAACCTAATTTTTCGTTTCCTATTTGCTTGTGTTTAGATTACATTGCGTTACAGTGTGGAAACAGGCCCTTCGGCCCAACAAGTCCACACCGACCCGCCGAAGCGCAACCCACCCATACCCCTACATTTACCCCATACCTAACACTACGGGCAATTTAGCATGGCTAATTCACCTGACCTGCACATCTTTGGACTGTGGGAGGAAACCGGAACACCCAGAGGAAACCCACGCAGACACAGGGAGAATGTGCAAACTCCACACAGTCAGTCACCTGAGGCGGGAGTTGAACCCGTGTCTCTGGCGCAGTGAGGTAGCAGTGCTAACCACTGTGCCACTGTGCCGCCCAGTTCTTCCCAATTCCTTTCACTTTAACTTTTCTTATGATGTTAGTGGGAGATTTCTTAAAAAAGATCCTCTTGAATATCCAACTATACGTTATCCATTGGCTCCTCCTTGCCTACGTCCACAAGAATCATCTTCAAACCATTCCAAAAAATGTTTGCCACTTATGGTTTTCGTTTCATCGATGCATTATCATCCTCCCCAGTTTTCCCATTACCTTCTATATATCCAGTAACACGTTCTTTATAATCGAGCCCAACAGACACCCGACCGCGGATGACAAGTTACTGATCTGTAGTTCACCACTCTCCATCTTCATCCTTTCTTAAACTGTTGGATAATATTTGTAACCTTTGCCTTATCCAGATTAGCTAAATATCTTTCGGGAATGTATTGGAAAACAACGTGATAATCTGCGATGCACTCAATATGCCTATTGCTGCTTCCTCTGAAACTCTTGCATGAAGTACATCTGATCTGTCAGATTTATAAATACTCAATCCAGCTTCCTTTTAAAACATGACCTCAACACTTATAAGAATGATCTTAGACTTTACTTACACAAGCTCCATGGTCACTTGGTATTTCTGGGAGACTTTCTGGATGTTCTGCCTTGAAGATAGACACAAAGAAACTGTTTCTTTTCCCTGCGATTTCTCTATTGTCTTCAACAAATTATTCTGTCCGCACAACCACTGTTCCATATTTGACCTTGTTTTTATTTTTGTTTCATACGCTGATGTACTTTTTTTTTAGCAGTCTTTATGTTTTTCTTTTGTTTGTATGCTTTTTCGCTTTTTGATTTTCTTTTCTTGGTCATCCGTTGCTGGGTCCTATTTTTCTCCGAATCCACTGGCTTACTACGGTACTTGGCATTTTTCTAAGCTAATTCCTGTGATCTAATCGATACTTGAAGGTGAGGCTGAAAGGGTTAGGTCGGAGAGGCGGGTGGACCAGATTGATCAGAAGGAAGATGAACACATAGGAACGTTCAAAAGGGGGGAGGATGCTGAGTTGGAAGATTGGACTAGGATAAGGTGGAGTTAGGGTAAATGGGGAAACGGGTGAAACCTACATTAATCCCCTCTGGTTGGAGGGTCCCAAGGTAGAAGAGGAACCTTTCTTCATCCATGCTTCGGGTGGTTAGGGTTTGGCAATGGAGGAGGCCCAGGACTCTCACGTCCTTGGCAGAGTGGAAAGGGAAGTTAAAGTGTTCAGCCACAAGGCGGTGGAGTTGGTCAATGTGGCTTTCCCAGATATGTTCTCTGAAATGATCCACCTGCCTTACCAAAGGAGAGGAGACCACACTGGCTTTAATGTATGTAGTAGATGAGGCGTTCTGTCTCCCTTCATCACCTATCACTTTCAACCCCACCTTCATCTACCTATCGCATTCCTAGCTACCTCCCTCCTGCCACACCGCCTTCTCATTTATCTCTCAGCCCCGTTCATCATAAGCCTCATTTATGATGAAGGGCTTATGCTCAAAACGTCAATTCTCCTGCTCCGAGTACGCTGCCTGACTGTGCTTTTCCAGCACCACACTCTTCAACTCTGATCTTCCAGCACCACACTCTTCGACTCTGATCTCCAGCCTCTGCAGTCCCCAATTTCTCCTCACACCTTCAGGGCTTGCATGATTCAGATTTATGACAGTTACTTCAAATAAAACAAAAACTACCGTGTACTCAAACAGCATAAAAGAAAACCAATGCACTGTGGTCACTGTTCCCAAAAGGTCCTTTCCAGCAAAGTTTTCAATTCGTTCTTTTGATCATTCAACATCAATTTCTAAATAACCTGATCTCCAGCTCCGTGCTCGACAAAATGTTAATGCCACCATCTAACACACTCTCATGAAATCCATTTTCCCAGCATTAGCATTCAGTTGGGTTAACACAGTTTAGATATAATGTAAACAGGACATTATCACTGCAGTACCCACAAATGTGTATATCTCATTTCCCGTTTTATAACATGTCCAGCATTTGTATTGCAGCTTTCACTTTGATATATAACTCCCATCAATGTTTCCTTCTCCTTGCTGTTTTTGCACTCCACCTTACTAGATTCTGGAGAATCTGAGCGACGTGGGTTTTGGGGAGATTAATGGTAGAGATCATCTCGCCACATCATTCATGATCTTCATAAGCATCATTGTGACATTTTCTCCAGATCTCCCGTTATGCCGATGGAGTAGAGAAGGACTATGATCGTTCATAAATGCTCTGTATTCCCCCAGAGAGCTGAGACTGCTCTAACCTGGGTGGGAACCTTACAGTAGGCTGGTAAAGTGTTGCTGCTGCTGTACAGGGTCTTAGTGAGATCACATCTGGAGCAGTGTGTCCAGATTTAGTCTCTTCAATGAAGAAAGGATGTTGTTATATTGGAAGCAGCTCAGAGATGGTTCCCTCAGCTGATTCATTCAATGAAGGTGCTAGCTTATAACGAAAGGATGATCAGGTTGATCCAATAGCCATTGGAGTTTACAAAAATAAAGGATGATCTTATTTCAACATAGATGACAGGAAGGAGTCAACAACTGAAGCGAATTACACAGATAATGGGGGAATCCATTCCGTTTTCCAGCCTGTTACACAGGAACAACAGAAGGATATTCAGGCCTTCGAGCCTGTTACACCAGAATAGGACGACACTGTTCAGCCCCTCGAGACCGATGTATATTTGTAGGAGGAGGCCAATCAGCCCCTCGAATCGATAACACTGGCCCCAGAGTAGGCCATGCTGCACCAGTATCCTGTTACACAGCAACAGGATCAGTCCATTCAGCCTCCTCTTTTACGTAACATAGGAACTGGAAGTGGTCACACAGTGACAGGAGATTGTTACACTGGGATTACAGGAGGTCATTCAGACCCACCGAGTCTGTTGAAAGGGAAATGTGTTAGGATAAAAACTATCTGAGGCTTTTTTCATGAGAAAGGAGGAGGTAATTCAGACACGTGTCTGTTGTATGGGAACAAGAGAAGACCAATCGCTCCCTTCGTCCCATCTCTGGGATACATGAGGAAACCGTTCCGTACCTCCACCGATTATGGAGGATAATGAGAAGACCCATCAGACCCTCAAAATGTTACACAGTAATGGGAAGATTCCATCATCCCCCACCCCTCTAACGCATCAACAGGAGGTGGTCATTCTGGCCTTGGAGATGACAACATAGGAACACCAGAAAGACTTCATCCCATCGATTTTGTACACCAGTAGGATGATGAGGCCAGTCAGCCACACATACCGCTTATACAGCAATTGGAGCACATCTCTTAAAACCCTTTTGCCCATCAAACAGGAATTCAAAGAAAACGTCAAGGTTTTAGAAAGGGAAGAACTTATAATAACTGAATACATTAGGGAGTAAAATGTAACAATAAAGTATTGTAATTTAAGGCAAATTATTAGAATCCATTGTTGAGGACATTTGCAAACGTAAACCACAATCCATCGGACTCAACATGTTTTTACAAAAGATAAACCATGATTGAAGTTTTTTCTTGAGTTATTTAAAGATGTGACAAACAAGGTGGATGGTGGGAATCCTGGAGATGGAATATATCTGGTCTTCGTGAAGGCATCGGATATGTCCCTTCTCCAAAGAGTGGGTGGTAAGATCAGACAGCATCAGTTTAGGAGTAATTTATTAGCTTGGATGGAGGCTTCGTTAACTAACAAAATGCAGTCAGATGAATTAAATGTATCATTTTATATTGGAAAATGCAATTTGTTGGGTGCCATAGATTTCAGTTCTCATGCCTCAACCATTTGGGATCGATAGTATTACTCGGTTGACGGGATAGGAAATACAATAGCTACATTTTCAGATGACACTAACATTGGTGGGAAATTACTTCGGAATAATGATGCAAGAGATTTAAAAACTATATGAATAGGTTGGGTGAATGGGCAAACATTTGGCAAGGAAAATTAAAGTGGATAAATATGGGGTTATTCAAGTTGGCCAGCCTAATAAAAACGCAGATGATTATCTAAATGGAGAGAAACTTCAAAGTGTTTAAGTGCAGAGGGATCTGGGTGCCTGCTTGCATATCATAGAAAACCTGCTTGTGGGTACTTCAAATACTGAGAAATGCAAGCATAACTTCATTGTTTATTTGTAAAAGGATAGGGTAGAAAGGTAGGGAGTGTTGCTGTAGCTCTGCAAGGCATTCGTGAGGCTGCAACTGGAGTACAGTTTGAGTGTCCTGCAGAATGAGGTTTTCCATTGGAGGCAATTCAGAAGAGCTTCATTAGATTGATTCCATATTTGAAGTGTTTGTCTTATGAAGAGAAATTGAGCAGTTCATGCCTATACTCTCGATTTTATAAGAACGATAGGAGAGCTCATTGAGGTCTGAGAGATGCGAAATATAATTGAAAGTGTAGATGTGGAGTGGATATTTTTTCATCAGCCGCAATCTCCAACAAGAGACTAGAGTTTGACGATCGAGAGATAGCAGGGATGTGGAACAGAGGCCGCGATGACATCAGCCATGATTGTATTCCATGGCGGAGCAGATTCGAGAGGTTGGATTCCTGACTGATTCTCCTCGTTCATATTCAGCTTTTCCACTGTGTTACACAGTAATGGGAGAGGATTATGTATCAAACAGGAAGCAGGCGCTCCGGATAAATCAGTCTAAATCAGTTTGATCGAATGTCACCAGTGGAGTCACACCGTGACCAGTGCTGGGTCCTCCACTATTTACAATCTATATCAATGATCAGGAGGATGGAACAGATATCGAGATACTGAGTTTGGTCATGTTGCTGTGATAAGCAAGAGATTAAATTATCAAGAGAGGTAAAGGCAATGGATAATAATTTGCCAGGTGCAATATAACATGATATAATCTGTCATTTCATTTACAGGAATAATGGAAGGCAGTATGTTACTGAAATGGAGAGGGATGACAGGGATTAATGATACTGTGTACTGGGGGGTTCACTCAGCCCTGTTCAGACATGGGAGGTTTTGCTCCATCCCTGATCGTCTGCTTCTTCACACTCCAAGGGACCCCATTGCTCTCCGTACACATGGAATGTTTTGAAGTGTTTGGTTGGTGATGGAGATGCTGTTTTCAAACATGCATTAAGGGGTCGGCCTTTATCCAAGATACATTCATTCATTTCTACATGGAGACCCGAAGACGATGGGAATGCTGTCTGCTTGTGAATGAAGGAACTGTGGCTGCTGTCAGGACAGAGGTATTCACCAACATAGTGTACTGTGCATGGACACACGGTAACATTAACAGTGAGAGAGCTCCTTCAGTTCCTCTACCTCTCCCCATTGACATGGATACTTTGCAGATGCCATGTACACCATCGGGAATCCCATTATACTGGATACACCCGGCAGCTCCCTGCTGTGGGGGAAACGATGTATTTACCTCATCCACCATATATATCCTCCATCACCGAATGGTTACATTGATGGCAACATACTGGGAGATGATGGCTATGTCACCCAGTCCTGCTTGGAAAGTTCCAGAACATAGAAGCTGAATGAAACTGTGACCCGAACAGTCACTGGCAGCACCGTCCTTTCCCCTGGGGTGAAGCTGCAGGACGCGTTAAAGGAGGTAACACTGCTCTGTGACCATCTCCTTGTTCAATCAGTGTCCCCTCACACTCTGCTCCTGGATTAAGTGTAGCTTGCGAGGCTGTTAATGGAAAACTCGGGTGGGTCCAAAGATCCCTTTCCACACATACACTAACTCTGTGTTTTCAGAGTTTCCCCACTCTGTACCCTTTGCTCCATTTGTTGCTCATGTTACTGACCCAGATGCTGTAACTACAGTCCCCAGGCTCCACCCAAAGATGGGTCAGCAAATCCTCATGTCTCCCTGAATGTCTCAGGCAGCTCACAGCACAACCTCCAGCAAACCATCCCCAACCCCTCCACTACATTTTCAATAAGAGTCAGTCAGAAACTCCTCATCTATAAGTGTTGTGGACCAGACCAGATCCCTGCAAAATATTTTAAGAAGGTCGCTTAGACCCAAACCTTTCCTTATGTTGTGACTGGTCAAACCACTCGACATTAAGCAAAATATAATCTATTCAAATGCTTTAGTTAAAATACAATTAAAGAAAAGAACATTTTTAAATAGCTCAAATGTTTGAACACTTACACAAACAATAGATACCGTACCTTCTTGGTATACACTGCTTGGCACAAAGATATATTCAAATACAGATCCTTACATGCAGTTTTCCGATCGAAGAGATATCAACATCAACAGAGATCTCAGAGAGAAAAGCAGCTGGGGATCATGTATTGAAACTTCCAACCCTTTCCTGGATCCCCAACAGCTTCTGAATGCTGTAGTTAAAGCAAACCGAGAAAACCTGGTCTGGGAGAGCTGGCCGCTGCCGTTCCATTGTTACCAATGTTTTAATAAAACCTCAAGGCTTTCTCAATTATTTACTTAAACTGTTTTCAGACAGCAGTTCTGCACCTCTGTCTTTATAACCTCTCTTCAAAAAAAATCCCAAGATAAAATAACCTTTTTATAGTGATAGTATACTCACAACTCCACCTTTAATAAAATGATCCATCAATATACAAAAAGGGATTCATTTTAGACCTCCTAATCTTCCTCTATGAGTAGACCGGCGGGAATGGCGGGATTACCTTACACTGAAAGACTGAAGTGACTGGGCTTGTATACCCTTGAGTTTAGAAGACTAAGCGGGGATTTGATTGAGACATATAAGATTATGAAAGGATTGGACACTCTGGCAGCAGGAAACATGTTTCTGCTGATGGGTGAGTGCTGAATCAGACGACACAGCTTAAAAATACGGGGTAGACCATTTTGGACAGAGATGAGGAGAAACTTCTTCACCCAGAGAGTGGTGGCTGTGTGGAATGCTCTGCCCCAGCGGGCAGTGGAGGCCCAGTCTCTGGATTCATTTAAGAAAGAGTTGGATAGAGTTCTCAAAGATAGTGGAATCAATGGTTATGGAGATAAGGCAGGGAGAGGATACTGATTAGGAATGATCAGCCATGATCATATGGAATGGTGGTGCAGGCTCGAAGGGCAGAATGGCCTACTCCTGCACCTATTGTCTATTGTCCATTGACTGCAATTCATATATATTATATTGACTCTGAGCATACAAATGTTCACACGAGATTCGATTTCAGTCATTTTACTCCTGCCACAGAATGCCTTTGTCTTTCTTCACTCAAGTTTCCACAACGTGTCAAAACTTAGGTTTTCTAACCCTGTCACATGTATAATTTCGTATTGAATGGCGGAAATAATAAGCTCAGACGACACAGACTGGTATTGTTCTCCCAAAACTTCTCCAAAAACTTTAAGGGGGTCACGATCAGTAAAAACGATTTGTCTCAGATACGTTATTTGCAATTGAAATGCTGAAATGTTGTAACGCCAACACCAAGCTCAAGGCCTCCTTCCCCATTGTGGAATAAATCTGTTGGTGTTTCCACTGGACACTCCAATCATACGTTTCATAATGGAACACTTCTCATCGCTCCAACAGTCCTTCTGAATGAAATAGCTCCTCATGTCTCAGCATAAAAGAATTACATCCTTCTTTACCTCTTAATGCTGTAACCTCTTTACCTGCTACTCCTGGCCTATGCCAGTAAACCTTACTCTCACAGGGATATGTTCTAAGAAAATCTCACACATTCTTCTCAATCTCTCACAGAAACCAAACTTTGATTTCTGAACTCAATCATCATCATCAGCCATTTTAGCTTCTAACCTTCCCATTGTTCCTCTCTGCTCTTCCACATGAGTTCTCATGACTGCAGGAAGTAAATTGTTGAACTTCTCGAAAATAAGAATCTCTCTAAGGGTCATAGGTTTGCTCTGTTTTAATACCCTTCCCCACCTTTCAAAATTTGTTTGATCCTTTCAAACACAACGTGCGTTTAACCAGGCATGCTATTTTAGATTCCTGAAACACTGTCTGTCATCTTCTGGCACAAGCTCATATGCACTTCAAATGGCTTTCTTTACCTCCTCATATTCAGCAGATACCTCCTCTGATAGGGATGCAAATGGCTATCAACTTTGTTTGAATCAACTAAATCCACATGTTCTCTGGCAACTGCATTTGTTTAGCCACTTTCTGAAATGATATTAAAAAGGCTCCCTCCATCATTCTCTTCAAATTTAGATAATACCTGGATGTATTTAAACAGATCCCCATCAGACCTTTTGCTATATAGGGTTGCTCATCCTCACTATCCTCCTTATCCAGCCGACTGTCTGCCTTCATCTCCACCTTCAATGTCAACTTTCCTCTCTAAATACTAACTTTTGAAGTTGAAACTCTCTGCTTTTCTTCTCTCTTTTTCTCTCTTTCTTCTTCATTTCCTTTTCTTTTATTTCTACTTTTCATCATAATTGAAACTGTTTCAATTCCTTTTCATGTTCAAGGTGCCTCATTTGAAATTGGATTCTAGCCATTTCCAAAGACTCTGATGGCGTTTCCACCAAATGTAGTTGCCAAGCTCTAGCTGTAATTATCTCTCATTTTCTCACAGACAAACACAACCCCAACTCCAGCTTGTCTGCCAATTGCGACAGCTTCCCTTCATTACCTTTGGAAAACCCCTAACTTTACTTCTTCCACACCCAGAGAACTCTTAGTGACTGAAATTGTCTTTATACTTAACACACTGTTTAAATCATCCGAATTTGAAATCCAGAACCAAAGACACGAACAACTGCCATACGCGACCTTTGAACCCAATAGCCTCTCAGTGCATACTCTCCAGTGTTTGTATGAGCTTACTCTGGATTCTCTAGTTTCCTCCCACAATCCAAAGGTGTGCATGTCAGGTGAATTGGCCATGCTAAATTGTTTGTAGTTTTCAGGGATGTGTGGGTTAGGAGCCTTAGTCGGGGTAAATGTGTAATAATAGGGTAAAGGAATGGGTCTGGGTAGGTTACTCCTCGGAGGGTTGGCGTGGACTTGTTGGGTCGAATGGCCTGTTTGCAGACTGTCGGGATTGTAATTCTAAACCCAATTTGGTATTATCGATTTTGAACCAGATGAGAGTCCCCTGTTTACTATAGACAAACCAGACTGACTCAAACTAGTTTAAGGAGGTAGCTTGGATGCGAACCTTTTCTTATTTTAAAGGAAGATGTGACGTGGGTGTTCCAGATTTGATGGTACTCGTCAAACCAATCACCATAAAGCAAAACACAATGTATTTAAACACTCTAATCCAAATCCATACACAATGAAGAGGAATTTAGACTAACCTAACTATTGGAAACCTTAACAGAATAATGGATACAGTACCTTCTACAAATGAACTGTTCCAATATACTACAATCACCTAAACACACCCCTTGGCAAAAAGCAACATTCAAACATGCATTCTTGCATACAGTTCTCCAATCCAGGAGGAAAGAGCATCAAGTGAGCTTCCAGAGAGAATAGCAGCTGGAGATAATTTACTAAAACTTACACCCGTTCGGGGACCCCTAGCACCTGGTGATTGTTATTGCTACAATGAAAAGAAACCAAGAAAGCCTGGTCTGTGCGAGCTGGCCATTGTAACTACGATTTATTAAAAACTCTAAAATCCCCGTAAGTTATTTACTTGAGCCGTTTTCATTAGGAAGTTTGGCCTTTAAGACCTCTTACTAAAAATAAGGAGAAAATAACCTTTTATTTAAAAAGTGACAGCATTGTCAGGCAATTTAGATGCCTGGTCCTTTACTCAGTGGTCTTCCTCGTGTTACTGATCGCACGGTCAACTGAGAGGGACAGCCACAGGTACACATCAAGATACAAGGATGTGTCTCATAACATCTGAAACACACCTGTCCATGAACCATCACATGGGACACACCGGGAAGTGAACAACAGCCTGACATACGCCATTTCATTGTTTCTGAGCTACACAATGCCAGCACTCGATACACTAGGGAGACAAAACCCAAGGCCAGGGAAAGATACAAAGGGACAGAGACATTCACATTAAAGACAGAAACAGGCAGTTAATTAACTGAAAAGATGTTGTGTAAATATGGGGAAAAAGACAGGGCAGTGGGACAAACTGCAGAAGTGAGATCTTCGTGAGTAAAATTACAAGAATGAGAACATTGAATACAGGCATTGTCAGATTAGCTGGAATGGTTTGTTACATCAAATTCTGAATCAGCTTCACAGAACACCACAAACAAACATAAACTGGGACAAGATGACAGCCCAGCATGGAGAGTTGTGCACACCATGCTAGTGTGTTGCTCAGTGAACTGCACTATCTGGCGAGTATTGCAAACTTTACTAACATATGCTAACTATACTCGCATCAGATAACTGCCTATAATGGGAAGGTTTGCTCTCTCTGTGTGTTCATCAGAGACTGAGAGAGTGTGCATGATAGGCGTGGTTGAATGCGAAACTCATTGTTTGAGAAGGAACGCACATGGAGAAAACAATTTTAAATAAGAACAGCTGGCAGGCTTTTTGTTTATCAATAGAGAGAACGAGGGAAGTTTCATGGACAGATGAGATAAGGTATTTGAGAATGTTAAAATAAAGGCATTTCCAGACAAAACAGCAATATACATCTGCATGCACATGAATGACAGATGGATGGGAGTTTGGTGTGAGTTCGAATCAGATTTGTTTCAGCAGGTTTGAAGCCGGGAGCGTCAGCAGCAGATTATTAACTTCATTAAGCCTGTACTTCATAGCTCAAGGTTCAAACAGCAGATGGAATAAACCAGTGAGATATATTCTGGAGTGGTGAGTATTTCAAGTTAAAAATGTCAGAGAATGGTGTCAAGAATCAGCTCATTGTCAAAGGGATCTCCCACAGTTGTGACTTGTCTACTTCAACTGCAGATATTGGCCAGGGATGGGATGGAAACAGTGGAAGGAAGTGGAGTTTGTAACCAGAGCAGTAGACAGTGACCTCCATGCTCTTAACAGCAAAGGCAATGATACGATGTATTATGATTCTCCCCTGAAACTGAATAGATCAACATAGAGATCCGTGAGTAACACTGCCAGAGCAGAGAGGGAGACAGTAATTGAACACCTTCATTGATGCAGTTAGCAGTGGTCTGTGGAGTGAATATCTAGATTGAGAGATTGGATTGGATTGGAACAATAATAGTGGCAGTAAGTGTAGACGATATGAAATAACAATAATACAGTCATAACTGGTTTATAGAAAACAAAATCTGGATAGTGACACTCACCAGGAACACCAACGATAGCCAGGAAGGGATAATAAAAGTATTGAATAATGAGAAGAGCGTAATAGATCCGCAATGATAATGACATCCAATCAAATGCAGAAAGATACCAAACATAATCGGCTAAGCTCCTGTCTATTGTTAGAACATTCCAGTCTCATGTTCTTAGATTTTGATCTCTCCTCCCCTTCTCTCTGGATCTGCTGATCCCTGTCAGTGCTGTCGGTGATGGTCCCGCTCATGTTATGGGTTGACACATTGAAAGGAGCCCATTTATCATTAAAAGATGGAAACCCTCCACTAGGATAAGTAGAATCCATGGAGATTGGCATTAATCGCAGTCACTGAACAAATAGGTTCAGTTAACCTGTTCAAAACATCACTTTTCATATCCTGGATGCAATGGATGAGGGTTGCTGAGGGATGGACCATAAATCTTTCAATATTTTATATCTTTTTTTCCTTGTATATGAGAGTATTAACAGAACACTGCAGGGGTCTATGAATGTTCCATTCTGTTTATGAAAGGAGGCAGTTATAAAATAACAGATCGGTTACATAAAAAGGTGGGGGGGGGGGGGTTGGGCAAGTTTCTAGATACCTGAACACAAAGTACGGTGCTGATTGACCAGTGTGCGGCCACTCCTGGTTTTAATGCCCTGTTATCAAATCCTTTCATATCCTTGAGATAGAGCATTGGGACTGCTGCTCAGGAACAGGCCGAAGAAATTACCTCCCAATGGGCCTCTTACAGAGGGAGAAGAAAAAACCATTCAGCCCATGTTAGCCTGTTGCTACTTGAAAAGGTGGAAAGCTGGAAGATTGGCACATTTTGTCAACAGAATCATTCAGAACAAAGAGATGTGTTGCTGCAGCTGCATAAAGTGTAACTGAGAGGGCACCTGCAGTACATTGTGTTGTTTGTCTTTCTGTATCTGAGAAAGGATGGACCTCCATCAGATACAGTTTAACGGCTGCTCGTAATCCACGGGTTGTTGTGTCTCGGATCTGTTACACATGGACAGGAGGAGGCCATGCAGCCTCTCGAGTGTGTTTAGAAGAACTGGAGGAGGCCATTAAGCCTCTTGAGTCTATTACAGAGGGACAGGAGGAGCCTAGTCAGACTTTCGAGCCCGTTTTAGAGGGGCAGGAAGTGTTGATTTAACTTTCAAGTCTGTTTCGCATAAATATTAGTTTTAAATTAGTTCTGGAATAGGAAATACCTGATGTCAACATTAAAGTTCTAACTTTGAACAAGGCCAATTTTGAAAGTGTTAGGAGAGCCCTGTGAAAGGCTGATTGGAATACCCTATTCACAGGTAAAGGGATGGTTGGTAAATGCAAGGCCATCAAAACGTGGTTTCAGAGAGTCCAGAACCAACGTGTTCCCATTAGTGAGATGGGCAAGGCTGGTGGGTGCAGGGAGTGCTGGATGGCTAGATATATTGATGTTATGATCAAGGTAAGGAAGGAGGCATATGTCAGGTAAGCAGAGCTGAGATTAAGTGAATCCCGAGAGGAGGAAAAAGGGCAATAAGTGGAAAGTCAACGGGGAATTCGGGCCAGAAAAATGTGGACATGAGATGGCTTTAGAAATAGGGTTAACGAGGCATTGAAGAAATTCTACAAATCCTTTAATGGCAAAAGATTAACTAGGGGGAGAACAGGGCCCCTTAAAGATCAGTCAGACTACCTATATGTGGAACCACCCGAGATTGGAGGGATATGAAACAAAAATTTCTCCTCAGTATTTAATGACGAGGAGGTTACAAGAGCGAGAGAATGAATAAATATACAGTGAAACATTGAAAGGTGTCTATATTACAAGGAGGTGTTTGACATTTTAAAACACATAAAGGTGAACTAATCCCTGGGACCTGATCAGTTGTATCCCAAATGTTTGTGAGAAGCTAGGAAAGAAATTGGTCAGCATTTTGCTGATATATTTGTATCATTGATTTCCACAGGTGAGGTGTCAAAAGACTGGAGGGCTGCTAACATAGTGTCATTGTTTAAAAAGTAAGGAAAAAAAGGGGTAACCATAGATCGGTGAGCCTAACGTCAATGGCGACTAAACTGTTGGAGGGGATTTTGTTGGAAAGGATGGAAATGCATTTGAAAAGACAAGGACTGAAGAGGGCTTTGTACATTGGAGATCACATCTCACTGACTCGGTGTAATCTTTTGAGGAAGTGATGAAGATGATTGATGACGACAGGCCAGTGGATGTTGTCTTTATGGAATTCAGTAAGACTACCAAAATGTTCTACACGGTAGACTGGTTAGCAAGGTTAGACTGCCTGGGATCCAGGGAGAACTCGCCATTTAGATCCGAAATTTTCTTGAATATTGGAGACAGGGCGTGACAGTGGACATTTGTTCATTAAAATTGGAGACCAGTGACCAGTGGCGTGCCGCAAAGATCAATAGTGGGTCCACTGCCTTTTGTCACTGATACAAATCATTTACATTTGAGTATATGAAGTATGGTCAGTAAGTTTGTAGATAATACCAAATTTGGTGGTGTAGTCGACAGTGAAGAATGATCTCTCAGACGATAATGGGACATTTTCCGGTGAACCGAGGAGTGGCAGTTAGACTATATTTCAGTTACATATGAAGTGTTGCATTTTGGCAAGACATATTAAGGTAAGACTTACAGGTAGTGCCCTGTCGAAAGCTGCCAGTGAAGGAGAACTCCATTGAAATTATCGAATCCCTACAGTCAGGAAACAGGCTTTTCGGCCCATCGAGGCCACACCGAACCTCTAAACAGTATCCCACTGGACAAACAAATTCCCTATCCCTCTGAGCCTGCATTTCCCATGACTAATCCACCTACCCGACACATCCCTGGGTATGGTGCGCAATTTAGCATGGCCAATCTACCCTTATCTGTATATCTTTATACAGTTGGAGTAAAACATAGCACCCGGAGGAAACTCACACAGACACGGGGAGAATGTACAAACCCCACACAGCGAGTCATTCAAGGATGGAATTAAACCCAGGTCGCTGTCCTGTGAGGCAGCAAAGCTAGACTAGTGGTGTAGGTTTTCCGTTCCTTGAAAGTGTTGTCACAGGTACACAGCGCAGTGATGAAGGCATTTGGTAATCTTCCCTTTATTGGTGCGTGCTTTGAGTCGAAGCTTTTGCATGACATGTTAAATCTGTACAGGACATTGGTTTGGCCACTTTTGTAATATTGCCTTTAATTCTGGTCTCTCTACTGTCGGAAAGATGTTGTCAAACTTGAAAGGGTGCAGAAGAGATTTAAAAGAATGTTGCAGATGTTGGAGGGTTGGAGTTACAGGGAGAGTTTTAATAGGCTGGGGCTATTTTCAAGTGTTGAGGCTGGGGTGGGGGGGGGATCCTTAAAGGGGTTTATAAAATCATGAGGGGCATAGATAAAATCATAAAGGGGTATAAACAGTCAATGTCTTCCCAGGATAGACGAGTCCAAATTTAGAAGACAAACGTTTAAGGTGAGAGGAGAATGATTTAAAAAAGGAACACGAGGGACAACATTTTCACACAGAGACTGCTGTGTGTATGGATTGAACAGACAAAAGAGGTGGTGGAGGCAGGCAGAGTTACACCATTTAAAATGCATTTGGATGGATACATGCATGGGAAGTGTTTAGAGGGAGATGGGCCAATTGCTGGCAAGGGGGACGATATTAATTTAGGATATTTGGCGGTATGGATGATCAGACCGAACGATCTTTTTCCGTGCTGTACATCTCTGAGAGTCTATTGACTCTTCAGTGTATAACACGGGAACAGGAGGAGGCTATTTAGCATCGGAATTTTGCCAATCGGCTTGTTTGCTCAATCACAGAGAGTCAAAAACAGAAATACATCAGTCAGATTTTGATGGTGCTTTACAGAAACGGGGAAAGGTCCTTTAGTCAAGAAAAAGCTGTAAAGAATGCGAAGAGGCCATTCAGTCCCTCACCTCCATTCCATAGGAGCAGCGGGTGAGCACAGAGCTATTGGAGCCTGTTACTCAGGAGCAGGAGGAGGACATCTACTTTCACAAACTTGGGATCAGGAGGGAGTCATTCAACTGCTTGGAACTGGGGCACAGGGACAGGAGACAGTCACTCAACTGTTTGAGACTTGGACACAAGAACTGGAGCCAGTTATTTAACTGCTCAAAACTGGGGCACAGGGAAATCTGGAGGCTAGTGAGGCCCGAGGATCCTGTTACGCAGGTACAGGAGGAGGTGATTCACTCCCCACCAGTATGGGACACTGGGAGAGAAGGGGAGTTTGCTTGGAACAAATAGAAATATATGATAAGTTGCATCAGTGGCCCATTCAATCCTGCCCCAACATTCACTAAGACCACGGCTTATCTGATTGTGATTCCCTCATTCCATTTTACAGAGCTTCCCCTCTCTGCAGCCTGTGCTCCATTTGTTGCTCATGTTGCACACCCAGATGCTGTAACAACAGTTACCATGACTCATCCAGAGGGTCGGGTCTAACTGGATGAGTCAAGATTTGAAGAGTCCAATCACAAGAATTAAAACAAAAATAAAGGCATATCCGAATATTTAGTTCTCTCACATACGCAATCTAACTCACATAACCATTACATATTCAGGATGGACCACTGTGTAGATCCGGCTAGTGTACTGCTGAATGCAAGCCAGCAATGTTCAGAGTGAAACCCTGTGCAGCCCACACCAATGCTGGATCTATAATCCTGGGCTAAATGTCCAGCGTGGGGGGCTGTGCAGTCCGCACTGGTTCATTCATATATAAACTCAGGCTGTTGCATTGTTCAGTAACACTGTGTTAGATCTCAGCTCAGTGTAGGGAAACTTGCAGCCAATGTTGGAACTGACAGGATGTGCAGCACCCATCCATTTACAGCTCCATATCTCCACTGTGCCTTGACAAGGGATGCTGCGAATGTGAAAGTCACTGCGAGGAAGAGATGTAAATGGAAACAATTTAAATACCAATAGTTCTGATTAATGCGCGTATCACTCTCGTATTTAAAGATGAAATAACTGAGATAATATCCAATGAGATTTTGTAAATGATGCAAACAATAAGTAACGTTATAGTGGTTGCACTATAAGCCTTCAAATAATCAATGGGAATTAGAAGAACAAACATGCAGGAAGACTGGCGAGACTTGCAGGAGCAATAGGGTTGTCATAATAGGTGATTTTAATTATCCTAACATAGACTGGGACTTCCAGGGGGTTAAGAACTTAGGTGGAACGTAATTTGTTAAGTGTGTTCAGGAAAGCTTCCACAAGCAGCATGTACAGGGTCCTACTCGGGAAGGGACAAACTCGACCTACTGTTGGGAAACAGGGCAGGTTAGTTGACGGAGGTAAAGTGGGGGAGCTTTTTGGGAAAAGTGAACAGAGATGTATTAATGTTAAAATAGGTTTGGTAGGGAAAAAAGTGGCCCACAGATTCAAGTTCTAAATTGGGACAAGGCGAATTTTGTTGAAATTCGACAGGGGATTGCAGGGCTTGATTGGAGTCGTGTGTTTCGAGATAAAAGGATCCAGAGCAAGGGGGAGGGCTTCAAAGTGAGATAGCTCGAGTTCAAGGTCTGCATGTTCCTGTGAGGGTGAAGGGGAAGTGAGGCTGGAAGAGAGAACCCTGGATGACAAGAGATATTGAGGCTCTGACCAGAAAGAAAGGAGGCGTCACTCAAGTACAGGTAGCTGGTTCCAAGGGAATCTCTGGAGGTACACAGGGGTTACAGGAGTTCACTGAAGAAGGAAATCAGCAGAGCTAAAGTGGGGTATGAGATAGCCTTGGATGAGCAGATTAAGATGAATCCAAATTCAGTATAGTAAATAAAAAGAACAACTAGAGAGAGATAGGACGCCTTACAATCCAAAATGGGCATGCATGTGTAAAACCTCAAGAGATGGGTGAGGTCCTCAATTTCCCCTCTGTGTTTATCATGAAGAAAGACATGAAGACCTGTGACCTTTGGGAGGTTAGTTGCGATATCGTGGTACAGTCAATATCACAGTAGAGGTGTTGTTGGACATATTAGAATGCATAACGTCAGATAAATCTCTTGGTCCTGACCAGATATATCTAAGAGCACTGCACAAGGCGAGAGAAGGTAGTTCAGGGGCAAAGTCTTGGAAGACTGGGCAATAGCAAATGTAGTGCCCTTATTCAGAAGGGCTGCAAAGAAAAGCCTGGGAAATATAGACCAGTAAGCTTCACATCTGTTTCGGAAACCACTTGAGAAGGATCGGAGATTTAACATATGGATGCTTTTGGAAAGACAGAGTTTGACTTGGAGCCGTCAGCATAGCTTTGTGCGTGGCAGATCATGCCTTACAAATTTTGATCCAGATTTTTGAGGAAGTGACTTGGAAGGTTGACGAAGAAAGATGGTGGACATAGTCTACATGGATTTTAGTATGGCCTTTGGTAAGATTCCACATGGTAGGCCGCTCTAGAAGGTTAGATCGCATGGACTCCAATGTAAACTGGCAAATTGGCGACACAATTGGCTTAATATTCTGAAACAAATGGCTATGGTGGAGGTATGCTTGTCAGACTGGTGGCCTGTAACTAGTGGAGTGCCTTAGTGGTCAGTCCTGGGCCCATTGCTGTTTGTTATCTATATCAATGATTTGGACCAGAGTGCACAACGCAACGTTAGTCGGTTTGCAAATTAGGAGACATCATTTACAGTGAGGAACGTTATCAGAAATTGCAGCAGTACCTTGATCAGCTGGGGAAGTGGGCTGAGAAATAGCAAATGGAGTTTAATTTAGATAAGTGTGGCGTCTTGCATTTTGGAAAGTCAAATCCAGGTAGGAGTTTAATGATGAATGATAGTGCCTTAAGACGTGTAGTGGAACAAAAGGTCGTTGGAGATCAGGTGCACGGTTGTCTGAAATTTGAGTCACAGATACACAGGACAGTGAAGAAGGCGATTGGCACATTGGCCTTCATCAGGGCATTGAGGATAGAAATTGGGACGTTATGCTGCAATTGTACAGGATGTTGGTAAGGCTGCAGTTGGAGTATTGTGTTCAGCTTTGTTCATCTTGCTCTAGAAAGGATATTATTGAACAAGAAAGTATGCAGAACAAATTTCCAAAGATGTTTCCTGGGCTAAAAGGTCTAAGTTATAGGCAGAGGTTGGACAGGTTAGAACTTATTTCTTTCCAGCTTAGGAAACCGAGGGGGTTCTTATAGAAGTGTAGCCCTTATAAAATCATGAGAGGCGTGCATGGGGTGAATACTTCAAACTTTTTTTCTCAAGTTTGGTGAATTGATGACTAGAGGACATCCATTAATGTTTGGAAAGGATACAAAATATAAAAAGGAAACTGAGGGGCAACTTTTTTACATAGAGTGTGGTATGCATATGGACTGAGCTGTCAGTGGAAGTGATTGAGGTGGGTACAATAACAACATTGAAAAGGCAATTGGACAAATACACAGGAAGGATATGTTCACAGGTTTCAGAATGAAGACATTTCGATAGTATCATGCAACACGGGTCTGTATTTCGAAGAATTATGAGTGAAAGGGATATTGCTGTGAGTTCAGGCGATGGAGAGTTTTGGATGAGCATTTGATCTGCAGCTTTGTAACTGGGAGTGAGGACAGCAGAGTCTTCGCCTCACTGGGCTAAATCTAACAAAAAACTGTCGCAGTGACATTTTAATTAAGTGTAGCAGAAGGGTTGTCTGCACGAGGCCGAACTAGTTTCCTGGTGCTATCTTACCAAACTCATCTCATTAACTACCCACCCCACTCCATAGTGTCCCTCTCATACAATGCCAGCCCGATTCTGCCACCCATAATGACTGGAGGTACTCACAATCGCCTGGATGCCCCGGATATTCTGTTATCACTGACACTGGTGCCATCTTTAAAAGGCCGATGGGCACACAGTTGCGCTTTCTCAGTTTGGAGCTGGCCTGCACATTTTACCCAAGCATGGCACGGATGGGGAAATTACACCACGGTTTGTCGACAGCAACATGGAGGTCCTGGTGGATGGGCTAGTACAAAAGGGGACCATTCTCTTCCCAGAGGGATCACACCACCAGACCCACCCAGCATGGTCTGATCGCACCACCCAGCTCAGTGCAGTATCTACGGTCTGAAGAAATGTCCAGCAATACAGGACAAGCATCAACAACCTTCCCCACTCTGTCGGGATAAGGGTCACCGTATTCTCTCTGCTCCCTCACACTCACTGTATATCTGTTATAGCACCAACCCCCGAACAAGGCTCATGCTCCACCACTCTCACTCCTACATGCAGCACCTTCCCTCTCGTTCCCTGTTGACTTTCTAATGCCCCCTACATAGTTAGAGAATATTCTGGGGAATGCCAATTATGGAATGTTCCAAGTATTGTTCCAACTTATTCCCAGTTTCAGGAAAACGGCTGTGCCCCAGTGTGTAACACGCAAGAGGATGGAGTAGAGATGTACGTTTTTCAAATCACACACAATTAAAATCCATCATGAGGACATTCAGTACTTCAAATATGCTCCAACATTCAATACGTTTGGGGGTGATCTGATGGTTTTCTCAGCTCCATGTTACAGGAACTTTCAGTCACCCAACCCCCAGGTTACTGTTATCGAGCAGACGATTCTCAGACACTTCATACCCCGGGTTTCTTCTAGCATGTGTTCAGAAGGCATTTCTCATGGGGACGGACTCTCCGAACAATATATTACATCTGATTTATAAATTCATGCAACAGTCCGCATGCTTTCCACAGACCAATAAAAAACATGCTCTTATTTTATGGCTATTAGTCATTCTGGTTATTTCACTTGTCTCACCTTATTGTATTCAGCCAAAGACAGCTTCCAAACACTTGTCTCATAATAAAATACAATTTCTAGCAGAGAACGTTTTCGTATCAAATACACCTTTTTACTTGTCATTAAAATTTCTCTTGACCTTTTCCTGCGGCTGAATCTGCGTGTAGCAGCTACACAGTCTCCCACTCAGTTGGTTTGATGGTTGGTTTGTGATGCAGAGGGGGGCCACCAGCGCAGGTTCAATTCCCCACAATTCCCCAGAGGTTACCATAAAGGGGATCCTCTCTCAACCTTCCCCTATCAACCGTGTGGGGACCTTCAACGTAAACCACCACGAGTGGTCTCTCTAATGAGAGTTATTTGGGTCTCTAATCTATCCATATTAGCATTTTAATTTTTAGCAAAATTTTTTAGTGAAAAAGATATTTTTATTATTATATTAAACCAATAACAAAACAACTCAAATAACTGAACAAAATTACACCCATGTGCATGTATATACAAAGTAAGTTAAAATCTCTAAACGGACAGAAGAAAAACTAAAATAAACAATAAATAATAAATAAATAATAACAAAGTGATAGCTCTCGTTCTTCGAGAGCATCAACTGATACACATTCATACGTTCATAATTCCTAAAATGTGATTCATTGGACAATATCGTCATGGCTATATAAAAGCCCCTCTTATGGTGGCAGATAAGCCTGCATCGCGGTAATCCAGAAAGGGTTGCCATATCTTATATAAATCTCTGCTTTTTAGTGCACCATATTAATGAGAACGTCCAAAGGGATATTCTCCATGACGAGCTTACAATGACCCAACAGACCCGGGGGGTTTTCAGACATCCAAAACAACAGAATATTTTTCTTAGCACAGGAAGTATGGGGGAGATACTATGGGAGTATTGTGCATCAGTATTTACTGTGGAAAATGATATGGAAGAATGAAATTGTAGTCAAATAGATAGTGACACCTTGCAAAATGTCGATATCACAGACGAGGAAGTGCTGGATGTCTTGAAGCGGGTAAAGGTGGATAAATCCCCAGGACCTGATCAGGTGACCCCAGAACTCTGTGGGAAGCTGGAGAAGTGATTGCTGGGCGTCTTGCTGAGATATTTGTAATATGGATAGTCACAGGTGAGGTGCCGGAAGACTGGAGGTTCGCTAACGCTGTGCTATTGTATAAGAAGGGTGTTAAGTACAAGCCAGGGAACTATAGACCAGTGAGCCTGACGTTGGTGATGGGCAAGTTGTTGGAGGGAATCGTGAGGGCCAGGATGTGCTTGTATTTGGAAAAGCAAGGATTGATTAGGGATAGTCAACTTGGCTTTGTGCGTGAGAAATCATGTCTCACAAACTTGATTTAGTTTCTTGAGGAAGTAACAAAGAGGATTGAGGAGGGCAGAGGGGTAGATGTGATCTTTATGGACTTCAGTAAAGGTTTTGATGAGGTTCCCCATGGGAGACTGAATGGCATGGTTAGATCTCATGGAATACAAGTAGAACTAGCCATTTGGATACAGGACTGGCTCAAAGGTAGAAAACATAGGGTGGTGGTGAAGGGTTGTTTTTCAGACTGGAGGCCTGTGACAAGTTCAGTGCCACAAGGATCGGTGCAGGATTCACTATATTTTGTCATTGACATAAATGATTTGAATGCAAGCATAAGAGGTACAATTAGTAAGTTTGCAGATGACACCAAAATTGGAGGTGTAGTGGAGAGTGGAGAGGGTCACCTCAGATTGACCAAATGGCCAATGGGCTGAGAAGTGGCAGATGAAGTTTGATTCAGATAAATGCGCGGTGCTGCATTTTGCGAAAGAAAATCTTAGCAGGACTTTTACACTTAATGGTAAGGTCGCAGGGAGTGTTGCTGAACAAAGAGACCTTGGAGTGCAGGTTCAAAGCTCCTTGAAAGGGGAGTTGCAGGTAGATAGGATAGTGAAGAAGGCGTTTCCTTTATTGGTCAGAGTTTAGAGTACAGGAGTTGTAAGATCATGTTGCGTCTGTACAGGACAGTTCGGCTAGTGTTAGAATAGTGCATGCAATTCTGGTCTCCTTCCTATCGGAAAGATGTTGTGAAACTTGAAATGGTTCAGAAAAGATTTCAAGGATGTTGCCAGAGTTGGTGGATTTGAGCTATAGAGAGAGATGCTGAACAGACTGGGGCTGTTTTTCCTGGAGCGTCGGAGGCTGAGGGGTGACATTATAGAGTTTTACAAAGTTATGAGGGCATGGATAGGGTAAATAGGTAAAGTCTTTTCCCAGGGATCGGGGAGTCAGAACGAGAGGGTATAAGTTTAGGGTGCGAGGGGAAAGATATAATAGAGAACTTCAGGGCAACTATTTCATACAGGGAATGGTACATGTATGGAATCAACTGCCAGGTGATGTCGGGGAGGCTGATACAAGTGTAACATTTAAGAGGCATTTGGATGGGTAAATGAATAAGGAGAGTTTGGAGGGATATGGGCAGGGTGCTGGCAGGTGGGTTTAGATTGGTTTGGGATATCTGGCCAGCATGGTCGCGTTGGATCAAAGGGTCTGTTTCCATGCTGTACATCTCTATGATTCTATGACTCTATGACTTATATTAATCTCTGTTTTTTTGTTGCACCATGCTGGTGTGAAAGTCCAAAGGGATACTTTCCATGATGAGTTTACAAAGTCCCAACAGATCCGGGGAGTTTTCAGACATACAACACAACATAATATTTTCCCTAGCCCAGAAAGCAATGATATTTTTTTTTCCCATGTGCATCTGTGTCAGAACTCTGGGCAGGCCCAGGAAAAGAGAAACCAGGTTCACCTCCAATTAGGTCCCCAAGACCCACTCTAGCACAACTAACGAAGTGCTCCATTATATATGAAACCTGCAGCAGGACCACATGCAATGAGTAAGAGTGTCTGTAGTAATTCTGCATTTAGGACACGCTGAAGATAATCCCACTTTGAATTTTGAGGGAAAATCTGGGGTCAGATAGACCATGTGAAAAATTTGCAACTGCATGGAATGGGTCCTATTTCAGATCAAAATCCTTAGAGCATTTTCACAAATATCCTCCCATGTCTCCGAAGAGATCTAAACCCCCAACTCTCTCGAACAGACGTCACGAAGCTGCACAGTCTTGTCTGAGCGGACACTATCCAACTAATGTTAAAGGGTACGAACAGACAGCGTATTCTTAGCAGTAAGAACCTACTTCTCTGTATCGGATCTATAAGTGTCTGTTCAAAGTAATTTTTTAATCAAATCTCTAATTTGGAAAAAAATAGAAGGAGTCTCTACTAGGTAGACCATACTTACGAATTATTTGACCAAATGATATAATTGTTTCTCTCTCAAGTAAGACATGATGGCTCAGTGGCTTGCACTGCTGACTCACCTGCTGTGCGGAGTTAGTATATTCTCAACTGTGTCTGCGTAGGTTTCCTGCCACAGTCACGCAGATGTGCAGGTTAGATGAATTGGTCATTGCTAAATCGCTCATAGTGTTCCAGGATCTGTAAGTTGGGGCATTAACCAGGGTAAATATCGCATGGTAGAGAATGGGTCTGAGTGGGTCACTCTTCAGAGGGTCGAAGTGGACTTGCTGGGCCCAAGGACCTGATTCCACACTGCAGGGCTTCTACTAATTCTAAATCATCCAAACAAGGTATCCCCCTCGCTGCCCACAGTTTACACCTGGAATCCATTATCCCTGGTTGACAACCTGGTATACCAATTATAGGGGTTAATTAACATGGATTTGGCTGTATTGCGCTCAATCTAAAGGATTGTCATTCATGCTTTAACAGTATCGATCATCATTAGTTTCTGACAATACTCCATAAACGTTGTCAATTTATCTCAGAACGACAGAGTAAAAGGGTTCACTTTGTCTGAGAGGGCTCAATGTCTAGCCATATTGACGCCAAGACCACAGCGGTCCACGCACTCAAATACCTTGAAAAAAAACTTAATTGATTGCTATTAATCGGGGAGATCTACTCCCCACAATCTTTGGGGCAGTTGCAATTTTGTTAGCTTGATAAAGAACCGCTTATGGTGCCAAATAAAAGAGTTAAACCAGCCATTTTTTTCAAAACAAAAACTTTGATTAGATTCCTTACAGTGTAGAAACAGGCCCTTCGGCCCAACAAATCCACACCGACCCACCGAAGCACTACCCACCCACACATTTACCCCTTCACCTAACACTATGGGCAATTTAGCGTGACCAATTCACCTAACCTGCACATTTTTCTACTGTGGGAGGAAACCGGAGCACCCAGAGAAAACCCACGCAGACATGGGGAGAATGTGCAAACTCCACGCAGCCAGTCGCCTGATGTGGGAAGTGAACCGGGTCACTGGCAGTATGAGGCAGCAGTGCTAACCACTGTGCCACAGTGCAGCCCACATGCCTCATTTGTCTCGGAAACATCAAAAAAAGCATTCACACTGGGTGTAGGAAATGAGGAAGAACATTCATTTTAATAACAGCCATCCGACCTAGCCAGGATTTTGGAAATGCCTCCCATCTTTGAAGGTCTTGTTTAATTTTGTCGAACAAATGGACATAGTTCACGTTAAATAAATGATCAAAGAGAGATGTAATGAATATACTGAAATAGGGAAACCAAACCAGTGAC
Source organism: Chiloscyllium punctatum (assembly GCF_047496795.1). Taxonomy (NCBI): domain Eukaryota; kingdom Metazoa; phylum Chordata; class Chondrichthyes; order Orectolobiformes; family Hemiscylliidae; genus Chiloscyllium; species Chiloscyllium punctatum. The sequence continues at coordinate 45,829,199 of NC_092759.1, read as the reverse complement.
CATTTAAAAGGAAACCAGGATTCAGCCTCAGTATCAGGTATTTCCCTAAGACCTCCCATAGGCATCGCCTCCAACTTTGTAAAATTAATTTATTGCCCGGAAAGGCAACAAGCGAATTAATGCATTGCATCACATGACCTACCAAAATTGCGGGATTTGACAAAAAACATAAGACCCTCATCTGCATACAATGTAATCTTTCGTGACTTCTATCCCACCTCTGTGGCAGATATGTTGACATCCTACGGATGGCCTCTGCCAGTGGCTCAATCCCCAACGTAAACAACAATAATGAAAGGTGTCAATCTTGTCGGCTGCCTGGAGAAATATGAATATTACTGGTGGCCACACCATTAGTGAGAACTGTAGCCAGAGGATCACGGTAAAGGACCCTCACCCACTTGATAAAAAAATTTTGGAGACCAAACCGTTCTAATGTACAGAAAAGATCCGGCCACTGAACCCAATCAAATGCCTTCTCTCCTCTAAAGAGATCAATGATCCCTGGACAGATTGATGTTGACCCTCTTGGATCATATTGAGTAACCACTTAACATTGTAGGAAAATCTGCCGCCCTTTATAAAGCCTGTTTAGTCCTCTTTGGTAATGGAAGGCAGCAAAGTTTCCGGCCTTAATGCACGGGTTTCTGACGGGATTTTGAAACCAACATTTCAAAGTGAGAATGGTGTGTAAGAAGTACAATCCTCCGGTGTCTTCATTTCTTCAGCATCAGAGAGATATGAGCCTCGCTTAAGGATGTGGGAGGGGTTCGTGACTGTATGAGTGACAGAACATGTTAAACATCAGCCCTGAAAATAGGTTTATAAATTTATTTATAAAATTCACTCAGAAATCCGTCAGGAACGTGCACCTTTACATTCTGAAGTTGCTTCACACCCTCCTACGCTGACAATGGTGCATTAAGCCACAACACCTATTCAGGAGTTGCTCCTGGAAGACCCGGGTTCTTGAAAAATGATTCCATCTTAATCCATCTATTCTCAAAATGTTCAGGCTGAAATAATTTGGTGAAAAATCTCGGACAGGAGGCATTAATCTTTTTGGAATTGAAGGTAAGGATCCTAGTACCTTCCCTAATTGAGGTAATGGCTTAAGAGGGGCGTTCGTTTTCCTGGCAAGATAGAATAAATACCTGCCTGGCTTATCACCATGTTCAAACAGCCTTTGTTTTGCAAAAGTAAGTACCTTCCTGGCTGTCTGTTTGAGCGTGGAATTCACTGTAGACTGAAGCATTGTGAGGGTCTATCACAGTATGCCCTCTTGGCTGGCCTCAGCTCTGCCTCAAATCAGCGTTCCTGCTCCCCCTTCTGCGACATCCTAAGGATTAATTTCTCCCTCGGCATAAGCCTTAGCAATTTCCCATCGAATGGATGGTTTACTGGTTAAATCTGAATTAATGGCTAAGAAAGATCTGAATTCATTGCAGTGGGTGGCACGGTGGCACAGTGGTTAGCACTGCTGCCTCACAGGGCCAGAGACTCCAGTTCAATTCCTGCCTTAGGTGACAGTTTGTGTGGAGTTTACACATAACCCCTGTGTCTGCGTGGGTTTTCTCCGGGTGCTCCAGTTTCCTCCCACAGTCCAAACATGTGCAGGCCAGGTGAATTGGCTATGCTAAATTGCCTGTAGTGTTAGGTGAAGGGGTAAATGTCAGCAAATGGGTCTGTGTGGGTTGCTCTTCGGCGGGTCGGTGTGGACTTGTTGGGCCGAAGGGCCTGTTTCTACACTGTAAGTAATCTAATCTAAATACTCAATTAACCAACTAGTCTTAATACGAAAGAGATTGATTCGCTAGTGTCTCGAAGCTGTTATATTGCCCTTAATCCTATTCAATAAGTATACTGCTCCATGGTCAGAAATGGTAATATTCCTAATTGTGCAGGATGCCACCGAATCTAAGATTGTTGCAGGAATGGGGAAGATATCAACCTGCGTGTTGCATTTATGCCGGTTAAAGAAGAAAATAAAATCCTTACTTGTGATCTGGATCTGCCTCCAGATATCCACCAGCTCTCTTTCTGCACACAAATCCACTAATTGCTTACATTATAACGAGGGTATTGGGGCACCTTAGGACATTCTGTCCACCGTGGCGTCCATAAGACAGTTGAAATCTTCTACATTAATGTGCCATGATGCAAGATAACTGAATTTGGAAAATGCATCTACCAGGATTTTAAGAGGGTGCGTCGGGGGGGGGGGGGGGGGGGGGGGCGGGGGGTGGTTGGCAGGGGGTGCAATAAACATTCAAAATACTGTATTATTTACCATAGTTCAAGGCTTTGGGGATTATGAGCCTCCCGTGAGTATCACATACAATCTATTAGGTTAAATGGAGATTCTTTTTATCCATTACGGCTTCTCCCCAACTCGTAATATTAAAAGAGGAGAAAAAAACCCGATCAAAACATTTGAACTCGAGAGACGAAGAACTCAAATTACTGATCATTAATAAACAATGTCTCATAGAGCTTAAAAACTACACAAACTAAAACTACTACAACTGCCAAATGTCAAAACTTTCCAAAACTAAGCATTTTAAGTAAATGGCTGGGATGGAGTGGGTGAGGGAACCACTTTGCCCGTGCTGTGATGCAGAGCCCAACAAAGCAGACTTTCCAGATCGCCACCAACTTGAATTTCCCCTGAACATTTTATCGATATTATCATTTCATTTTGCATTTTATTCCTGGATGTGCTGGAGCAGTGTGATTTTTTTTACCACTGTCAGCATTTCCCCAACACTGCACATTCCTACCATTCCTCGATAATCCTTGACTCCGTTATTCTTTATGAACCTTCTGTCTGTGCCTCAAACATATTCAATATCTCTGCCTCCAATGCTCTGCAGGGAAGAAATTTCCAAATACTCTCACCACTGAGAAAACAAAAAATAACTTCATCTGTGTATGAGATTATTTTTGTCTCCTTACCTGAGAAAGGATATAATCAAATTGGAAGCAGTTCATAGATATTTCACTTCATGTATTCCAGGAATGAGGGTCTTATATTATGAAGGATTTCACAGGTTACTCTTGGAATGAGAGGTGATCTTATTGAAACATACAAAACCTAGAGGAGAGCGTTTAAATAGACACCCACTGGGTGTTTGTATAGTAAAACTTCTTGTTGTTTTTATAGAATTTCGACATTGTGGAAGCAGGACATTCCGTCCATCAAGTCCACATTGACCCTCGTAACAGTATCCTCCCCCCACGCCGGACCTGCCCTCCTACTCTATCCATTTAACCCTGCATTTCCCATGACAACCGATCTAACCAACACATCCCTGGGCACTATGGGCAATTTAGCATTGCCAATCCGCTCTAAGCTGGATACCTTTGGACAGTGGGAGGAAACCCACATAGACATGGGGAGAATGTTCAAAATCCACATAGAGGGTTGCCCGAGGTTGGAATTGAACGCAGCTACTTGGTGATGGGAGGTAGCAGTGCTAACCACAGATCCACCATGCACATTCGTTAGTTATATTAGTTACTTGTGGCTGACTAAAGAAATCTTCCTGACTTGTTCCTGTCACTGAATCCGACTCAGTCTGAGAACTTTATCAAGGCCATATCACCAACCTGGTTACATTTAAAATTATGTGTCAGCAGTGGAGGAATGGGACGAGAAAAGGAAACAGTGATACCCTCCAACCTCCGTCAGAGCAGGAATTAGGAGAAATACAAAAAGTAGGATTTCAGTCAAGTGGGAATTCTCTTACCCAGAAGTTTGGGTTGGCTGGATCTTTAAATTACATCCAGGCTGGCTTTGTCTGATTATCCATAGACTGGTGAATCAGGGATAATGATGCATGGAAAGAAAAGTACAGCTGGGATCACAATGAGATGAGCCATGACCTTATTTATGAGTGGAGTAGTGTCAAAGGGCCGAATGGACCACTTGTGTCCCTCAGCCCTATGTTCTGATGTTCCAATCAGCCCTCGGACATGCTAAACAGGGGCCGATCGAAGCCACTCCGATGGTTAGGTGGAGTTTTGGAAATGTACTTGGAAAATCCAGACTGGATCAGGAAGTGACCACCACCCCAACCCCCAATCCCTGTTTCCAGGCTTCCCCTCTTTGTAACTTCTGCTCCAGATGTGGGTCATATTGCAGACCCAGACACGCTAGGAATACAACTACATACCCCACCTCGGGTTAAAACAACAAATCCTCTGTTCTCCCTGATTACAATATTGTACAACACAATTTCCAGCAAAATAACCGGTTACTTTCCAAAAGCATAACATGTGAAATTAATAAATAGGAACAGTAGTAGGTCAATCTGCCCCTCAAGCTAACCCTGTCATTTAATAAGAACATGGCTGATCTACTCCAGGGCTCAACTCCACTTTCTTGCCGACTCCTTGTATCCTTCCACACCTCTCTGGGTTGGGGAATTCCAGACATTCACTACCTTCGGAGAGAAGACATTACTCTGCATCTCAGATTGAAATCAATCTTCCTTATTCGTTATCTATATCCTCGAGTTCGACACTTTGCCCAACAATGGAAACAACTTCTCAACATCTACCTTCTACAACCCCTTCTGTGTCTTGTATGTTTGAGCAGTATCACTCCTCAGTCATTTAAACCCCAATAAATTATCGCCTCACCATCTTAGAGATTCTCAATAACACAACCCTTTCTTCCCAGGAAACCACCTAATGTACCATCCCAGTTCCTTGCTGCATCATCGAGCTGACGTTATGTTTCATACACAGGAAGACTCCAATGCCTTTACTGTTCCTTTTCTGGAAGTCCTCTCCATTAATAACAGCCTGCCTTTTGATTCTCAGTGTCATCCTCAACCTCGGATGTATATTGTACTCAGCACCCTCCTTCAGGCTGTCAGCTTAGATTGCCAATAACTGATGCCATCAGACTGATATTTGTGGTACTCCAGCAGATACACCTTTATCATAAAGATCCATTAATCCTGACTGTCCGATTTCTGTTAAACAATCATCATCCCACGTTAATACAGTATCCGACGTCCTTTGAGCTTCTGTTTTGTGTAAGAACTTTTGTTTTGTAATACCTTGTGGAAAATCTCTGGAAAGCCTGGTGTCCACCAGATCCCCTTTATCAAGTCCACTTGTTACATTCTCAGGCATCTCCAGAAATACTTTGCATGATTTTACAGGGCAAAATATCATTTCCCTTTCACTAAACCACCCTGGCTCTGCGAGAAGCTTTTCTAAATGTCCATGCTGGGCAGATCTTCCAAACTATACTAGTCCCATCTACTTCCATTTGCTCCATATTCCTCGAAATGTTTCCCATTCATATGTTTGTCCAAATGCATTTTAAATGTTGTCGATGTCCTTGCATCTCCCACTCTTCCTCTGGAAGCGCATTCCATACCCACACCGCCCTCTGTGTAAAAACGCTGACCCTTCATCCCTTTTAAATCTACCCTCTTTCACCTTTAACCTATTCCCTCGATGTTTGGATTCCCCTTTCCTGTGGAAAAGACCTTGGCTATTCACCCTATCCATACCTCTCATGATTTTATATGTTTCTATAATGTCACCCCTCAACATCCTTCATCTGATACTAACTTCAAGAACAAGTGTTTAAAGAGAAGCACTGCAAAATTAAACAATATTAAAAATGACAGGTAACCAACACTCAGCCCAAACGTCATACTGTGATTTGTTTTTCTCCATGTTACAATACTAAGGCAGCATGAAACGCTTACTAGTGCCAATAAGAAGTCAAGCACCTGAATTCCTTTGTCTAAAGGGGGTAATGATCACGACAGAGAAAACGATTCTGTGGCCAGATGTATATATTACCACATGGTCAACATTCTCCCTCCTGGCCTCCGTATGACTTTGTCTGGTTGTGTCTTCTTTATCTTGCATTCAATAAAGAGAACCCCTTTCCCCCAGTAAACCTTAATTTCGACCCGTTATACAGAATTTTCTCATTCTCCACTGCTAAAAGTCCATTTATCTTTTGCCACACCCTCTTTTTCCTGCCACCCATCCTCCACTTCTGGCAAGGGATTAAAATACCATTTTGCAATTGTATTCAGTTTTGAAAAATTGTCAAAACTGGACTGGAAACGCTAACTCTGTTTCTCTTTCTCTGCAGATGTTGACAGACCTGCTGAGTTTCTCCAGAAATGAATAGGAACAGAACAATTTTTCAATTAAACAAATGACTATGGATACTGGAAATAAAAATACAAAAAGCTTTATAGAAGGTTCACTGGAACTGGAAGTTTAGCTCTGCATTCACTCCAGAAAATTCTGCAACATCTTTAGACATTTCTTCAGCAATTTCTGTTTGTTGAACAATTTCCAACGACATATTGTCAAAGATGCCCAAACACCCTGTCCAACATGGAGCGCCGTACACTGGGAACTGAACAGTAACGCATGGTGACAAGTTCCTTGACTCTGAAACTGCATAAGGCTGGCATCACTGATACTGCAGAGCTCTGAATCATGGTCAGGGAGAAAAACAGAAGGAAACACATTCATTTTAAATACAGAAGATGGCATTACTGAAAGGAAAAGATTCAGATTAGTACCTTAAATGGATATAGTTTATGTAATAAATTGGAGGCATCACACAAGGAAAGACTTCCAGCAGAATGAGAATATGAAAATGGAAGTATTTCCGCATCAGAAACCAGAGTAGGTCACTGAATACAGGGCTGAGGGGTGAATGGGTCTCGGTGTGAACTGGGGCCAGTCAGTAGTATTGAATTGTAGATATTACAGCTAAAACTGGGTTATCATCTGATGCTGTCGATTTCAATGACAATCTGTAACTTTTATCCTCAGGATAGTCCATCCGTCTACCATTTCCATCAAGCCGATCCATGGGTCAGTCACGAGTGTGGGTGAACATGGTCGGGTCAGAATCACGTGCACCTAAACCTGACGACAGCCCATTAAAGCTACCGCACTTGACTGGGTACACTATGAACAGCAGGACTAACATCTGATACAGACAGAGAAATGAGCCCAAGACTAACAAATCAGATCTAAGCTCTGTCGTCCTGTCAAATCCATGGATAAAAGTCGATGAACCATTAAACAACTTACTGGAGGAGAGGACTCCACAAATATCCCCATCCTAAATGATAGAACAGCCCTGTGCATCCATGTAGACGATGCAGTATCTGCACCATCCTCAGCCAGAAGTGTTGAGTCGATTACCCACCTCACCCTCACTATGATGCCCTCAGAATCACAGATTCCCGTCTTCAACCAATTCAATTCACTGCACGTGACAGGAAGCAACAGCTGGACACTGTAGATACGACAAAGGCATTTGGCCCTGACACCATTCCTGCAATAGGACTGAGGACTTTTACTATACAACAAGCCGTGTACCTGAGGAAGCTGTTTCATTCCAGCTCCAACTCTAACATCTCCCTGGCAATGTGGGTAATTAGCAACTGCAGTCCTCACTTTCTCCTAATGTGGGTAATTACTCAACTATGTCCCATCCCCTAAGAAGGGAATAATCACAATCGGACCAATTACCACGCCCTCAGTCCCATCACGATAGTCAAATTGGTTGGGGGTTATTTTTGATAGAGCTGTCACACAGCACAGAAATAATCGGTTCAGTGTAGTTTTACGATAGGCCCCCATGTGGAGATGGTGCTGTTGTGGAATTGTCATTGGATTGCTAATCCAGACCAAGATAATGCTCTGGCAACTGGTGCAAGTTTAAAACAATTAATAAAATATCGAGATCTAATACCTGGTGTAAGTAATAGTGATCATGTATTCAATGTCGATTATAGACGATGATCTCCTTCCCCAGTATACGTTCAGGAAGTGAATCTCCCGTGCTTTCCTGGTCTGACGTAAAAGTGACTCCAGACACACAGACATGTTATAAATTCTTCAATGGTCTCTGAAACGGTCAAGCAAGGCACTCAATTGTATCAAACTGCTGCGAGGTTTTAAAGGATAAACCCGGAGAGAACACCCGGCACCAGCCTCGTTATCAGAAAAGGGAACGGGAAACACAATCCTGTCGACCCTGCAGAAACCTCCTTTCTAACAGCTGAGAGCTTGTGACAACATTTACAGAGCTTTCCCACACACTGCACAGAAGCATCGGGAAAGGAATATATCATACAACTCATTGAGCTTTCCCTATTCTAGTTAATGGCCGAACATCTTCTCAAAGCAGTTTTCCCTATACAATATTCATAACCCTTAATATGTTTAAACGTTGTGAACCATAAAATGAGAACTCCTGTAGTCCATTCAGCCCATCATTTTTGCCCCTCCATTCTATGTACAGGCGGTTCACCGATAACACGTGTTGATTAAATACAACTTGGCTGCAATGCAATTAATGAACCTTTTTCTATAAAGTGAACTCGTGTTCACTGTGATGCGATTCCTTGCTAGACACCAGCTGAACAGCAAACCTTGCCTCAAGATCCCTCTGTCTACAAAAGGTACAATCAATGTGTTCAGCTAAAACAGGAATGCAATCCGCTCTGCAGGCCTTGAAACTGAGCCTGAAACTGGAAATTGTAGTTTATATTTAGAAACAACTTTATTTCAAACTGTGGCGAGAATCTTGGGGAGAACTGGAATTCCCCATCGGCATCACGTGGTCAGTCAGCCCCCGCGCACTTTCTGGTGAAGCTTGTGGTGAAAGGTACAGTGCACCAGTGAGTGACTGTCGTGTGAAAGCGTTACATTTACAGCACTGTTCCATTACAACATGTAATTTAAAGATTTATTTAAACTGTCCGAGTGTGGGTTAGACCAAATTTAATTTTTGGTTTTTACTGATATTTTTCAGGGTTTGGCACTTACCCTCTTTTATCCATAGACCCCATTATTAATATTGCACGATTTTCTACAACACAGTGTTGCAAAGGAACTGTTTCTGCGTTATTAGAGAACAACTTGGAATGATAGCTGATTTTCTATCTTTACACCATACTCCTGCTCTCTCCCTATCCTTTAGTTTCCAGAAATCCTTATTTATATTCATTCCCTTGATTTCCACAGCCTGATCTTGGAGAGAGTACACCTGGTTCGCCACTCTCTGAGTGAAGGCATTTATTCTCATCTCAATGCAAAGTGGCCTGTCTGTACCTAATATTGTGGCCCCTTGTTTTAGACGTCCCAGCCACGGGAATTACCATCCCTGTTTCTAATCTGTCTCGCCCTGTCTGAGTGTTATATATTTCACTGAGATTTCCACTCATTTTCCTTAACCCCATGGAATACAGGTCCAGTCGCTCCAAACTCTGCTCCCACAACAAGTCTGTCATCCCAGCGATCACACTGGTCATCCTTTACTGCTTTCCCTCAATGTCAGGTTTGTCCTCTGTTAGGAAAACAGACCAAACCTGCACACAATACTGCACAATGTTCGAGATGGGGTTTCACCAAGGCCCTGTACAGCTGCGTAGGATACACTTACTCCTGTACTCAACTCCCCCTGAAATGAAGGTGAATACAGCATTTATCTTCCTTCCTGCTTTCTGCTCCTGCAATATTGCTTTCAGTGACTGGTCTACAGGGAGATCCAGATTCCTTTCAAAGTTACAGTTCCCCACTTGCTGGGCCTATATACAATTGTCAGCGTGCCAATGGCACTCCCAGTATTGACTTCTGGCTTCAGAACTCACTGCCCTACATGGACTCTGAAGGCTACGCAGAAATAAACAAAAATGCAACTTAAGTTCATTTATAGTGCAACATTTTTCAAACATTCATTTTTCAAATGAGAGGCTGCCATTCTATTGTTCCCATCAAAGTACACGACATTTCATCTCCTTCATTACTCTCCATCTGCCACGTATTTGACCAGTTACTCCACTTGTCTCAATCACCTTGGAACTTTTTTACATCATCCTCATCCACTCACAGGCTGACATCGTTTAGTGCTGTCAGCAAACTTGGGAATATTGCAGTTGCGCTCCACACCCAAGATATGATGTGTATTGGGAATAGCTGGAGCCCAAGCCATGATCCTTTCTCTATCCTCCCAGCCTTCCATTTAAAAAAAACATTGTTTAATTCCTACTCACTGTTTCCTGCCAGCTCTCCCATTCTAAATCTATGACCATATATTAGCCTGAGTTCCACAGGATTCGAATTTGCAGAATAGGCTTGGGCTTTATCAAAACTCTTTTTGAGATTCCATTCGTATGGCATTGATACCTTCTACATAATTTTACTAAAAGCCACTTTCTCAAATATGGTTTCCATTTCATAAATCTCTTGTTGACTTTGTCTATGCCCATTAATTTCAGTCGAATACTTCTCTAAACTGTTTAGCTGCTAATTTCATTCTATTCCCTTTTTCTCACCAGAATAAAGTTCCCTCGTATTACTAGGAAGTTTTCTTTTTTGTTTTATTTTCTTCTGTGAAGACATAACTGAAGTATTTGCTCCATCGTTCTGCGATTTCCCTGTCCTCAATTATCTGGTAACAGACGGTAAGAAATCTGCACCTTTTTGCTCTTAATTTTGCCCTTGACATATTTTCAGAAAATATTTCAAGTTCTCTCTTATCAACTGTGTTAAGATATTCTTCAGAAACCCATCAATTCCTACCTTAAGCTACTCAATGATTGACCTTCCACAGCCATACAATCACAAAAGCAAAGTCTCTGTACTCCCAGAAATACAGCACGGTCTGCATTAGGCCCACTTTCCGACACAAGACCTTCGCCGTGAATATTAAAGCATTTGAAGTGCACAGCCGTGTCGTATCTAATGGGTTGAGGTTACCATGACAACTGCACTCTCAAGAAGTGCATTCCAGACCCCAACACCGTCTGGTTGAAAAACAATTCTCAAATCATCACTAAACCGCAAACCCTTCACTTTAAAAGTGGGGCCCTTTGACTAAAAGCAACAGCTGCTGTCTATCCACACTGTCCATGTACCTCGTAATCCTATTCTTCTGAATCACAGACCTCTCAGCCTTCTCTCCTCCAAACTAAACAACCTGAGCTGATCCAGTCTCTCTCCATAGCTGATATGCTTCATCCCAGGCAACATCCTGGTGAATACTCTCTGTACCCCCTCCAGTACAATCACATACTTCCTGTAATGTTGTTCCCAGAACTACACACAGAATTCCATCTTGCCCTCATCAAAGTTCTGCATAGTTCTTATAATCTATGCCTAGATGAATAAAGGCTATGTTTATATTCCCCTATCCTTCCCCAAATTGTGTATTAACCTGTTCAATCGCATTCAGCGATATGTGGAGAAGCACCCTCTGAGCTTCCTAGTGTGCTGCCATTCATTGAGTACTCCCCGTCTGGTTCCTTCTCCCAAAATGTATCAACTCAAAGTTATCAGAGTTACATTCCATCTGCCATTGATCCACCCATCTGACATAAGGCCATCCTCCTCATTGGCAATCACCCGGCCAATCTTTGTATCAAACACAAATTTATTTATTACATACCCCACCCCTCATCCATTTTCACAGCTGCATCATTTATGAATACCACAAATAATAAGGTTAAAAATCTCTCAACATCAGTTATATCACGTGGTTGTGCACATTGATGAAGAAGCAGTGTTTCGAAAGCTTGTGCTGCCGGATAGATCTGTTAGACTACAGTCTGGTGTTATGCTTTTTTTACATTTGTCCACCCCAGCCCAACACTAGCACCTCCGAATAACAAATAATAAGGGACCCAGCGCTGATGCCTGTGGTACACTGGCCTCCAGTCACACAAACAGCCTTCTACACTCCCCTCTTTCTCCTACTACTAAAGTTGATTTAGATGCAACTTGGCAAGTCACTAATGAGGCCTACCTATTTACTGGTTATTCTGTTCCGCTTGACACACTTATAGATTGTCTGGGGATTCTCCGTAATCTTGCCCTGCCTTGCCCCTGTGTTAGTTAGTACCTTCCAAGTGCAGAATTTCCTCCTTATTTCAGTCTTCAATGGTCTCTCCTTATCCTGCCATTATTTGCCTTGAATGTGGATTAGACAGCCTGATAAACATCTGTTAATTTCCAACTTGTCGTATGTTTTGTGAGTTTTATAAAGTTGACAGTGACCCAACTCTCATTCTTTGAAACTCAAGAGAACACAGGCGGAGTTTCCTCATCACGCAATCTCGCTATCTGAGGGATTCATCTGGATAATGTCCATTACACTTCCTCTGTGGTCAGTATATTCTTTCTCAGATTCGATCACCAAAACTGTTCTCAATACTCCAGGTACAGTCTCACCAATAGTCTCTGAAACTGCTTCAACATGTCTTTACATCTATATTCTGACTCCCTTAAAGCAAGGCAAACCAAACTTTAAGTTTCCATTTACATACATTCATCCAAATACCCTTCACATCATTGCATTTTCGAACTCACTGTGTGAGTTCTTATAGAAAGCCTTCTGATAATCTAAAATATGCCAATTGTACTGTTTCCCCATTATCTATGCTGTAAGAATCAACTTCAAATAATTCCAAAGTTTGTCAAGTATGATTTCCCTTTCAGAAATGCATACTGAGTGTCTCCAATATTGCTGTAAATGTCTAAGTATCCAATATCACATCCTATATAATAGATTCCAACAGTTTCCCGACAAATGTAAAGTTGTCAGCAGTTCTCCACACTGTCTCTTCTTCCCTTTGTAGATGCTAGGATCCCTACCATTCATCTATCGTGCTTGGATCATGTTTACTAATGTACATTTATCTACACCAGCTTCCAGACTCTGCAGAATGTACAGGAAAATAGAACGCAGTCATCGACAATGCAATCAATACTTCTATTTGTGATTTATTTCAGAAGATTTTGGTATGAAGTACATCTGGTTTGTCAACCTTAGCAATGCTCAATCCAGCTGCATGTTTAATATTGCCTTGTTACTGATATGAATTGACTTTATGTCTTTACTTCCACAAGTCCTATACAATCACTTCATAGTTCTGGGTGATTTTCTGGGTCTTACTCCATTAAGACAGATGTGTAGTAACTGGTCATTTGCTTTACCATTCCCCTATTATCCACCATCAACTCGTCTCTCCCGATTGCACATTTCCACATTTGACAATGTTTATCAATCCTTTGAACTATAGATCGTAGATTTTTGCAGTCTTTGTGTTCCTGTTTGTTTGCATGCATGTTCGCTTTTTGATTTCCTGATCAGTTTCATGACCCTCCTTTTCTGGATTGCAATTTTCTGAGTATTCTCAGGATTCCACGAAGTCTGGAATTCTTCTGAAGTCACTTCCTGTGATTAATATCATTTTTAATTTGTTAATTTAATCATCATTAAGTCACTTTCTCACTCTTTGGTATTTCCACCTGAAATAAGTAGACATATCAGTATTTCTATAAACCTCCTGGTCCTGACCCGATATATTCAGGAACACTGCAGGAGGACAGAGAAGTAATAGCGGGGGCCTTGGTTGGTACTTTTGTATCATCGGTAGCCAACGGGTGAGGTCCTGGAGGACTGGAGTGTAGCGAATGTTGTGCCCTTATTCAAGAAGAGCTACAAAGAATATACAATAGTCCCAGTTCTGGGACTATTACTGCTTGTTTCATGCATGTATATTGTATATATATTGTATCTATAGACCAGTAAACCTGACATCTCTAGTAGGTAAGTTTCTTGATAAGGTTCTGAGAGAAGTTATACATGGATTTGGAAAGGCAGGGTGTGATTATGAGCAGTCAGCATGGCTTTGTGCGTGGGGGATCATGGCTCAAAAATTTGTTAGAGTGCTTTGGTGAAATGACAAGTAACTTGGTGGTATACCTGTTGTATATGGATTTCAGTAAGGCCTTCGGTAAGGTTCCACATGGTACGCTGCTCTGGAAGTTTCGATCACATGGAATTGAGGGGGAGCTGGTAAATTAAATCCAAAATTTGCTTGATGGTAGGAAACATTGGGTAATAGTGGAAGTATGCTTGTCAGACTCGAGGCCTGTGATGAGTGGAATGCCTCAGGGGTCAGTTCTGGGACTATTACTGTTTGTTTTATGCATGTATATTGTATATATATTTACATATTACACACATCTATGATTCAGATGAGAATGTACAGGCATGAATTATAAGTTTCAAGGTGAAATAGACGGTGTCGTGGACAGTGAGGAAGACTATCAGGAATTTCAGAAATTACAGCAGTGCCTTGATCAGGTGAGGAAGTGGGCCGAGAAATGGCAAATGGAGTTTAATACAGATAAGTGTAAGTTCTTGCATTTTAGAAAGTCAAAGCAAGGTAGGAGTTTCATGGTGAATAGCAGGGTCTTTAGGGGGGTATTGAAACAAAGGGACTTTGGAATTCAGGTTCAAAGTCCTCTGAAAGTGGAGTCACGGGTAGATAGGGCAGTGAAAAAGGCACTTGTCAGACTAGCCTTCATCAGTCAGAGTAATGAGTATCGAAATTAGGGAGTTATGTTGCAGTTATACAGGATACTGGTGATGCAATACTGGTAGTGTTATGTTCAGTGTTGTTCACTTTGCTATAGGAAGGATGTTATTAAACTGGAAATAGTGCAGAAGAAACTTACAAGGATGTTGCCCAGACTCAATGGTCTGAGTTATTTTGAGAGGTTGGGCAAGCTAGGAGTTTTTACTTTAGAGTAAGTTGCATGAGTAAGTTGAATAAGTTGCATGAGCGAGTCATTCAATCCTGCTCCAACATTCTTCAAAACCATGGCTGACTTGATTGTAAATCCCTCATTCCATTTTACAGAGATTCCCCTGTCTGCAGCCTCTGCTCTATTTGTTGGTCATGTTGCAGATCCAGATGCTGTAACTACAGTCACCATGTTTCATCCAGTTTTGGATCACCACAGCCTCTGGTCTTCCTGAATTTCCGCAGCAGTTTAAAACACAGCCTCCAGGAAACCATCCCCAGCATTTCCACGAACGTACAAAAACTAGAGTTAAGTCAAATGTTAGTCAAAGGCAAATGAGAAGCCTGGTCTGAATCACTAACAGTTGTGAGGATTCCTCATGTTACTGAGCACATGAGCAGCAGAGAGTGATTAACACAGGCGTTCAATGAATATGCACAGAGCAAGTTACAAAGGTGGGCCTCGAAACTGTTAAAACCCCATTATCCAACATGGAGCACAGGGCAGGGCACTGGGAAGTCAAAGAAAACGCAAGCAATGCTTTTTTGAACACTTTCTAAGCTTCTTCGTGTTGGAAGCTGATGCTCTTGAGTGAGCAACATTCAAGGGCAGGAAAAGATATAGGACAGTTATTCACATTGAAACTGGACAATTAAAACGAGATGGTGGGGAAGCAGTTTAAACACCAACAAATGGGAGGGATTTGGGAAATAGACTGAGGGAGAGAGACTCTGATCCAGTGTTATGGAAGGATGTGTTTGCAGGTTTCAGAATGCTGAAATGAAGACATTTCGATCATATCTAGCAACATAGGTTAGCATGTCCGGGAATGATGAATTAATACGATATTGGTGCAAGTTTAGGTAGAATCAGAGTCTCGGAGATGTACAGCACAGAATATGACGCTTCAGTCGAACTCGTCCATGCTGATGAGATATCCCAAATTAAAGTAATTGCATTTGGCCAATGTCGATGTAAGCCCTTCCTCTTCATGTATTCATCCCAATATCATTTAGACGTTATAATTGTAAAATCCTCCACCACCTCCTCTGGCAGCTCATTCCAAACATGCACCACCCTCTGTGGGAAAAAGTTGCTCCTTAGGTCATTTTAAAATCTTTTCCCTCTCATCGGAAATCCATGCTTTCTAGTTTTGTGGGAAAAAGACCTTGGCTATGCACACTATGCATGCTCCTCACGCTACAGGAATAAAATAACCCAATCATCAAAGTTTATGCGAACCCAATCTACTCGCACTCTCCCTATCGCTCCAATCCTGGCAACATCCTTGTAAATCTTTACTGACTCCCTTCAAGTTGCACAATATATTTCCAAAAGGAAGGAGATCAGAATTGAATGCAGTACACCAAAAATAGCCAAAGTAATGTGCTGTACAGCAGCAACATGACCACCCAATTCATGCGGTCAAAACACTGGGCAATGAAGGCAAGCATACCAAATGTCTTCTTCACTTTACTACCTAACTGCGACTCTACTTTCAAGAAACTATGAACCTGCATTCTGACTCTGACTCTATCTGTCCTTGCACCAATATCGTATTAATTCATCATTTCCGGACATGCTAACCTATGTTGCTAGATATGATCGAAATGTCTTCATTTCAGCATTCTGAAACCTGCAAACACATACTTTCATAACACGGGTTCAGAGTCTCTCTCCCTCAGTCTATTTCCCAAATCCCTCCCATTTGTTGGTGTTTAAACTGCTTCCCCACCATCTCATTTTAATTGTCCAGTTTCAATGTGAATAACTGTCCGATATCTTTTCCTGCCCTTGACTGTTGCTCACTCAAGAGCATCAGCTTCCAACACTAAGAAGATTAGAAAGTGTTCAAAAAAGCATTGCTTGCGTCTCTTTGTTCAGCAACACTCCCCAGGACGTTAGCATGAAGTGTACATGTCCTGCCCTGATTTGCATTTCCAAACTGCAGCACCTCCCATTTGTCTAGATTAAAACCCACCTGCCAATTGTCAGCCCATCTGCCCTTCTGATCAAGATTCCATTGTACTCTGAGGTAAACCTCCTTTGCTGTCCACTACACCGTCATTTTGGGTTCCGTCTGTAAACTTAGCAACTATTGCTGCAATGATCACATCCAAATGATTTCTGTGAATAGTAAAAAGCAGAGGAGCCAGCACTAACTCTTGTAGCACACCAATGGTCACAACCCTCCTTTTCGAAAAACAATCCTTCACCACCACCCTCTGTCTCATGCCTTCGGGCTAATTCTGTATACATATGGCTAGTTCTCCCTGTATTCCATATGAACTAAACTTGCCAACCAATCTACCATGCAGGAAGTTGGAAACTGCCTTACTGAAGTCCATACCAACAATATACACCTCTGCCTCAATGAATCCTCTTAGTCACTCCTTCAACCATACTCAGTCAATTTAGTGAGACACAACTTTCCATGCTTCGATCCATGTGGCCTAACACTTATCAGTCGTTGCTTTTCAATATCCATGCAAACCTTGTGCCTCATAATCCTTATCAACAGCTTGCCCTCCACTGAATCTGGCTCACTAGCTTTTCCTTACTATCCTTCTTAAAAATTGTCAGTAATCGCACCAATTTCACAAGCCTCCTATCTTCTGGTACCTCATCTGTGACAATTGATGATACAAATATCTCAGCAAGGGGCCCAGCAATCACTTCACTCGCTTCCCACAGAATTCCCGGGTACATCTAATCAGGTCCTGAAGATTTACCCACCTTTACGGGTTTATGAACTCCAGCATCTCCTTCTCTGTAACACAGGAACTTTTCAACATGTCACGGTTTATTTCCAAAGTTATTTAGCTTGCATATCCTTCTGCACAGCCAATACTGACGCACGATGCTTGTTCAGTATCGTCTCCAT
This sequence comes from Chiloscyllium punctatum, assembly GCF_047496795.1. Lineage (NCBI taxonomy): Eukaryota > Metazoa > Chordata > Chondrichthyes > Orectolobiformes > Hemiscylliidae > Chiloscyllium > Chiloscyllium punctatum. The sequence goes on along the minus strand of NC_092759.1, from coordinate 45,811,711 downwards.
CTCCTGCGGTTTTGCACATCGGCAACCTTGCAGATCTTTAAGTGGCCCAAAACACCCCTGAGCTATTCTTTTGTCCTTAACGTATGTGTAGAGTCCCTTTGGATTCTCCTTAACCCTATTTGCCAGAACTATCTCATGTCATCTTTATGGCCTCCGGATTTCCCTCTTATGTATACTCCTACTGGCTTTAGACCTTTCTCGACAGTCACTTCAAATCTGGAATTTAGAGCCAATTGACGATGATGAATCCGTTTTCGATTTTTGGAAATCCTATCAGGTTCGCTGATGGCCTTGAAGGAAGCAAACTGCCTCCTTACCAGGCCTGGGTTACATGTGACTCCAGACCGACAACAATGTAACTGGATTAGTGGTGCTGGAAAAGCACAGCAGTTCAGGCAGCATCCGCGGAGCAGAAAAATCGACGTTTCGGGCAAAAGCCCTTCATCAGGAATAAAGGCAGAGAGCCTGAAGCGTGGAGAGATAAGCTAGAAGAGAGGGGAGGTGGGGAGAAAGTAGCATAGAGTACAATAGGTGAGTGGGGTAGGGGATGAAGGTCGGGGCGGGGGGAGGGTGGAGTGGGTAGGTGGAAAAGACGATAGGTAGGTAGGACAAGTCAGGACAAGTCATGGTGACAGTGCTGAGCTGGAAGTTTGGAACTAGGGTGAGGTGGGGGAAGGGGAAATGAGGAAACTGTTGAAGTCCACATTGATGCCCAGAGGTTGAAGTGTTCTGAGGCGGAAGATGAGGCTTTCTTCCTCCAGGCGTCTGGTGGTGAGGGAGCGGCGGTGAAGGAGGCACAGGACCTGCATGTCCTCGGCAGAGTGTGAGGGAGAGTTGAAATGTGACTCGTAACTCCCCGCTGGGCAATTAGTAATGGGTAATGAATGCAGGTCCAACCAGTGATACCCTCATCCCGTGAATGAGTACTGAAAAAAACCTTGACACCTGCTCTCCCTACCTGACATATGCTTCCCTCTTATCCGTGACCAGACACTCAATTTCTCCCGTCCTCCAGCATTCCTTACACCTATCAGCCTTCCCCTTCACCCTAACAGGGACAGACTCTCTCTGTGATTTTGACATCTCCTTTTTGAAGGCTTCCCTCTTCCCAGATGGCCCCGTAACTGCGAATATCTGTTCCAATCCAGTTTGGAAGTTTTTGCTAATATCCTCAAAATTGGCCTTTCTCCAAGTTAGAGCGTTACCTTTTAGACCCAGATCATCCTTTTCCATCTCTATTTTGAAACTAATAGAATTATGATTCTGTGTCTCAAAGTGGTTCCCCACTGAGAGCTCAGTCTCCTGCCCTGCAATATTTTCCAAGGGGAAGATGACGTTGAGATACTTCTCTGTGATGGAGAGCATTGATCAAGCAGCTGCAGCGTTGTAACTGGGATTGGGATCAACATTGCCTTTGTCTCATTGGGCTGGATCGAATCATAATTTATCTCAGCGCCATTTTCATTGAGTGTGACAGAGGGATTGTCTGCACAAGTTCGAGCTAATTTCCTGGTGCTACCGTATCGAACTCACCTCATTAACTACCTACACCACCCCATGGTGTCCCTCTCATTCAATGCCAGCCCTATTCTCCCACCCATCATGACTCACCATCGCACTGATGCCCCTGGGTATTTCGTGATCCCTGGCACTGGTGCCATCTTTAAAAGGCCAGTTGAGCTTTTTTGATGTCGGAGCTGGTTTGTACAGTTTACCCAGAGCATGGCAGATAAGGGGCAATTACACCACAGTTTGTCGACAGGGGCACAGAGGTCCTGGTATATAGGCTAGTACAGAGGGGGACCATTCTTTCCAAGAAAGGGTCACACTATCAGACCCACCGAGCATGTTCTGAGCTCTCCACCCAGGTCAGTGCAGTATTTGAGGTCTGAAGAAATGTCTAGCAATACAGGACAAGCATCAATAACCTTCTCCGCTCTGTTCGGATCAGGGTCACCGTATTCCCTCTTCTCCCTCACACTCACTGTATATCTGTTATAGCACGTAACCCCAAACAAGGCTCATGCTCCACCACTCTCACTGCTGCTTGCAGTGCCTTCCCTCTTTTTCTCTCTCCCCACTATTCCCCCGACCACACACACACTAATAACATTGCATGGATACAACACTGTGGACTGATTCCCTCCAGACACCTCACCATATCTCCCCCTACCTACACCAGCATTAACAGCAGAGGTACTCACTCGCACCCTCCCTCCCTCCGTCCCTCCCTTTCTCTCATTCCAGGAGAAACAGCCTGGAAAGGACAGGAAGGGTCAAGCCGAGTGGTGGAGTGCCCGATATCCGTTCCCTCACGTCCCCCCTCCCCCTGCCATGTTCGGGGGACCCTGGTACAAGCCGCAGAGTGGAGATTCTGAAACGTCCCAGCAACCGAGTAAGGAGCAATGTTCAGTGAAGGGCAATTCTCACTTTAAACCCACTGGCACCTCCGTTGACCCCCCGGCACAACTTAGAAGCTGTGGCCCTGATGCCATCTCCCTTTTGTGTCAAGCTGGTAAAAATGGATTCCCCACGGTCTCGGTGGGCAGGAGGGTGGGCTCACAACACATCGTCACCACCACCTCCCAGGAAGGGAGCACGGAGAGTCCCTCCTACACCTCCCCCTGTAAACAGCTCAGATACTGAAACTAATCTGTGAGATTTACTGCTTTCCTCACTTGTCCTGACATCTGCAGTAACCTGTTCTAATATACACCCTGGCCCTTTGCTCCTTTACCTCCTTTATAACGGTACAACCTGTTTTATATTGTCTTTCAATGTCCTTCCTACTAAAGAGCATCACCTCACACTGTGCTGCATTGATCTTCATCTGCCATACACCTGAATAGTACATCAACATATAACTTTCCCGTTGGAGTGCCACACCGTCCGCAACAAACTTTACAATTCTTTCAGGTTTGGTATCTGCAAATATTGAAATTGTCCTACAGTCACACTCCACTCAAAAATACTGACACACACCAAACAGAGCGAGTGAAATATTGACACACTCTCCAGGTCTATATTACTGTCAATGTATAGAGAGTGCTTCGATGTGTCTGTATTCGTGTGTGTGTCTGTGTGGGGTGGGTCTGGCAGTTTCTGTTGTGTTTAAAATGATGTAATATCCCCCGATATGTGTTCTGAGTAAGGATCACTCGATCCAAAACGTCAACTTTCATTTTTGTCCAAAGATGCTTCCAAAGCTGCTGAGATTTATCTTGTTTTCAATCTCTGTTGCACCCCCACCCCCCACACCAACGTAATCGTGGTGCTAAAGTGTGTAAACGATCAGGGATTCAGTCTGAGAGGGAGAGAGGGAGGGCAGCAGCTCGCAGCAAAATCCAACCTGAATTTTTATTGCACTAAACACACACACACACACACACACACACAGACACACACATACACGCGGACACACACTCACGCACATGCACACACTCGGTTGGTTTGGAGACGATTGTCATTGTACTTAGGCCCGCAGAGTGGAACATGTTTGTGTGGAGAAATGTCTGCGCTCCTTTTGAGTGCGAGCAGCAGCTAAGGTAAGACTGTTTGTTTTAAAAGTACTTACCGGTAGCGGGCAGCGGTGGTTTTTTTTCACTCTCTCTTCACAGAAAGAGCGGGAGCAGTAGGGGGAAGTGACGACGACCAGAGAGGCAGCCGGGAAGGAAAGCAGTGAGTATAAATACTCACCCTTCGACGCTAACGGTCATTTTGAGTGCGAGCAGCAGCTAAGGTAAGACTGTTTGTTTTAAAAGTACTTACCGGTAGCGGGCAGCGGTGGTTTTTTTTCACTCTCTCTTCACAGAAAGAGCGGGAGCAGTAGGGGGAAGTGACGACGACCAGAGAGGCAGCCGAGACCCGGAAGCAGGTAGAGCGTAAGCTTACCTGGGTAGGTTTGTTTCCCCTTTAAAAGCGTGCAGCTGAAGAACCCGAGGCACTACGGAGGTAGTGCCTCCCTCCCGCCCTCCTCCTCTAACCTAATAATAAGATCCGTTGTGGTAAGGAGGTAAGTGCCGAATTTTGCTTGTTGTATTCTTTAGACCCAGTTTTTTTAAATAAAGGTTAGCTTTAGAGGGATGGCAGTGAAGGCAGTGCAATGTTCCTCCTGCAACATGTATGAGGTGAGGGATGCCATGGACATCCCTGCTGATTACACTTGCAGGAAGTGCACCCATCTCCAGCTCCTCCAAGACCGTGTTAGGGAACTGGAGCTGGAGTTGGATGAACTTCGGATCATTCGGGAGGCAGAGGGGGTCATAGATCGGAGCTATAGGGAAGTAGTAACTCCAAAGATGGCAGATAGATGGGTGACAGTGAGGGGGACTGGGAGGAAGCAGCCAGTGCAGGGACCCCCTGTGGTCGTTCCCCTCAAGAACAAGTATACCGTTTTGGATACTTGTGGGGGGGACGACTTACCAGGGGTAAGTAACGGGGCTCAGGCCTCTGGCACGGAGCCTGTCCCCGCTACTCAGAAGGGAAGGGTGGAGAAGAGCAGAGCAATAATAATTGGGGACTCGATAGTTCGGGGCACAGATAGGCGGTTTTGTGGGAACGAGAGAGACTCACGTTTGGTATGTTGCCTCCCAGGTGCAAGGGTACGTGATGTCTCTGATCGTGTTTTCCGGGTCCTTAAGGGGGAGGGGGAGCAGCCTGAAGTCGTGGTCCATATTGGCACCAATGACATAGGTAGGAGTGCTGAGGATGTTAGACAGGCTTTTAGGGAGCTAGGTTGGAAGCTCAGAGTTAGAACGAACAGAGTTGTTGTCTCTGGTTTGTTACCCGTGCCACGTGATAGAGAGTCGAGGAATAGGGAGAGAGAAGAGTTAAATGCGTGGCTACAGGGATGGTGCAGGAGGGAGGGATTTCGGTATTTGGATAACTGGGGTTCTTTCTGGGGAAGGTGGGACCTCTATAGACAGGATGGTCTGCACCTGAACCTGAGGGGCACCAGTATCCTTGGGGGGAGGTTTGCTAGTGCTCTTGGGGGGGGTTTAAACTAACTCTGCAGGGGCATGGGAACCCAGACTGTAACTTTAGGGTGCAGGACCTGGAGTGTAGGGAGGGTAGGAATATGGTATCAATCTTAAAGGATCGTGCCTGTAAACAGAAGAGTGGCTTGAAGTGTGTATACTTTAATGCCAGAAGTATACGAAATAAGGTAGGTGAACTCGCAGCGTGGGTTGGTACCTGGGACTTCGATGTTGTGGCTATTACGGAGACATGGCTAGATCAGGGACAGGATTGGCTGTTGCAGGTTCCAGGGTTTAAATGTTTTAGTAGGGTCAGAGGTGGGGGTAAAAGAGGGGGTGTGTGGCTTTGCTTGTCAAAGATAGTATTACAGCGGTGGAAAGGAAGATGGATGAAGATTTGCCATCTGAGGTAGTTTGGGTTGAGGTTAGGAATAGGAGAGGTGAGGTCACCCTGTTAGGAGTCTTTTACAGGCCTCCTAATAGTCCTAGAATCGTTGAAGAAAGGATTGCGAAGATGATTCAGGAGAAGAGTGACAGTAATAGGGTGATTGTTATGGGAGACTTTAACTTTCCTGATATTGATTGGGAAAGCTATAGCTCAAGTTCGTTAGATGGGTCAGTGTTTGTGCAATGTGTGCAGGAGAGTTTCCTGACACAATATGTAGATAAGCCAACAAGAGGTGAGGCCATACTGGATTTGGTTCTGGGTAACGAACCAGGCCAGGTATTAGAACTAGAGGTAGGTGAGCACTTTGGGGACAGTGACCACAATTCGGTGATTTTTACTCTAGTGATGGAGAGGGATAAGTGTGTACTACAGGGCAAGAGTTATAGCTGGGGGCAGGGAAATTATGATGCGTTGAGGCATGACTTAGGATGTGTGGATTGGAAAAGTAGATTCCAAGGCAAGAGCGTAATTGATATGTGGAACTTGTTCAAGGAGCAACTATTGAGTGTCCTTGATAAGTACGTACCTATCAGGCAGGGAGGAAAGGGTCGTGTGAAGGAGCCGTGGTTTAATAAGGAGTTGGAATCCCTTGTTAAATGGAAGAGGGCGGCCTTTGTAAAGATGAGGCATGTAGGTTCAATAGGGGCGATTGAGAGTTATAAGGTAGCCCGGAAGGACCTGAAGAGAGAGCTAAGAGCAGCAAGGAGGGGACATGAAAGGTCCTTAGTTGGTAGGATTAGGGAAAACCCTAAGGCTTTCTATAGGTATGTTAGGAATAAAAGAATGACTAGGGAAGGAATAGGTCCAATCAAGGATAGTAATGGGAAGTTGCGTGTGGAGGCTGAAGAGATTGGGGTGGCGCTGAATGAATACTTTTCATCAGTATTCACTCAGGAACAGGACATTGTTGTCGATATGAATACTGAGGCACGAATAAGTAGAATGGATGGCTTTGAGATATGTAGAGAAGAGGTGTTGGAAATTCTGGCAAGGGTGAAAATAGATAAGTCCCCTGGGCCTGATTGCATTTATCCTAGGATTCTCTGGGAAGCAAGGGAGGAGATTGCAGAGCCATTGGCCTTGATTTTTGTGTCCTCTTTGTCTACAGGAGTAGTGCCAGAGGACTGGAGGCTAGCAACCGTGGTTCCCTTGTTCAAGAAGGGGAGTAGGGATAATCCTAGTAACTATAGGCCAGTGAGTCTCACTTCTGTTGTGGGCAAAGTCTTAGAGAGAATTATAAGGGATAGGATTTATGCACATCTGGATAAGAATGATGTGATCAAGGATAGTCAGCATGGTTTTGTGAAGGGCAGGTCGTGCCTCACAAACCTTATTTAATTCTTTGAGAAGGTGACGAAGGAGGTAGATGAGGGGAAAGCGGTAGATGTAGTATATATGGATTTTAGTAAGGCGTTTGATAAGGTCCCCCATGGTAGGCTACTGCAGAAAATACAGAGATATGGCATTGAGGGTGAGTTGGAGGTTTGGATTAGGAATTGGCTCTCTGGAAGAAGACAGAGGGTAGTAGTTGATGGCAAAGATTCATCTTGGAGTGCCGTCACTAGTGGTGTTCCGCAAGGATCTGTTTTGGGACCATTGCTGTTTGTCATTTTTATAAATGACCTGGAGGAAGGGTTAGAAGGTTGGGTGAGCAAGTTTGCGGATGATACGAAAGTCGGAGGAGTTGTAGACAGTGAGGAAGGATATGGCAGGTTACAGCGGGATATAGACAAGCTGCAGAGCTGGGCAGAAAGGTGGCAAATGGAGTTCAATGTAGCTAAGTGTGAAGTGATTCACGTTGGTAAGAGTAATAAAAAGATGGATTACTGGGCTAATGGTAGACTACTTGGTAGTGTGGAAGAGCAGAGGGATCTTGGTGTCCATGTACACAGATCTCTGAAAGTTGCCACCCAGGTAAATAGTGCAGTGAAGAAGGCATATGGCGTACTGGCTTTTATTGGTAGAGGAATTGAGTTCCGGAGTCCTGAGGTCATGCTGCAGTTGTATAAGACTCTGGTGCGGCCGCTTCTGGAATATTGTGTGCAGTTTTGGTCGCCATACTATAGGAAGGATGTGGAGGCACTGGAACGGGTGCAAAGGAGGTTTACCAGGATGTTGCCTGGTATGGTAGGAAGATCCTATGAGGAAAGGCTGAGGCACTTGGGGTTGTTTTCTTTGGAGAAAAGAAGGTTTAGGGGTGATTTGATAGAGGTGTACAAGATGATTAGGGGGTTAGATAGGGTTGACAGTGAGAACCTTTTTCCACGTATGGAGTCAGCTGTTACAAGGGGGCATAGCTTTAAATTAAGGGGGGGTAGATATAGGACTGATGTTAGGGGTAGGTTCTTCACTCAGCGAGTCGTAAGATCATGGAATGCCCTGCCAGTAGCAGTAGTGGACTCTCCCTCTTTATGGGTATTTAAGCGGGCATTGGATAGGTATATGGAGGATAGTGGGTTAGTGTAGGTTAGGTGGGCTTTGATCGGCGCAACATCGAGGGCCGAAGGGCCTGTACTGCGCTGTATTGTTCTATGTTCTATGTTCTATGTTCTTCTGCAATGTGGAAATGTTTTGTCACTGGGTAGTGTTTCCAACACACAGTTTACACATTAAAGCATATTCCCATTGCAATTATATCCAAGCAGTTCCGAGTGAGCCACTTTCCAAGGCGATGAGATTAATTTTAATGCACTTCCTGTAACTTGGAATTTTTAATGTTTTACTCTTACAAGTAATCTTACATTGGAGAAAGGATTGAAAAGACCTAAACCAGACCAGCAGAATGTGGGCTTGTATCACTTGTCGAAAAGAGGGAAATGGAGAGGAAGGGTGAGTGGTTTTGACCCAGTTTCAGTGATTCACACCAAAAACAAGAAGAGTTCCTATTGCACAGAGATGCAGAGACAGAGATCCACACACTAATGCAGGAACACATGTAACAAGCACAGAGAGATAGACATGCAAACAGAGGTTAACAGCGACATATATAGACACACAGGAACAGACAAACACGAACAGAAATATGCAGACACATACTTGGACATGCAAACACACATAGACTCATCGAGTTATACAGGGTATTTGCAAACAGGCCTTTCGGCCCATAGAGTCCATGCTGACCATAATCCCAAGTTAAACCAGTCCCACCTGCCTCCGCTTGGCCCAGATTTGTCCAAATGTTCTCTTATTCTTGTACATAACCAAATGCGTTTTAAATGTTATAACTTCACCCACAATCAATCACTTCCTCAGAAATTACATTCCCTTCACGAACCACATGCATTGTAAAAATGAATCACCTCACAGGTCCTGATCAGGTGGACCCAATAAATTTGTAGGAAGCTAAGGAAGTGATTGCTGGGTCCCTTGCTGAGATGTTGTCATCATCAATAGCCACAGGTGCGATGCTGGAAGTCATGAGTTTGACTAAAGTTTTGCTGTTAAACAAAATGGAAAGAAAAAGCCAAGAACTATAGATTGGAGAACCTGACATTAGTGATGGGCATGGTGTTGGAGGGAATAATGAGCTACATCATCTAAATGCATTTGGAAAGGCAAGGACAGATTAGGGATAGGCCAAAGTGAGGACTGCAGATGCTGGAGACCAGAGCCTAGATCAGAGTGGTACTGGAAAAGCACAGCAGGTCAGGCAGCATTCGACTAACAGGAAAAGCGACGATCTGGACAAAAGCCCTTTATATGCATCGTGAAATGGGGGAGTGCGTGGATAATCATGTCACACTAATTTGATTTTGTTTTTGTTGAGAAGTAACGGACAGGATTGGTTACAGCAGAACGCTGGATGTGATCTACATGGACTTCAGTTAGGCATTCGACATAGCTCCCATGGAGACTGGTTAGCAAGATTAGATCACATGGAATACAGGGAGAATTACGCAGTTGGATACAGAACTGGCTCAAGGGTAGAGGACAGAGGGTTGTGGTGGAGGGTTGTTTTGCAGACTGGAGGCCTGTGACCAGTGGAATGCCACAGGGATTGGTGCTGTGTCCGCTACTTTTCATCACTTCGATATGAATATAGGACAGTTAGTACGTTTGCAGATGACACCAAAATTGGAGGTGTAGTGGCCAGCAAAGAAGGTTACTTCAGATTACGACGAGATCTTAAACAGATGGGCCAATGGGCCGAGGAGTGGCAGACAGAGTTTAATTTAGATAAATGTGAGATGCTGCATATTGGAAAAGCATGTCAGGGCAGGACTTATGCACTTACTGGTAAAATCCTGGGGAGTGTTGCTGAACAAAATGATCTCAGAGTACAGATTTATTCTTCCTTGAAAGTGGATTAGCAGGTAGATAGGGCAGTGAAGAAAGTATTTGATATGTAATTGGTCAAGTCCATTGTGTATCTGCGTTCGGAGACTGGACTGAGACTGTACAGCACATTGGTTCGGGCCACTTTTGCAATTCTGGTCTCCCTGCTCTGTAGGAAGCATGTTGTCAAACTCGAAAGGGTTTAAGATGGGTTTACACTGCCATGATTGGAGGGTTTGAGTTACAGGGAGAGGCTAAATAGGCTGAACCTGTTTTCCCTGGAGAATCAGAGGAAGAGGGTTGATGTTAGAGGTTAGTAAAATCATGGGTACAACGGATAGATTGAATAGCCAAAGTCTTTTCCCTAGGTAGTGCAGTCAAAAACTAGTTTAAGGTTGGATTGGAAAGACAAAAAAGGGCTCTAATGGGCAATATCTTCATGTAGAGGATGGTCCGTGTGTGATGAGCCTCCAGAGGAAGGTATTGAGGCTCACACAATTACAACATTTAATAAGCATCTGGATGGACAGATAAATGGGAAGGGTTTAGATGGAAATTGATCAAATGCCGGCAAATGGGAGGAGAATAAATTTGGCTGTCTGGTTGCCATGGACACGTTGGACCAAAGGGTCTGTTTCCATACTATACAGCTCTATGACACCATGTCTTTTAACAAACTTCCTCCTCTTATCTTAAAACAATCCCCCACTCGAGGGAAAAGTCACCTACCATTCAACATTACCGATAGCTCTTATGATATTATAAACCTCTAAAAGGTTAATTCTCAGCCCGCTATGCTCCAGTAGAAAATGTCCGAGTCTGTTAAGCCTGCCCTTATATGCAAACACTCCATTCCCAGCAACATCCTGATAAATTTCTACTGAACTCTTCCGAACTTGATTTCACAGGGCGACCAGAACTGCACAAAGTCCTCCAGGACATGCCTCATGGATGTCCTGTGCAACCTGAAAATATCATCCCAACACCTGTACTCAAAGGACAGTCCACTGCTATTCGTCATTTATACAAATGATTCGGATGAGAACATAGGAGATATAGCTCGAAAATTTGCAGATGGCATCAAAATTTGAGGTGTAGTGAACAGTTAAGAACGTTACCACAGAGTAAAATGGAATCTTGTTCAGATGGGCCAATGGACTGAGAGGTGGCAGATGGAGGTATATTTAGATTAATGCGAGGTGCTACATCTTGAAAAAGCAAATCAGAGCATGACTTATAAATGATAAAGTCCTGGACAGCGTTGCTGAACAAAGAGACCTTGGAGTACAGGGTCATATTTCCTTGAATGTAGAGTTGCAGGTAGATAGGATAGTGAAGTAGGTGTTTAATATGCATTCCTATATTGTTTAAACCACTGAGTACAAGAGTTGGGAGGTCATGTTGCGGCTGTGCAGGACATTGGTTAGACTACTTTTGCAATATTGCGTACAATTCTAGTCTCATTCCTATCGGAAAGATGTTGTGAAACTTGGAACGTTGCAGAAAAAATTGACAAAGATGTTGCCAGGGCTGGAGGATTTTATCTGTAGGGAGAGCCGGAATAGGCTGGGGCTGTTTTCTCTGAATCATTAGGGGCTGAAAGGTGAATTATAGAGGTTTATAAAATCATCGGAGGCATGCATTGGGTAAATAGACAATGTTTTTTTCCCCGGGGTAAGCGAGTCCACAATGAGAGGGCATAGGTTTAAGATGAGAGGGGGAAGATTTAAAAGGGACCACAGTTGCAATTTTTATGGTTAGAGGGTGATATGTGTATGGAATGAGTTGCCAGAGGCTGGTAAAAATAAAGTATTTAAAAAACATCTGGATGAATATATAAATAGGAAGGGTTCAGACGGATATGGGCAGGTGTTAGCAAAATTGACAAGATTAGGTTAGGGTATCTGGTCGACATGGACAAGTTGTACCAGAGGGTCCGTTTCCGTGCAGTTCATCTCTATGACTATGTCTATATAATGAAGAACATCAAGTGAAACACCTTCATAACCATCCTGTCTACATATGAAGCAAACTTCAAAGACTTATGCCTGAAACTCTAGGTTGCTCTGTTCTACAACACTACCAATGGCTCAACATTGAATTGTATATGTATTTTTTTTGGGTTTGTTTTACCAAAGTACAATACCTTGCATTTATCAACATTAAACTCGATCCGCAATTCTTTAGCCCAGTGAGTGATAATACTGGAGAAGAAAGACTGGAAAGTAATCAGTTACCTTGTACCATTTAATGGTTTTAGGAAGAGGGCAGTCACACGTTAGAGATGGGAAACAGTGATCGGTGTTTCAGGCCAGAAAGTAAGCTCTGTTTTTGTCTCTGATGGTCAGTATTGATATCTATTTGAGTTCCTTCACAGTGCAGAGTGTGTCTACAGGATTTCATTCCCTCATATTGCAGCCTACAGATAATAGCCATTTAAACTGGAAATAATAGACAAGTATTTAAAGATGTTCATAGTTTATCTCGAAGGCAGAGCATATAAACTCGACATCCTACAGTTGAGGCAAGTACCTTGCATTTTTTAACAATGTTATTATTTTAACTGGGTAATTCAGTAGAGTGAACCAGATTTCAATAAATCCATACCGATCTGGAAGCTGACATTGATAGTTAAAAATTTGGGCAAGGTTTAGATCTTGTGCTGTCAGTAGTATCCCTGCCTCTGAGGCAGAGCTCTGGATCCTATTCCAATTCCTGTACTTTTCTGGTAGTGTCCCTATCTCGAGACCAGATTGTCTGGATTCAGGTGCAGCATGTCAGAACAGGCTGATGAACGAACACACAGGAGAATAATGCTGCAACTTTTGGGGCTATAGTGGAGATGTGGTATTGTCCCTACCTCTGGCCCCCATAGGTCTAAGTTCTAATCCATCTAGAGGTGTTTGATAATATGTCTGAACGCGTTGACTAAAACGATTTTAAAATTGTGGTTTGATTGAGATGGAAGAGGTGTCAGGATTGAATTTCAGAATTTAATACCCGGATGACTGAAAGCACAGACACTGGGTGGGAGACATATTTGCACCTTCTAGAGGTTTATAAATTCGTGAGGTGCATGGATAGGGGGTGAATAGTCAAGATCTTTTCCACATGCTTGGAAGTCGAAAATTAGAAGGCATAGATTTAATGTGAGAGTGGAAAGATTTTAAAGTGACGTCGGGGCAACGTTTTCACTCAGAACGAGGAGTGTGTACAAAATGAACTGTCAGAAGAAGTGATGGAGGTAGGTATAATTACAACATTTAAAAGGCACCCAGATGGATATATTGATAGGAAGGATTTAGAATGATATGTTCCAATTGCTGGCAAATAGATTAGATTCCCTACAGTGTAGCACAAGTCCACACCAACTCTCTGAAGGGTTACCCACCCAGAATCATCTCACGACATTTACCCCGACTAATGCACCTGACATTATGTCAACTTAGCATGGCCAATTGACATAAGCTGCGCAATTTTGTACTGTGGGAAGAAACCCACGCAGACACAGTGAGAATGTGAAAACTCCACACAGTCAGTCAGCTGAGCCAGCAATCAAACTCAGGTCCCTGGTTCTATGAGGCAGGAGTGCTAACTACTGAGCCATTGCACCACCCCAAGTAGGGCACGATTAATTTCAGAAATCAGGTTGGCATGGACCACTTGGTCAAAAGTGTTTGCTTCGGTGCTGTACAACTCTTAAGATTCATCAAGCCATTTGATCTAGGTCCCTGTGTAATCTTCATTGTCCACAATATAGCCAATCTTGGTTTCATCCACAATCTTTCTAACCACGCCTTCTATAATTTTCATCTGAATCATTTGTCTAAATGTCAAAACAAAAATGGATTGAGCACAAGTCCCTGTGGAACACCACCATGCACAGTGTCAGAAAGCTGGTCCCTTTTCTCTAAAAGCTTCCTTTTCTCACAGATACTGTGTCCTTGATTTCTTTTATAGAGGTGTCGTAAATCGTTCCCGGCTCCAATGTGACTGGTTTGGTACAGAGATTAAACGGTTTTGTGATTAAAGGTGTAATGAAAGGGGAGTGGTCAGCTCTCTATGTGAGCAGTTCAATCCAGAACCAGTTTGTAGTTTAGCTGATTGGACAGGCTCTCTCTCGCTCGCTCTCTCTCTCTCTCTTTCTGCCCTTCTAACTTTAAAGTCCAATAATTTATTCCATTTATACTGTTTTACGGGGGGTTTGCTTATTGGGATGGTTGTGTGTTTCCAGAACAGCTAATTAATTCTAGTTTGAATAGATTGAGTTCTGTAGGAGTTCTTTATTCTTTTCTTTGTGTTTCATTGTGTAGTTTTGTGAATATTTTTTGTCTATTTTAAAACCTGATAATTTTCACTGTGCACTCACTGAAACAAATTACAAAGTTATTGTCTGCCCTGCCTGCGCAAGAATATTTTGAGTGGGCTGGCCTAGTCCATAACAACAGGCCTCCAGTCTGAAAAACAACCGTCCTCGATAATGCTGTCTCCTGCTATTAGGTAAACATACACACACACAGACACGTACACGACACACACACACATACACACACCCAGACACACACAAAGAGACACACACACGCACAGACGCACATACACAGACACACACACACAAAGACTCGCATAGAGACACACAGACACATGCACACGCACAGACACACACACACAGACAACACATGCACACAGACACACACGGACACAAAAAGACACACACACACACAGGTACACACGTGGATGCGCGTGCTGCACACACACATACATACAGGCGGTGGAATGTTCCTCCTGCAGGATGTTTGAGGTAGGGGTGACCACCGATACTCCTGCCGACTTCGTGTGCAGGAAATGCAGTCAGATCCTGATCCTCACCGAACGAGTTAGGGAACTGGAACTGGAACTGGATGAGCTGAGGATTATTAGAGAGGCTGAGAGGGTGATCGATAGAAGCTACAGGGACATAGTTACGCCAGAGAACAGAGGTAGCTGGGTAACAGTTAGAGGTGGGAAGGGGAAGAAACAGGCAGTGCAGGGTTCCCCTGTAGTCGTTCCCCTAAAAAATAAGTATGCAGCTTTGGAAACTGTTGGGGGGGACAGCCTTGCAGGTGTAAGCTGCAGTGAAGGGGTCTGTGGCTCTGAGATTCAGAAGGGAAAGGGGGAGAAGAAGAGAGCGCTAGTTATAGGGGACTCTCTAGTTAGAGGGACGGACAGGCGGTTCTGTGGACATGGGCGAGACTCTCGGATGGTTTGTTGCCTCCCGGGTGCTAGGGTCCGAGATGTCTCGGACCGTGTCTTCAGAATCCTTAAGGGGGAGGGTGTGCAGCCAGAAGTCGTGGTACACATTGGCACCAACGACATAGGTAGGAAGAGGGGCGGGGAGGTCATTCAAGAGCTCAAGGAGTTGGGCTGGAAGCTAAAAGCTAGGACAGACAGAGTCGTCATCTCTGGGTTGTTGCCGGTGCCACGTGACAGAGAGGCAAAGAATAGGGAGAGAGTGCAGTTGAACACGTGGCTGCAAGGATGGTGTAGGAGGGAGGGCTTCAGATATTTGGACAATTGGACTGCATTCTGGGGAAGGTGGGACCTGTATAAACAGGACGGGTTGCACCTGAACCAGAAGGGCACCAATATCCTGGGGGGTAGGTTTGCTAGCACTCTTCGGGGGGGTTTAAACTAATTTGGCAGGGGGATGGGATCCGGACTTGTAGTCCAGCAAGTAAGCTAGCTGTGTGTCAGGATGTCCAAGACTGTAGGGAGGCTGTGGAGAAGGTAGCACTGACAGGGACTACTTGCGGACACAGAGATGGGCTCAAGTGCGTATACTTCAATGCAAGGAGTATCAGAAATAAGGTGGGTGAACTTAAGGCGTGGATCGGTACCTGGGACTACGATGTTGTAGCCATCACGGAAACATGGATAGATGAGGGACAGGAATGGCTGTTGGAGGTTCCTGGTTACAGATGTTTCAGTAAGATTAGGGAGGGTGGTAAAAAAGGAGGGGGGGTGGCATTGCTAATTAGAAATGGTATAACGGCTGCAGAAAGGAAGTTTGAGGGAGATCTGCCTCTGGAGGTAGTATGGGCTGAAGTCAGAAATAGGAAAGGTGCAGTCACCTTGTTGGGTGTTTATTATAGGCCCCCCAATAGCAGCAAAGATGTGGGGAAACAGATTGGGAAACAGATTTTGGAAAGGTGCAGAAGCCACAGGGTCGTAGTCATGGGCGACTTCAACTTCCCAAATATTGATTGGAAGCTCTTTAGATCAAGTAGATTGGATGGGGCGGTGTTTGTGCAGTGTGTCCAGGAAGCTTTTCTAACGCAGTATGTAGATTGTCCAACCAGAGGGGAGGCCATATTGGATTTGGTACTCGGTAACGAACCGGGACAAGTGGTGGGCTTGTTAGTGGGTGAACATTTTGGTGATGGCGACCACAATTCTGTCACTTTCACCTTGGTTATGGAGAGGGATAGGTGCACACAACAAGGAAGTTTTTACAATTGGGGGAAGGGAAATTACGATGCTGTAAGACAGGATTTGAGGAGCATACGTTGGGAGCATAGGCTGTCAGGGAAGGATGTGGTGGAAATGTGGGACTTTTTCAAGGAGCAGATACGACGTGTCCTTGATATGTATGTACCGATCAGGCAGGAAAGAAATGGTCGTGTGAGGGAGCCTTGGTTGACGAGGGAGGTTGAATGTCTAGTAAAGAGGAAGAAGGAGGCTTACATAAGGTTGAGGAAACAAGGTTCAGACAGAGCAGTGGAGGGATACAGGATAGCCAGAAGGGACCTGAAGAAAGGGATTAGGAGAGCTAAGAGAGGGCATGAAAAATCCCTGGCGGATAGGATCAAGGATAACCCCAAGGCATTCTATGCGTATGTGAGAAACCTGAGAATGACGAGAACGAGGGTAGGTCCGATCAAGGACAGTGGTGGGAGACTGTGTATTGAGTCGGAAGAGATAGGAGAGGTCTTGAACAAGTACTTCTCTTCAGTATTTACGAACGAGAGGGACTGTATTGTTGAAGAGGAGAGTGTGAAACGGACTGATAAGCTAGAAGAGATATCTGTTAGGAAGGAAGATGTGTTGGACATTTTGAACAACTTGAGGATAGACAAGTCCCCCGGGCCTGACGGGATATATCCTAGGATTATGTGGGAAGCAAGAGAGGAAATTGCAGTACCGTTGGCAATGATCTTCTCGTCTTCACTGGCAACGGGGGTGGTACCAGGGGACTGGAGAGTAGCGAATGTTGTGCCCCTGTTCAAAAAAGGGAATAGGGATAACCCCGGGAATTACAGGCCAGTTAGTCTTACTTCTGTGGTAGGCAAAGTAATGGAAAGGGTACTGAGGGATAGGATTTACGAGTATCTGGAACGGCACTGCTTGATTAGGGACAGCCAGCACGGATTTGTGAAGGGTAGGTCTTGCCTTACAAGTCTTATTGAATTCTTCGAGGAGGTGACCAAGCATGTGGATGAGGGTAGAGCAGTGGATGTAGTGTACATGGATTTTAGTAAGGCATTTGATAAGGTTCCCCATGGTAGGCTTATGCGGAAAGTCAGGAGGCATGGGATAGAGGGAAATTTGGCCAATTGGATAGAAAACTGGCTAACCGGTCGAAGTCAGAGAGTGGTGGTAGATGGTAAATATTCAGCATGGAGTCCAGTTACAAGTGGAGTTCCGCAGGGATCAGTTCTGGGTCCTCTGCTGTTTGTAATTTTTATTAATGACTTAGATGAGGGAGTCGAAGGGTGGGTCAGTAAATTTGCAGATGATACAAAGATAGGTGGAGTTGTGGACAGTGAGGAGGGCTGTTGTCGGCTGCAGAGGGACTTAGATATGATGCAGAGCTGGGCTGAGGAGTGGCAGATGGAGTTCAACCCTGCCAAGTGTGAAGTTGTCCATTTTGGAAGAACAAATAAGAATGCGGAATACAGGGTTAATGGTAGGGTTCTTGGTCAGGTGGAGGAACAGAGGGATCTTGGGGTCTATGTACATAGATCTTTGAAGGTTGCCACTCAGGTGGATAGAGTTTGTAAGAAGGCCTATGGAGTATTATCGTTCATTAGCAGAGGGATTGAATTCAAGAGTCGTGAGGTGATGTTGCAGCTGTACAGGACTTTGGTTAGGCCACATTTGGAGTACTGTGTGCAGTTCTGGTCGCCTCACTTTAGGAAAGATGTGGAAGCTTTGGAGAGGGTGCAGAGAAGATTTACCAGGATGTTGCCTGGAATGGAGAGTAGGTCATACGAGGATAGGTTGAGAGTTCTCGGCCTTTTCTCGTTGGAACGGCGAAGGATGAGGGGTGACTTGATAGAGGTTTATAAGATGATCAGAGGAATAGATAGAGTAGACAGTCAGAAACTTTTTCCCCGGGTACAACAGAGTGTTACAAGGGGACATAAATTTAAGGTGAAGGGTGGAAGGTATAGGGGAGATGTCAGGGGTGGGTTCTTCACCCAGAGAGTGGTGGGGGCATGGAATGCGCTGCCCGTGGGAGTGGTAGAGTCAGATTCATTGGCGACCTTTAAGCGGCATTTGGATAGGTACATGGATGGGTGCTTAATCTAGGATAGAAGTTCGGCACAACATCGTGGGCCGAAGGGCCTGTTCTGTGCTGTATTGTTCTATGTTCTATGTTCTATGTTCTATACATCTTAGAGTCGTTAGGATATAACTCGATCAGTTATGATTAAACATGGGGTCAAGGCTTGTTGTGAGAGGGTAGTACAACTGACCTGAAAAACATTTCAGCCATGATCAATAGTTCTGTCGACTGGATGGGCCAAATGACCTTTATACTGCTATAATTTTGTACGCACTATGGTACATGCATTCGTCTGTGTTAGTGTGTATTTGCGGGTGCATGTTTGTCTGTGTGTCTGAGTTTTTGTGTTCCTGAGTTTTTGTGAGGTTGAGTGTGTCTGCGTGTGCACGTCTGTGTGTGTGTTTGAGTGTGCCTGTGTGTGTATGTCTGTGTGTGTCTTTGAGTTTGTCTATGTGTGCCTGTGTATGTATCTGTGTGTGTCTGCATATGTTTGTGTTCCTCATTACTTTTAGAAGTGGAAATATCAATGTACATTTTTGTAATCTCTACACTGTTTGTCATTCATCTTTACATCATAGCTTGAGGTACTTTTGTCATAAATTTGATATTTTAACAGAGAAGGAAATCTACATGACATCTTCCTAGGACGACCATGACCCAATGTGAGACCTATATTAAAAGCCATATCATCAAACTGGTAACACCGATAATTTGCTGTGACAAATGGAGGAGTGGCAGTAGAAAAGAAAACAGTTACTCTACAACCCAGGGAAATCTGGACCGGTGAGCCTGACATCAGTGGTGGGTGAGTTGTAGGACGGGATTCTGAGGGATAGCCAATTGCATGCATGTTCAAAGGCAAGGCTTGATTGGGGATAGTCACCATGGTTTTTTGCATGAGAAATCGTGTCACACTAATTTGACTGAGTATGTTAAAGAGATGACAAAGCAGATTGATGAAGGCAGTGTTGTAGATTCTTTCCATATAGACTGGAGCAAGTTCTTCGACAAGTTTCTGCATATTCGGCAAGTTAGTAAGGTTAGGTAACATGGGAAACAGCGCACCCAAGACAATTGAATAAAAAAAAAGATTGAAGGAAGTCGGCAGAGGTTGGTAGAGGATTCCTTTTCAGTCTGGAGGCCTGTGAACAGCAGTGTGCCAGAAGGATCAATGCTGAGCCCACTGCTTTTCGTCATTTATATAAATGATGTGGATGTGACCATAGGTGGTAAGGGTAGCAAGTTTGAAGATTGCACCAACATTTTTGGTGTTGTGGGTAATGAAGAAAATTATCTCAGAGTGCAATGAGACTTCGATCAGATGGACCCATGGGCTGACGTCTGGCAGATGGTGTTTGATTCAGATAAATGTGAAGTGCTGCATTTTGGGAAGCAAATTGGGGTATTTAATGGAAATTTATTGGAGGATGTTGCTGAGCAACGAAAGGGAGAGATGTAGTGCAACGCTCCTTCAAAGTGAATAGTATAGTGAACAAGGTGATTGGCATGTTTGCCTTCATTTGTCAGAGAATTGAGTTTCGGAATTGGGATGTCATGTTACAGCTGTACAGGATGTCAGTGAGGCCACATTTTGGAATACTGTGTGCAATTCTGGTCTCCCTGCTGTACGAAGGTTGCTGTGAAACTTGAAAGGGTTCAGAAAAGATTTATAAGGATGTTGCCAGGTTTGGTGAGTTTGAGTTATAAGCAGAGGCTGAATAGGGTAAAGCGGTTTTCCCTGCAGAATTACGGGCTTAGAGCTGACCTTATAGATGTTTATAAAATCATAAGGGGCATGAATTTTGTAAAAACACAAGGACTATTTCCCAGAATAGGGGATTCCAAAAATAGAGGGTATAGGTTTAAGGTGCGAGGGGAAATATTTTAGATGGAACTTAGAGGCGAAGTTTTCATACAGAGGGAGGTGTGCATATGGAATCATCTGCCAGAGGAAGTGGTGGAGTCTGGCATCTTAATGGGTATCTGAATAAGGAGGTATAGAGGAAAATGAGCCAAATGCTGGCAAAACAAACTCGATCAGATTGGGATGTCTGGTCAGCACGGACAAATTTGCATGCTGTAAGACTCTTATAAGAGGGATGAGGAGACATTCTAAACAGGCATTTCAAATGGAAATTTTCTTCCCCACAAGTTTGAGATCCCCCTTTGTTTACATTGATTCAAAGCTGAGTTAGTTAAATATTTGGCAGAGAAGCGAGTCATGGATAACGGGATACAGTCAGGAAAGTGGGGTTGTGACCATAACCTGATCAGCCACAATCTTAGTGCCTGTTGGATAAGGCTCAATTTGTCTAATGACCCACTCCTGCTCCTCAGTCCCATGTTTCTGTGTTCCATTCAGTCCCTCAAACCTGATAGCCAGGGATAGTTAGAGGCTACTTCCTGCTGTAACCTGGTGCACAGAAACAGAGGAGACCATTCAGCCCCTCAAAACTGTCACACACAATTTGGGCTGGTTTGGAAAATGTAATTGGAAAACCCAGGTTGGGTATCAAAGAGGTCGCTCATCTCTCCTTATAGAGCTTCCCCTCTCTGCAACATGTGCTTCATATGTGGTTCATGTTGTAGACCCAGTTTCACTGTGAGTACAGCCCCAACACCTCAGCCAGAGATGGTCCAGACAATCTGGCAACATTCAATAACAGAGCTTCTAGGAAAATAACACCCTTTACTTTCTAATAATA
The DNA here is from genome assembly GCF_047496795.1 of Chiloscyllium punctatum. Lineage (NCBI taxonomy): Eukaryota > Metazoa > Chordata > Chondrichthyes > Orectolobiformes > Hemiscylliidae > Chiloscyllium > Chiloscyllium punctatum. The sequence goes on along the minus strand of NC_092759.1, from coordinate 45,790,762 downwards.
GAATGTGAGAACCCCACAACCAGGGGTATGTCATTCATCCACACGCCCCCCTCCCCCCACAAGCATGTCTTCACCCACAATAAGATCATAAGGTATAATATCCTCTTTCATGTCCAGTTCTTCACAGCCCTCAACTCTGATTGGTCAAAAAGCACTCCTTACCCCCACACTGTGAACTATTGTTATAAGCAAAATACGTGAACACAAGGGCTCAGGGAAAAGTGACCGGCCCTGACATCAAGGCATCATTTAACTAAGGATGGTCTCAAGGAGCCTGAGCAGGATTGCGCTTAATGGGAATGAGTTTTAAACTTCCCTCGTTAGAGTGATTTAAAGCATAAAGCACAATGATTGTGGTTTGTGTACAAAAATCCATGTAGTCCTGGACATGTCTGCAAACGATCCTCAAGGTAGCTTCCTCAGCACAAACATCTTCAGCTGCTTCATAAAGATTAGAAGTGGGGGTGTTCATTGAAGGACACACAATATTCAGGAAAAATGTTCCCCTTCAGCTCCTGAACTAGTCTGTGTCCATGTGCAGCAAGACCTGGACAACATTCAGGCTTGTGCTGTTGGAAATATCGGTAACATTCATGCAGCAGTGCTGCTGGACACTGCATATTTCCACAGTTAAAAGGAGGAGATTATTCCGCGCCATGCGCTGGCTTCACAGGAATATGAGGAAGTCATTCAGCTCAATGAAAATATTGGAGAAGTGTTGAGATAGCCCATTTAGTGCATCCAACGAATTACACAAGAAGAGAAGGAGTCACGTGTTACAGAAGACCGCAGAGCTCCTCAAAAATATTTGAAGGCTTAGCCTATCAACAATGAAGTGTTCTGATACGTAATATCCCATAAACATGTACTTGGCAAAAAGGAAAGATCAGATACAGATTGTCAGATGCAGTTCTCCAATCTAGGAAGGAAAACAAATCCACTGAAGCTTCTAACTCTGTGGTGACCCCAATAGCTTCTGATATTACTGAGAAACCAAAACACTTCCTGTAATGTGGCTGCCAGAACTGCACACAGTATTCTATCTATGGCCTAACCAATGGCATGTTTAACTCATATTATGTCGCCTCGATGAATGCACACTATGCCTATAGTCCCGTGCGATTTCTTAACTGGCTACTGCACTGTCCAGTCACATTCAGGGATGTGTGGAGAAACACGCTCTGACCTCCCTAGTGTTCTGCTGTCTAGTTCCTTCATCCAAAGTCCATCACATCCTATTTATCAATGTTCCATTCCATCTGCCATTGATCTGACAATTCCACCTGTATCTTCCCGTAACATAAGGCCTTCCTCCTCACTGCCAACCACCTGGCAAATCTTTGTGTCAAACACAAAGTTACTTATTACGCTCAGCCCCACCCCCACCACCCCCTCCACATTAATATTTACATCATTTATGAATACACAAATAATTAGATACATTACACTTCTCGCTGTGGTACACCACCAGACACTGATCTATCGCTACCACCTTCCGAGTGACTTGGGACCACATAGCAGGTTTCTAGTCCTCTAGCACCTCCCTCGTGTGGTCAGATTCGACTAAAACATTTAGGTCAGGACATTTCCTCTCTTGTCTCCAACAGCATCCTGCGATACAACTCATCTGGACTTTACATAATCCAAAACCATAAATCCCAACTTGCATCTTACATAAATCTGCTCGAGAGCTTCCCAGTCCATCTTCTTGAATTCTGTACCTGCTTCTTCCTTTCTCAAATAAAACAGATGTGAAGCTCTCATGTCACAGTCTATCAATGTTCCCCGGTTTCACATACTGATTACACCATTGGTTTCGAAATGGGTCCTAATTTTTTCCTGATATTCTGTTCAGCTTGTTTTTGTAGAACATTTTGGGTACCCCCTAACTTTGCCTGCTGCACTTCTCCATGCCCCTGTATGAGTCAGTGTGCTGTGGGTGAATTTTCTAAGTTTCCCTGAGATCACCTCTCATTCTTTGAAACAGTACAGAACACAGGTATAATCTCATCCACACTGCATGCAGTCCGTGCAGAATGCCTTTACTTCGATATTCCAATTTCCGTTCATTGAAGGCCAACTTCACTTTTACCTTTCCGTTTCCCAAAGTCGCCCCTGAACCACGTTGGTTCAATTTTATTTACTATTCACTTTCTGAACTCTTAAAAATCCACACTGAATATCTAACTATATCACATCCAATAGTTCTCCATTGTCTCCCCCTACACGAAACATCTTCAAACCATTTCAAAAAAAGTTTGTTAACAGTGATTATTCGGGTGAGATCCAAGATGGCGGCGATCCAGTAGGTCTGCCCTGCTGAGCTCTGCACCAGAACCCAGACAAAGTTATGCATTCACCATCTCTTTCTTGATCCCCAGTATTGCTCTATGCCATTATAAGTGAGTAACGGAAAATAACTAAGGGAAAAGGATCATCAGGATCACAACCAGCAGTGCACTTCAGCAATGGATACGCCCGCGGCTGTGACGTCGGACTCTGCAAACGCTCCAGGAGACTTATCTGTGGAGTAGAGCCTGGCCTCAGAGTTCAGAGCCTGCGAGAGAAGATTAATTCAGCGATGGATGAGACCTGAACCAGGCTGGAACTGATCTCAGCCAAGCTGCAAAAGCAGGATCAGGAGACCCAGTGTCTCGGGCCGTGCATCGTCGAGATGGACCAGCGGATCGCGGCTTTGGAAACCATGGCAAAATCCTCGGCGGGTCGTGTCGAAGCCCTGGAATGGTAGCTAAGGGCCTTAGTAGAGTAGGTCAACGACCTCGAAAATCAGGGCCATCATAAGAACATCAGCCTGGTCGGGCTGCCAGAACGAGAAGAAAACGGCCAGCTCATCAACTTCTTTTCATTTCTCTCACTTACCGCCGAATGAGAAAGTGGGTTTAGGGATGGTGGGGTTGGTTACATTTTGTTTCACCCAGACTGCGTGAGGTCAAAGTATGGATGGGACGGATTTAATTTTCTTGTTGTAAGACGCATGCAACTTTTGAAAACATTGTTTTGCCTGGATTTGATGAGCGGCTTCAGCTCGGAAGAGCCACGAGGGATTAATGGGTGATACGTACACCCTCTGCAGGAAGGGGGGATCTCTCCACTTATTTGTGTTATATGTTGGCTCATTTTAGAAATATTTGTGAGAAGTTTTGATTTGGTTGTTATTGTAGTTATAGTTTCAAGTTTGTATGAACTGTTTACTGCTTTCACTTGACGGGCTATAAATGGGTTCTTCTCCCAGTGGGTCATGGGCTGCTTCGGATAGTTATGGCTAACCGCTTGTTTAATCGTGCACGTGGAACCTTAAGGAGTCACTCACTCATTAAGAGAAAAAGATACTTTCAAGCCTCAGAAAGGAAGGGGACAATGTAGCCTTGCTGCAAGAAACACATCTAACTGATAAGGAGCACTTAAAGTTACAGCAGGGAAGGTTCGGTCCGGTGTTTATTTCATCCTTTAATTTAAAAAGTAGAAGAGTAGCTTCACTCATTCATACAAACCTTCCGCTTCAGTTGTTTGACCAAATTAACGACGATCATGAGTGGTTTCTGATCCTTAAAGCTTTAATACATGGAGAGGAATATGGGACATTGTATAATATTGCCCCACCACACCCCCTCAAATGCACTCTCCAGGTTGATGACCCTTGGGGAACATTGTACAATTAAAAGGGAGACTTTAACCGACTTATGGACCCCGAAGTGGATCGGATGTCAAGGGGTCTCACGGGTATTTCCCCGCCATCAAGGCAGCTGGTGGACCTGAACAGGGAGCTGCTTTGGTCAACGTTTGAGATGTCTTCACCCTGAAGGTAGGGGCTTCACCTTTTTTTCTAACCCACGTAAGTGCTATACCAGGATTGACATATTTTTTTGCCCCATTGGACTCTTTAAATTCGATGCTGCCCTGCAAAATTCTGATCATGCAGCAGTGTACGTGGATGTTAAGGCCTATGCCGATGGGACAGGCTCGCAGCACTGGCGCATGGATCCTTGCCTCCTGAAAGATAGCAAATTCATTGAGTACTTTTCGCGGGAATTGAAGTTTTTAATGGGACATTAACTTGGGTACGGCCAGTAATCCATCTGTGTTCTGGAAGACTGCCAAGGCCTATGCAAGGGGTTTGATTATTTCTTACTCGTGGACTCAGAAGCGGCAGAAGGGACAGCAGTAGTGTATGCTCAAGGCTTGGCTGAAGGCAGCTGAGACAGCATTCTTTGACAGACTGTCTGTAACTAAGTTGAAGCAGATTACAGCCCTCTGGGCTGCTCTGAACACTGCGCTCACCCAGACCACAAAGAGGGAGATTTCCTTTGCGAAACAGAGGTTATTCGAGTATGGTGCTAAACTGGGAAGGTATTTGGCGCACTTGGCCAGAAAGAAGAGTGCCCCCAATCTATTACATCCATTAGACAGGGTGCTGGTACTATCACCTGCCGTCCCAAAAGGGTTAATGCAGCATTCAGAAAGTTCTACTCTGGGTTGCTCCAGTCAGAGGATTGTGCGGACAGATTGGTGAAAACGGAGTCATTTTAAGACCCTGGACCTCCCAGGTATAACTTCAGAGCAGGAGTCTCTTTTGAATGCCCCGTGACATCCAAGAGATACAGGATGCGGTAAGGCAGCTCCAGAGTGGCAAACCGATCGGCCAGATGGCTTGTGGAGTGAGATTTATTAGGAGTTCATAGACATGATGGCTTGGCCAATGTTGCATATATTCAATTATTCTTGTGGACAGAACTGCCTCCCATCCTCTCAGAGAGAAGCAAACATTTCTCTTATTCTCAAGAGAGGGAAAGCCCCAGAGGATTGCCTATTCGTATAGGCCTATACAATTATTAAACCTAGAATTTAAAATTTTTGTCGAAAATACTAGCGTTGAGGCTGGAGAAGATCTTGCCCTTCATTGTGAAAGAGGACCAGACACGTATTATTAGGAGTCACAGGTCCCCTATTAATATTAGGAGAGTGCAAAATATGGTTCAGGTGTGCCAGCAAGGTCGATTCCTGGCTTGGTAGTCTCGCTGGATGCAGAGAAAGCATTTGCTTGGGTGTAGTGGCCGTACCTCTTTTATGTCTGGGAACTGTTTTGCCTTGGAGGTGTCTTTGCCTGTTGGATGGCAGAATTATATAGTGACGCAACAGCGACAGGAGTTCTCACTAATGGTATAAGGTCTAATGGTATAATTTTAGCATTGGCAGAGGTGCCCCTTTCGCCATTATTATTTGTATTGGTGATTGAGCCGTTGGCAGAGGCTACCCAGAGGGGCCCCACTATAACTGAACGGGTAGTAGGGTCAGGAAGGCATGACATTATCCTTACACAGATGACGTTCTTCACTCTCTACCTAACCTGATGATATCTTTGCCCAGTTTTTAAAAAGTGATTGATTTATTTGAATCTATCTCGGGGTATAACATCAAATTTATGAAATCGGACGCCATGCATGTTGGGTGTTATTCGAGTACCTGATCCTCGCACCACAGGTGGCCTCTTATGAAGCTCGCCAAATTGCAGCTTCTGCAGGAGATCAAGGGTGTGAATTTTCTGGACTTTAAGAAATACCGACGGGGCTCCTTGCAATCGTATGTGGCTGATTGAGCTTGCAAAGACCTGCGGTCAGTTTGGCTGGACATTGAGGCATCCCAGGCAAAATGTCCCCTCATTAATCTGTTGTTCATGGACAAGACGAGGATTGCAGAAATCCAATTGTCCATAAAATAGTTAAAGCCTGTAAAATGATGCGACAAAGTGAGGGCAATTTACAAAAATGATCTTCCCCTTTGACTCCCATTGTAGTATTGGTAGGATCCCAGCTGGGATTGATGGATTCTGCCTTTTGGCTCTGAGAGTCCAGAGGAGTTTCCAGTTTCGGAGAATTATTTGACGTGGTGGTCATGGTGGTTTTAGAGCAGCTGAGCCAGAAATATGAGTTATCCTGGAGGGGCCACTTTCGTTAATTTTAGATGAGCAACTTTAGACAGAAAAAACGACTACATTAATGGTTAGTCCCCATAGGTCGGAAATGGAGGGAAGAATGCTTCGTCCACAGGTGCTCTCTCGGTCAGCAGCCTCTATCATTTATTGAGAGGTAGTGTCTCAAATGATATAGAGCGGCTGCATGGAATCTGGGCTCAGGAATTGTGAGTGGAGATATCTCCAGAGGAGTGGGAAGATATTTGGGAAACCGTAAGGAAGATTTCAATTTGCAATAGGATGTAGGCTATGCAGTTGAAGGTACTCCGCAGGGTTTAATTGACATCCGAGCAGCTTGTCAAATTTAAGACAGGAGAGTCCCCAATATGCCCGAAATGTACAATAGATGTTGGTATACTTACGTAATGCTTGTGATCATGCCACAAGCTTCGTAAGTATTGGTGCACTATAGCAAGTGTTTTGGAAGGTGTTTTGGAAACCGAGGTCAAGGCAAATCCGGTGCCCCTCCTCTAGTGTTCGCTGAATCCTCCCTCTTTGGACTTGCATGGGAATAAATTGTTTAGTATTCTTTCATTTTGTGCGAGGAAGAGCATTCTGATTAACTGGGTTCCAGGAAACCTCCCAGGACTCTGATCGTGGTGTAGACTAGTTATGGAGCCCATTCCCCTTGACTTCCTTATGAGTATGGGCACCCAAGAAATGAACATTGTCATAGGACGTGGCGGCCCTATTTCAACCATATACACATGGTCTTATTGGCTAAATTGGTCAGGACATTTGTGTAACAGTGAGGGCTCTGAGAGGAAGAATTCTGAACAAATACGGGTATGGCAAATCATGCTACCGGTGATGGAGAGCTATGGTCGGACTGTGCTGGGTGTTGTAACTTTATGTAATTTAATTTAATTTGCCTTGGTTCAGCTCTGTTTAATCTATGTTTTGTTTTGATTTTGTTTTGACATCAGCCCATTGATTGTGTGCACAGGGAAGAGAATGAGTCCATTCAGCCATCATGCTTCTTACACAGCAACCAGAGTAGGTCATTTCACACCATGTGTCAATTATAAAGGATTAGAGGGAATGAAGAGAATATATAGAGGTGAGACTACAAGCTTACCACATTCACGATGGAATATAAAGTAGTGAGAAAAATGCTGGAATTTAAGAAAATTGTTAAAATCGATTATTCAGGAATTAATGAAAGGACATTTACAGAGTGAAGCCACAATCCATCAGAATCAACATTATTTTACAAAGGATGAATCATATTTTCATTATTTATTTGAGTCTTTAAGAATGTGACAAGCAAGCTGCATAATGAGGATCCTGGAGATGTAAAATCAGGACTTGCAGAAGACATTGAATAAGGTGTGCACAAAAGATTAATCTACAGAATAAGATCGCATATGGTTCGACGTAATTTATTCGCTTGGATGTAGGCTTGGGGAAACAAAGAATTGCATTGAGTTGGAATAACTGATTCATTTTCTGTTTCCAAAAATACCAGAGGGCTCAGTCCCCAGGCCCCAACTATTAGCAATAAATATGATCACCTATTTGAGGGGATGGACATGCAATAATCAGTTTTTCAGAAGACACTGACTCAGTTGAGAAATTGTAATGAATGTTTAAGGATAGGTTACAGATGAAATGAAACAATGAAAAGTATGCGGCCGTTTTGGTCAGTGTAACAGAAAGGCAACTTCCTATCCAAACAGAGGGAAACTACGTTGTGCTTAGGTACAGAGGGATCTGGTATCCTCATCCATATCGCAAAAGACACAGATGCAGGTGTAGCAGATAATGAGAAAGGAAACTGCAAATTTGGTATTTATTTTTGAAAGAATAGATTATAAAGTGAGGGAGGTACTGCTGGAATAATGCCAGGCATTTGTGAGATCGCAATTGAGTACTGTGTACAGTTTTTGCGTCCTGACTGCAGGAGGGATGTAATTACCATGGAGGCAGTTCAGAAGAGGTTTACTAGACTGATTCCAGAGATAAGGAGTTTGTCCTCTGAAGAGAGATTGAGCAATTCAGGCCTGTACTCTCTGGAGTTTAGAAAAATGGGAGGAGATGTCACTGGACAAAGCTAAAGGTGATTGATCATGTCGACATGCATTGGGTATTTCCTCATGTGGGGCAAACTACAACAAGAGATCAGAATTTTAGGATAAGTGGAGATGAATTAGAACAGTGATGAGAGAACTTCTCTCAAAGCATTTTAAATCTGTGTAATTCACTGTTCCAGAGTGCAGTGGATGCTGGGATATTGAGTAACTGAGGGGATATGGAGAGTGGGCCGGAAAGTGGGACTGAGACGGTGATGACATCAGCCATGATTGTATTCAATGGTGGAGTAGGCTGACATCACATATGATTGTATTCAATGTTGGAGCAGGCTGACATCAGCCATGATTGTATTCAATGGTGGAGCAGGCTGACATCAGCCGTGATTGTATTCAATGGTGGAGCAGGCTGGAGGAGCTAGATTGCTGACTGATGTTCCTCGTCTTTCTTCAGTCCTTCGAATGTGTTACACAGGAATAGGGGAGGGCTGGTTAATCGACAGAAAGCAGGCACTCCGGATAAATCAGATTTAATCAGTTTAAAAGAATGTAACCAGTAGGGTCACACAGTGACCAGTGCAGGGTCCTCAGCTATTTACTATCTATATCAATGATCTAGAGAAGTGGAACAAATGGACTGTAACTAAGTTTGCCAATGGAAATTTTATAAGCAGGAAAATAAATAATCAATGGAAGTTGTAGAGTTTGGAAATGGATATGGACAAGTTAATCAATGGATAAAAGTTTGGCAGGTGGGATTGAACGTCATATATAACCTGTCATTTTCTTCCAGGAAGAACGGCAAGCACTATGTTACTGAAATACAGAGGGATTACAGGACTTAGTGATACCGTGTGTACTGGAGGGTTTACTCTGAGCCGTGCAGACATGGCATGTGTTGCTCCATCACCCTGATTGTCTGCTGCCTTTTGTCCCCACCGGGCCTATTGCTCTCATCCACCATATATATCCTCCGTCACTGAAAGATGACACTGATGTTGAGATAGGAGAGTTGATGGAGCTGTCACCCAGTCCTGCCTGGAACGTTCTGGAACATAGAAGCTGAATGAAACTCTGACCCAAAAACTACTGGTAGCACGGTCCTCCCCCTGATATGAAGCTGCAGGTCGTGTTGAAGGAGGTGACACCGCTCTGTGACCAGCTCCTTGTTCAGTCGGGGTCCCCTCACACTCTGCTCCTGGGTTAGGTGGAGCTTGGGAAGCTATTTCTGGAAAACGCCGGGGTGGATCCAGCAGATCCCTTTCCCCAGACACACGCACTGCGTGGTTTCAGAGCTTCCCCTCTCTGCAGCCTCTGCTTCATTTGTTGTTCATGTTACAGACCCAGATGCTTTTACTATCGTCCCCATGCTCCATCCACAGTTGTGTCACCAAATCCTCAGGTCTTCCTGAATGTCTGAGGTAGCTCACAGCACAACCTCCAATAAAACATTCCCAGCAGCTCCACTAACTTTCCAATAACAGCAGTAAGTCAGGAGTCCTCAGTTCCAAGTTTGATGCCCAGTAATTAACAATAGTACTCGAGGGGCTTCCTCGTGTAATTGACCGCATGATCAACTGAGAGGGACAAACACAGATGTTCAGTGAACAGGCACAGACCAAGTTTCAAAGACGTGTCTCAAAGCTTCTGGGGCCCCCTTCCCACCAAGGAGCAGTACATGGGACACACCAGGAAGTGAACAACAGCCTAACACACACACCACTGTCCATGGACCTGTACATAGGACAGATGGGGAAGTGAGCAACAGCCCAACACACACTCCACTGTTCATGGAGCACCACATGGGACACACCAGGCAGTGAAAAGCCCGAGACACACCATTTCATTGTTTCTGAGCTTCACAGTGCCAGCTCTTGATACATTAAGGATCCAAATGGGATCCACAGCCGTGATGTATAGAAGAGCATGAGCCGTGCACTTTGCATGTTGTTTCTGAACTTCATAATTACGTCCGCGGGGATTCAGGAATATTAGCACCAACGGTCAGGTTAAGGTACAGAAAGACAGATACTCGTGTTATATTTGGATCATTGCTTGATCAACAAGTTGAATAAATGCGGCTCTTCTCAGAGAAATGGGACTAGCCGGAGGAGTCAGATGCTGACGGGTCCAATAACAAGAGTAAGAACATAAAATAAATATGCTGACAGATCAGCTCAAATGGTCAGTTATGCCCGATACCAACTCCACCTCACAGAATCAGACATCATAATCCAGATGAGATATATATTCAGCGTGAAGCACTGTGCAGATGAGGCTAGTGTAGTGCTCAATACAAACCAGCAATCTGTACAGACTGTGCAGACCACATCAGTCCACGGGGGGCTGTGCAGTGAATAACTCTGTAAACCTGGAGAAGTTACCCTTCCAGCATGTAGAGCTGTGTCCACCATCCGAGTGCATTGCTCAGTAATACTGTATTTGATCACTGCACACTGTCGGGAAACTTGCAGCCCATGCTGCAAGTGACAGGATGTGCAACTCCCATCTATTTACAGCTCCATATCTTCATTGTGCCAGGCGCTTTAGAACATCTAATCAAGAGGAAGGATGAAGCTTACATAAGGTTGAGGATGCAAGGGTTAAGCAGTGCACTAGAAGTTTGCAAGGTAACCAGGGTGGAAATGAAGAATAAACTCAGGAGAGATAAAAGTGTGCATGATAAAGGCTTGGCGGGTAGAATTAAGGTAAAACCTAAGACGTTCTACACTTACATGAGGAACAAGAGGATGGCCAGAGTGAGGGTAGGGCGATCAGGGATAGTGGAGGGAACTTACGCCAGGAGTCGGAGGAGGTAACGGAAGTTCTTAATGAATATTTGCTTCAGTATTCACTAATGAGAGAGACCTTGACGTTTCTGAGGACAGCATGAAAAAGGCGAATATGCTAGAACAGGAGGATGTGTTGAAAAATTTGAGAAACACATGGATAGATAAATTTATTTGGCCAAACAGGATATGCCCTGGGATACTATAGGAAGTGAGAAGAGATTGCTGCGCATTTTGCGATGATCTTTTGCATCCTCACTGTCCACTGGAGTCGTGCCAGATGTCAGGAGGCTCGCAAAAGTTCGTGCCTGGTTCAAGAAAGGGAATAGGGATAATCCTGGGAAGTATTGGCCAACCAATCTTACACCAGTGACGGGCAAAGTATTGGAGAGGATTTGAGAGACAGGATTTATGAATACTTGGAAAATTATAAATGATTAGAGACAGTCAACATGGCTTTGTGAGGAGCACGTCATGCCTCATAAATCTTATTGAATTCCTTAAGGATGTGACAAAACACGTTGATGAATTAGAGCAGTGGATGTGGTATATATGCATTTTAACAAGGCGTTTGATAAAGTTATCCACGGTAAGCTCATTCACAAGATAAGGAGGCGTGTCTTACAGGGAGATCTGGATGTCTGGATGCAGAATTGGCTGGCCCACAGAAGACAGAAGGTGGTAGTAGATGGAACAGATCCCGCCTGGAGCTTGGTGACTAACTTGGTGATCTGTTCTGGGACCTCTGCTCTTTGTGATTTTTTTTAATAAGAGAGTAGATGATGAATTGGAAGGGTGGGTTCATAGGTTCGCCGATGTCACGAACTTTGGTGGAGTTGGTGGTTAGTGTGGAGGCCTGTTCTAGGTTACAACAGGACATTGACATAACTGAGCTGATGAGTGACAGATCGAGATAAATCTGGAACGGCAGGATCTTGGGGTCATGTCTATGGATCCTCAAAGTTGCCATCCAGGTTGGTGCTGTTGTTTAGAAAGCATATGATGTGTTGGCTTTCACAGCCGGGGAGATCAGTTTCAGAGCTATGAGGTTATGCCGCAGCTCTATAATCCCACTGTTTAACCCACTATGATAAAGTTGAATGTTGTTCTGCATTGAGAGCTTGCAAGTACTTGTCATATGACTAGCTAATATTTTCAGAGTTTACTATACTGAAACTATGTAACATCTGGCTGTGAAACAGATATGTTGAGCTTTGGTTGCTCTTTTAACAACTATTCGAATTTAAACAACCAAGTTTAAATAATGTCCCACTATACTAAACCCAATCGATTTTAAATTTATTGTTTTGTCAACATCAAACCAAGGAGATGAGCTGGTGTTGAGGGAATAAAGAGGCACGCATTTTGGAAGTTAGAGAGAGAGTAAACTACCATTGTGCGAGTCTGCCATGAACAACATTCTCTGTGTAAGATTCATTTTTTGAACGAAATATCCTTGCATTAAAAGACAGAACATGACCCAGGGAGATATTCAGTGGAAAGAAGGAGGGCATTGGAAACTACAGCCACTGTCTGGTTTAAGTAATTGTAATACAGTTTTTCTTTAATTGGAAGATTATATTGTTAAAGGTGGAGAAAGATAACAAACAGTTCAGAGAAAGGGAAACTTAGAGTTGGGAATAACTGTTGTTGTTCAATGTTCACTTTTAGAATTAAGGGATACATTGATATTATTTCCTGTTAAGTAGCGGAATTTGCGAGCTCTCTGTCACTCGACTTTAACAGATTATGAGCGAGGTGAGCTTTTCTGAGTGTTTGGTTTCATTCACAGAAGGTTTCATCGCCGTGTCATAACACCACACTTGTCATACCGTGTTCTAGTCACCTCATTAAAGGAAAGAGGTGGAAGCTATAGAGAGAATGCAGAGAATTATCTATGGAACAGCAGAAAGGTCGACACAAGCCACACAGAGTGAGTGAAATGTTGAGAAAGTCACCACGTGAAAAGTAAACACTGGCAGATTCTCAATGTCTATTTAAACGTCAGTGTGGCACTGGGTGTAGTGCGTCTGTATTGATGACTGGGTATCTGTGTGTGCATGTGCATCTGTGTATCGGCATTTGTCTATGTGTGCTGAAAATGTGTTGCTGGAAAAGCGCAGCAGGTCAGGCAGCATCGATGTTTAGGGCATGAGCCCTTCTTCATGAATTTGTCCATGTGTGTCTGTATATGTGCTATTGCATCAGTCTCCGTGTGTGTCTGTGCATCTATATTCATCTCTGTGTGTCTCTGCATGTCTGATTTTTTCACTTTGTTTATCTGCGTTTCTGCATTCATCGCTGTGTATATCTGCATGTCTGTATTTGTCTCTGTGTGTATCTGCATGTCTGTATTTGTCTCTGTGTGTATCTGCATGCCTGTATTTATGTCTGCGTGCAGCTGCATGTCTATATTCATCTCTGTGTGCACCAGACTGTCTGTATTCAACTCTGTGTGTATCCGCGTGTCTGTATCCATCTCTGCGTGTATCTGTGTGTCTCTATTCGTCTCTGTGTGCATTTGCGTATCTCTGTGTGTATCAACACGTCTGTTTTTGTCTCTGTGTATATCAGTTTATCTGTATTCAACTCTGTGTGTATACGTGTATTTGTATTCGTCTCTGTTGGTATCTGTGTGACTTCATTCATCTCTGTGTGTATCTGCGTGTCTATATTTGTCTTCCTGTGTATCCGTGTGTCTTTATTCGTCTCTGTGGGCATCTGTGTGACTCTATTCGTCTCTGTGTGTATCTGCATGTTTGCGTTTGTCTCTGTTGATATCTGCATGTCTGTATTCTTCTTACGTGTATCTGTGTGCCTCTATCCGTCTCTCTGTCTATCTGCGTGTCTCTGTGTGTATCTGCGTGTCTGCATCTGTCTCTGTATGCATCTGCGTGTTTGCATTCATGTCTGAATCTGCGTGTGTGTATTCGTCTCTATGTCTACCTGCATGCCTGTGTTCATGTGTGAGTATCTGTGTGTCTGTATTCGTCTCTGTGTGTAGCTGCGGGTCTGTGTTTGTCTCTGTGTGTATCTGCGTGTCTGTGTTCATCTCTGTGCGTATCCTTGCGTCTGTATTCATCCCTGTGGGCACCTGTGTGAGTGTATTTGTCGTTGTGTGTATCTGCGTGTCTATATTTGTCTCTGTGTGTATCTTCCTGTCTGTATTTGTCTCTGTGTGTATGTGTGTGCCTGTATTAGTTTCTGTGTGTCGCTCACGTCTGTATTCATCTCTGTGTGCGCCTGTGCATCTGTATTCATCTCTGTGTGTCTGCATTTGTCTCTTTGTGTATTTGCGTATCTGTTTTCATCTCTGCATTTTGTCTGCGTGCCTGTCTTCGTCTCTGTGTGTATCTGTGTGTCATTGTGCACAGCGGATCTGTCAGCCTCTCTGGTGTTTAAAGTGATGCAATGTCCCTCTCTGCTGGCCTTCACACTCCTCTGCATTGACAGCACCGCAGGGTTACAACCATCAGGGGATTCAGTCTTGGAGGGAGGGGGAGGGAGGCAGCTCATAGCGCCATCCAAACTGACAGAACCATCTGCACACGCACACATACACAGTTTGGTGTATGGAGGATTGTATTCGTACTGAGGACCCTTAGAGTGGAGAATGTTCATTAAACGTTATGTCTATGGTCGCTCTGCAATGTGGAAGTGATTTGTCTTTGAAGATTATTCATGACACAGAGTGCACAAATCAAAGTGTATGTCTATCGCAAATGCATCCAAGCAAGATTGACGGAACAATTTGTAAATCAATGCAATGAAAGTATTTCATGTTCATTATTTTGACATGTTTTATAATATACTCCTACAAATTATAAAAGAGAAAAGATTGAAAATCCTGAAATGGACACAGTGGTGGTGGTAATATCTCAGGAACGATATCGTTAGGTATCAGACAAAACTGCTCTGTGCTTCCAAAGATGTTATTTGAAAAACCAAACAGCCATACAAGGTGAAAGATTGACAGTATTTGATGTCCTCTGAAAGAAACAAGAAAAAACTGACACTCGTGCAAAGGCATGGGGAGGCTAGCAGAAGGTGGCATTGCATAACTATAAACTAAACAGGGACAGACGTAGAGGTGTGGGGGTGGTGGCGGTGAGGGGTTGATCACAATTTCAATGGATTTACCCCAAAAAACTGCAGGACATCATCTCACGGAGATACACACAAACATACACAGACACGTTAAACACACAACACATATACATACAGATATGGACACACAAAGAAACACACACACTCCTGCACACAGTTTCTTTAAGATAGAGTTGAATAAGCTCTAAGTGGAGGAACAAAGGGATGTTGGGGTCCACGTCTGTAGATTCCTCAAAGTTGCCAAAGCCCTCAAGGTAAGAATGTGTATGATGTGTTGGCTTTCATAAGCTGGGGGATTGAGTTTAGAGCTGCGAGGTTATGCTGCAGCTGCATAGAGGCCTGGTTAGACCAGACTTGGAATATTGTGTTGAGTTCTGTTCGCCCCATTAAAGGAAGGATGTGGAACCTTTAGAAAGGGTGAAGACGGGAGTTCCCAGCACGTTGCCTGTCCTATAGGGCATGTCTTATGAAGAAGGTTTGAGGGAGCTTTAGCTTTTCTCATTAGAGTAAAGAAGGATGAACGGTGACTTGATAGAGGTGTGCAAGATGATGAGAGGCACAGACAGAATGGATTAGGAGATTCTTTTTCATAGGGTAGAAATGGCTAACACGAGGAAAACATAATTTTAATGTGATTGGAGGAGGGTTTTGGGGGGATGTCAAGAGGCAGGTTGTTTACACAGGTAGTGATAGGTGCGTGGAATGCACTGCCAGCAGTGGTCGTCGAATTAGCTACATTAGGGACATTCAAGTAACTCTTGGATAAGCACATAGTTGATAATAGGATGAAGGCTCTGCAGTTTAGTTTAATCTTAGAGTCGGATAAAAGGTCAGCACACCATTGAGGGCTGAAGGGCTCTTACTGTGCTGTACTGTTGAATGTTCGCTGTTCTAATTTCTTGAACTCTTGTGAAAATATTGTACCTGGAATTCCTTTAACTTCAGTGGAGGTTAATCTAATCAGTGTTTGATTGTTGAGGGTTAATGGAAATTTGGGGAGGTTTGAGGGGCTGAATGGTGTATATCTGTTCCTAACCGTTGTGTCAAAAGAATAATGATTGGTTTGAGGGGAACTCATTTTGAGAATAAGGGCATTCCTATTTCAGACTGGGAAAGGGATGTTCCTTTTTCTTTAGGATTGTATGATCTGTGGTCTTCTCATGCCCAAGGATCAGTGAAGACTGGGTTAATGAAAACACTCAAGGAGGAGTTATATAGATCGTTGATGAACAAGAGAATCAATGATTATTGGGAACAGACAGGAAAGGGATGCTTAGTTACCATCACATCAACAATGGACATTCTGAATTGTGCAGCAGGCTCGAGGGGCTGAATGGCCACCTGCTGCTCTTGCTTCATGTATTGTTCACTCGCTCAACCCCGCGATGCTGTTACAGAAGGTGAGGATGATCGCATTCAGCCATTCAGGATCGATCTGGACCTCTAAGTAATTATAAAGAAATAGGATGAAGCTCTTCAGCCATTTCAGTACATTACACAGCGCAAGAGGAGGTCACACCTACTTTCTAGATTGCTACACAGGAACAGGGGAGTGCTGGGTAACAATAGGGAAATCGATAGTTGGGAGAAATGTGTATTTTCGGGTTGGAAATCTTTAACTTGGTGAAGTGCCTCAGAGATCAGTGCAGCATCAAAAGCTATTTAGAATCTGTCAATGATTTGCGTGTGGGAACTGGTTGGATGGAAATCAATTGGCTCAACCACGAAGATTCGATAAGATGTCAAGTGGAGGTAGAGAGTCTGTAATGTGATATAGACAGGGAAGGTTAGTGTGCAAACCTTCAGCAGAAACAGGATAACATGGTCGACTGACATTTGTGCTGTGGCAGAAGGGGAAAACAACAGTAATCTAATTCAAAGAAGAGAGATCACAAAACTCAGTTGTACAAAGGCATTTGTTCACCCGGGTACATACATCACAGGGGGTTAGCATGCAGATGCAGCAAGTAATTAGGAAGGTATTTGGAATGATTACTTCATGAAAAGGCTATCAGGATATTTTACTGCATCTGTACAGAGGATTTCTGAGTCAATATCTGATGTACTGTGGGCAGTGATGATTCCATAAACTGAAAAATAAATATACTCCATAGCTTTAGAAGATTTTGCGAATATGTTTCACTGCACTTGCTCTTGGAAAGAAGGCCTTATTCTGTCATTCTGCACGGAAACAGACCCTTCGGTGCACCATGTCCATGCCCACCAGATGTCCTACATTAATCACGTTCCATTTGCCAGCACTTGGCCCATATCCCATAAAACCTTCGTGTTCACTCAAATGGCTTCATTCAAATGTCTAAAAATGCTGTAGCTGTCCCAGCCTCCAACATTTCCTCTGACAGTTCATTCTATACTCTCTGTGAAAAGTTACCACTTTTGTCCCTTTTATATGTTTCTCCCCTCACATTCAATCTATGTGCTCTAATTGTGGACTGCCCTAAGCGAGGAAAATGTTCTTGGATCTTCACCATTTCCTTACTCCTCATGATGTTATAAACCTCTATAAGGCGAGAGCACTTCAGGGTTGAGAATGAGAGGCGTTCGTATTGAACTGTATAAGATATTGAGGAGAGTGTATCTGATGCATAGCCTATGGACATTGTCTCTGGTATATGACTCTAGAACTGAGGATTCAAATTTAAGAAAACAACATGTATATGTTATATACTCTTTTCATAGTATAAGAAAACAAATACTATGAAGACATGATTCTATTGGACAAAAATATGAGGACACATACAAACGTATCTTCATTAAAACTCCTCCATGGAGCAGAGAACAGGGACGAAGTCATACAGTTCTGAGAATGTTCAAGGAGGTCTCACGTGGTCCAGTTTGGTGTTGAGATAACATTACTGTATATTTCTGCTCCGAGATGGAGAAAATGCAACCTGCTGGAGAAGCCACTGCTTATTGCTACCTATCTTTCCTTGTTCCTTCTCGCAGCAATGTATGAGAGGTGAAAACCGTTCAGTCATCTTTATCATTCATGTAGGATTACTGGTGAGGAATCATTGGCATCTCCCCACTGCCTAAAATCAAAGGTAATTCAGCCAAATCCGACTGTTTCAGGAATAAATCCTGCTTGTGTGAGCAGAACAACCTCAGAGGTTGAATAACATTTCATTATTTTACTTTTGTCTTGAGTTTAACTATTGCTTGGACAAAGCTCTTTCAAGCTGATATTTTGCAGCTTTTTTTCCTGCTTGTATTTAGGTATGTGTATGTGTGTGTCTGTGTGCACTTGCGTGTGTGAGACACTGTGTATGTCTTAGTGTGTGTGTCTGTGTGTATGCACAGACTGCATCTCAGAATGCGTTCAAAGATAAATATTAATGTACGTATTTGTCCAAACTGTTTGCCATTTGTTTTTCCATCTTAGCTTTGAGTAACTTTGCTTTGATGAATTATTTTTGCAAATGTAAGATATCGAGATGTCTTGTCCCCAGCAAAGAACCTGACCTAGTCTGAGACCTATATCATTGGTCATATCACCAACCGAGTTACATTTAAAATTTATCATGATCAATGGAGGAACGGGACTAGAAAATGAAACAGTGGTCCGTCCAACCCCAGTCTGAACATGGATGAGGAGAATTTCACAAAAGTTTGTTTGTGTGGGAATGCTGATTAGATTACTTACACTGTGGAAACAGGCCCTTCGGCCCAACAAGTCCGCACTGCCCCGCCGAAGCGTAACCCACCCATACCCCTACATCTACATCGACCCCTTACCTAACACAACGGGCAATTTAGTATGGCCAATTCACCTGATCTGCACATATTTGGACTATGGGAGGAAACCGGAGCACCCGGAGGAAACCCACGCAGACACGGGGAGAACGTGCAAACTCCACACAGTCAGTCGCCTGAGGCGGTAATTGAACCCGGGTCTCCGACGCTGTGAGGCAGCAGTGCTAACCACTGTGCCACCGTGCCGCCCAGAGGTTTGTGGTGCCTGTATGTTTGCATTTAGTCAAAGCAATGGCAGTCAGATATTGGACAGTAAAGGACAATGAACTACAGATATGGAAGTGGAGCTGAGAACACATCCAGATCAGCCACGATCTTACTGCCTAGTTGAGAAGGCTTAACGTGTCTAATGACACACTCCTACTCCTCAGCCCTACGTCCCTATGTTCCATTCAGTTCCTCAAAACTGCAAGACAGGAGCGTTTGGAGTTCATTTACTCCGATAACCTGGTGCACAGAAACCGAGGAGACCATTCAGTGACTGAAGACTCGAGAGTATAGCGTTGTAAAAGCACAACGGTTCAGGCAGCATCCAACGAGCAGGAGAATCGCCGTTTCTGAGCATATACTTCTGCGCTAAACGTGGTTTCAACAGAATACAAGGACGCCATTCGATCCATTGAAACTATTGGACAAGAATAGGGATAGCCCATTCAGACCCTCCTGCCTATGACACAAGGAGTGAAGGAGTGTAGTCAGCACATCGAGATGTTAAACAGGAACCAGAGTCGCCAAGTCAGGTCCTTGAGCTGCTTCCAGATGACCAGGAGGTGGCCATTCAGCCTATCGAACCATGTGTACAGAAATAGGAAGATGTCTTTGATGCCTGAACATAACAAAGAGTGAAGCAGAGTCTACACAGATAGACTGCTCTATGTTGTTCCTCCTGGTTCCTTTGCTCGTGGTACATATGTGTCACTTTAAGTTGGTTTGCTGAACGTGAGAGGGAAAAGTGAGAAGTGAAAGGTTTGTGCGAAGTCTCAAGGAAATGCCTTCTATCTCCGAGAAGACATTATTGTACTCCTATAGAGGACAGAAGGTGGTGGGAATAGTGAACTATTTCAGGAGTAAGGCATTAAAGCTGCTGATAGATTTATGTACAGTGTAGAGACACACACCAACTGCACGTTGAGACAGTGAGAATTCATTCAGAGCCTGGCGCTCCCTCTCAACCAACATGGGGTCTCCACACTGGTACGTGAACTACTGGGAATTACATATCATGGGGAAAATGCAATTTCTCTCAAAATCACCATCTTTTTTCCGGACATAATAAATGTTAGTCCATAATCCTCAAGTTTAAATGTAATTGCATGTTATTCTCTTGAAGTGCTACGGCTGTTGCTGGATTATACTCTTATACCTTTTATCAGTTAATTATCGTTTACACAATGTAATTCAATAATTTACTTGCAAAGGTGCAAACATCTTATTGCACAGTTGTATGCCGTTTCTTTTTTAGATTTGTTGTAGCCTTAGCCCAAAGGTAAATGTTTTGTTTACTGAACAGCCTTGGGCAACTGTCTGTGTGGCGTTTGCACATTGTCGCCGTGTCTGCGTGGGTTTCCTCTGGGTGCTACGGTTTCCTCCCACAGTCCAAAGATATGCAGGTTAGGTGAATTGGCCATGCTAAATTGCCCAGTGTCAGGGGTGAATCAAGGGTAGAGGAATGGACCTAGGTGTGTTACAGTTCGGAGGGTCGATGTGGACTTGTTGAGCCGAAGGGCCTGTTTCCATACTGTAGGAATCTAAAAAAAACATGTTTATCGGGATTCAAGGGTCAGACACAGTATGTATTATTCATGGGCTAAGAAACAGAAAGGAATAGAAGACAGCGACTGTGGAGACTGACGAGGAGTAAAGTGACATCCCCCCTGTCCCCCATGTCTTCTTGACAGAGAGAATAAAATCAAATGTAGAGAAAGAAACAGATATATTCGGAAGAAGGAATAGCAAGTGACAGTGTAAATGAAACAGGATAATTTGAAATGGAATGGCCGAACAATGATTGATCTGTGTGTGTGTGAGAGAGAGTGTGTGTCAGTGTGTGTGTGAGTGTGTGTGTGTCTGCGTGTGTGTGAGTGTGTGCGTGTGTGTGTGTCTGAGTTTGAGAAAGTGTGTTTGTCTCTGTGCGTGTGAGTCCGTGTGTGTCTGTGTGTGTGAGTGAGTCTGTGTGTCTGTCTGTGTGTGTCTGTGTGAGTGTGTGTGTGTCTGTATGTGTGAGTGTGTGTGTCTGTGTGTGTGAAAGTGTGCGTGCCTGTGTGTGTGAGTGAGTGTGTGTCTGTGTGAGTGTGTCTGTGTGACTGTGTGTTTGTCTGTATGTGTGCCTGTGATTGAGAGAGTGTGTGTGTCTGTGTATGTGTGTCTCTGTGCCTCTGAGGGAGGACTGGTAAATGTAACCTCCCCGTTTAAGGAGAGAGGGACACAGAAGACAGGAAATTATAGAAGGACTTATTGGATCTTTGGTTTATGAATAGATGTGTGGAGCATCAGAACAAGGAAGTTGTGAAGCATATTGGAAATAGTGTGGTTAAGCTACAGCATAATAAGAGTTACAATTACAATGCCATTACGAACAGCAGTGATGAAAGTACGGTTAAAACAAAGAAAATCAGTTCGAAGCAGACAGGAGCATTAGTGACAAAAAGACTGTTTCCTAGATCCTGTTGTGAGAATGTTGAGATAAGCTTGTCAGTAAACAGACAAGGAATGTATAAAAAGCACAATAAAATCTGTTGCTGATAAGGTCTCAACGTGCAACTATGTAACCAATACCTATGAAGCTGAAAAACCAAACCAAGTGAGACAGCATCCTAGGAAGAGGAAAGTCAACGTTTCAGGCTGAAAGACTTCGTCAGGATTGGGGTGGGAAAGGGGAGCCGGGAAGTAAATAGAGGGAGGGCCGTCGGGCTGGTGGAAGGCTAGGTGGGATAGCGATAGGGGGATGCAGGCAGGGAATTATTGTGATTGGTCAGTGGGAAGGGTGCAACAGATATGCGAATGGGAAGATGCACAGCTTTGTTGAGGTCAGGGAAAGGGGACATGGGATAAAGCTGTTGGTGGAGAGATTTTGAAGCCAGTGAAGACAATATTAAGCTGTAAGGTCTTCAGCTGAAATATCAAGTTGTGTTCCCCAGTTTCTGTTTGACCTCACTCTGACAGTGGAGGAGGCCTGTCGCCGGATGAGCAAGGGGAGGGGAGTGATTGAAATGGATGGCAACTGGAATGCTGAATTTGCTAAAGCGTGCAGAGAGATGATGCTCCATGATTATGTCCCTGAGTCTCCCTTTGGTCTCCACAACATGGAGGAGACAACGTTGGGATTTGGAGATGAGCTCAGTGGGCCAGGATCAGGCTCTGTCTGGAGTATTAGTGCTATGTACGAAACAACCAACCCGACTTTCCAGTTACCATTCATTTTAATTCCCACTCCCACTCACCGGCGACATGCCTATCCTTAGCCAGTCCACTGTCAGACGACCACCACCTGAGAGTTTACCTTTGAAGCTGATAGCCCAATGGCCTCAATATTGACTGAAGCCGATTCAAAATCCTCCGGCTGCCGCCTTATCCCATGTCCCTTTTCCCTGACCAGACCCACCTGTATCTGATCCACCCTTCCCACTGACCAATCACAGTAACCTCATACCTGCATGTACCTACCACCACCATACCTACCCGCCGCCCTTCCATATCCCATCACTCCATTTCTGGGCTCCCCTCCCCCTCACCCGTCCTGACGAAAGGTCCAAGATCAAAATAGTGCCTTTGCTCCTCCTCTGATTCTGTCTGGTCTGCTGTGTTTATCCAGATCCAAGTTTATTAACTCTGGCCTCCCGCACCTATAGTACTTACACTTTCCATGCTGTGGAACTAGGTGGTCTAAATATAAGAAGAAATAAATTTGGACATTTGAAAAAATGGCGGACGCATCTGTCATTTCTTAACAACCCAATACACATATTCCAGAAGAAGCAGCATTTCATTTGTACTCTTTCAATCCAGTCTCCTGTCATTGCTGCTCACAATGCAGTCTCCTTTATATTGGGGAGACCAAACAGAAACTGTATTGAGGAACACTCCCACTCTGTCTGTGGGAATAACCCTGACCTTCTCATTGCTTCCCATTTCAAAAACTTACCTTGCTGTCATGCAAACATTTCAGTCCTGGGTTGCTATAATGCTCCAATGACACCAAGCTGCAAGCTCGACTAACACCTCACTTTAGACCTTGGAACGTTCTATCCTGATGGAATTTTTATTCAATTCCATACTTGCACAGCCTGACCGCATTATGGCTGGTCTCCATTCTTCAGACATTTTTTCTCCTGGTCTTCCAATGAACTTGCCCTATTTGTGAATCGTTTGTCTTGCAGTTAATTAACGAACCCATTTCCCCCTTCACAATCTAATTAATACTCATTTTACATTTTATTCTCTTTTACCAGAAATAAAAGTCAATTTGTCAGTGGCATTGTTCCTCTACATCATCTTGTTTCCCGTCACCCCTCCTCTACCACGGTCAAGGGATTTAAAAGCCCATTTTCCAATCCTTTTCTGTTCTGAAGA
This sequence comes from Chiloscyllium punctatum, assembly GCF_047496795.1. Lineage (NCBI taxonomy): Eukaryota > Metazoa > Chordata > Chondrichthyes > Orectolobiformes > Hemiscylliidae > Chiloscyllium > Chiloscyllium punctatum. The sequence continues at coordinate 45,767,504 of NC_092759.1, read as the reverse complement.
GAAGTCACACTTGAAAAGATTCAAGAAAAACCTCCTCTCCATTGTTGTAATGTTCCAGTCTGCTATTCTCAGATTCAGATCTGTCCTCTCTCTGTCTACGCAGCTGTTGATCTCTGTTACTGTTGGAGCTGATGCATCTGCGCACTGAATGAAGCTCCTCACCAATAGGAGAGGGAAACCCTCCAGTGACACAGTTACATTGCATGGAGACTGACATTAATCACAGTCACTGAGAAAACAGTCCCAGCTTTTAATCCAGCACATTCAGTTCACAATATAACTGGACTGGACTACATGTCGACGTTGCTGGCTATTGGTCAAATCTCCCATCACCAATTGCTCTAGTGAAGTCAGTTGTGAGGGAGAAAGGTGAATGTTATCTTTTCATAGGCTAGATGATTCTGCTCGGTTGTCCATTTACTCTGCTGTTACCATCTCTCCCCAAATCCCTCCACCCACCAAAATAAACACAATCAGGATGTTGTTTCCGTGCGGATCTCTCCTCCACGGGAACAACCGCCAGCCAACACACTGTCACTGGGCACAGTTGCCTTGAACATAGACAGGAAGTGTGGACTTCTCTAAATGTTCCTCTCACTGCTCTAATAAGGGAACTAGGGAATATGCTTGAGTAATTTATTTATACAAATTGACAAACTTCTAAATGCAGTTATATTTGTGTAAAACCGTACCTTTTTACGCATTTTGGCCTCAGTTGAAACCAAAAGTGATAATTACAATGAAGTTATGCATTAAGACTTATGAATTAATGAGTCAGGTTTGAATGATCATGACATTCGCTGGGAGATAGGACAGAATGGGATAGTGGCTGTGGAGACTGCTGGGGGGGTGGGGGGGGGGCGGGGGTACAATGATATTCCCCTGTCATCATCACGCTTTCTGCCAGACAGAATTAAATCTAATGCACAACAAAGAAACAGCAACTTTTGAGAAATGCAATGCTGAATGACAATATGAACTGTACATGATCATTTTCAATGTGATAAAGTGAACTATATTTAATATACACACCACTTAATCATTGGGAATACAGTTCGATTAGGATCACTGGACCAGAAACATGAACTTTGATTTCTCTTCACAGATACTGCCAGACCAGCTGAACTTGCCCTCTAAGTTCTGCTTTTTTTTTGTTTGAGCTTGATCATATTGTTCATATCCGGCAGGATACTTACAATTAAAAGCAGACACTAATAACAAAATGTGGAGGGCTATGGGGACAGTGCAGGAGACTAACAGTAGAGATATAGTCGTTCCAAACTGGAAGAGACAATGGGCTGAGTTTACCCCACTTTTGCTGTAAATAGTTCTGTGTTATGTAACCAAAGCCTTTGGGAGGGGGTAGACAAGCGAGTTCAATGAAGGTCACAGAGTGCTCCACCATCAATAATTTGTTCCTATTATCTCATGAAATTTCTGCTGCCTCTAAAATGTCTTTTCAAACAAAGTGGAGTTCCTGAGATTTACAAGATAATCAGAAAAATATCCTTTTTTCCTCTGAATCTTAAAGAAGCAACAGATTTCGGCCGTAACACAGGTGTCACAGACACACCAACTATAACAGGAACAGGAAAGGACTACATTGCCCACATATAACCAAATTCAGCATGTAGCCCTGCCATGAAACATGAAATATAGTGATACAGAAACATGAAAAACAAATTTAAAAAATGGTGAAGAAGCGCCACAGATGAGGAAGTATCTGCAGAGATAAACAAAGTTAATATATCGAATATGATGTAACCCTATTTGAAAAAGTCATATTGGAATCAAAGGTTAATTCTGCGTATCTCTGCTCAGAGAGTACCAGACCTGCTGAGCTACCCTCTATCGTTTTTTCTTTTCTTTCTGAACTGTGACAAATTGACTGATCTAAGCAAAGCTGCTATCTCGTTGAATCTCGAGTAATTTGTAACGAAAAGAGAAAATGCTGGAAAATCTCAGCAGGTCTGGCAGCATCTGTAACGAGAGAAAAGAGCTGACGTTTCGAGTCTAACTGCCTCTGTTCAGAGAAATCAGAATTAAAGTTTCTAGGTTAGTGGCCTTTCCTCAGAACGGATGGTAGCCCTGAAAATGTTGATTTATATACATAAGAGGCTGAATAGCGTTTAATGGAGACTGTTAGTAGCTAACAATAGGGGGTGAGTACTAGGCTTGGTGTATGGGTAGGGAGCATTGAGGAGTTCAGTCCCTAAATTTATTGAATATTATTTTGAGTCTGAAGGGCTGCAGGGTCCACCCGCGGAAAATGAGGTGTTGTTCTTCCAGCTTGCGTTGAAATGCCCTGGAACACCGCAGCAAGTCTGACTCAGAGATATTGGCCAGGGAACAGGATGGGGTATTAAACTGGCAGGCAACTGGAAACTCAGGGTCTTTTGCACAGGTACAGTTTGGATATACTGTGAAGTGTTCACCCAGTCAAACTTTAGTTTCCCCAATGTAGAACGCTGGCACAGTGGTTAGCACTGCTGCCTCACAGCGCCAGAGACCTGGGTTCAATTCTCACCTCAGCCGACTGACTGTGTGGAGTTTGTACATTCTCCCCGTGTTTGCATGGGTTTCCTCCGGGTTCTCTAGTTTCCTCCCACAGTCCAAAGATGTGCAGGTCAGGTGAATTGGCCATGCTAAATTGCCCGTAGTGTTAGGTAAGGGGTAAATGTAGGGGTACGGGTGGGTTGCACTTCGGTGGGTCGGTGTGGACTTGTTGGGCCGAAGGGCCTGTTTCCACACTGTAAGTCATCTAGAGCAGACCACAATGTGAGCAGCGAATGAGGGAAATGTTGATAGGATGCTGCTTCAGCTGGGAGGTATGTTTGGCCCTTGGTTAGTGAGGAGGGAGGAGGTAAATGGGAAAGTGTAACACCTCCGGCAGGGGAAAGTGACGTGGACCTGTGTTGGTGGGGGGGGGGTGTTGCCAGTGAATAACGAGTGGACTAGGGTGTCGCGGAGGAAATGGTCAGAAGGCAGAAAAGGGAGAGGAGACAAATATGTGCCTGGTGGTGGCATCTCGCTGGAGGTGGGGGAATGCAGACTGATGATCTTCTGCATGCGAATGCTGGTGGGATGGTAGGTAAGGACAAGGGGAACTCTAACACTGTTGCATGAGGGAGGAGAGAGGGTGAGAGTAGAAGTGCAGGAGTTGGGTAAGAACTGGTTGAGGGCCCTGTCGAGAACAGTGCTAGGGAATTCTCGGTTGAGGAAGAAGGTGGACATTCAGAGGAGTCATAGATAGACCTTGTGAAAGTGAGGGATTCATGCAAATTGGAAACGATGACCTATTCCAATTCTGGACAAGAGAGAGGAGCAGCAGCTATGATATCATCTACGTATCGGAGAAGCAGTTATGGATGGGGACTGGAAAGAACTAGAACAAGGAATTGTCTATGTACCCCATGAAGGAACAGGTATAACTTGGGCCCACGTGTGTATCTATACATCCCCACTGTATGGCAGGATCAGGCTGAAGCAATGGGTCTGCCCAGGCAGTTCTGTTTGTGGATTTTCAGGAGGACATAAAAGCGAGCTCTGCTATCAGAGGACCATCAGCTTCGGGACTGTTAAGTGGGGGTGAATGGGTGGGAATCTCCAGATGAAATGTTCTCAGATTTAGTTAATAAAATGGCCTGATGTGCCATGGCAGGGTTATGGAGGAGCGGGTGATGTGTGGAAGTAACTAAGAGCTGGCACTCAGCCTCTGAAATGGAGAGATGAGTCCACCATACTACAGCAGCACCACCCTTATCGGCACAGGCTGAATAACACAGTCAGGGTTGGATCGAAGCATACAGCGTATAGACTGTTCAGAGAGTGATAGGTTGGATAGGGTGAGGGGGATGCAGAGTAATAAAAACAACCAGTGTCACATTGAAAGTTCTCAAAGAACAGATTGAGTCAAAGTAAACGCTAGAGAAATGGTTCCAGGTGGAGGGAGAGTGTTGGAGCTGGGGGAAGGGTGTTTGGAATGGGGAGTGGACTCTTGCACAAACAACTGGACACCGAGGAGAAGTCGGTGGAAGAGGAGTTCAACATTATGTCATTCCTGAAATTCATTAAAGGGGGCGCAGAGGGATAACGCTGAGAACTTTGCTGAGTACAGAACATTCAGCATTACAGCGTGGCAGTTTAGGAGGGATGGTGAATACACGACAGGAGGTGGCCTGGGGTGGGGGGGGGGGGGGGAAAGGGCTCAGAGCACAGGGCATGGGTGGGATGGCAGGTTCTAGAAGCTCATAAGCATCTCTCAGTTATTGTAGTCCTCATATAGCTGGCGAGCACAGCGAATGAGCTGGAGCATGAAGTAGAATTGGGTAATGGGGCAGTCTTGAGCCAATGTGATGAGATGCTGGTGGACAGAGAAAATGTTGATCTTAGTGGCAGTGACATCGCACGATCAGTCCTCATAAAGTAACCGATTGAAAATAATCGGAATCGTTATTTTATTGTAATTCTCTGATTTCATTGGGGTGACACTCAACCAGCAAGGTGTTAGTTTTCTGAGACTTTAGACCAAACTGTGAAAACAAATGATGTTATTAATAAGACAAATCCATCCATGGTTTTCGAAGGCAGTAGCAAAGGCAGAGTTTACTTGTCATTCCCAATAGGTCTAGGGAAGGTGTCATTGTTCATTGAGGAAATTACCAGCACAGAATTTCCTCTGATTCCCGTTAACCACAGTTTTCTGAGGGTTAATGATGCTACATGAGTCAAATATTGCTTTGATGCGAGGGAAGTTACTCTGATCTCACCTCTAATGACATTGGAAAATCAGTTAAAATGGTAAAGACCAAAATAATAGAACACGGCTTATTTGAACAATGTGGTCACTGTCCTCACAACGTTTAATGAAAAACTGATGTATGGGCGTTTGATTCTGAGGAGAGGTTTGTCCTATTTGTGATGAGGCTGTTTGGTTAAGCGTTGTGACAAAGAGTCAGAAATATAGTTCCACTCTCTGTGGGGAACAGAATCACCATGTTCACGGTGCATTGGACAGTGACAGACACACATCTGCTCCAATTGGACATTGATCACATCAATCTCATCATCCACTGAAGACCAATAGCAGCACAGAAGGCAGCAGTTCCCATCACCCGAGTTGGAAAGCAAAAACGGAAAGTAATGGCCAGTCGACGTGGGAGTAATTAGGGAACTGGTGTAACTTACAGTGGGAGTGGGAGAAGAAAGATGTGAAGAGATATCATCAATGGAAGAGTATGTAGCAGCAGATGGGGCAGTGCAAGGGAAGTAGGAGTGCAAAAAAAGAGTAAGAAGACGGAGGAAGAATGGCTAATGAAGTTTTAGTGACTGGGAAAAACTTGCTTTAGCAAATGTGAGGTTGGGTGAAAAACGTCACTGTTCAGGAAAATTGGGATCTGTTTCCATTGAAAATTATGATTTGATGTATTTCTTTTTCTATCACTTGATTCTTGTTCAGTTTGCACATTCACTCTGTATTTCAGCATCTCCATCAAATGCAGATGACATGTTTTTTTTTCCCTGGTATGGTGTCTCAACATTTTTTATTTTTTTTTAACAGTATGTATTTGCTTCCAATTCAAGGTAGACATGACCATATGATTTGATCTCCTGCAGTTTGTCCATAACGTAGAATTTAATTGAATATTTCTCCTCATCACATTCACTGATTCAAGCAATGAGTCAGTGTCTATCCTGCAGATGAAAAATTTCAGCTCCTAATATTAATAAAAAGAACAGCGCCACACAAATGGCTAATGTTCCAGTGCAAGGTGCCAAACCCTAGTTCATCTTAAATTAGGTACAAAAGTTTTGAATAAGACATGATGAGGGGTAGAGTATAAAAGATGATTTCAACTCTGTGTCGAAAATGCTATTAGCAGCTTCCTCAAAATAGGTGTTAACTACATCAGTTTGTAAATCCCCCAAAATAAGAACAGCAAGAGACTGGAATTCTTAATTCCTCTTCTGTGAATAACATCTGGAGAACAGGAAGGAAATCAAGATTTGTTTGCGATATTCATAAATGATGATGGTGAGAATGTGGAAGATGGACGGCAGTGGAATGGTAACTAATGTTGGGGATGACACAAAGATTAGATAAGTGGTTCGCAGTGAGGAGGGTTAGGCTACAGGACGATATAAACAGATGATTGCTATATCCCGATTGTTGGCCGATGAAGTTTAACACTGATAAATGTGAGATAATGCACATCTGAATTAACAAGACAAGTGTATGCTCAAACTGTGAATTGCGAGGGCTAAATTTGCTCCTTTTTTCATTGCAGCAGTGAAGGTTGAGGAGGAAACCTGGTACAGGTGTACAAAAGCATATGTACAAAAGAGGACGAACAGACAGCAGCTGTTTCCCTTACTCAAATGGTCAAAAACAAAGGGATACATGCTTAAAGTGAAAGGCAGGGGATTGAGAGAGGATTTGTGAGTCTGTTTTGAACTGAGAGGGTGACACAGATAAAGAATATATAATTTCTCCAGTGTGGAAAAAGCCTTTGGATATGCACTTGGTGGTACAGGCTCGCATTTTCATTCAATGATTCTATATGGTGACAGACATGAACACTGATATATTCTGAAGCAATAGCTAATGGCAGTTCCTGGTTTGTTCCATTGACTATCTCAGTAAGTGAGCCTCCAGTGAAGTGCTGGTGTTATCTCCCACTTTCTATTTAAGTGTTTCGGTTTCCTTGCGTTGGTCATGTAAATTCCTCTGTCGATAATGTCATTTCCGGACCTTTTCGTCAGAGGGTGGGAGATGGCATCGAAATGGATTTGTTTGTTGATGGAGTTCCGGTTGGAATGTCATGTTTCTAGGAATATTGGGCTTGTCTCTGTTTGGCCTGTCCTGCAGATTAGTCAGAGTGGCGTACTTCCTTATCAGTGCGCAAGAACTTAGTGTTGGGGTCATGTATTTTGTGGCTAGTTGATGTTCATATATCCTGGTGACTAGTTTTCTGCTTGTTTTTTCCGTTGCAGTGTTTGTTACAGTTCTTGCAAGGCTTATTGTTCCTGGAGCAGAACAGACAAAGATATGAATTTATTGCGGTGCTCAAAAGTATGAATAAACCCTCAGAGTGAAAACTATTCCTCTATTAGTTGGCATTAGAGCATCAAAGAATGATAATTTCATGGTTGTAAGCAGAAGAGCGAGGGGTAAAATAAGGAAAAGTGTCTTTACTTAGGGAGTTGTTACGAATTGGAATTGACTGACTGGGAAAGTTGTGAATGAAGATTCAAAACAGAACTGGATATACATTTGGAAATTATTAATTTAACGGGCAACAGAGAGAGGGCTGGCGTATTGGAGGTGCTTGGAGATATTTTTGGAACTGATTCATGCATAATGCCAATGACTTCCTCCTGTACCTTAAAGTTTTGTACTCTATTATGTGTCAGCTGTGAATAAAAGTCAGTATCCAATTATTTCACATTGTAAATGCTCACAAATATCTGATTATTTGTTGCAGCATAAACATTTAAAATGCAAGTTTTGCAAGATCAGCTTCATTATGAAGTCTAATAATTACTCAGAACATTAATATTTTACATGTGTTGTTCTAATTGCTAAAACAAATATATCATTGCTTTGGCACAAACCCCTTTGGAAGCTTTGACATTTCTCTGACACGATATTATCTTCGTTGTCTTTTTCACTCTCTACATTTCATATTAAATATCGTTCATTCTAAAAATTGGAAGTTTTCAAATTATTGTTCAGTGAAATTTGATAACACAAATAATTTATATAGTTTAATATTTACAGTTCATGTTGAATTATTCCCATTTTAAAATTGCTGGCAAATAGCAGAAGATCGTACATTTCAGTGAGAAATTTAACTGATTGATTATATATAAATGTATAAAAACGCTAATTCTATTTGTATGTTCAATCTTCTGCTCACTCTGAATATGCAATCATTCAGAAGCCAACCACTTTAAAAATATTGGTGTGGCAAAACATTGCTTTGAATCTTGACATTGAATATCTAATTCTAATCACTACAAGAGTTATGTTCTTTCTTCGATAAAATAAAATGTACGTGCTTTACTTCTATGTTAGGAAATTTTGACAGGAGTTTATATTTTAGTTCCATAAATATAGAATTAACAGAATTGATTTAAGATATTATAGTTCAGTTGAATGATTATCGTTCTCATCTTATTGTTGTCCAATTCATGAAATATAGCACTCATCCAATTACTGTTCGGGTCAGTAAACTCAACACCTTGCAATATGCTACGCTGAAAATTGCTTCCAATTTATCTGAAATCATTTACAGTGCTATTGGACCTCACAGCTGCCTGTGATGCAGAGAGACTCGGTGGCCTGTTCCAAAATCTGTGCATGGAGCTTCTAACATGGTTCAGGGCATCAGTGAAACATTACTTCAAAACAAATAAGTTGGAATCCTTCTTGGGCAGAGGCATAACCCGCCAACAGACTATCACTGGTCTCAGTGTAGGTACAAATATTGTCCAGGTTAAATACTAATGGCTGACCAGCAACCAGGTTTTGAAATTCATCTTAGTCAGAGCCTGGCCCAGAGAGCAGACGTGTTGACATGGAGAGCCAGAATCTCACCATACAAGTTACCTACAGTGATGAAATCTGACCTGTCTCCCAGACTCCATATATCTGCACCCTGGACCAGACACGGGTGAAGACGTTAACAGGTTGACAATCTATTGCAGTGCCTTGTGTCTCACAACAAAACGTCTAAAGCCATATCCAATAAATGTCACCTTCACATTCTCCAGTATCAAAATAAAATTGTACATCTCTATGAATGGTCAGAGATTACTACATGGATCACACAGTAGAATGTATGTGAAGTAACCAGCAGCAAATGGCAATACACAAATCACATTAATAACTGAACTTGGTGGATTCTGTTTGGTCAATGTAAACAAACATATTATACTGGCCTTCAGGTGACTGTAACAATGCACACCATAACTGGAGGTTTTGGCCTTACACCCCTCCCAAGCTTCCTGATCTCACACACATCACTCCCGCACACATTCAACAATTTAAGAGGAATCCACAAGCTGGGTGAAACTGGAAATATAGAACAGTGCAGCACTGTGCAGGCCCTTTGGCCCTTGACGTTCTGTTGACTTTTTATCCCACTCTAAGATCAGACTAACCTACATATCTTTCATTGTACTATCATTCATGTGCCTATCCAATTAAATATACCTAATATAGTTGATTTTACTACAACTGTTGGCTGTTCATTGCACACACCCACCACTCTCTGTGTAAAGAACTTACCTCTAACATCTCCCCTAAACCCTCCTCCAATTTCTTTAAAATCATACCCCTTCGAGATAGCCATTTCCACTATCTATGCCTCTCATCGCTGTCAAGTCACGTTCCATTCTTCTTCGATACAATGAGGAAAACACCCGAGCTCCCTCAAAATTTCTTTGCAGGACATGGCCTCCAGTCCAGGCAACATCTTGATAAATTTCCTCAGCAACCTCACCAAAGCTTCCACATCTTTCCTAAAACGAGGCAACCAGAACGGATCACAATATTCTAAGTGTGGTCTCACCAGGGCTCGATAGAGTAGCAGCATAACCTCGCAGCTTTTAATCTCAATCCATCGGCTAATGAACACATCAAACACCTTCTTAACAACCTTATAAACCTGGGTAGAAACATTGTGGGAGCTATTCCATGGCCCATATGATCTCCGTTCCTCCACAATGTAAGCATCCCGCTCTAACCCTGTATTCTGCGTTCAACTTCGACCTTCCAAAATGAATCGCATCCCACTTTTCCATGTTGAACACCATATGCCACTAAGCAGCAGAGTCCTGCATCTTGTCATTATCCTGTTGCAAACTACTACAGCCCTTCACACTATCCATAATTCCACCCACCGGTGTTACATCATCAAACTTACGAACCTACCCTTCCACTTCATCATCCAAGTTATTTATCAAAATCACAAACAGCAGAGGTCCCAGAACCAATCCTTACGGAACACCACTGCTCACCTAGTTCCACACTGAATACTTCCCATTTACCATCACCCTCTGTCTTCTATGGGCTATCCTATTCTCTATTCAGACAGACAGAACTCCCTGTATGCCATGCCTCCTTACTTTCTGAATGAAACTACCACGGGGAAGCTTATCAAAGGCCTTGTTAAAATCCATGCACTCCGCATTCGCTGCTCTACCTTCTTCAGTGTGTTTACTCCAATCCTCAAAGAATCCAATAAGAGTTTTGAGGTATGACCTGCCCCTCACAAAGCCATGCTTAATATTTCTAATCAAACTATGATTTTTCAGAAACCTCTCCAATACTTTGGCCAATACAGATGTAAGACTGACTGGTCTGTCGTTCTCAGGACAATCCCTGTTCCCTTGCCTGAACAAGGGAGTAACATTTGTCACCCTCCAATCAACCGATGCTACTCAAATAGAGAGTGAAGACGCAAAGACCGTCGCCAAAAGCACAAAAATCTCTTTCCTCTCTTCTTGCAGTAACCTAGAGTGTTTCCCATCTGGCTGAGGGATTTATATATCCTTATGTTTGTACTTCAATCAGTCTGTATTTGACCTCAACTTTTTTACTCCCTGTCCAACCAACGGATTGACTGTTTTCCATTTCAGGGCTCTGTACAGTGCTGCCTTCGTGAGCAAGTATGGTTCCCAATATCCTGTGTATTATGGAATGGAAAACATGGGAAGGCAAGGATGCCTTTCTCATGAAGGGCAGATGCCAAAACTTTGACACTGCTGTTCCTCAGATGGTGACTGAATAGTTGTGCTTTGCCAGCATCACACTTTTTGACTCTGATCACCAGCATCTGCAGTCCTCACGTTGCCCATTACTGAGGGCTGTCCCCTCTGCACACTGAGCAGGCGCTTAATCAGCAGAAACTAGTTGTAGTTAGAGCTGACTGTTCAGTTCTGGAAAGCTGCATTTGATGAACACTTTTACTAAAAACGAAATTGCAATTCAACAAATATTCATTCAGTCCCAGAGTTACAGTTTTGGTTTATGAATTGGACAGCTTTATAACGAGCAGTGAATGACTGAAGAACTCCGAGGTACAGAGTATTCCAGGTGATGTATTCCAGGTTGGATGTGCTTTACCTTAATGCTGGGAATATTGTCAGACAGAAAGATATGACAAGGACACGAGATGATATGTGGAAGTGTGTCATTTTTACCATTACATAGATGTGTTTGAGGGAGGTCATGGCTGACAACTGAGTATTCTGTGGTACCAGAACTATAGTCAGGACAGGCGATAGGGTAAAAGAGGAGGTAGTTTTGTCTTATAAATTATGGAGTCAGTTACTGGCTGAAGAAGGGACGATATCTTGAAAGGATCTTCTAATGAGGTTTGGTGGTTAAAGCTCAATCTCAAAACCATGACAGAAACAGTGCTTGGGATATATTGTAGAATCCCAGATAAAGGAAAGTACGGGAGCAGGTATATAACCAAGTTATTTATATGTGTAAAATCAATAATAAGAACATTATATTCAGGCATTTCAATTCCAAAAGTTCATCATGGCAATGATATCTTCTTAAGGGGGGCAGGTGCTTTGAAATTTATTCCCGAGAGTATCTTATATCAACATAGAGCAGATACAACAATGGGCAGTGCAGTGCTGGGCCTCACTGTCGGGAACGAAGCTAGTCAGCTGTTCCAGACAGAAGTGGGAGAGCATTATAGGACCAGTGACCGTGATATCACACATTTTGACTTTGCTAAGGAAAAGGCCCCAAAAATGTTTGAATAATAAAAGCTTTTTGGATAGGGTAGACAGATTTTATGAATACAAATGACAGAATCTTGTCAAAGTGCAGTTGCTTCTGGGTGAAACTGTAGCAGAAGAAGGTGGGACGGGGGTTGGGGATCATTTGATTAAAATCAAATTGATGACAGTGTCGGCCCAGCATGTTACACCGAAGATAAGATTTAGGAAAACAAGCCCAGAGAACCTCAGATGTCGACACAAATCCCGAACAGGATGAAAAAGGAAAGAGAAGCTTAAAGCAGGTACCAAGTGAGCAGGCCAATGAAGGTCCTAAAAAAATATAGAAAGTGCAGGCCTAAACTTAAAAAGTCAGCGGAAGAGCAGAAGGAGCGGTGATAAAACATTAGCGGGTAAGATTAGCAAGAATCCAAAGTCATATTTTTGGTGTATATAAAGGGGAAGACGATAATGCGGGAAAGAACTGGAGTGTTAGGGACTAAGGGGATAGCTTGTCTACGCAGCCAGAGAATATGTTAAATACATGCTACGAATCGGTCTTTAGTTTAGAGCTGTTTCTGGATTCAGGGAGAGTGACTGTTTGACCCTTGAGCAAATTGACACAGGAGCTGAGGAAGAATTGGAAGTTTATGCAAGATAGAGTGGGCAAATCACCAGATTAAAGACCACCAAGTCTCACATCAGTCAGAGGGAAACAATTGTAGAAAATTCGGAGGGCTGTTGAGGCTGGATCATTAAATATCATCAAGGCTGAGGCAGACAGATTTTTATACAAGTGTTATGGGAAATTGCAGAAAAGTGGAATGGGGAATTAACAACATAAAAATAATCTAATCGAAGGAAAAGCAGACTCAGTTCGAGGATAGACATATTGTTATCCCTATGTCTAATAGTGTTCTTTTCCAATAGCCCTTTATTCACAAGAACATTACCTCTCTCGAGGGATTCAAGGAATTCATAAACGCGATACTAATAGACAGAATGCACGAGAGGGCTGCGACAACACAGATTGCCTGTCAGGGTGAGGATTTGCATGGACAAGTCACCACTACCAGAAGGAAGACCTCAGCAAGACACCCTTCAAGGCCAAGCAGAGATCTGCACTGGGGAGCAGGTAGTCAGTGGCCAGGTGTCAAGGAGTGCTGAAGACCTAAACACTGTATCACTGTCGTGTCTCCTTCCTTCGCTGGCCAAAACTATATGTGGAGAGGTAGAGAGACATGCCGTTGTAGCAGAATAAGCAGTAAGGCTTTGACACGAGAGGCTTCGGACAGCTCCAGCTCAGCAAAATGTACAGGGAAACTGAAATAAAGTCCTTTTAACTTTATTGTTATAGCTGTCGAGATGGCAGTTAGGGCAGTTGCACGCTCCTCTTGTTTCATGTGGGAGCTCACGGAGATTTTCACTGTCCCTGCTGACTATACGTGTGGACTGTGCACCCAGCTACATCTCCGGGAAGACCGTGTTAGGGAGCTGGAGATGGGCAGCACGGTGGCGCTGTGGTTAGCACTGCTGCCTCATAGCACAAGGGACCAGGGGTCAAATCCTGACTCGGGCAACTGTCTGTGTGCAGTTTGTGCATTCTTCCCGTGTCTGCATGGGATTCCTCTGGATCATGCGGTTTCTTCCCACAGTTCAAAGATGTGCAGGTTAGGTGAATTGGTCGTGATGATTTGCCTGTAGTGTAAGGGTGTGGGTCTTGGTGGGCTGCTCTTTGGAGGGTCGGTGCGGACTTGTTGGGCTGAAGGTTATTTAGGATGCACTCAGGGTCATCTGAGATACTCAGAACTTCATAGGTAAGTGCTTTAGTGTGGTGGCCACACCCAAGACACACCCCTAGTTATGTTTCTTTAATGACTGTAATATTCCAGTCGAACGTTTATCGCCCTCAGTTCATTAGCTTTACCTGTCAGTCCTGTTGTATTTAAATAAACACAATTTAATCCAAGAGGTGTTCCTTGCTTCCTGCCATATTCCAGGTAGAGAGTAGCTGTGCGACCACCAGGAATGGCAAAGGGAGTAGGCAGAATGCAGAAATAGCCTGTGGCCATTCATCTCCATAACATGTGGACCGTTTTGGATTGTTGGGGGCGATGTCTGTTCAGGGGAAAGCAGCAGTAGCCAGGTTGGTGGTACTACCACTGGCTCTGGGGCACAGCGAGAAACGGTAAAGATAAACAGGTCGTTAAAAATAGGAGGGTCGATTGTTAGAGGGACAGATTGGAGATTCTGTGGCCTCAAACGGGAATCCAGGATGGTGGGTTACCTCCCGCTGCTAGGGTCCAGGATGTCTCCAAGTGGCTGCTGAATATTCTCAAGGGGTTGGGTGAGCATCCAGAAATCATTATGCACGTTGGCACAAATGATACCCGTTGGAATAGGGCCGAGGCTCTGGAGCGAGATTACCTTGACAGTGGTAATCTCCTTAGAGGGTGATTACCGTCCGAGACATGCACTGGAAAGGACACCAATACCTTGTCGGCCAGTTATGCTTGTGTTACGAGGGTGGGTTTAAACTAGATTGGCAGGGGGTGGTATCCTCAAGAGCAGCGAGGCAAGTGTGATGCTGGAAGGAGATAGAGTAATCAGAAATAGTAAATTTAGGCTGGAAAATGACAGAGAGAAATGCCTTTTGGATTAAATGGCATCTATCTCAATGCAAGAAGACCTACAGGTAAGGCCAATGAACTCAGGACGTGGATAAGTAGGTGGGACTGGTATATTATCGCCATTACACAAACATGGCTAAGTGATGGATAGGACTGACAGCTTAATGTGCCAGGGTACAGGTACTTTAGGTGAGACAGAGATATTGGAAGGAGGGGAGTGGAGTTGCAGTTCTGATTAAGGGGAGTACCAGAGCAGTAATCAGATATAAAATAACTGATGAATCACCCAGTGAGGCTTTGTGGGTGGAGTTAAGAAATCGGAAGGTGTTCGTGAGGTGATTAGGGATGTGCTATAGGCCCCCAAATAGTCAACAGGAATGAGAGTAATACATATGCAGGGAGAGAGGGGAAACCTGCAAGATCAATAGGGTTATCATAATAGGGGCGTTAAGAGATTGGATGAGATAGAATCTGATAAAAGCTTCAGGAAAGTTTCGTCAAGTCGTGTACAGAGATTGCTACTCGGGAAGGGGAAAAACATGAAAATTTCTTAGGAAATAGGGCAGGGCAGGTGGCTGAGTTAACAGTGGGGGAGCACTTTGTGACCAGTTACCGAAGTTCTATTAATTTTCAGATAGTTATGGAGAAGGACAAAACTGGTCCACAGGTTCATGTTCGATTTGGGGCGTGGCTCAGGTCCAGGCCGCTGGGATCAAGGGAATTCCTGGAGGTATATTAGAGATACAGGAGTTCTGAAAAAGGAAAGCAGTAGGGTGAAAAGGGGACAAGAAAGAGCATTGGCTGTGAAGATTAGGATGAATCCAAAAAGTTACTTTAAATATATTAAAAGAAATATCAAAAATTGGATAGAAAATACGACCCCTCGAAGACCGCTGTGGACAAGTATGTGTGGAACTATAAGTGATGGGTGAAGTCCTCAACTAATATTTCTACTCTATGTTTACCGTGGAGAAAGACATGTTGACTTGAGAACTTGAGGAAGTTAGTGGGGATATCTTAGAGCCAATCTATATCATAGTTGAGGAGATATTGGATGTACTAGAATGCTTGAAAGTGGATAAATCTCACGGCCCTTACCCGATATATCAAAGAACACCTCAAGTGGCTTCAGAAGAATTTGCGGGGACCCTGGCTTATAATGTTTTTCATCAGTAACCACAGGTAATGTCTCGGAAGACTGGAGGATAGCAAATGCTGTGCCCTTATTCAAGAAGAACTGAACAAAAAAAGCCTTGGAACTATGGACCAGTAGGTTTAACAACCGTGGTCGGTAAGTTACTTGAGTAGGTTCTGAGGGATAAGATGTACATGGATTTAGAAAGACAGGCTTTGATTAGGAACAGTAAGTGTGGCTTTGTGCAAGGAAGATTGTGCCTGATACTTCTCTTAAAGTAAGTGGATGATGTGACCAGGAAGATTGATTTGTGTGGGGCAGTAGATTTCAAAACATGTGGTGTTGGATAAGCACAGCAGGTCAGGCATATTCGAGGGGCTGGAGAATCTATGTTTAGGACATAAACCCTTAATCAGGAACATCCAAAGCATCGATTCTCCTGTTCTACTGATGCTGCCTGACCAGCCGTGATTTCCAGTGCCACATTTTTCGACACTGATCTCCAGCATCTGCCATGCTCAATTTCTCCATTGTCAGTAGATTTAGTCGATATGGATTTCAGTTACAGCAGAACAGAATGAGGCTTTTCAGCCCCTGAAGCCTGATATACAATTACAGGAGGAGGTCAATAAGCCCCTCGGGCCTATAAAACTGTACCCAGATCATGCAGCACCAGTATCCAGTTGCACTGCGACAGGATCAATCTATTCAGCTACTTGAATCAGTAACACAGGAAATGGAAGAGGCCACAAAGTGACTGCACTATGGGGTATACTGGAATAAAACCAGGCCACATAGCCGCTCAGACCTGCCTTTCCATTCAGTAAGTCAGGGCTGATTTGCACTCGGCCGCAATTTCTCTTTAATGCACAATCTTTTGTAGCCGTTGACTCTCTCACGGGTCAAAACCCATTGACACCCACTCGTACATCACAAACATTTCAGTGATGTAGCCTCCCCTAACTGTCTTGTCCCGACCATCACTATTCCCTGAGAGAAGGAAACACTCCCCACACATATACCTTGGCCTATTGACATGAATAGAAGATATGAACACAGTGTAAAGTTACTGGACCTGATATCACGGCAGTATTTGATTAAGATGTCCAGGAGACAACAAAATTGAACTTGATGAGAATCAGTTGTAAACTCCCCGCTGGTTGAATCATTCAGAGCACAATGGGGCTGGTGGACGTCAATCCTCTCAGTCCCTGGATATCTCTGTGGGCAATCCTCAGGGTAGCTTCTTCGGCACAAACAT
This sequence comes from Chiloscyllium punctatum, assembly GCF_047496795.1. NCBI lineage: Eukaryota > Metazoa > Chordata > Chondrichthyes > Orectolobiformes > Hemiscylliidae > Chiloscyllium > Chiloscyllium punctatum. The sequence goes on along the minus strand of NC_092759.1, from coordinate 45,750,736 downwards.
CTTCAGCTGCTTCATCAATGTCTTTCCCTCTTCCATGCAATCAGAGGTGGGGATATTCTTTGAAGATTATACAATGTTCAGAACAATGGGTCACCTCCTAAAGTACTGAAGAATCAAATCTGGGCAAAATTCAAGCTTGTGCTGATAATGTATAGTTAACATTAATCAAAAGCACTGCTGGACACTAAACATTTCCACGGTTAAAGAAAGAGGAACCCCTTCAGCAACTCTAGCTAGTTTCACCGTAATATAAGAAAAACATTCAGCCCATCAGATCTATTGGATAACAAGAGGCGCAATGCGTTCACTCACTCCTGCCTATTATACAAGAAAACAATTTAAAATAAAAGCAGATGTTGGAATCCAAAATACACACGCAGGAAGCTGGAAGAACAGAATAAGCAAGGCAGCATCAAGACTTTGAGAAGTGAACACCTTGGATATAACCCTTTGTCAGGTCTGTGGATGGGAGTAAGGGGGTATATAGATAAAGTGCGGGTGAGTGAGGAGGACGCAGAGTGGCGAGCTGTGGATAAGTGGACACAGATAAAGGTATCAGCGAGTTGTTGATGGAAAGGCTGAATCCAGTTGGCGGCTGGACAAGGGTTGCTCAGAGGAATGGAATGGAGGGGAGGGTTTGGGAAGGGAGTCGGGGGATTGGAAGGGAGGTTATTTGAAATTGAAGAATTCAATGTGGAGTCCCTGGGGTGCAGGCTGCACAGGTAACAGATGAGATCTTGTTCCTCCAAGTTATGGTTTGGTTCATTGAGGCAATTGAGGAGGCCAAGGATGGCTATGTCGGAAAGGCATTAGGAAAGAGAATTGAAATAGGAAGTGACTGGGAGGTCTTCCATTCTACCTAACGACCCTACCTTTCAGCTCCCAACCTGATTCATCCCTCCAATCGCCCAACCAGGTTGCACAAACTACTTGTGTCTACATATCCGTAACTGACCATCCTCCTGATCTCCCAACCCCAACCACTCCCTTCCCTCTTTATCTGCAGCTCCCCCTACCCCCCACCCCAGTTCTGAAGAACGGTTATACCTGAAGTGTTGACTTTCCCAGTTCATGATGCTGCCTGGCTTGCTGTGTTCTTCCAGCTTCTGTCTGTCTCCTATAACTCAGGAAGACAGAGTCTGGTCAGCACAACGTGCTGGTAGGCAGGAACCACGTGTTGGCCACTGAAGTCCTTGAACCTCTGCCCTCGGCCCAGGAGGAAGACATCTAGTTCTTCCAGACACTGACACATGAACAGAAGAGGCCATTCAACCCCTCCAAACTGTTAGACTGAAATAGGAGGATGTCATTGTTGCTGCAACACGACAAACCAATGAGGCATGGACTGCAAAGACAGACTGCTCCATGTTGTTCCTCCTGGCTCCATTGTTAATGGTACACACGTGCTATGTTAACGTGGTTTGCTGATCATGAGTAGGGAAAGTGAATGGTTTGTGCCAAGTTCCAAGGAGGCATCTTCCATCTCTGAGATGTTATGAACTAGGTTAGACTACTCCAAACACTTTTAAGCAGGCAGCCCAGAGCATACCTTTGCAATTTGTTTCGGTAAGTGTACAATGAAAATTACCGGGGGTAATTTAGCTAGGTTGACTACTAGATTTTGAAACAGACAAAACTTTATTCATAAAATTACACAATGAAACACAAAGAACAGAATTAAAAAATGACGACAGAATTCAACCTATTCAGGTAGACTTCATTATGCTATTCCGAATACACACAACTGTCCCAATAAGCAAACTCCCAATAATAAAAAAAAAGTATAAATGGAAGACTAACTGCCAGGTTGAAGTCGAGGGTCAGAAAAGAGAGAGAGTTTCCACACAGCTCCCAGTTGAACTTCCCAGTTCAAGACTCAACTGAAAACTGCTCAGCTCAGCTAGTTCAGCTACAGGATCTCACCACTCTCCGTTCATTATACTGGTCACTTATAAAGCATGGCCACTTTGGCCTGAAGACTCATCTGTTTCCATATAAATAAAATACCTCTGAAAGTACTTTTCATCTCTGTACCAAACCAGACTGATCGGAGCTTGGAGAAAGTGAGGAAGGGATTATGCCCGAAATGTCGATTCTCCTGCTCCTTGGATGCTGCCTGACCCGCTGCGCTTTTCCAGCAACACATTTTTCAGCTTTGATCGGAGCTTTTTCCCGTTTTATTGTTCCTCTATATATAAAAAAAAACAAGGACAGAGTCTCCTTGAGCCAAGGAACAGGTTTTCGACAAAAAGAGACTTGCTTTGTGCCACATCTCTCCCCACTTAATAAAGACATCAATGCTAAAAGGTGGCTGCATTTGTAACCCTTCAAACCCAGTTCGTAGTCTGAAAACTGACAGCTATACTGTACTAATTGTAAACATTCAAACATGCACAAACCCATACAAAACCAGGCTGCTGTATACCCACCACCGAACACCTCCGTATCTCATTCTAGTCTCAGTAACTCATCAGCTTTCACGTTTTCGCGATCTGCCACATGCACAATTGTCAGATTGAATGGCTGCAACAAGTCCATCTAAACAGTCTGGCATTTTTGTCTTTAATTTTTTCCACAAATGTCAATGTGTTGCGATCAGTTTATACGATTGTCTCAGATGCATTGCTGGTAATATAAACACAGTTATGGTGTAATGCCAACACCACGTTTAAAGTCTCTTTCTCCACCGTTGAACATTTCTGTTGATGAACGTTCAACTTCCCAGAAAAACACCCGATAGGTCTTTCTATTCCTTCATCACCCTCCTGCAGGAACACCAGACCAATACTGACATCACTGGCATCGATAGCCATCTTGAAAGACTTCGTGTAATGTAGTGTAGCTAATATTGGGGCAGTGTCTATCATAGGTTTTAGGCTAGAAAATACTTTTGACAGTCCTCTGTCCACTGAGAGTTCTTGCCCTTGACAATTCGGTGAGTGGAGCAGCCACATCGCTTAAAGTTTGGGACAAACATTCAGTAAAATCCAGTCAAGCCCAGGAACCGTAGTATTATATATTTCTTTTTGTCAACAATTTGGAACATTCCCCAACTACTTTCGTCTTTGTATCTCATGGGGCCATTGGTCCATGTCCAATAACGTGACCCAGGAACGTGGCTTGACTTTCTCAAATTCACTTTTAGCTAGGTTTACCAGTAATCATGCCTTCTGAAGTCAATCAAACAAGTCCGATAAATGCTGCAAATGTTCCTTTCATGAGTGACTAAAAACTACCGTGTGATCAATGTACACCACATAGTTGGGTAATCAGACAATGACCTCATTATCAGTCTCTGAAATGTAGCTGGATCGTTTTACATATCAAATGCCACAACTTCGAACTGAATCCATTTAGTGCTATGAAAGCCGAAATTGCCTTTGCTCTCTCTGACAGAGGTCCTTGCCAGCAGCCTCTGAGAAAGTCCAACTTAGAAATGTAAGTAGCTTCTCCCACTTTTTCGACAAAGTTCTCCAAACATGGAATTGGATATGCATCAGTCTTTGTAACGAAGTTGGGTTTGTGATAGTCCTCACATGTCCACTGGGTAATATCTGTCTTTGGCGCCATGACTATACATGAGCTCCAAGCACAATAACTCATTTCGATTATGCCATCTTGGAGCATGTGCTATATTTCCTTCTGAACCTGTGCCAACTTTAGAGGATAATGCCTTTAAGGATGTTAATTAATCAGAACAGCATCTCGTGTGTCTACATCATGCACAATTATGTTCGTACTCCCCAGTTTATTTCCGTATATCTCTCCAAGATACCGTAACAACCCTTTCAGGTCACTATGCTTTTCTTGTGGAAGGTAACTCAATAATTTATCCCAATTTTTGGCAACTTTCTCATTGTTCAATTTGATATTAGGAATGTCCAATTCAGAATCCTCTGAACGTGGGTCTTCCTTCTGTGCTGTTATCATTAATACCTTCTCCTCTTGCTTTCCTTCCCTATCAAAATACCTTTAGAGCATATTCACATGACACACTATGTGAAATTTCTTCCTGTCTGGAGTCCGTACCAAGAAGTTTACCTCATTCAATTTCTTCCCAATTTGATATGGTACACTAAAACTTGCTTCTAAAGGCTCAACTGTTACTGGAAGTAACACCAATACCTTATTCCCAATTGCAAAATTGCCAATTTGTGATTTCTGATCCACTTCCTGTTTCATTGTATGCTACGATACTTTTAAATGCTGTCTAGCCAACTCTCCAGCTCTATTTAATCGTTCCCTAAAATTTGACACATTGTCCAAATGGGTGGTCTCTGAATTCTGCCTTATTAATTTCTCCTTAATCAATGTTAACAGTCCTTTTACTTCATGCTCAAAAATTAATTCAAATAGTCAGAATTTGGTCGAGTCATTCTGTGCGTCTCTGATCACAAATAGTTCAAAAGTAATTTCCTTTTCGCAATCATCTGGATTATCCTGACCATAAACCCTCAACATGGTCTTCACTGTTTGATGCCATCTCGCTCATGTTCACTGTGATTCCGAATACTATGTAGCAGATTTGAATTGCTTTATTCCCAAGTTATCGATCACCTGCTTGAATAGTTCGGATGTGAGGTTTGATCTATCTGGATCTCTTGGTAGTCTGTACCTACGTAAAAAATAAGTATTTTTTTTTCTACAACTCTTTTAGCTGTGATGCTGCATAATGGGTCTGCCACTGGAAATCTAGTTGACACATCCATTATTGTTAAGAAATACTTATTCCCACTTAGTCTTTGCGATAGGGGACCTACACAATCTATTATGACTCTTGTGAAAGGTTTCTCAAATGCTGGAATATGTATTAAAGTTGCAGGTTTTATTACTGCGTGTGTGACATGTTTGAGACATTTGGCAATATTCACTACATCTTTGTGAAGTCCAGGCCAGTGAAAATATCTTTGTATTCCAGCCTGTAATGTCCTCACCCCGAAATGATCTCCAAGTTGTAGCTCACGTGCCACTCGCAGCACTCCCTTTCTATACCCAACAGACAAAACAATTTGATGAATTTCTGTGCATGTCTGATCTGCTTCAATGTGTGCTGATCTCCATATCTGCATTAAAACATCATTTGTTAAGTATTAACACACAGGAATGCATTCAGTCTCTTTCTTGCTAAATATCTTTTGATATAACTTCTGTAACTCCACATCTTTCTGCTGTAATTCAATCAGCTTAGCAGAGCTAAAATACGTTCATATTTTCCTACTCGCTCCGTCTGTTTTCCACTTATCTTGTCAAAAAGAAACTTTTGGATAAATCTACGTCAGCTTCGTTATCTGTGCCTTTATCCTGCTTAAATCTGTGCTTCTGTGATCTCCTGGTGATGCAATCAGGGGAAATTCCTAGAGACATATTCTCCAGGTCTTCAGTTGCCTGCATCTCCACTGGCTTTTCAACTAGAGTAGGCAGCACGCTTACCAGTGAAGCAGCTATATTATTTGCAAGGACAAATTTTATTACTAGAGCTGAAAGTTACTGGTCTAGTACACCTACCGCACATGCTCCAATCTTCTCTGGACACTCTAGCCTCACTTTACATAAATGAGCACTTTTTACCTCACTATGATTTCCTGTTACCAGCACATTTTCTGGAAATAGTCTCTCAAGAGTGCATAAAGCCTCACCCCTCAGCATTATAGACTGAAAACATCCTGTGTCAATTAATATTGAAACCTTCTTACCAATTAATCCTGGCCTATGTGAATAAACTTTACCCTTTCATGTAAGTTTTGTTTGCAGATTTGGCACGTCCACTGATCATCTTGTACACTCTGAGGCAGTTGCCTACTTTCCCTTATGCTTTTTGTTACGAGTCCAACAAAACTTCCAGGCTTGTTTGGTTATCCTACATCCAACTATCGAAATTAGTCTGTTTGATCCTTACAAACTCAGTGTAAGTTTCACCAGGATCCCTCATTAAATTCCTGAAATGTTGCCTATGCAGACAAAATGTTTTTTTTAACCTCCTTATACTCCCCAAATACCTCCTCTGATAGGGATGTGAATACCTCACCAGTCCTACCTACAAGTTTTGTTTGGAACAACGAAATCCACATAGCCTCTGGCCACTGCATTTGTTTAGCCAACTTTACAAATGAGATGAAAAGGGCATCACATTCTTCTCATCAAATTGAGGCGATGCTTGAACATACTCAAGCAAATTCTCACGAGGCTTCTGACGACCAGGGGCTTTCCCATCCTCACTCTCTTCCTTACGAAGCACACCTTCAGCCGTTATCTCCAGCCTTTTACACTGACTTTTCTTTTTAATTATCAGTTTTTGTTCTTCAAAAGTTCTCTCTTTCTCTCTCCCCTATTGCTCTCTCTTTTGCCATTCTTTCTTTTTACTCTCTGTTCTGCTGCTTTCTTTTTTCCCTCTTCTGCATTTTATCGAAAGGCAAATGTTTCATTTTGGGTATTAGTTTGATTGGGTTGAGAAAACTTAGAATAGTAATGGCTATTTCAGTCGCCAAACATTTTCTGGGTGTGCTTTCAGTGACTTTGGAAATTTTATGAAAAATGAATAAGACCAAGTTGCAAGAATTAGCAGAGAAGCTGGAATTGGAACTGACTGCTTCTATCAGAAAAGGAGAGATAATTACAGCGATATCTCGTCAATTAAACTTGCTGGAGAAACCATTAGAATCAGAGATGGCAAGAATTCAGTTGCAAATGAAACATCTTGAGCTAACGGCGAGAGGTAAGGAAAGGGCAGCCAAATTCCTTCACACGCTCCTCACGATACCATCACCGCAGGGATTAATCTGGTGAAACACCATTACACCGTCTCTCTGTAGCAAGGAGATCATTGATTATAAATGAAAGAAAATAATGTCTCAAGTATACTTCACAACTGCAGGACGGTGTCTTCACTCTTATTCTTTAATCATTTTGTAATGAACGATACTACTCAGTTGTTGTGCTGATTACTTGCTGAGTCATAGAGTTATAGAGATGCACAGCATGGAAACAGATCCTTCGGTCGGACCTGTCCGTGCCGACCAGATATCCCTACCCAATCTAGTCCCACCTGCCAGTACCCGACTGCTCTACATGAATTGTGTTAGTGCCTCATGATCAAGGACATCCAGCTCCTTTTCACCAAGAGCACTTCCCATCATCTCGCCTTCTCATAAACACAAACTGAGAAGGATGGCATTTTTTGCCAATCATTTATTTGCCTTATGAAGCAAAGTCACACCAACAACAACTTCACTGTTGCCATTCGAGTTGATTGGAGATACTGAGGAGGCGATGATCTAGCTGTATTATCTCCGAATATTAATCCAGGGAATCAGGTAATGATCCAGACACCGGATCCGAATCCCACAATGGCAAATGTTGGAAATTAAATTCAATAAAATATCAGGAATTAAGAATCAAATGAAACAATGAAACCAATGTCGATTGTCCTACCTTGCACCCTCATGCCCTTCAGGAAAGGAAATCTACCATCTTCAGCTGGTGGGGCTTACATGTTACTCCACAGTAATGTGGATAACTCTCAGTTGCAGTTTGAAATGGCCAAGCCAGTCACTCAGTTATATCAGTCACTTCAAAACCTCAAAGAAATGAAACCGCATGGACCTCAGCACTGACTCCTTACAGCCCACGGACTGCAGTGGGTCAGGAAGGCAGCTCACCAATACCTTCTCAAGAACAATGAGGAATGGGAATTAAATACTGGACCAGCATCCCATTACTGAATAAAAGACGATGATCCCACTCAGGGAAGAGAGAACAACAGACATAAATAACTTTAAGCAGGGACTTTGACATATATCTTACATGGTCATGTTTATCAATAATATGGGAACTGGAAAAAACATAAGTGATGTTTAATTTCAGTTTTTATTTCCATCACAGCTGACCAACAACAATCCCTTTGTTTGTTTCTTTCTCTCTATCGCTCTCTTTTTCCTTCTATTCAACTCAATCCTTCTCCCCTTCATAACAGATGTCAGTGTCACCAACATCAATCACACTATTTCCCAACTGTGTTCAGTTCTGATGTATGAATCGAATTGCCAATTTTATTTTTCTCTCGACGCGAGGGGGCTGCCAAATCTGCTCAGTTTGTCTGGCACTTACTCGTTCTTTATTGTTTCTGATCTGTTGCATCATTCTTTGCTTTATTTAACCTTTAATTTTGTTATTATTTGGAATGTCTGCATCGCTGACAGGGGCAGCATTTGTTGACCTAACCAAATGTCATTTCCTGCGAGGTCATTCTTTCAGGTAGTACAGAACCAAGCACATTGCTGTGGGTCTCACATCAATCTTAAGCCAGACCAGAGAGTAACGCAAGATCTATTTACCAAAGGACATCACTGAAATAGATAAACGTAAATGCTGGAGATGTAATAGTTGTTATTCCTAAAACTTGCTTTTTTTCCCAATTCCTGTCTTGTGTATTTACTTTCTGACATCGTCTGTGGTAGGATGTGGAACAGTGTCTTTCTGTGTAATAACCTGTGCATCTGAATTACATTTCTTCCGACATTACTGCTCTGAAAGAGTGTTCCTGTCATTAAGTTATTTTAGAGACAAGAACAAAGATGTGATCTAAATATTTGCAACTGAAAGAGTGCTTAGAAGAGAGGTGGAACCATAACGTCTGAATTTTAACGAAGCATAGATAATGGATAATTAAGCGTCAGCATTGAAGCCAAGATGGTGACTGGGCATATAATCGAGCTGGTAGTGGGTTGGTTTGGTGATGGACAGAATACCGAGACATGAATGAATTCAGGGAAGAAAGGTACTTCGGTATTGTGAACAGTCTTGTTCTCAGATGTTTGTGAGGGCAGTTCTGAAGTTTGTGGATAATTAATTGAATTTGCATTTGAAACTGAAGACAATAGTTTTCGTCTTTGACAAATATAGAGAACAGAAATAGCAAAGAAGGTCACCATGGTTGAAGAGATTAATAAATGGATAGAGATGAAGAAACTTACCAGGAACACCAACAATAGCGAGGATAGGATAGTAACCCGCCTGGATTATCATCAGTGCACCCCATATCCGATATGGTAATGTTGACCAAGTCCAGGATAAAAAGAAAAGACCATTGGATAAACTCCTGTCCATTGTTGCAGCTTTCCAGTCTAATGTTCTCAGATTCTGATCCATTAATGGATCATTCCAGACTATTCTGAGATGTTTATATCTCCTTTTTATGTCTCTGCAGCTGTGTCCCTTTGAGCATTGGAGTTGATGCATCTGCTGTTACAATAGCATAAACCATTGCAAGAGGCCTCATACTAATAGGAGACGGAAAACATCCAGTGACACAACCAGGATCCATGGAGACTGGCATCAATCACAGTCACTGAACAAACAACTCCATTTAACACCTTTCAGTATGGTTCCTTCAGTTCACAAAAACTACTGGACTGGATTGAATATTGGCACCGCTGGCTATTGATCACATCTCCATCACCCATTGCTCTCGTGAAGTTAGTAGTGAGGGAGAAAGATGCGTGTTTTCTTATCGCAGGCTCGATGATTCTGCTGCGTTGTCCGTTTGCAATACTATAACTGGCTGACCTGCCCACCACCATAACCCTCAAAAACCACAATCTACATGCTGTTACCGTGCAGATCTCTCCTCGACTAGAACAGGCACGAGCAATATATTTACGGTCGATATATTTGCACTCCAATACATAGGAAATGTGAATTGACCTGGGCATTCCTTTAATTGATCTAATAAGGCAATTTTGTATCTTCAACACACAATGTGCTTCAGCATTTTTTTAATATAAACTCACAAACACCTTAACATACTTTATTAAGCACAAAGTTCTTCACTTTCTCCTCATGGTAGCATCATGCCAGGGTTTAGTCTGGTGAAACCCCTTTGGACTGAATCGCTGACAAGATCATTATTTATAAAGCTGATTGAACCTGTACACAATACTCCTAACAGTCTCTCAACAAAACACTATCATTGGGAAAGATACATTTACTCTGGTACTTTAATCATTTTGCATCAAGAGCCACATATCATTTACTTCATGCTGCGTAAAAATTCCGTTTGTGACTTATGACCAAGCACATCCAGGTCTGTTTCAAAAACAGCACTTCCCAACCTCTCACTATTTAATGAATATAAATGTGAATGATGATATTTGTTGTTCATATCTGAAGTACTTTATATCTTGCGAAGAGCTATTGCACAAACACTGATCCTTCACTCCAGATAATTATACTACTGTCTTCATTCTCTCGATTATCCAACTTTTAATACATTCGGTGTATTCCACCCCTACCTACCCATGGACTCTAACATTCCCCACTCATCTGTATTCAACCATGTCAAACATCTACTGAAAATTCAATACTTCATTCCACTGGTTCTCAATTGTCGATGTCACAATGGACAATCTCCACAAAATCCAGCAGGTTTATCACAGATCAAGATAATTTCCCCTTCCTGAATCTCGATTGACTCTACCGCTTTCATGTCATTATTTTCCAAGTGTCTAGTTGTCACATTCCTCACCAAAGGTTCCAATATTTTTCTCACAGCTTATATCAAGCTAACCATTGTTTAGTTTGCTGTTCGCTCTCTCCGTCCTGTTTTAAATATTTAGGTTTACAATCGCTGCTTTCAAGTTTGGAGGATCCTTTCCAGAATCTAACCAGCTTTGAAGAATAATCAGTAATTCTTTCACAAGCTCTACTGCCACCTCCTCAATACTTGGGGATGTAGCTCATCAGATGCAGCAATATACCAACCTTAAATTCAATGAGATTTTGAAAGACATACCTTTTATTAATTCTAATTTCCTGTTGTTCCTCATTTTCACCAGTCACTCTGTTCCCTTGTATTTCTGGAAGTTTCTTTCTGTAACTTTCTCAAGGAGATAGGCACAATATGTTGCTCTCAGCGGACAGATGGGTTCTGTCAGCCAGTGAATATATTGGAGGACTTCACTCCGGTGATGATGGATATGTTACTCATTCAGAAAGTTCCAGAATTAATCCAGTTTAATTTATGCTGACCATTAACACAGTCCTGTCACTGGTGTGAGACTACACAGTATATTGAAGGAGGGGACACAGCTCCGTGAACAGCTCAATTTTGAAACAAACTGGTTTCATACCTGACACCTGGTCCAGCTTAGACAAATGACCTGGGAAATCCCAGGAAAGATAATGCACTGTCCTGCACCTCCCTATTTATAGAGCTTCCCTTCTGTGGAGCCTCATCTCCATTTGTTTACCATGGACCCAGACACTCTGTAAATGCAGTGTTTAGAGTGGGGTCACCAGACCCAGCAGCTGACAATACAAACCCGAGATAAGCATCCACAGTAACTCCACTGATATTCCAATGACAGGAACAAGTCAATTCACCACATGGAACGTGCACGCGTTCAGTGTTGAAAACTATTTCCACTCCTGAGTTTCTCTTCCTGGCTGAGAAAGCTGTTGCATCTCTGCACACTCCCACAGTAAGAGGTTCACTCTCCAAAGAAGCAGTTGACAATGTAGCATTAACTTCCTCTATATCTCAGCAACTATAAGGGCAGCACCAGTATTGCTCATGGATTCGATCATCGCACTCAGAGAAGAGAGATAAGGGAACCTAATTCACTTTAAACAGGGACATATCTAAATGGACGTGATATTCAGGAATATGGGACATGGGGAAATGTGAGAATAACTTGCCATTTTTTTTTGTTTTCCTTTCAGTTCATCATCAGCAATCCCTTTGCTCACTTTTCATTTCTTTTCCTCTCTTTTTTCTGGCCATTTCACCATCCATTCAATTTAAAACTAGCCCCCACCTCTCTCTCCAACCCAACCATCCATGATACATGGATAAATAATATTATTTCCCAGTTTGTTTTCAGTTGTGAAGTAGGGTCAATACATTATCTGCATTTCTCCTGACAGAGGCTGCCATACCTGCGAGATTCTCTAACACTTTCAGATGCTGGAGAATTTTATTTTCGATCTCTGGAACCCACCGTTTTTGATTTATTTCACCTTTAATGTTGTTGTTTCAAGGGATGACAGCATCACCGTCAAGGGCAGCATTTGTTGTCCATCACTAATTGTCCTTGACCACGCGGCCATTTGTCAAGACAAAATGGAGCCAACAATGTTGTTGTGGGTCTGAAGTTAAACTGAGCTCAGATTGGGTAATAATGTTAAGTTTCTTTAACAAAGACTATCAGAAAAATAATAAAAATAAATCTTAACGGTTTCTGGTTTCCATGAGTGAAATTAGGTTTTATTCCAATTTTTGTCATTCGAATTTAAGCTCTGACATCGGCCTTGGAGTCACAGCCCGTACCTCTGAATTACCCGTCTAGTTACATGATCACTCTGATACAGAGTCCTTATTGCCTAGTCCATATTCGCTAGTTCCTGCCAGAGAGAGATGGCGGAGAAATCAGTTTAACTACCAACAATAAAAAGGATTTGGGGGAAAAAAGCAAAAGGGAGATTGAGAGACAATTTCATGTAAGATCACAGTTTTCAGATTGCTGAAATGAAGGCTTTTCGACAGCATCCTACAACAAGAGTCAGTATTCACAGGATGATAGGTGAAGGGGATATTGGCATCAATAAAGATGAGGGAGAGTTTTAGATGAACATTCGTTCTGCAACTTTGTAACTGGGTGTGGGGTCAGCAGAGTCTTCGACTCATTGAGCTGAATCTAACGATAGTTTGTCTCAGTGACGTTTTTATTGAGTGTGACAAAGGGATTATCTGTACGAGACTGAACTAGTTTCATGGTGCTATCTTATCGAACTCACCACATTAAGTACCCACTCAATCTCATAGTGTTTCTCGCATTCAATGCCACCCCAATTCTCCAACCCAACATGGATGGAGGGACTCACCATCGCACTGATGCCCCTGGCTATTCTATGATCACTGACACTGGTGCCATCTTTCAAAGGCCAATGGGCACACTGTTGTACTTCCTCAGTTTGAAACCACCCTGCACAGTTGATCCCGAGAATGGCAGGTAAGTGGAGCTAACACCACGGTTTTTCATCAGAGGCAGAGAGGTCCTAGTGGATGGGCTAGTACAGGGGGTCCATTCTCTTCCCAGAGGAGGCCTTACCACCAGCCCCACTGAACATGGTCTGAACTCACCACCCAGCTCAGTGCAGTATCTGCGGTCACACACATCCACGCACTTTGAATATGGAATTTTCCAGATAGTGTTCCAAAGAATACCCATTTTCAGGTATAGGAACTTTCAGTCATTCAACCCCCTGGGTTCCTGCAAAAATATACACTTATTTTATATCCAATCACAGTTAGTAATTCTGGCTATTTCACTTTGTCTCACTTTATTGTATTCAGCCAACCACTGCTTCTCTATACTTGTCGCGTTATGAAATACAATTTTGAGCAGAAAACATTTTATCCTCAGCTGTAATCTTGACTGTTATCTGAATTGTACCTTTTTCCTTGTTATGAAAGTTTCTCTTACCCTTTGCCTGTGCCTGTTTCTCTCTGTAACAGTTACACTGTCTCCCAATCAGTTGACTGGACGGCTGGTTTGTGATGCAGAGGGAGGCCAGCCACGCAGGTTAAATTCCCCACACTGACAAGGGTACCATGAATGGGACGCTCTCTCAACAATGGGCAATCGAGCATGGCAAATCCACTCTAAGCTGTACGTCTTTGTACTTTGGGAGGAAACTGGAGCATTGGGAGGGAACCCACACAGATGCGTGGGGAATGTTCAAACTCACCTGAGGTACGAATTGAACCCAGCTCCTTGGTGATGTGCAGCCGCAGTGCTAATCACATATCCATCATACTCCTAGGTTAGTTCTGTTAATTACTTGTAGCTGACTGAAGAAATCCAACTGGCTTGTTCTGATAACAGACCCTGACCCAGTATTAGACCTTTATCATCGGCCATATCACCAACCCGGTTACATTTAAAATTTGTTGTGAGCAGTGGAGGAGTGGGGCTAGAAATGGAAACAATGACACCCTCCAACCTCAGTCAGAACCGGACTGAGGAGAAATTCACAAAGTGGGAATTCATTCAAGTGGGAATTCTCTCGCCCAGAAGATTGGGAGGGCTGAATCTTTATATTATATCGAGGCTGGCTTTGTCTGATTTTCCTTAGACAGATGAATCTGGAATCATTGTGAAATCAGAGAAAAGTGCAGCTGGGAACACAATGAGATGAGCCATGACCTTATTGACTGGTGGAATAGTGTCAAAGTTCCGAATGGCCCAGTCGTGTCCGTTCCATTCAGCCCTTCGGTCCTGCTGTGCAGGAGCAGATTGAGGCCACTCCGATGGTTTGGTGTTGTTTGGCAAATGTATAGGAAAATCCAGGCTGGATCAGGCAGTGACTCCCCTCCCCCAAACCCTCTTTTCTGGCTTCCCCTCTCTGTAACTTTTGCTCCTGATGTTGGTCATGTTACAGGCCCACACAAGGTCAACTCAGACAAATCCTCTGCTGTCTCTGAATGCAACATTTTACATCATGACTTCCAGGAAAATAATCAAGTATTTTCCAAAAACATAAATAAGAATGGAAGAAATAGGAACCTGCGCTCATTCAATAAGAACATGGCTGATCTAATCCACGGCTCAACTCCACTTTCCTGCTAAACCCTTGCATCCCTCAACTCGCTGAAATGTCACAAACCAATCCACCCGTCTGTCAATATAATCAGTGACACAACTTCCACAACTCTCGGGGTTCGGAAATTCCAGCCATTCACTACATTCTGAAAGAAGACATTTCTTTCTGTCTCAATTTGAAATCGATATTCCTTATTCTGTATCTGCATCCCTGACTTCGAGACTCTGCCCTGGTGTCTCAACACCGACCTTGTCAAGCCCCCTCTGTATCTTGTCCGTTTCAGCAATGACACTCTAATTCATTTAAACCACAATGAATAATCACCTCAGCATTTTTGAAGTATTCAATAATTCAATCCTTTCATTCCAGGAACCAGTCTAATGAACCAACATTTCTGCATCAACATGCTGACGCAATGTTTCATATATAGGAACAGACCAATCCGTTGTACTGTTCCTTTTTTTAGGAATCCTCTCCGTTTAATAACAGCCTGCCTTTTGGTTGTCAGTGTCATCCTCAAATTCGAATGTATATCGCACTCGGCTTCCGCCGTCAGGAGCTGAATGCAGCTCTGTAAGCAGCTTTTGCCATCAGACTGATATTTGTGGTACTCCAGTAGATACATTTTTTTCATAAAGATCGCTGAATCATGACTCTCCGATTTGTAAGTGTTTACCAAATGCCATCCCATGCTAATGCATTACCCGTCAGACGATGAGCTTCTGTCTTGTATAAGAACCTTTACTTTGTGATACCTTGTGGAAAATCTCTAGAAAGCCCCATGTCTACCAGTCCCCCTTTATCAAGGCCACTTGTTACATTCTCATGGATTTCCAGAAACACTTTGCGTGATTTTACAGGGAAAATGTAGTTCGCCTTTAACAAGACCATGCTGACTCTGTGTGAAGCTTTTTCTAAATGCTCTGCAGTCCCTTCCATAAAAAACAGACTCTCACAGATTCCCAGCAATAATGGTTAGGTTAAGTGTTTCCTGCTTTCAGTCTCGCTCGTTTCTTGAAGACAGGCGCCACATTGGAGGGTCTCCAGTTTCACTGGATCACTCCTTTAATCCAGAGAGCTATGGAATATTTCACACAGAGCCACCAGCCACTCTGTGACCACTTCTTTTAAAACCATCTCTGAATTGTTGATGACCTGTTTACCCTTGGTCTAATCTGTTTGAGAAATGCCTTATTCCTTTTTTTCGAGACAGCTCAAGATTTTCCCTGCTGTTACCATTTTGCTTATACCATTGAAATATTTACAGCACCTTCACCTGTGAAGAACGATGTAAAATACAGGTGTAAATTATCTGTCTGTTCCCTGTATCCAGTTCCCCAGTCACACCCTCCAAATATCCTCAATATACTTTCCTGACTTCCTTTTTATCAAAGATCACACACACACACCTCTTTAACTCTTCTTACATACATCGAAAAGCTCGTGCTTCTTGTTTTTATATTTCTTGCCAATTTACGTATATCACATCTTTTCTTCCCTTTTCTTCGCTTTCTATATTCATACAGCCTTATCACATACAAACACAATCTTTGGTCCAACTTGCCCATGCCGGCCAGGTTTTCCAAACTAAACTATTCCCATCTTCTTGCATTTGGCCCATATGCCTCTAAACGGTCCCCATTCATATGTTCGTCCAAATGTCTTTTAAATGTTGGAGCTGTACTTGCATCTGCCAGTCTTCCTCTGTCGGCTCATTCCATAAACACGTCACCCTCTGTGCAAAAATCAGTTCCTTCTTCGTCCCTTTTAAATCTTCCCTCTTCCACCATAAACCTATGGCTCATGATTTAATTTTCCTATCCTGTGGAAAAGACCTTGGCTTTTCACCCTGCCCAAGGCTCCAAAGATTTTGTAAATTACTATAATGTCACACCTCAACCTCTTATACTCCATCTGATACTAACTTCAAGAACAAGCATTTAAAGATCAGCACTGTGAATTTGAAACAATGTTAAAAGTGACAGGTAAACAACGCTCAGCCAAAACTTCATGCTGTTATTTGTTTTCTTCTTTATGTTATAATACTAAGGCAGCATGAAAATCTTACTAGTGCCAATAAGCCGCCAAGCACCTGAATTCCTTTGCCTGACGGCAGTGATCTCTACAGTGAAAATGTATCTCTCGACAGATCTATATAATACCACATGTTCAACATTCTCCCTCATGGCCTCCGTATGACCTTATGTGATTGTGTCTTCTTTATCTTGCACTCATTCACATTTTAATTTAATCTCATTTTATACCACCTTCTCTTTTCACCACTGCTAAAAGCCTGTTTATCTGTTGTCACACCCTCTTTTCCCTGTCACCTACTCCCCACCTCTGGCAAGGAACTAAAATGCCCAGTTTCCAATCCTTTTCAGTTCTGAAAAAGGATCACACTGGACTTGAAACGCTAACTCTGTTTCTCTGTCTCTGCAGATGCTGCCAGACCTGCTAAGTTTCTCCAGAAATGAATAGGCACAGCACAAATTTTCAATTAAACAAATAACTATGAATACTAGAAATAAAAATGCACAAATTGCTGTAGGAAGTGGGAGCTTTGTCGAAGGGTCGCTGGACACGAAAGATGAACTCAGCTTTCGCCTCACAAGATGCAGCCGGACCTCCTTAGTTACTACAGCAGTTTCTGATTTTGAACATTTTCCAAAGACATGTGTTGAATCTGCTCCAACACCCTGTCCAGCAGAGAGCGCTGTACATTGGGACGTTAACAAAACGCAAAGTGCACAAGTTCATTGTCTCTGAAAAGATATAAGGCTGGCATCACTTTTACGACCGAGGTTTTAATCATGATCAGGGAGAAAATCAGAGGAAAAAACATTCACTTCAAACATAGAAGATGTTATGATGGGAAAGAAAATGATTCCGATTAATATGTTAAAGTAACATAACAAATTGGAGGCATGACATCAGGGAGAGAACCTCAACAGAATGAGAATATGAAACTGGATGCGTTTGCACATCAGAAACCTGGTTAGGTTACTGAGTACAGGGCTGATGGACGAATGGGTATGGGTGTGAACTGGGGGAAAGTCAGTAAAATTGATTTGTTGTGCAAATATCACTGGATTACTGATCCAGACCAGGATAATTCTCTGGCAGCTGGTGGAAGTTGAAAACAATAAACAAAATATCGAGTCATAAAATCTGGTGCCACTAATATTGACCTTGAATCTAATGCTCATTGTTAGCATCTGTCCCTTCCCCAATGTACTTTCAGGAAGTGAATCTCCCATGCTTCCTGGTCTGGTCTACAAGTGTCTCCAGACACACAGACATGTGCGACACTCTATTCTTGTCTCTGAAGCGGCCAAGCAACACATTCAACTGTATCAAATTGCTCTAAGTTCTTAAAGGATAAAACCAGACAGAACACCAGCAACGATCTTTGGAAAAGGGAACAGGAAACACAGTCCTTTCAACTAGACAGATGCTAACCTCCTAATGTTGAAGAGCTTGTGAAAACAATGACAGAGCTTTCCCACAGACTGCACAGAAACATCAGGAAGGGAGCAGGGCATTAGACACGTCTAGATTCCCTGTTCTAGCACATGGAGACAAGTTTACTTTTATAACCCTGGTTAATACATTCTTCAGAAACTCATCAATTCCTGGCTTATGCTGCTCAATGATTGACCGTCCAACCCATACAATCACAGTAGCACTGGCTCTATACTGTCAGAAATACAGCACGATCTACATTAGTCCCACTTTCCTATACGAAGCCCATAGCCATGTATGTTATGGCACTTCAAGGGCACGACCATGTATTTATTAACGGTTGTGAGGTTATCTGTGCCAACTGCCCTCTCAGGAAATGCATTCCTGACCCCAACAGCCTCTGGATGAAAACCAATCCTCAAATCCTCACTAAACATCAAGCCCTTCATTTTAAAATGATACTCCCTTCTTCTTCGCCCTTTGACTGAAAGGAGCAGCTGCTGTCTATCCATCCTGTCCATGGTCCTGGTAATCTTATCCTTCTGAAGCACGTCCCTGTCAGCCTTCTCTGCTTCAAAGTAAACTACCCGAGCTGATCTACTCCATCCAAGGGAACATCCTGGTGAATCTCCACTGCACCCTCTCCAGTGCAATCACATACTTCCTGTAGTGTGACTACCAGAACTGTACATAGTATTCCATTTGGCCTAACCAAAGTTACACATAGCTTTAATAATCTGTGCATCCATGAATACAGTCTATGTTTATGGTCGCTATGATTTGTCAACTTGTGCATTAAGCTGTTTAATCACATTCACGGGTATTAGATTATATTACTTACAGTGTGGAAACAGGCACTTCGGCCCAACAAGTCCACACCGATCCACCAAAGCGCAACCCACCCATACCTCTACATTCACCCCTTTACCTAACACTACGGGCAATTTAGCATGGCCAATTCACCTGATCTGCACATCTTTGGACAGTGGGATGAAACCAGCGCACCCGAAGGAAATCTCCTCAGACACGGGGGAATGTGCAAGCTCCACACAATCAATCGACTCAGTCGTGAATTGAACCCGGGTCTCTGACACTATGAGGTAGCAGTGCTAACCACTGTGCCACCGTGCCACCCATTATGTGGAGTAGCACCCTCTGAGCTTCCTAGTGTACTGCTATTCTTTGAGTCCTCCCCTGTCTGGTTGCTTCTTCCAAAGTACATCACCTCATATTTATCAGGGTTACATTCCATCGGCCATTGATCCACCCATTTCATCATTCCATCTGTATCTTCCTGTAATATAAGGCCTTCCTCCTCACTGCCAACCAACCAGCCAAGCTTTGTGTCAAACGCAAACTGATTTATCACATTCACCCAATCCCTTCCATATTCATAGCTGCATCATTTATGAATATTATAAATAATAAGGTTAAAAATCATAAAATATCAGTTCATAATCCAACACTTTTATTCGGACGCACTAGCTTTCGCAGCGCTGCTTCTTCATCACGTGATTATGCTCTTCGAAATGTCATGCCTCCAAATAAACTGTTGGAATATCATCTAGTGTTTGTAACTTTTTTAACTTTGCCCAAGCAAGTCCAACACTGGCATCTCCGAATCACAAATAATTTGGGACACAGCACTGATCCCTGTGGTACACGATTAGATACTGGTCTCCAGTCAATCAAACAGACTTTTATCAGCAGACCTTCTGTCTCCTGCCACTAAGTTTATTTGGATGAAACTTGGAAAGTCACTTATGAGTCCTACCTGTTCCCTGGTTATTCTGTTCCACTTGACATCCCAGTCGAATATCTGGGGATTCTTCCTAATCTTGCCCTGCCAGCAGGTTTCCATGTCCCTATGCTGGTCAGTCCCCTTCAAATGAAGAATTGCCTTCTTATTGCAGTCTGAAATGGTCCACCCTTTACCTGGCATTATTTGCCTTAAATGTAGAGTAGACAACCAGAGAAAAATCCTGTAATTTCCACCTTGTCATATGTTTAGTAACTTGTCTAAATTTCACTATGATCACCTCTCATTCTTTGAATCTCGAAAGAACACAGGCCGAGTTTCCACATCAGGCAATCTCACCATCTGAGGGATTAATCTGGAGACTGTCCATCTCACATCCTCCGTGGTCAGTATATTCTTTCTCAGAGTGGGTCACCAACACTGGACTCAATACTTTATGTACAATTTGATTAGCAAGCTGTGAAACTGCTTCAACATGACCTTCCGACTATATTCTGATTCATTTAAATGAAGGCGAACCTGACTATAACTTTCCACTTCGATATATTTCTCCAATTACCATTTACATTACTTTATTTATGAATTCACTGCATGAGTTCTGATTAAAAAAAGCCTTCTGAAAATCGAAATATGTCATTTCTGTGTTGCAATAAACACGTTCAAATCGTTCTGAAGTTTGTCAAATATGAACACTCTGTCAGACTCTGTCAGTGCATTTTGATTCTCTCCAATGTTGTTGTTAATTAAGAAATATCCAATATCAGACCCTATATAATAAATTCCATCAGTTTCCCTACAGATGTCAAGTTAATTGGTCTGCAATTCTCCACACTACCTCTTCTTCCCTTTGCAGTTGCTTGAATCCCTCCCATTCATCTGCAATGCTTGGAATACATTTACAAACTTCTAGCCTGTGCAGAATGTACAGGAAAAAAAACAGTCATCGACACCACAATTAATGCGTCTATTGCTGATTTATTTCTAATATTTTGATACGAAGTACAACTGGCTCATCAGACTTAGCAATGCTCAATTCAGCTACAATACTACTATGCTAGCCTTCAACTATTACCTTGTTACTGATATGAATTGACTTTATGTCTTTAGTTCCACAAGTTCCATGTGATCACTAAGTATTTCTCAGCGATTTTCCTCTGTGATGACAGATGCAAAGTAACTGGCTGCTTTCTTCGTCATTTCCCTGTTCTCCACAGTAACCTCTCCTCTCCAAATTACAAAATTCCACATTTGACACTGCTTTTATTTTGTTTTCTTTGCAATACAGATTGTAGATTTATGTAGTCTTTGTGTTCTTCTTTCACAGAATCATTAAAAGCCCACAGTATGGAAAAGGCCCTTGGGCCCAACAAGTCCATCCTGCCCCTCCGAAGAGTAACCACCCAGACCCATTCCCGTCCGATTCTACATTTTGCGACTGATGCAGCAAATCCGTGTTCAGATCCGTGGTTCTCTGAAAGTAGTTGCACGTAGACAGGGCAGTGAAAAAGGCTTTTGGCACACTTCATTAGTCAGGGCATTGCGTATAGGCATTCGAGAGGTATATTGCAGTTGGACAGGACGCTGGTGAGACATGCACTTGGAGTATTGTGTTCGGTTTTGTTCACTTGCCATAGGAAGGATGTGATTAAATTGGAAAGAGGACAGAAGAAATTTACAAGGATGTGTCCAGTACTCAATGGTCTGAGTTGTAGGGAGAGTTTGGAGAGGCATTTTCCTTTAAATGGAAGAAACTGAGGGGAAATCGTATAGAAATGTATAAGATCATGAGATGCGTCAATAAGGTGAATGCACTCATTCTTTTCCCCAGTTTTAGGAATCAAAGACTAGAGGACATCAGGTTAGAGGTGAAAGAATAAAAAGGATCCTGAGCACCAAGCTTTTTACGCAGAGGTTGGTAGACATGGAATTAGCAGACAGCAGTTTGATTGAGGCACGTACATTAACAACATTCAAAAGGCTTTTAGACAAATACGCAGATAGGAAAGATTTAGAAGAATAAGGGACAAGGGCAGGGAAATGGAATTAGCATGGATGGACATTTTGGTCGGCACGGACCACTTTGGTCCAAAGGGCCTGTATCCAAGCTGCAGGACTCCATGATTCTAATATTCTAACGACCATTTCGTGACTACCACTCCGTGTTCAAACATTCGAGATTGTATGCAGGCGCCGTGTAAAATGCAGTATATTAAACTCTCTAGTCCTCAGAGCAAGGTTATTAATGAGTCCTTCTGACCACACAACACCAAATCCAAAATAACCTGCTCTCTTATTTGAGTCGCAACATACTCTTCAATCAACCTGTTATACGCTTATGGAATTTATTTTTCACAACATTGGCAGTCACTTAGTTAACGCAGTTTAGATGCAATTTGAGATCATGAAATAATACAATATGTGCATATCTAATTTCCAGAGCATATAATGCACAGAATTTGCCCGAGAGCAAATAATACACTAATACACTAATACTTGCTTCTCCTTCCTATTTGTAAGATCCACCCAAACTGATCCTGTGGAATCTGAGGGACTGGGTCTGTGGCGTTATTAGTGATAGACGTGAACAAGCCATTCTGGGAGCGTCACCTCGACGCTGACATGATCTGAAGAAATGACCAGCATCACAGGACAAGCATCAATATCCTCCCCACTCTGCCAGGTTAACTTTCACCGTACTCTCTCTGCGCCCTCACACTCACTACCTGTTATAGCACCTACCCCCTAACAAGGATCATACCTTATCTCCAAATAAGGCTCAGGCACTACCACTCTCACGATTGAATTCAGCACCTAGCACCACCACCAGCCCCCCCACCCCACCCACGCACTCTCTCCCTCCACTATACTCCCAATACTAATAACACTGCATGGATACAACACTGTTGCCTGACTCCCTCCGAACACCTCACCATTCCCCCTCCCCCTCCACCTACACCAGCATTAACAGCAGGGACACACACTCCCACCACCACTCCCTCCCCCCCCTTTCTCCCATTCCCGCAGAAACAGTCCGTAATAGGAGAGGAAGGGCCAAGCCAGATGGTGGAGTACCCGATATCTTATCCGCCTCCTCTACCCCCCCCCCCCAAACCATGTGGGGAGGACGCTGGTATGAGCCAGACAGGACCGGGACGTGTCGTATGGAGATTCATCGACATCCATGTCCCTCCAACTGAGTAAAAGACAATGTTCAGTGATGGGCAATTCGCACTTTAACCATTCTGTCTGTTCTCACAATTTTCTCCCTCCCAAAACAACAAATATGTCATTGCAGAGCGAAACAGACACAAAATTATTCAGAGACATATGTAAATGCTCTAATATACTGTCACTCACCGTACAAACACGGAGATAGAACCGCACACAGGTATTGGCATACGGAGACATAGACAGTCGCACACAAATAGACACAAGCACAAGTAAAACGCACAGGCTAATACACAGATGACCCGATGTCAGCACATAAAAACACAGACACACAGACACATGAACAACACACACAAGTGCACATACGGACCCACAGAGACACAAACACTAATGCTTATAAGACAGAGATCGATAGGTTTTTGATGAATAAGCATGTCAAGAGTTACGAAAAATAGTCAGGAGAATGACGTTGAGAAATCTCTAATCTCTCTAGCAATCAGTGTCGATGGGCCCAATGTCCTAATTCTGCATTTTTAATGCTCGTGTGGTGTCATGCTATCAGTTATTCTCTTCCTGGGACAGGAGCAGGGAATGAGTTTAATACATATTTGATTGAAAAGGGTCATTGGTCCTATTGGACGGTTTAGAGGGCTGAATGGTTTATGTCTATGCCGAATTATTATGTCCTTGTATTTCAAAAAAGGTGGCGATTTCATGTTAGGTTAACACAGTTTAAAATAACAGGTTCCACACTGAAATAAGGTCGCCCCTTTCACTTGACTGTTGTATTATCTGTAGGGTCCTCATCCTCAGGGAGCAGTGAAGACTCGTTTTTTGAAGATATTCAAGGCTGAGCTCGACTGATCTTTGCTGGACAGGAGAGTCACTATTTATTGGGAACAGACAGGAGACGGATGGTCAAACACAATCGGATCAGTCAGGAGCATTCTGACTGGTGGCGCCGAATGGACAACTGCTGCCCCTACACCATGTGTTGTTCCCTCAATCCACCCTCGAGGCTGTTACAGATACATGCTGCTGTCCCTACGTCATGTGTTGTTCTCGTAATCCACGCTCGATACTGTTACAGAGATATCCTGCTGCCCCTACCCCATGCATCGTTCCCTCAATCCACCCTCGAGGCTGTTAGAAAGATATACTGCTGCCCCAACCCCATGCATCGTTCCCTCAATCCACCGTCGAGTCTGTTACAGATACATGCTACTGTCCTTACACCATGTGTTGTTCTCATAATCCACGCTCGATGCTGTTGCAGAGACATACTGCTGCCCCTACCACATGTGTCGTTTCCTCAAACCACCCTTTGATGCAGTTACAGAAATATTCTGCCGGCCCGACCCAATATGTTGTTCCCTCAATCCACCTCGATGCTGTTACAGGGAAATATTGCTGCCACTACCCTTTGTATTGTGCCCTCCATCCACCCGTTGAAGCTGTGACAAAGATAGGGGGCACCTCATTTAGCCAGTCATTATCGTTACCATGAGACTGGAGGAGTATATTCTGCCTATTTAATAAGTTACAGAGGAAAATAGAACTAATCATTTTCGCTCATTGAGTACATTTTACTGCACAGGACGCCATGTACATATCTGAGCTGTTACACAGGAAACTATTGCTAACAGGAAATAGAGAGTAGCGATAAATGCTTATTTTCACATTACAAATCTGTAACTGGTGGAGTGCCTCAGAGATCACTATGGGATCATCAACGATCAGTACCTGGACCAAAGATCTGGAGGAAGGGTCTGAACATATCAAAGCCCAATTAGCTTAAACACCAAGCTGGTCATCCAGTATGTCATCAAATGGAGGTCGTGTGTGATCAATGTGATATAGGCAAAGGGAGATTGGTGAGCAAACCTTCACCAGATATAGCATAATGTGAGTTGTCTATTTTGGATGGAAGGATAAAACAATGGTAAACAATTTAAGTGGAGAGAGATTGCAGAATTCTGAGATACAGACGGTATGCATGATCCTGCTACACGAATCGGATGTAGTTAGTCTGCACTTGCTGTAAGTGATTTGGAAGCTAAGTGGAATGATTGTGTTTCTGGCAAAGAGTACCAGGTTTAATGAGGAATGTTTTACTGCATCTGTACCGGTAAAAGTTAGGAGTGCCGATGCTGGAGATCAGAGTCGAACAGTGAGAGGCTGGAAAAGCACAGCCAATCAGGCAGCGTCCGAGGAGCAGGCCAATTGGCGTCACGGGTATAAGTCTTTCATCAGGAATATGTCCGAAACATCGAATCTCCTGTTCGTTGGGTGTGCCTGACATGCTGTGATTTTCCAGCATCACATTTTTCGAGTCTACATCTGCACAGGGCGTTGCTAAGACCACATCTGGCACATTATGTGCAGTTTTGATCCCTTAACCTAAAAAAAGTTCGAGAAGCTTATCAATTATGTATTGTTCACACTTTTCTGGAATGAAGGCCTTTTGTTTTGAAACATTATCAGTTTTGGTCTTAGATGAGAAATCCTTTAGAAGCATACACAATTTTGAGAAAAATCAGTGGGATGCACATTTTCTCTTCTCAGGGAGACAAAAACTATGGAATAAATTTTAAGAATAAAATGCATTGACTTTAGCACAGATATTATGAAAACATCAGCCGATTTTAAAAAAATTAAGCATATGCATACCAACAAATCATCAAATTATAAAGCAGGAATTTTCTTTTTTGCAAATGAAAGGCACTGCGTATAACAACAGCAATGATGCATTTGCATATCGTCCATTATGAGCCATTCCAGAGAATGTACACGACGAGCACACACGGCCCAGTTTGGTGTTCAGTTGACATGATTGCATGTTTCAACGCAGAGAGGGAGAACAATGTTCCCTGCCTGAGAAGCAGCAGCCGACGGATCCCTCTATCTTCTTTTGTTCCAACTGGCAACAGTAAATCTCTGACTCACCTCTACCTGATGAGTCGTGGAGTATTCCTGATGAGAGGTTCATTGGAATCTCTCTACCGTTTGAAGCATAGGGAATTCAGCTAAATCCAACTATTCTGGGGAGAAATCACATCACAAGTAGCTTGCCTGAGCAGAATGGGCAGCACGGCGGCTCAATGGTTAGCACCGCTACCTTCCAGCACCAGGGTCCTAGGTTTGATTCCAAACTCGGGCGACTGTCTGTGTGGAGTTTGCGTATTCTCCCTGTGTCTGTGTGGATGTGCTCCGGTTTATTCCCACTGGTCCAAAAATGTGCAGGTCATGTGAATTAGCCATGCTAAATTGCCCATAGTGTTCGGTGCATTAGCCAGAGGGAAATGGGACTGGATCAGTTAATCTTGGGAGGGTCAGTGTGGACTTGTTGAGCTGAAAGGCCTGTTCCCACACTGTAAGGAATCTAAACTAATGACTTCATAGGACCGAATAACATTTGGGACAGTCTATCATCTATCCATTTGTTATGATTTCAACTGTTATGAAACTCTGGAAAGCTTTCATTTTTCTGTTTGTCTTAAGATCTGTGTGTGTGTGTTTCACATTATTCTAGAAGATGAGCCAGGCTGACATTTGTATAATTAGCCATATCACTAAACTTTGAAATTTGTTGTAAAAAGTGGAGCAGTGTGACAGCAAAATGAAACACTGACCTGCAATATTAATTGGACTACGAATGGCAAATTCTAAAAGGGCTGTTCAAGTGGGAGTTCCCTTCCCCAGACGTTTGTGATGCCTGGATGTTTACATCTATTCAAAGTTGTGTCTGTTAAATATTTGATAGACAAGTGAATGTAGGAAAATGGTGCACGTGCAGAAGAAGTCCTGCTGAGACCACAATCAGATCATCTATGATCTTAGTGTATGGCAGAGCAAAGACAAAGTGTCGAATGGCCCACTCCTGCTCCTCAGTCCGATGTTCCTATATTCCATTCAGCCCCTCACAGCTCCTGCACAGGTGTAGACAGAGGCCAATTTCTCGAAATACCTGGTCCACAGTAATACAGGATCTCCTTCTGTCCCTCACAATTGTCACACAAATTTGGCGTGGGTTGAAAAATGTTAATTCAAAACCCAGGCCGGGCTCAAAAGACGCCTCTGGTCTATTAATAGTGTCTCCTCTCTGCAACTTGTGCTTCATTTGTTGGTCATGGTGCAGATCCAGATTCACTGTGAATACAGTCCCCATACCTCACCCTGAGATGACTCATAAAATGCTTTGCTCTCTGTAACTGCAACATCCAATAACGGAATGTTCAGGAAAATTACAACCATTAACTTCATAATTACAGAATATGAGAGCATAAGGAACAGGATCGGATGGTAATTCGGATGGTCAGGCCTTCTGTGCCATTGTATAAGATTATGGATGAACCACTGTTGTTATCAACTCTGCTGTATTTCCCAATTTTTCACATCCCTCAATTCCATGGCAGGTCAAAAACCCACCTAACTCATCTGTAAATACTTTCAGTGATATAGCTCCCCGAACTCTCTTGACCAGATAATTTCTGACATTCACTATCCTCTGTGAGAAGGTTACACGCCCCAAACATACACAACAACCTATTTGTACGTTCAAAAGAGTGAACACAGCAGCTCATGTAAGAGTGAAAGACCCTGATATCAAAGCAGGAGTTGACTCAGGATGGTATCAGGAAACATTGACTAAATTAAATTTAATAGGAATCAGCCACAATCTCTCC
This sequence comes from Chiloscyllium punctatum, assembly GCF_047496795.1. Lineage (NCBI taxonomy): Eukaryota > Metazoa > Chordata > Chondrichthyes > Orectolobiformes > Hemiscylliidae > Chiloscyllium > Chiloscyllium punctatum. The sequence continues at coordinate 45,723,061 of NC_092759.1, read as the reverse complement.
ACTGGGGGTCAGCCATCGCACAGAGGAAGATGCTCATGGTTGTTGACATCAATCCTTTCAGTCCCGGGACATCCCTACACGAAATCCTCAGGGTAACTTCCTCGACAAAATCATCTTCAGCTGCGTCATAAATGTCCTTCCCCATCAATACATCAGAAACGGGGATGATCACTGAAGATCACACAATGTTCAGAATATTTTCCCCCCTCAGCTCCTGAAGCAGTCTGTGTCCATGTGCAGCAAGGCCCGGACAGCATTCCAGTTTGTGCTGTTAAAGTGTTGGTAAGATTTATGTAATAGCAGGGCCAGACATTGCACATTTCCATAGTTAAAAGAGGAGCTCATTCACCATCTCAAGCTGGTTACACATGAATATGAGCTAGCATTCAGCCCATCAAATCTACTGAACAGGAAGAGTGGAAATACATTCAATACTCCTGCCAGTTACATAGGAAGAGGAGGGGTCTGGTCAGCACATCGAACTGTTAAACAGGAACAGGTGGAGCCAAAACGGTCTCTCGAAACTGTTCCACGGGACCAGGAAGAGGCCATTCAGCCTCGCAAAGGCTTATAGAGGAACAGGAGGATGTCACTGATGCTCCAACATGACAAATCACAGGAGTGGATCTTGATGTTTATCGTGGCTCCATTGTCTGTGGAACAATTGCTACTTTAACGTGGTTTGCTGGCAGTGAGGAGGGAAGCGAGATGTTTTCTGTCAAGTCTCAAGGAGACATCTTCCATCTCTGAAAAGGCAGACCCATGTTCTCCGTGGGGATCAGAAGCTGGTGGGAATACGTAACTGTTTTAGATTGAAGGTATTGTGGCTTATGTTGGGATTATGAATAACATGACATTCAGTGCAGGATCACTCAACAAATGCACTGCATTAATATGTGGAGTTTTCATTCAAAGTCTGGATTTTCTGCTCTCTCATTGACAGGGGGAGTGGGGGTGGTTGGGGGAATTCTTTCAGAGGTACTAAAAGTATCTAGAATTTAATAAAGTTAGTAGAAAAAGAAGGCAGTGGGATCTATCACTGTATCAGTGTCTGTTGAGAACATCATGTGTGATTGTCCATCCCCCTGAACTTCCAACGCAATCCCATCTTATTCTCTCACAGTGCGACAGATTAATCTTCACTCACTCCTCATGGTACCATCATCCCAGGGATTAGTTTGGTGGAACTCCTTTGAACTCTCTCTGTGGTAAGGAGTTCCTTATAAAGGAGAGAAAATATGTGGACAATGCCCCAAATACTGCCTCAACAAATCTCTCAGGGATGATCACATTAATTACTTTCCCTCACTTCGCCGTCTACATTTCTTTCTCATGACGTAAAAAGCATCATTCTCTATATATTGCCACTGATGCAAAATTTATAGCTTCCTTACATCTGTATGTCTTAGTCAATAAAACCAGCATCAGAGGTACCGATCGAGATGGACATCACTCTTGGTGACAGACTCAATGAGATGGAATACACCTAAAATAAGGAATAGTCGCCTACCTGATGGAAATGAGCAGTAGCAATATGTGAAACAGGAAGTAGGAGGGAGTTATCTTTCATTTTCTTCTTTTTCACGAGGTATATGAAGCCCTGGTCAGACCAGCATGTTATCCCTATCTTGAACTGAGTGGCTGGTTCAGCTGCTCCATTGGACAGTAAAGAGTAAACCACATTGCTGTGTGTTTGCAGTTACACGGAGACGTGACCAAGGAAGGATAACTCATTGCCTTCTCGAAAGGACATGACACAAGCAGATGGGCTTCTGTTTATTACAAATAATGATGGTTTCTTTTAAATTCCATCAACTTGCTTCATGAGACATCAACACATCATTATTCTGTGCCTCGACATGAAGAGTCAATGACTTGAGCACCACGCACTATCCTCCTGCCTGACAGATTCTGTGGAGAGAACAAGTTAAACATCTCAAGTACAATTCGTTTCGCATGGACATGTGGTTAGAAGGGACTTGAAACAGATGAATCCAAATTTCATAGTGGCACAAATAAAGAAGTATATTCAGAAGTTGTACTGAGGCTGACGATTATACCGGTACATCATAATGGTGGGACTGGGCAGGATTGGTGAGTGGGGAGGATATGGAAATGTAGATCTGTTCAGGGCTAGAAGGATTATGGAGTTTCACAACAGTCTGATTCCTTCTCGCATATCAGTGAGCAAGTTATAAATAGCAATTTGCTTTGTAGAATTTATCAGGAAAGGAATTTTTGATTGGAAGTGAAGACACTGATTTCCCCTTTTCCAAAATTTACCTAACATGAGCAGAAACACAGTTCAGCCCGGTTTTATAGACAAAGAGAATGACTTACTAGGAACACCAACGATACCATTACCTCTGATTCTATCTTCTCCCTCTCAAATTGCAGAATAAATTCAATCATATTGTGATTACTGCTTCCTCCGTGTTCCTTCACTTTAAGTTCTCTTAAATAGTCTGCCTCATTGCACAACACTAAACACAGTATTGCCTATTCATAAGTGGGCTCCACGACAAGCTGCTCCAAAAAGCCCGATCGAAGATGCACCACAAATTAGTTTTCTTGAAAACCACTACCAATCTGATTTTCTCAGTCCCCCCGTCTATTGAAATCTCCCATGACTACTGTACTTTGCCTTTTCTATGCATCTTTTCTATCTCCTGGTGTATATTGTGCCGCAGCCCCTGACTACGTTTTGGAATCCTGAACATAACGCCATCTAAGTGTCTTTATTCAACCTTTCGGGATACACTATTCGACCCACACTGATTTTGTGCCATCTGACCCTACGTTATGTCATTCAGTCAGAATGTTATACAGTCAGAGAGATGTACAGCATGGAAACAGATCCTTCAGTCCAACTCGTTCATGCCGACCAGGTTACCCAACCTAATCTAGTCCCATTTGCCAGCACTTGGCCTATATCTTTCATACCCCTCCGATTTACATACCCATCCAGATGCCTTTTAAAGATTGGAATGGGACCTGTGTCCATCACTTCCTCCCACAGTTGTTTCCATACGCACACCAGTCTGTGCATGAAAAATCTCATCCAAAGATTCAATCAATCAGCACATCGACCTGGACCCAATATACCAGCCATTGCAATGGACAGCTGGAACTGACAACCGGAAGCGGCAGATTCAAACCACTATAAATGCCGGAGGAACGATCACAGAAGCGCTTCACATGAGGCTTCCAAGCACTGAGGATGTCACCTAGACAGGGGACGAACCGTCTGCAACACAAATTCCCAACTCAGCGAACAGAACCTCAACAACGAACACACGAGCTACAAATCTTCTCACAAACTTTGAATATTCTCTGTGACCAGGATTGAGAGTCCTGAAGGTTGTGCTGCCTACCTGGTGCTTGCTTTTGGGATATGTCATCTGGGGTGCAGACGAACTTGGAGTGGGAGCGGAATGAGTCAGTGGCTAGGGTTCGTGTAGGTACCAATGGCTGGACAAGCAAATGACAATGAGAAGAGGACGGTAAATACAGAACTGAACTGTTATATCGGAATGCAATGAAGAAATAATATAAATAAGCTTGTGACACATACACAAATTAGCATATATGACGTAGAGGGCATCACAGTGATATCACTGAAAGAGGATCAGGAGTGGGAGCTGAATATTCAAGGGTATTCATCCTGTCGAAATGATAGGAATGTGGGAGAGAGACAGATTTGTCTCATTCGTAAGAAATGGAATTGAATCAATTAGAAGAAATAAAATAATCTCAGATGGTGTAGAATCTTTGTCGGTAGAACTGGGGAATCAAAAAGCTGAAAAAATGCTGTTGCAGTTATATACAGGCCGCCAAACAGTAGTCAGGAGGTGGGGTGCAAGATACACAGGAGATAGAAAGATCTGTAGGAAAGGCAACGTTCCAGTGATCATGTGGGAGTTCATTATGCAGGTGGACTGGGAATTCAGTTTGATAGTGGTTTGTAGGAAAAGGAATTTGTGGAATGTCTATGAGATGGCTTTTTGTAGCAGCTTGAACAGGCAGACTAGATGAGGGGAGCTTTGGATAAAAGAAATCAGAGGAGGCAGTGATCATAATATGATTGAACTTACTCTGCAATTTCAGGTGGAGAAGTTAGAATCAGAGGTAATGGTATTACAGCTGAATAAAGGCAATTACAGAGGCATGAGAAAGGAGCTGGTACAATTAACTGGGATACGGGCCCAGAAGGAAAGAACGTGGACAAGCAATGACAGGAGATTTTTGCAGTAATTCAGGATGCACCAGACATTTATCTTGAGGAAAAAGAGGCATGATAGAGAGAGGATAAGGCAACCATAGCTGACTAGGGAAGTCAGGGACAGCATAGAAGCAAATGAGAACGCATATAATGTAGCGAGTGGTTGTTTGGGAAACCAGAGGATTGGGAAGCTTACAAAGACAAAACGGAGAGCAAACAAAATAAAATAAGGAGGGAGATTATTAAATATGGAGGTAATCTAGCCACTAGCATAAAGGAAGTCTGTAAGAGCTTCTTTCAATATATAAAGTACAAAAGAGATGCAAAAGTAGACATTGAACTGCTGGAAAATGATACTGGAGAGGTAGTAGTGGTGAACAAGAATAGGCCGAGGAACTGAAAAATTTGGTCACGGTGGAAGATACGAGTAATACCTTAACATTCAAGACAGTGAGGGGCCAGAGCTGAGTATGCTGGCCACCACCATGGAGAGCGTGCTAGAAAAAACTGAATGACCAGCAGGTGGTTGATTTTGCTGGACCGGATGGACTACATCCCAGAGGTATAAGGAAGATAGCTGCAGAAGGTGTGGGGGGACAGTGGTGATCTTTCAAGAATCACTAGAGTAAGGAACGATCACAGAGCACTGGACACCTTCTAACGTGACACCCCATTGTAACAAGGGAGTGAGGAAAAAGACAAAAAATATCCACAATTAATAGCTTAACTTCAGTCTTGGGTATGATCCTGGAATCCATTGTGAAGGATGAGATTTCTGAATACTTGGAAGTGTTAGGTAAATTGGGACAAAATCTCTTCATCAAGGGAAGGTCATCACTGACAAATCTGTTGGAATTCATTGAAGAGGAAATAGGCAGGCTTGACCAAGCACAGCCAATGGATGTTATCCACCTGGATTTCAAGAAGGCCTTTGACAAGGTGTCAAACAGGAAATGACTGAGTATAATAAGGTCCCGTGGTGTTAGAGGTAAGGTAATGGCATGAAATACTTACGTGCCAAATTACATAAGCAGCAAGGGACAGACAGAACTGAGCTATCCCACAACGAATGCATCAGATTTAACCTCTGCAGTCCTCCGAGTCCGATCATGGATGGTGTTGGATGATTAAACAACTCACTTGAGTCTCCACAAATATTCCCATCCGCAATGGTGGAAGAGCCCAGCACATCAGTGCAAAAGGTAAGGCTGAAGCTTTCCCAGAAATCTTCAGTCAGAAGTGTCGAGTGAATTGTCCATTTCGGCCTTCTCCCTTGGTCCCCATCATTACAGATAGCAGTCTTCAGCAAATTCGATTGACTGATGTCAAGACACGATTGAAGGTACTGGGTAGTGCAAAGGCTATAACCCCTGATAACCTGCCGGCAATAGTCCTGAAGACTTGTCCTCCAGAACTTCCCGCTTCCCTAGGCAAGCTGTTCCAGTACAGTTTCAAACCAACAATGGGAAAAAAAACTGTTCAAGTATGTTCTGTACATAAAACGCAGGACAAATTAGACCCGTCCCAATACCGCCTCATCAGTCTACTCTCCATCATCAGTAAAGTGATGGAAGTTGTCATCAATCGTGTTATCAAGCAGCACCTGCCCAGCAATAACCTGCTCAGTGACGCCCCTTTTGGGTTTTGCCAGAGACACTCAGCTCCTGACCTAATCATAGCCTTGGTTCAAACAGAGAAAAAGGAACTGAATTCCAGCCCTTGACATCAAGGCTGCATTCTTTCAAATGTGGCATCAGGAAACCCCAGCAAAAAGGGTATCGCGGGCCAACACTTGTTATTGGAGTCATAACTCACAGATAGGAAAACGATCATTGTTATTGGAGGTCAGTCAGCTCAGTTCCAGAACATCTCTGCAGTAGTCCCTCAGGATAATGTTGATGCAGGTTTGCTCCATGAACTGGAATGTTCATTTACAGACATTTCATCACCATTCTAGGTAACATCTTCAGTGGCCCTCTGGATGAAACCTAGGTCCAAACATCTTCAGTGGCTTCATCAATGACCTTCTTTCCATCATATGGTCAGAATGTGGATATTCGATGATGACTGCACAATGTTCTGCACCATTAACAAATGCTCAGATACTGAAGCAGTCCATGCCGAAATGCAACAAGATCTGGACAATCTCCAGACATGAGCTGACAAGTGGCAAGTAACCTTCGCGTCACACAAATGTCAGACAATGACCGTCACCAGTAAGAAACAATATAAACACTTGGTATTCAGCAGCACATTTGTCACTACATTCCCCACTCCACACCCTCTATCAATACACTTGGGGTGACCTTTGACCAGAACTTCAACTGGAATCGCCACAAAAATATAGGAGCCGATCAGAGGCTTGGAATACTGCGTGAGTAACTCACCTCCTGTCTTTCCAAAGCATTTTCACCATCTACAAGGCACAAGTCAGGAGTGAGATGGAATTCTCCCACTTGCCTGAACGAGTGCAGCCACAACGACACGAAAGAAGCTTGACACCATCCAGGACAAAGCAGCCCATTTGCAGCCCACAAGCATTCAATGCCTCCACGACCAACGCTTAGTAGCAGCAGTGTGTACTATCTTCAAGATGCACTGCAGAAATTCTTCAAAGATCCTCATACAGTACCTTCCAATCCTACGAGCACTTCCATCTAGAATGACAAGAGCAGCAGGCTTTTGCAAACACCACCACATACAAACTCCCCTCCAAACCAGTCAACATCCTGAGTTGAAAATATATCACAATTCTTTCACTGTTGCTGGGTCAAAACCCTGTAACTCCCACCCTCATAGCATTGTGGGTCAATGCACAGCAGGTTGACTGCAGCGGTTAAAGAAGGCAGCTCAGCACCATCTTCTCAAGGGGACAACTAAGGACAGACAAGAAATGGTGGGCCCATCCAGCGATTCTCATATCCGAAAAAAATTTAAAATTTCCAAGGTGAGCACCTTGATGGGACAAGTAGTCTGAGTTGAGCATGAATAGGAAAGCAGTGTTTCTGATGATGAACATTTTAGACCATTCTGTTATTAGAAAGGTGTTCAGTGTTCCATGACGTATTGTTGCTGAGCGTTGTGATAAATTGCACCTGTTTTGTTAAATTCAACAACATTAGCGTAACAGGATTGATCCTTCAAAAATACCAAACTGAAAATGACAATCATCATAGAGACTCACAGATAGCAGCTTATATTCAACATATTACTGCACTACTGACTGGCACTGAATTCTCCCACCATCCATATTACAGGGGTTACCATTGACCAGAAGGTGAAGTCAAATCAACGTATATATACAAGGGTTACAAGAGCAGGTCTGAGACTTTCAACTCTGCACTGAATAATAGACTGTATGACCATAAGGGCATGAGATATAGCAATAGATTTAGGCTATTCAGCCTATCTCTTCACTCTGAAACTGTGCCATTTTGTCGTAGTCTCTAAGACGAATAGAAATGTCTTCTATACTCTAACTGTACCAATCTTTGCAGTAGTCGGTCAGCTTCAATCAGATGCGCCGCCGCCCCCCCCCCGCCCACATTCTTCTAAATTCCATTGAGTACACACACAGAGTCCTGAACTGCCGCTTATATGACAAGCCATCATTCCCAGGATAAATCATGTCCAACACCCGTAGATCCTTCCCCAGAACAGCTCACAAAAATCCAAATGACGTCTGACCATAGTCCATTACATTCTCATCACTCTCATTCTCTTTAAATGAATGTTAACATTGCATTTGATTTCCTAACTGCCAATTCAACCTGCGCATTAACCGTAAGAGAGGGCGAGGACTCAACTCCTTTTGTGCTTCAGATTTCATGAAGCCTTTTAGAACATAGTGTCTGCCTGTATTCTGCCTACTGAAGTGCATAATCTCACATGTTCCCATATGGTGTTCCCATATGGTGTCCTAAACTGTCCAAGTCTTTCTGCAGCCTCCCCACTTCCTCAATATCACCTGCCCATCCAGCCATCATTGTATCATCTGCAAAGCTCGCAAAACTTCCGTCAGGTCAGATTCATGTAAACGGCACTTTCTGACGACCTAGGGACTGTCCACCATTGAAAAGGCACACCGCTCAAGATGCTTGACTCCATTTAGGTTTAAGCACTGGCTTGACTGGAATTACACCTGCAAAGTCTTCACTCCTTGCACCACTGGCACTGACACCCTGCGCACCATTTTATTATGAATTTGCCCCATTATGGTGATGCAGAACTTGATGGCGCATGACCCCAGTCTATTAATGGCAATGCTGACTCTGTGGTGCTCACGACAACCAATGTCATTGTGTGTTGAAGACGACAGAGAGAGGTGTGGAGAGGGAATGTCGATCATAAATTACTGCGTGACTGTCACTGAGGGCTGACACCGGCCGCGAAAGCCCCACATGTACATGTGTCTGTTGTCAGCGCTGCAGGCAAGGTCAGTCTTTCAGTGAGTCAAATCAAAGAAACTGATGGGCCTGGAGAGTGTTCCTGGCTGAGCACTCAGATCCTGTTTGTACCAAACAGCAGAGGTATTCACATACAACTTCAGCCTCTCCCTCAAGAAGCCAAAGTCCCAACCTGATTCAAGAAAACCATCATCAACATCGTGAGTGAGAAAGCACATGGAACGTGCCCTTACAGACGATGAAGTGCTTTGAGAGGCTGGTAATGGCCTACACCAACTCCAAACTCCCAGCCTGACCTGCTGCCCTATAATGTGCCGACTGATGTAATGGGTTCACAACAGATGCCATTCCCGAGCCTGCACGCATCCCTGGAACATGTGGACAACAAGGACACCTACGCCAGACTCCTGCTCATTGACTAAAGCTCCACCTTCAAAATCATGATCCCTTACAGACTAATCCCAAAATTCCACGACCTTGGTCTCGGTTCGATCCTCTGCAACTGCCTCCTAAGGATTTTGACCCACAATCGTGAAGATAGGTAAAATCACCTCCTCCACAATAACAATGAACACTAAAGGTGCTTAAGGATGTGTTCTCAACACCCGACAATACTCCCTGTACACCCACGGCTGTACCCTCAGCCCACTACTGCCCTCCCTGTACACCCATGGCTGTGCCCTCAGCACCTTATTGTTCGCCTTGTACACCCACGGCTGTGTCCTTAACCCCCCCCCCCCACTGTCCTCCATGAACACCCACGTCTGTGCCCTCAGCCCCTTACGGTAATCCAGCTACACCCACGTCTGTGCCCTCAGCCCCTTAGTGTGTTCCCTGTGCACCCACGGCTGTGCCCTCAGCCAACCTCTGTACTCCCTGTACATGCACGGTTGTTTCTGCAGCCCCCTAATGTCCTCCCTGTACAACCACGGCTATGTCCTCAGCCCCCTACATACTTCGTGTACACCCACGGCTGAGTTTCCAAATTCCAAACAACGCCAGCCACAAGTTCGATGCTGACATCACTATAGCAGTATGGATATTATACAACAATTCGTCAGAATCTAGAAAGGCGATAGAGAGCTTGGTGGCATGACCTGTTGATAATGACCTCTCTCTCTAATCCGGCAAACGTAAAGGACTGATCACTGACTTTATGAAGACAGGAGGGGAACACACCCCATCTACATCAACCGTTTGAGGGAGTGCAGAGCATCAAGTCCCTCGGAGTGATGATAACTGACAACCTGTCCTGAAATTCTCACATAGGTCCGACGGTCGGGAAGGTTCAACAATGCCTCTCCTTCCTCAGGTGATATAGGAAAATCAGCATGCACTACTTCGACAGATGCACCATTGAGAGCGTATTGTCCCGGTGGATAACAGGCTAGTCCAGCAACTGCTCTACTCCGGATTGTTAGAAACGACAGAAGATTGGGTGCTCAGCTCTGACCAACATGGACTCTAACATCCCAACCATCGATTCCATTTACATGGCTCGTTGCCGCAGAAAGGCTGCCAACATCTACCCCAGATTACTGAGAGAAGGGAGAGAGGAATTAGCTGGGGCATTAACAGATATCCTTGAACACGACTGATGTCCCGGAAGACTGGACAATTGTTAATCCCCTTGTTTAAGAAAGGTAGTAGGGATAATCCAGTCAATTATAGACCAGTGAGACTGATGTCAGCGGTAGTGAACCTGCTAGAGAAGATACTGAGGGATAGGATCTACTCTCATTTGGATGGAAATAGTCTTATCAGTGATAGGCAACAAGGTTTTGTGTAGGGAAGGTCATGTCTTACCAACTCAAGAGAATTCTTTGAGGAAATAACAAAGTTGATTGATGAGTGAGAGAAAGTAAGGACTGCAGATGCTGGAGATCAGAGCTGAAAATGTGCTGCTGGAAAAGCGCAGCAGGTCAGGCAGCATCCAAGGAGCAGGAGAATCGACGTTTCGGGCATCAGCCCTGAAGAAGCCCTTCCTGAAGAAGGGCTAATGCCCAAAACCTTGATTCTCCTGTTCCTTGGATGCTGCCTGACCTGCTGCGCTTTTCCAGCAACACATTTTTAGCTCTGATGAGGGAGAGACTGTAGGTGTCAAGTACATGGACTTCAGGAAGGCGTTTGGTATGTTTCCCCAAGGTCGGGTTATGGAGAAAGTGTAGTCACATGGTGCGCGAGCTACGTGGATAAAGAATTTGCTGGGCAACAGGAGGCAGAGAATAGTAGGGGAAGGGAGTTTCGCAAAATGGGGAACTATGACCAGTGGTTCCATTTGAGATGTTTCTGGAAAGATACATGAATGGGAAGAGAGCAAATGGATACAGATCCTTAGAAAATAGGCGACAGGTTTAGATAGAAGATTTGGATCGGCGTAGGCTCGGACCACCGAATGGCCTGTTTCTGTGCTGGAATGTTTTGTTCTAAAATTATCAAAGATCACTCACACCCCAGTAATGGTCTCCCATAACCTCTTCCATCAGGCTAAAAGATATGGAAGCTTGAAAACACTGAGCAGCTGGCTCATTAAAAGTTTCTTCTTGACTGTTATTAGACTGATGAATGTATTCTCTAATCTCAGATAATCCTGATCTTGTTCATGTTGATCTCGCCTCGCGCATACACTGTGCAGCGTAACCAATATGCCTCTCAGACATGTTTTATAGACATCTTTCTGCACATTCTTGCTTACTATGATCTGCCTGTACACCTTGGTACAGGTCAAAGTAAATGCTCATCTTCCTCCCCCCAGCTCACTCCGAGCTCTCTCTGGTCCTCAACCCCAGCACCTCCCATTCCCATCCTCAGCTCACTGTGACCCTATCCTCAGCTCCCTGTGTGCTTTGTCTCTCACTATTTCGCTCACACTATCTGTTTCCCTGTCTTTCCCTTTTCTCTGTCTTCTGTTTCTTTCCCTGAACTTACTATCTCCCCTTTTCCATGTCCATGTGACTGTTTGTTTCTTGTTTTGTTTCCTTTCTCTGTTTTACTGACTGTCATTCTGTTTCCCTCGCTGTGTTCTCTCTCTCCTTATACGTGTCTGTCTATTTCTCCCTCGTTGTGATGGTGATGGCGTTTCTATTCTTTTGAAGCATGTGATGGCTCTTTGATTGGATGTTGGCAATAAAATAAACTCATTTGTGTTTTGGTATCTTAACCATAATTTAAGTTTATTGGTTAAAGTTCAATTGTTGTCAAAACAGCAATCAGAACTTGGACCTCCATTTAACAACCAATTGTTACATCTAAATATTTTGGAACTGCCTTCTCCCAGTGCTCTGCATACTGGCAACTGAAAGCATTCTGTTCATGTGCATAATAGTGTGATGGTAACAGCTCTTCCCAGGACCATAAGAAACTACAGACGGTTGTGTGCACAGCCCAGACTATCATGGAAGACAACCTTCCATCCATTTATACTTCTCATTGTCAGCGAAAGGCTGGCAACATCAAATATCTCTCCAAAACCGGTAGTGGTCTCCTGCAACCTCTTCCAAAAGGGAGGAGATACAGAGGCTTGAAAACATGGAGCAGTATGCTCAGGAACACCTTCTTCCCCACCCTAATTATACTGGCGAAATGAAATCTCGAACTTTTCAAATAATATTAATCTTGCGAAAGTCGCTCTTGCTTTGCGCACCTCCTGTGCAACTGTCACCTTGTGTGCCTCACTCTGTCTAAGTGCCATTGAGGCTCAAGGTCTTCCCAAGTGCAATCAAATAAGTGAATTAATGCTGGCCCAGCCATCGATATCTATATCTCATTAATAAATATAAGAAGATGACGACACTCAGGGAAGACACAAGTTGGGATCAAATCACTTTAAACATGATCTTAGATATACATAGTTTCCCTGAGTATCTGAAAGTAGAGTGTTCCTACAAAACCTTTCATCAGCTGATATGGCGTAAAGTGAAATAGCATTAATTTATGTGGGAAAATAAATCATCTTTCTTGGTAAAAGTGAAAATCCTCTTCGGATTTCTTTTGGTTCGCGAAAACAGGACGTAATGGAGGTTTTTCGGAAAGGGAAGTGGCATAAAGCGAATATTTGAAAAGCGGGGTAGACATGTACCGGCATGGGCAAGATATTCAGGAAGATGGGAAAAGTCAAAAATAGATGAGGTGGAATACAAATTTTATTTCCATCCCAGCTGATCATCATTCCTGTTGTTTGCTCTTTTTCTTCTATCTCTCTCTTTCTCTATCGATTTAGCTCACTCCTCCTCCCTTTCACAGCAGACTCCCCTGTCACCAGCATTATTAACACTATTATCCAACTGGTTTCAGGTCAGGAAAGCTCCCAGCACTTTCTGTTCTTTGCTTTGCATTTCTTATGCAATTTCCGACCTCCAGCATCTTCTTTTATTTGGTTTAAGCTTCAAATTTGTTATTCCATTGGAAGTCGGCATCTCTGCCAGGGCAGCATTTGTTAATCATCACTAATTGTCCTGATTGTGAGGCCATTCCGCAAGCCAATATAAAATCAAGCACATTGATATGGGTCTGAAGTCACACTTAACCCAGACCGGGTAGTAACATTAGACTTCTTTAAAGTCATCAGTGAAACAGCAAGATTTTCAGACAAAATCTGGGTTTTATGTTTTTTCGTGAAATGCACTTTATTCGAACTCTTATCATTTTTATTGAAGTTCTGCCATCAGCTGTGGTAGGACTTGAAACAAATCACTTGAAACAATGTATTTCGTTTAATAAGCTTTGCTCCTGAATTACATCCAGCGACATTCCTACTCTGATACATTGTCCTAATCATGAAGTAACGTCCGAGACAAGAACAATTTTATGATTAAAATACTTGTAACTGGAAAAGTGGCCAGAAGAGAGCTTGAAACAGAAAGTCTGAATTTTACCAACGTGCAGACAATGGTTTGTTCAGACACAGCACTGACGCAGAGATGGAGACTGGGGATATTATGAGCTGGTCGTGGACAGGGTTCGTGACAGAGAGAACACGAGACATAAATCAATTCAGGGCCAAAAGGGATCTTGAGATTGTCCACAGTTTTGTTCTCAGATGTTTGTAAGGGAGTGGTCTGCATTTCAGATGAATGGAGACTGCAATTTGAATTGAAGATAATAGTTTCTTTCTTTGACAAATATAGATAACAGCAATAGCAATGAAGTTCAAAATTGTTTATGGGATTAATGAATGGACAGAGGTAGAAAACACCAACAATAGCGAGAATAGGTTAGTAACACACCCTCCACCCCGGCCAAAATAATAATCAGTACCTCTAATATCCGATATGGTAGAAATTCTCAACAGAGAAAAATTTTGAAAATTCCAAGGAAAGCCTCCTCTCCATTGGTTGAATGATCCAGTCCATTATTCTCAGATTCAGATCTATCCTCTCCACGTCTGTGCAGCTGCTGATCTTTGTTACTGTTGGAGCTGATACATCTGCTCCGACACTGGGATAGCGCACTCAGTGAAGTCCCTCACCAATAGGAGAGGGAAACCCTCCAGTGACACAGTTACAATGCACGGAGACTGACATCAATCACAGTCACTGAGCAAACTGTTCTAGCTTTCAATACAGCACATTCAGTTCACAATATAACTGGACTGGACTGGATGCTGACATCGCTGGCTATTGGTCACATCTCCCATCACTAATTGCTCTAGTGAAGTCAGTTGTGAGGGAGAATGATGGATGTTTTCTTTTCTCAGGCTAGATGACTCTGCTCTGTTGTACGTTTGCAATGCTGTCAACATCTTACCCCGAATCTCCGCCCCTCCACAAATAAAAAACACAATCAGGACGTTGTTACTGTGCTGATCTCTCCTCCATGGGAAGAAACGCCAGCCAATACACAGTTGCTCTGCACATAGACAGGAAGTGTGATTTTCTCTGAATGTTCCTCTCCCTGTTCTAATAAAGAATCGTTGGATCTTCCATTCATAATATGCTTGAGTAATTAATTTATACAAATGGACAAACATTTTAATGCTGTTTTATTTGCTATAAAGCAGTATTTTTTACGCTTTTTCTTCTCAGTCCCAAACCAAAAGTGAACTTATTCATTAAGACTTTTGAATTAATGAGTCACGTTTGGCTGGGAGATAGGGCGGAATGGGAGCAGTGGCTGTGGAGACTGCATGGGGAGTACAGTGATATTCCACATGTCATCAACACTCTTAACGTCAGATAGAATTAAATATAGTTCATAACAAGGATATTTTATATTTTATATACACACCATTTAATCATTGGGAATACAGATTGAGTAGGGTCACCGCACCTGAAGCATTAACATTGATTTCTCTTCATAGCTACTGCCAGACCTGCTGAGCTTTCTCTCCAACGTCTGTTTTTGTTTGAGGTTGATCATATTGTTCATACCTTGCAGGATGCTTACAATTAAAAACAGATACTAATAAAAAAATGCGCAGGGCTATGGGGACAATACAGGAGAATAATATTAGAGATATCGCTCATTCCAAACTGGAAGAGACAATGGGCTAAGCTTTCACCACCTTTGTTGTAATAATTCTATGTTATGCATTGAAAGCATTTGTAGAGTGGGGAGACAAGCTTGTTCAATGAAGGACACAGAGTGTTCCATCATCAATAATCTATCCCTATTATTTCATGAAGTTCAGCTGCCTCTAAAATATATTTTAAAAAAATAGATCTCCTGAGATTTATAGGATGTTCAGAATTGTTTTTACTTTCTATCTTAAAGAAGAAGCAGATTTCGGTTGTAATTCAGGTGTCACAGGAATATGAACTGTAAGAGAACGAGAAATGACCACATTGTCCAAATATTACCAAGTTCAATGTGTAGACCTGTCAAGAAACATGAAATATAGAGATAATGGAAACATGCAATATAAACAGAAATTGCTGGAGAAACAAAAAGATGAGGAAGTATCTGCAGAGAGCAACAGAATTGACATATGTCATATGATGTGACACTGTTCTGAAAAGTCCTATTCGAATCAAAGGTTAATTTTTTGCATCTCTGCTCAGATGTTGCCAGATCTACTGAGTTTCGCTCCAGCTCTTTTGATTTCTTTCTTCTTTCTGAACTGTGTCAAAGTGCCTGATCTGAATGATAACAACAAAGTTGTTATCTCAGTTGAATCTTGAGTAATTTGTTATGAACATTAAACGAGAAATTACAAAGTTCCTCCGTTTGACAGGGCTCTAAATATCGATGACGTATTGTATTGTGAGAACTTGCGATGAAAATGTTGAAACAAAACAGAAGTTGCTGCAACTGCTCAGTCGGTCTGGGAGCATCTGTGCAGAGAAATCAGAGTTAACGTTTCAGGTCTAGTGCTCCTTCCTCAGAACTGATGGTAATACGGAAAATGTTGGTTTATTTGCAGAAAAGACTGTATGGTAAGATTGGATGAGAAACCATCACTATTCAAGAAAATCGGGATCTGGAATTCATTCAAAATTAAGAAAGGATTTCTTGTACTCTCTCTTCTATCGCTTGGTCCTTGTTCAGGTTGAACATGTACATATTTCTAAATCTCCATCAAGTGCAGACGACATGTTTTTTTTTCTCCCCTACTGTGGTGGTTCAATATTTTTGATTATTTTCCAGTATGTATTTGCTTCCAATTCAAGGTGGATATGAGAATATGGCTTGACCTTCTGCAGTTTGCCCATAATATAGAATTTAATTGAATATTTATCCCCATCACACCCGTTGAATTAAACAAACAATGCATGGGTCCACGTCCATCCTGCAGATGAAACATTTCGTCAGCTCTGGCTATTGCAGGGAATGTTATAAAGAACAGTGCCACACAAAATGCTAATGTTCCAGCGCAAGATGCCAAACCCAGTTTATCCTAATTTATTTACAAGGTTTATAAATAAAACATGCAGAGGGGCGGAGTGTAAAAAGTGAATTCAACTCTGTGTCGAAAATGTTATTTGTGGCTCCCTTATAAAATGTGTTAATTACATCAGTCATAAATTCACCAAAATAGGGAAAGCAAGAAACTGGAATTGTCAAATAATCCTCTAAATAACATCTGGAGAACAGGAAGGAACTCACGGCTTGTTTGTGATATTCAGAAATGACGGTTGTGAGAATGTGGAGGTGGGGAGCAGTGAAATGGTAATCAATGTTGTGGATGACACAAAGATGGGCGGGGTGGATCACAGTCAGGAGGGAAGTGTTAGGCTGCAGAAGGATAGAAACAAATTATTCAGATAGCCAGATCAATGGCCTGATGAAATTTAACACCGATAAATTGGGAAGACGCAAGTCAGAGGTAACAAAACAAGTAAGTACTCAAAAGTGAGTATGAAAGGAGAGCGCTAAATTTGCTTATTTTTTCTTTGCAGCAGGAAAGGTTGAGGAGGGAATATGGTACAGATGTACAAGAGCATAAGGGGTATGGAGAGGATGAACAGACAACAGCTGTTTCCCTGAGTCAAAGGATCAAAAAAATAAAGGACACACTTTTAAAGAGAAAGGGAGGGGTTTGAGAGAGAATTTGTGGAACGTGTTTTGAACCGAGAGGGTAGCCTGAATCTGGAATGCATTGTCTAGGAAGGTGGTTGAGGCAGGTCACCTCACAAACGTTTAAAAAGCCTTTGGATGTGCACTTGCTGGCACAGGCGTGATGAGCCTGTTTTTCATTGCATGATTCTTTGCAGTGGCAGCGATGAACACTCTGGTATATTCTGAAACAATAAGCAATGGCATTTGCTGCTTTGTTTCATTGATGGTACTCAGTAAGTTTCTGTATTACAAAGCAGCAGCATCTCATGCAGCTTCAGCACTTACTCAACCAAAGTCAGCCCAGCCATCTCTGGGAACATCCAGGGTAATTCACATGGTCTGTGCAAGCATTGGCCAACAACAGCACTGACACTATTCTAGCTGTTTGTCACCATTATTATAGTTACAACCATAATTTCAACACAGCTTTTCCTCCATTATAATACACACCTCTAGCAATAAGGATGTTGTTTCGCTGAAGCATAATAAATTATTTCCCAGGTATTCACTTTCACAAACAGAAAGTTTTCCTGTGTTTTTTTCTGCCAGTTGTTTCTCACAGAATTCCCCACCCTAAACTCTTTCCACTTTATCATTTTCTTGTGCACTGTCTCTCTGCTCAACACCCCTCACTCCCTCTCATCGTCCACACTCTCCATCCTTATTTATTAATCCCTGAAAAACTTGCGCCTAATCTCTATAATTTATTCCAACTCCCAACTCACATTTTGGATTGATTTGATTCCTTCTCTCGGCATGGTCATTAGACTGCCTGTGCCTAATGTCCTATTCACCTCGACCTTCTGCTCAGTTCCTGATCTGCTGCTTTAGTTCTCACTCTCCTGGTTTATTCAAATCCATCTGACTTGCACTAGCACACCTCCCGACAAGGATGTTGGTGCTCGTCCAGTTAAGATACAACCTGTATTCTTTGTACAGTTCCTCGCCTGTCTTGGAAGAGATCGCAATGATCCAACAATCTGAAATCCCTACCCTTGAACGAGCTTGCTAACAACGAGTTAAGCTATTCTGCCTTCCTCATCCATCCCTCTTTTCCACATGGCATGGGGAGTAATCCAGAGATTGTAGAGGATGGTTTTCTCTCTCTGTCTCTGCCTCTCTCTCCGTCTGTCTCTCTCGCTCTCTCTCTCTCTCTCTCGCACCGCCCCCCCAAATAAAAACTTACACACGTTCAGAAGACAGACAGACACCAAATTACTTTGCAGAGGAATACAAATAACCTTAAAATAATGGGAATGATAACTGAAATGAAGGATTTAATTAAAGGGAGGATGAGAGAAATTGCGCTTCTTCTGGATGTCAGTTTGCTCGCTGAGCTGCAGAATACATTTTCAGATGGTTCACCACTGGACTAGGGAACATTATCATTGAGCCTCTGGTGAAGTGCTGCTGTTATGTCCCACTTGCTATTTATGTGTTTCGGTTTCCTTGAGTCAGTGATATAATTTCCAGTATTGGTGATTTTATGTCCGGTTCTTTTTCTCAGAGAGTGTTCGATGGAATCAAAATCGATGTGTTTGTTGATAGAGTTCCGGTTGAAATGCTCTGCTTCTAGGAATTCTCGTTCGTGTCTCTGATTTGTCCTAGATGGACCCAGTCAAAATGGTGTACTTCCTCCTCTGTAGGTAAAGATACTAGTGATAGTGGGTCATGTCTTTTTTTCTGGATAGCTGTTGTTCATGTATCCAGGTGGCTAGTTTTCTGCTTGTTTTTCCAATGTAGTGCTTGTTACAGTTCTTGTAAGGCTTGTTCTTTCTGGAGGAGAATAGACAAATATGTGAACTTATTGTGGTGCTCAAAAGTATGAAATAAAGTTGTAGAGTAAAACAGGAATACTGCCTGGGAGAGTTGTGGATGAAGATCAAAAAGAGATCTGGATATGTATTTGGAAATATGCATTTAACAGGCTGCAGAGATAAGGCTGGCAAATGGGAGGGGCTTTGGAGACATTCCTGGAGCTGATGCACACACTTTATCATGTGTCTGATGTGAATAAAAGTCAGTATACGATTATATCCCATTGTAAATGCTCGCACATATCTGATTATTTAGTGCAGCATAAGCATTTAAAATGCAAGTATTGCAAGACCATCTTCATTATATAGTCTAATTATTGCTCAGAACATGAATATTTTAAATGTTGAATTCCAATTACGAAAACAAATCTGTCATTACTTTGGCACAAGTCAATGAAAAGATCTGACTTTTCACTCACACGATAATATGTTTATTGTTTTTGTTCACTGTCTGCATTTCAAATTAAATAACATTTTTTCTAAAAATTAAACGTTTTCAAATTATTGTTCAATAAAATTTGATAACACAAATCATTTAATTTATTGAATATTCACAGTGCATGTTGAATAATAGCCATTTCTTATTCGCTGGCAAAAGATGAAACTTGTACATTTCAGTGAGAAATTAAACTGATTGATTATGTATAATTCTATAAGAATGCAAATTCTATTTGATTATTCAATCGTTTGCTGAACATGTAATCATTCAGAAGTCAACCGCCTTCAAAATGTTGGAGTGACAATGCATTGTTTTGAATCCTGACATTGTGTGTGTAATTCTGATCGCCAGAAGAGTTACATCCATGTTGTTTGTTCGAAATAAAATAACATGTACACTCTGTATTTCTATGCTAGGACATCTTGACAGGAGTTTATTTTATTATCCATAAATATAGAATCAACCTAATTCTTTTCAGAGATTATAGTTCAGTTGAATAATCATAGTTGATGTCTTATTTTTGCCTAACTCACTCAACTTAGCAAACATCTGATTAATACATGGGTCACCCAACAGATTGTATCTGAAGAAAAGAGCAGCAAATGAAAAGTCAATAATCACGTTAATAACTGAACTTGGCGGAGCCTGCCTGGTGTAGGACATCACACAGACTGGCATTCAGGTGAATGGAACAATGAACAACATAACTGGAAGTTTTGGGCTAACGCCCCTCCCCAGCTTCCTGATCTTACACATATCACTCCCTCACACATTCAACAATTGATAAGAATCCACAGGCTGGGTGAAACGTAAAACACAGAACAGTACAGCACAGTACAGACCCTTCGACCCTTGACGTCCTGCCAATCTTTTATCCTTCTCGAAGATCAGACTAACTGACATACCCAGACATGCTGGTCCGGTGACAGGTACAGTGCACAGTCAGCCATTCTTACTTCCTGTTCTTTTCTGATGTGCAGCTGCCTTGAAATGTCTGTTCAAACCAAACAGATTGAATGAAATTCAAGCAGTGGAGACGACGTTCATGACTGTGTATTTCAATCAGGATTTAATGATGGATGAAATTCCAGAATAACATAATCAATGAATGAAAAACAGGGCAACACAAGAAAGAGCAGTTGAGGACAACATGTGGTTCCAAATAGGCCTCATGGTGTTACCAATAGATCATCAATCCAGAAAATTAGCTCCTGTCCTTTGGAGCCAGGTTCGAATCCCGCCACTGCAGATGGTGGAAATTCCATTCAATAATTTTAAAATATCCCTGGAATTATGAATCTACCTATGAGAATAAAATCGTTGCCGATTTTTAGAAAAGTCCATCTGGATCATTAATATCCTTCAATGAAGGAATCTTCTAACCTCACCTGGTCTGGCTAACATGCAAATCCAGACCCAAAGCAACGTCATTGACTCCCAATCGCTCCATGAAATGGTCCTGTGAGTCATTCACTTGTACCAATGGTTACAAAGTTTCAAAGAAATGTGAACCGGCTGGACCACCTGGCATCAAACTGTGCACTGGAAAAGTCAACATTAGAAACATCACTGTAGAACCTACAAAGTTTTCCTTACTATCATCTAAGGGGTAGTGCCAAAACTGGGACAACTGCCTTCCAGGCTATTCAAGCAACAGCCTGACATCGTCATTAACATGGAATCATACCTTACAAAAATAACCCAGGCACCACCATCACCATCCCTGGATATGTCCTGCCCCAAAGGCAGGACCGATCCAGCAGAGGGGGCAGCTCAGTGAGATAGAGTCGGTCGGTAGTTGCTCTGGGAGTCTCCAGAATTGACTCCAGACCTAATGAAGTCCCATGGCTTCAGATTAAACATGGACAAAGAATTCTCTGACTGATTGCCACGTAACGTCATTCCTCATTTGAATCAGTGTTCCTCTGTTAAACAACACTTGGAGAAAGCACTGACTGAGGCAAGGGCACAAAGTGTATTTTGGCTGAGAGATTTCAAAGTCGACCACCAAGAATGGATTGGCAGCAGTACTATTGATAACGCTGGTCAGGTCCTAAAGGACATAGCTACTAGATTGGGTCTGCAGCAGATGGTGAGGGAAAGAACAGGAGGGGAAAATAATCATACATGACCTCATCCTTACCAATCTACCAACTGCAGACGTATCTGCCCATGACAGTATCGGTAAAAGTCTCGTGGTCACGTTCAGAATAAATTCGGTTGTGTTGTTTGGCACTATCACCATGCTAAATGGCACTGATTTCGAAGAGATCTAGCAACTCAAGACTAGCATCCATAAGGCACTGTGGATCATTAATAGCAGCAGCACTGTACTCCAGCACAAACTGCAATGTCACGACCCATCATATCCCCCCACTCAACCATTACCATCAAGGCAGAGGATCAACTCTGGTTCAATGGAGAGTGCAGGAGGGCATGCCACGAGCAAAACCAGGAATATACAAAAATAAAATGTTAATCTGCTGAAGCTTCCAAACAGAAATACTTGCGTGCCAAATAACTTAAACAGCAAGGGACAGACAGAACTGAGCTATCCCACAATGAATGCATCAAATTTAAGCACTGCAGTCCTCCTAACCTGATCATGGATGGTGGTGGATGATCAAACAACTCACTGGAGTAGGAGTCTCCACAACTATCCCCATCCTCAATGATGGAAGATCCCAGAACATCAGTTCAAAAGTTAAGGCTGAAGCTTTCGCAGTAATCTTCAGTCAGAAGTTTTGAGTGGATGATCCATTTCGGCCTCCTCCCGTGGTCCCCATCATTACAGATAGCAGTCTTCAGCAAATTCGATTCACTGATATCAAGATACGGTTCAAGGTACTGGATACTGCAAAGGCTATAACCCTGATAACATGCTGACAATAGTCCTGAAGACTTGTACTCCAGAACTTCCCGCTTACCTAGACAAGCTGTTCCAGTACGGTTACAGACAATGGGGAAAACTGTTCAAGTATGTTTTGTACATAAAACGCAGGACAAATTCCACCCGACCCAATACCGCCTCATCAGTCTACTCTCCATCATCAGTAAAGTGATGGAAGGTGTAATCAACAGTGTTATCAAGCAGCACCTGCTCAGGGACGCCCATTTTGTGTTCCACCAGGGTCACTCAGCTCCTGACCTCATCACAGCCTTGGTTCAAACACAGAAAAAGGAACTGAATTCCAGCCCTTGATATCAAGGCTGCATTCTGCCAAATGTGACATCAAAGACCCCAAGCAAAAATGGTATCGCAGGCCAACACTGCATTATTGGAGTCATACCTGACAGATAGGAAGATGGTCATTGTTGTTGGAGATCAGTCATCCCAGCTCCAGAACATCTCTGCAGTAGTCCCTTAGGATAATGTTCGAGGTCCAAACATCTTCAGCAGCTTCAACAATGACCTTCCTTCCATCATAAGGTCGGGAGTGGGGATTATCCAGGCTTGGGCTGACAAGTTGCAAGTAACATTCGTGCCACACAAATCCAGACAATGACCATCACGAATAAGAAACAACATAACCACTTGTTATTCAGCAGCATTATCATAATTAAGTTTCCCCACTATCAATATCCTGGGGCGTATTATTGACTATAAACTCAACTGGACTCACCACAGATAAGAGCAGATCAGAGGCTAGGAATACTGCGCGATTAACTCACCTTCTGACTTCCCAAAGCCTGTCCAACATTTACAAGGCACAAGTCAGGAATGAGATGTAATAATCCTCACTTGCCTGACTGAGTGCAGCCCCAACAACACTAAAGAAGCTTGACACCATCCAGGACAAAACAGCCCATTTGATTTGCACCACATCCACAAGCATTCACTCCCTTCACCACGGTCGCTCAGGAACAGCAGTGCGTACTATCTACTAGACACAATGCAGAAATTCCACAAAAATCCTCAGAGAGCTCCTTCCAATTTCACGAACACTTCCATGGAGACTGACAAGGGCAGTAGACTTTTGGGAACACCACCAACTACAAATTCGACTCCAAACCAGTCAACATCCTGATTTGGAAATATATCGCAGTTCCTTCCCTGTTGCTGGTTCAAAACACTAGAATTCCCTCCTTAATCACTAGTGAGTCAACGCACAGCACGTAGATTGCACCAGTTCGAGAAGGTAGCTCACCACCACCTTCTCAAGGGCAACTCGGGATGGGCAAGAAATGCTGGGCCCGTCCAGTGTTGCCCGCATCCAAAAAATATTTTTTTAAATTAATAGTTCCAAGTTGAGCTCTCGATGGGACAGATTATCTGATTTGAACACGAACAGGAAAACAGTGTTTCTAATAGTGAATATTTTCGACTTTTTCTGTTATTGGAAAGGTGTTCCATATTCGATGACATATTGTTGCTGAGTGCTGTGATAAATTGCACCTTTTTAGTTAAAATCAACAATACTGGTGTAACAATACTGGCTCAATCCTTCAAAATGACCAGATTATAAATGACAATCATAATAGAGACAATGTAGTCCCGCCAGGTAAGATTCACAGATAGTAGTTTACATTCAACAGATTAATGGACTACTGGCTACACGGAATCCTCCCACCGTCTATTTCACAGGGGTTACAATTGACCAGAACATGAAGTCAAATCAACTTATAATTACAAGAGCAGATCAGAGTCTTACAATTCTGCACTGTGCTGTTTTAGCATTGTCTCTCTTTCTAGTGGAAATATGTTCGACACACTGTCTGTATCAATCTTTGCAGTAATTGATCACTTTCAATCAGATGCCCCCCCCCCCCCGCCATTCTTCTAAATTCCATCAAGTCCACTCACTGCCGCTCATAGGACAAGCCGTCATCCCTCAGCAGTTCACAATATGCCAAATGCAGTCTGACCATTGCCCATTACATTCTCAACAGTACGTCTCCTCTCTTGTATTCTTGTTCTCCTGAAATGAACGTGAACATTGCATTTGCTTTCGTAACTGCCAACTGAACCTGCACATTAACCATAAGGGAGGACGAGTGCTTCAAAATCCTTTTGTGCTTCAGATTTAATGGATCCTATTAGAACATAGTGTCTGCCTCTATTCCGCCTATCAAAGTGCATAATCTCACACGATTCCATATTGTGTTCCATCAGCCACATGTTTTCCCACAGTCCAAAACTGTCCAAGTCTTTCTGCAGCCTCCCCACTTCCTCAATATCATCTTCCCAGCAAACCATCACTGCATCATCTTCAAACTTAGCAAAACTGCCCTCAGCTCCTTTGTCCAATTTGTCCATATATAATACATTTCCTGGCTCCCTAAGGACTGTCCACCATCTACAAGACACAACACTCAAGGTGCTTGACTCCATTCAGGTTGAAGCAATGGCTTGAGTGGAATTACACCTGCAAAGTCTTCACTCCCTACTCCACTGACACTCAGTAGAAGCACACCCTGCCCCGTTTTGTGGTGAGTTTACTTCATTATTGTGCACAATCCCAGTCTATTGATGGCATTCTGTCTGGACAAACTATGTGTTGATGACGATAGAGGGAGGTGGGGGAAGGAATGTCTATGATGAATGACTGTGTGACTGCCAGGCTGAAACCTGCCCCGACAGCCTCGGATATATCTGTGCCCGCTGTCACCGCTGCAAACATTATCAGTCTTCCTGAGAGTCAAGGCAAGGGAAGCGACAGACCTGGACGATGTTCCCGGTAGTGTACTCAGAGCCTATGAGTACCAACTGGTAGAGGTATTCATTTACAACTTCAGCTTCTCCCTCTTACATCACTTCCAGTCTCTCAGCCTGACCTGATCCCTTGTAATTTGCCTACTGATGTAACAGGTCCAGAACGGCTGCCATACCCCGATCCCTGCAGTCATCCCTGGGACATTGAGACAGCAAGGACAATTACACCAGAATCCTGCTCACTGACTAGAGCTCCAACCTTCAACATCGTTATCCCCTCCAGACTGATCTCAAAATTCCGTGACCTTAGTAACGGCTCCACCCTCCACAACTTGATCCCCCGGTTTCAGACCCACAGACCACAATCTGTGAAGAGGATTATCTGCACCTCGAGCACAATCACACTCAACACTGGATACCCCAAGGATGCGTCCTCAGCCCCCTACTGTACTCCCTGTACACACACGGCTGTGTCCCTCAGCCCCCTACTGTGCTCCCTGTACACACACGGCTGTGTCCTCAGCCCCCTACTGTACTCCCTGTCCACACACGGCTGTGTCCCTCAGCCCCCTACTGTACCCCTTTCCACACACGGCTGTGTCCTCAGCCCCATACTGTCCTCCCTCTCCACACACGGCTGTGTCCCTCAGCCCCCTACTGTACTCCCTGTCCACACACGGCTGTGTCCTCAGCCCCCTACTGTACTCCCTGTACACACACGGCTGTGTCCCTCAGCCCCCTACTGTACTCCCTGTACACACACGGCTGTGTCCCTCAGCCCCCTACTGTACTCCCTGTCCACACACGGCTGTGTCCCTCAGCCCCCTACTGTACTCCCTGTCCACACACGGCTGTGTCCCTCAGCCCCCTACTGTACTCCCTGTCCACACACGGCTGTGTCCCTCAGCCCCCTACTGTACTCCCTGTCCACACACAGCTGTGTCCCTCAGCCGCCTACTGTACTCCCTGTCCACACACGGCTGTGTTGCCAAATTCCAAACAACGCCAGCTGCATGTTCTCTGATGACATGCCCACGTAAATACAGGTATCCCCTGCTTTTCAAAAGTTCGCTTTTCCCCGCTTCCCTTTCCAAATAACCTGAATTAGGACATTCCCGCCTCAGGCGACTGACTGTGTTGAGTTTGCACATTCTCCCCGTGTCTGCGTGGGTTTTCTCCGGGTGCTCCAGTTTCCTCCCACAGTCCAAAGATGTGCAGGTCCGGTGAGTTGGCCATGCTAAATTGCCCGTAGTGTTAGATAAGGGGTAGATGTAGGGGTCTGGGTGGGTTGCGCTTCGGTGGGTTGGTGTGGACTTGTAGGGCCGAAGGGCCTGTTTCCACACTGGAATTAATCTAATCTAATCTAATCTGTTTTCGCTAATCAAAAGAAATCCAAAGAGGATTTTCACTTTTACGAAGATTGCCGAAATTTTTCCCATACAAATGAATGCTTCTTCACTTTACACCATATCGGCTTATGAAAGGAACACTGTACTTAAAATCGCAGAGCAGTTACCATGTCACACGAAAAGAATCTTTTCAGTTGCCAGTATACAGAATCACAGTAAGAGATACGGCTCATTCTAAGCTGGAAGAGACAATGGGTTGAGTTTCCTCAACCTTTGCTATAATAATTCTGTGATATGTATTGAAAGCCTATGGGGTGGGGGGGGTGGGGGGTGGGAGGGGGGACAAGCTTGTTCAATGAAGGGAAACCTGTACATGTCTAAGAAAATGTTTAAAGCGATTTTATCTCCCTGTCTCTCTGCCCTAAACGGTGGTCATCTTCTTATATTCGTTAAGGGGATATGGGTATCACTGGCTGGGCCAGCATTACTTCACTTTTCTAGCTGCTCTTGAGAAGACCGTGAGCCACTGTAGTCCACGTGTTTTATTTGATTTGATTTGATTTCTTTTCGTCAAATGTACAATGGAAAGCTTTGTTTTGTGAGTAGCGCAGGAACATGATAGTAGACAAAAAAACTCAGCTCATGAGGTACTTCAACAGAGTGAGGCATATAAGGTTACAGCTGCACAGGAGATGTGCAAAACAAGATCGCTATTAGCAAGACTAGTATTATTTCAAGTTAGAGATGTCATTTGGCAGTCTAATTACGGTAGGGAAGAAACTGTTTCTGAGTCTGCTGATCCATGTTTTCAAGCCTCTCTATCTTAATCCTGTTTGAAGAGGTTGTCGGAGATCATTACCTGTTTGGGAAACATTTTTTATGTTACCAGCCTATCGGTGACAATAAGAAGTATAAATGGATGGAAGATTGCCTTCCGTGATGATCTGTGCTGTGCACACAACCGTCTGTAGTTTCTTATGGTCCTGGGCAGAGCAGTTACCATGTCACACGAATAGAATCTTTTCAGTTGCCAGTATACAGAATAACAGTAAGAGATACAGCTCATTCTAAGCTGGAAGAGACAATGGGTTGAGTTTCCGCATCCTTTGCTGTAATAATTCTGTGATATGTATTGAAAGCCTTTGCGGGGGGGGGGGGAGGGGTAGACAAGTTTGTTCAATAAAGGACACAGACTGTTCCATCAACAAAAATCGATTCTTATTATGTCATGAAGTTCAGTTGCAATAAAAAGTGTTTTAAAACAAAGTGGTTTTCTGAGATTTACAGGATATTCAGAAACATGTTTTTTTTTTCTCTTTGAATCTTATAGAAGAAACAGATTTCGGCCTTAATGCACGTGTCACAGACACACCAACTGTAATAGGACCATAGTGTCCAAATATAACCAAGGTCAGCATATGGACCTGTCAAGAAACATGAGATACAAACGGAAAATGGTGGAGAAACGAAATAAAAACATGAAGAAGTATCTGCAGAGAGAAACAGAGTTAACATATTGATTATGATGTGAAATTTCTGAAAAGTCAACGGTTAATTCTGTGCATCTCTGCTCAAATCCTGCCAGATTTGTTGAGTTTTGCTCCAGCTCTTTCGATTTCTTTTTCTTTCTGAACTGTGACAAATTGTCTGATCTGAACATTAACAGCAAAGCCCCTGTCTCACTTGGATCTCGAGTAATTTGTTATGGACATTAAATGAGAAATTACAAAGTTCCTATGTTTGACAAGGCTCTAAATATTGATGACGTATTGAATTGTGAAAACGTGCCATTAAACTGTTGAAACAAAAACAGAAGTTGCTTCTAAAGCTCAGTATGTCTGGCAGCATCTGTGAAGAGAAATCACAGTTAACGTTTCGGGTTCAGTGACGCTTCATCAAAACTGATGGGAGCTCGGAAAATGTTGGTTGATATGCAGAAGGGGCTGGACAGCTGTTAATGGAGATTGTTCGTGGCTAAACATAGAGGGTGTGTAATGGAAGGCGATGTGAGAACGAGGGCCTGGTGTATTATTGGTCGGGGCGGAGGACATTGGGGAATTCAGGGCCGACAATAATTGAACTTGATTTTGAGTCTGAAGGGAATAGGGTCCTCACACGGTAAATGAGGCGTTGTTCTTCCAGTTTGCATAGACTTTTCCTGGAACACTGCATCAACCCTGACACAGAGATATTGACCAGGGAACAGGATGCGGTTTTAAACTGGCAGGCAACTGGAAGCTCAGGGTCATTTGTATAGGTACACTTTGGATGTTCAGTGAAGCGGTCACCCAGGCTACCGTTAGTTTCCCCAATGTAGAGGAGACCACATTGTGAGAAGCGAATCGAGTAGACTAATTGTGGAAAATGTTGGTAAGGTGCTGCTTCATCGGTACGGTGTGGTTGGGCCCTTGGATAGTGAGAAAGGAGGACAGAGGTGCGAACATGTTACTCTTTCGGCAGGGGCAAGTGAAGTGGGCCTGTGGTGGGGGTGAGGGCGGGGTAATGGGAGTGAATAGAGAGTGAACCAGGGTGTCCTGGTCCCTCCAGAAGGCGGAAAATTTTGAGGAGGAAAATATGTATCTGGAGATGGCATCTTGCTGGAGGTGGGGAAAATGGCGGCTGATGATTCACTTCATGTGAATGCTGGTGGGATGGTAGGCTAGGACAAGAGGAATTGTCGTGCTGTTGCAGGAGGGCAGAGAGACGGTGAAAATAGAAATGCAAGAGGTGGGTCAGACCTGGTTGAGGGCCCTCTCGAGAACAGTGCTGAGAAATTCTCAGTTGAGGAAGAAGGTGGACATTTTGGAAATTGACATCATCAGAAGCAATGCGGTGGAGACAGAAAAATTGGTTGAATGGAATGGAGTATTAGCAAGAAACAGGTTGTGAGGGTGTATACTCCAGGTAGCTGTGGGAGTCAGTTGGTTAATACTGGATATTAGTGGCCTGTCGATCTCCAGAAATGGAAACAGAGATGCCGAGGAAAGGAAGTGATGAGTCAGAGAAAGACTAGGTGAAAGTGAAGGAGCCATGCAAATTTGAAGTGAAATCGATGTTTTTTTAAAATTCAAGACAAGAGAGAGAAGCAGAATCGATGATATAATCTATGCATTGGAGGAAGAGTTGTTGATGGGTATGGAATAGAAATGGAACAGGGAATTGTCTACGTACCCCTTGAAGAAACAGGTATGACTGAAGCCCACGTGTGTATCCATGCACCCCCTCTGTGTGGCAGGAGTAGGCTGAAGCAATGGGTCTTCCAGGGCAGTTCTGTTTGTGGATTTTCAGGAGGAGATAGAAGTGAGCTCTGCTATCAGAGGACCATCAGCTTGGGGACCGTTAGGAGGGGGCAAGTACGGTGTGAATGACCAGATGAAATGTGGTCAATTATCATAGTTGATACAATGGCCTGATGCGCCATGGTCGGGTCATGGTCCAGTAGGTGATATGAGGAGATAACTGAGAGCTGGCCCTCAGTCTCTGCAATGTAGAGGTCAGTCCACCAGACTACAGCAGCATCACCCTTACCAGCACAGGCTGAATAATAAAGTCAGGTTTGAATCAAAGCACACGGCGTACAGCCTGTTCAGAGGGTGATTTGTTGGATTGGGTGAGGGGATGCAGATAAATTAAGACAATCAATGTCCCATCGAACATTCTCAATGAACAGATTGAGTTCAAGCAAACAGCAGAGGGAGAGGTCCAGGTGGAGGAAGAGTATTGGAGCTATTCGAAGAATCTGTGGAACAGGGAACAGAATCTTTGCCCAATGAAATGGGCACCGAGGAGAAGATGGTGGGAGAAGAGTTCAACGTCATGCCGTA
This sequence comes from Chiloscyllium punctatum, assembly GCF_047496795.1. Taxonomy (NCBI): domain Eukaryota; kingdom Metazoa; phylum Chordata; class Chondrichthyes; order Orectolobiformes; family Hemiscylliidae; genus Chiloscyllium; species Chiloscyllium punctatum. Next base: position 45,692,855 of record NC_092759.1, on the reverse strand, counting down.
CCCGAAATTCATCAAAGTTGGGGAACAGCGGGATAACATTGAGACCTTTGTATGTACAGAACATTCAACATCAGAGTGTGGATGGGTTGGAGGGAGGGTGAAGATACAACAGGAGGTGCATTTAGGGGAGGGGATGCAGTCAGAGTGCTAGGCACAGGTGGGGAGTCAGGTTCCAAGGTATCATAAGCATCTCTGTGTTATTGCATCTTGTGTGCCTCATATATCTGATGAGCATGGCGAATGAGCCGGAGAAAGAAATAGAATTGGGGAGTGGTGCAGCCTTGAGCCAATGAGATGTGATGCTGTTGCACAGATACAATGTTGATATCACTGGCACTGCAATCACATGATCAGTCCTCAGGAAGTAACTGAATGAAAATGAACGTAATCTTATTGTAATGCCCTGATTTCATTGGAGTGACACTCAATCAGCAAAGCCTTACTTTTCTGAGATTTCAGACAAAACTGTGAAAACATAATAAATGTTGATGTTATTAACAGGACAAGGTCATCCATGGTTTTGGAAGGTATTAGCAAGGGCAGAGTTTATTTGTCATTCTCAAAAGCTCTGGGGAAGGTGTCATCGTTCAGTGAGGAAATTACCAGGACAGAATTTCCTCCGATTCCCATTGACCCCTGTTTACTTAGGGTCCGTGATGCCACATGAATCAAATACTACTTTGATGCAAAGGAAGTTACTCTGATCTCACCTCAAAAGAGGTAAACCGTTAAAATAATAAAAAGCAAAAGTGTAAAACACGGCTTGTTTGAACACTGTACTCACAATGTTTAAGGGAAAACTCATGCATGGACTTCTGATTTTGAGGAAAGGTTTATCCTATTTGTGATGAGGCTGTTTGGTTGTGCACTGTGACACAGAGACAGAAAGATACTCCACTCTGGACCATGGGGAACAAAACCATCCTGTTCACGGTGCATCAGACAGTGACAGACACACACTATTGTCTGTTCCGATTGGACATTGATCATCCCAATCTCAACATTCACTGATGATCAATAGCAGAACCTAAGCCAGTGGCTCCCATCATCCCAGTTGGAAAGCAAAAAGTGAATGCGATGGTCAGATGAAGTGAGAGTAACTGGGGAATTGGTGTAACTTACAGTGGGAGTGGCAGAAGGAGGGTGTAAAGGGAAATCATCAGTGGAAGAGCATGTAACAGCAGAAGGGGTAGTGCAAGGGAAGTAGGACTGTGAGGAAAGAGTAGGACGAAGGAGGAAGAATGACGGATGAAGTTTTAGTGACAGGGAAAAACTTGGTTTTGGGGAAGCGGGATTGGGTGCGAAAACATCACTGTTCAGGAAAATCGAGATCAGGTTTCCATTCAAAATTAAGAAAAGATTTCATGTTCTTTCTTTTCCATCACTTGATTCTTGTTAATATGATACATGTACTCTATCTTTCTGTATCAAGTGCAGAGGATTTTTTTTTTTCTTGTCTTGTGTGGTGTTTCAACATTTTTGATTTTTCTTTACAGTATGTATTTGCTTCCAATTCAAGGTAGACATGAGAATATGATTTGATCTCCTTCAGTTTGTCCATAACATAGAATTTAATTGAGTATTTATCCTCATCACACTAGCTGATTTAAACAAACAATGAATTAGTCTGTGTCCATCCTGCAGATGAAAAATGTCTCCAGCTCTGGCTATTGCAGTGCCTCCAAAAAGTTAATGTTCCAGCGCAAGATGCCAAACCCTAGTTCTTCCTAAATTACTTACAAGCTTTATGAATAAAACATGCAAAGTGTAAAAGGTGAATTCAACTCTGTGTCAAAACTGTTATTTCTGGCTTCCTCATAAAAGATGTTAATCAAATCACTCTGTAAATTGACCAAAATAAGAAAAAACAGAGACTGGAATTCTCAAATCTTCCTCTGAATAACATCTGGGAAACAGGAAGGAAATCACGGTTTGTTTGTGATATTCATAAATGACGATGGTGAGCATGTGGAAAATGGGGGGTGGGGGCAGTGGAATGCTGACCAATATTGTGGATGACACAAAGCTGAGCTGAGTGGCTCACAATCAAGAGAATATAATTAGATTATTCAGATAGACAGATCAATGGCCGATGAAATGTAACACTAATAAATGTGGGATGATGCATGTCAGAAGTAATAAGACAAGTGAGTACTCAAACGATGAATGTGGAGGGCTGAATTTGATCGTTTTTTCATTGCAGCAGAGAAGGTTGAGGAGGGAACCTGCTACAGGTAGACTGGAGTATAGGGGTATGGAGAAGATGAACAATCAGAAGCTGTTTCCTTAGTCAAAGGGTCAAAAACAAAGGAACGCATTCTTGAAGTGAAAGGCAGAGATTTGAGAGAGGACTTGTGGAATGTGTTTCGTACTGAGGGTGGTATGAATCTGGAATGCATTGTCTAGGAGGGTCGTTGAGGGAGGTAACCTCACAAACGTTTACAAAACCTTTGGATGTGCACTTTCTGGCACAGACGTGATAGGCCTTTAATTCGTTTCATGATTCTATGCGTTGGCAGTCATGAATGCTCTGATATATTCTGAAGCAATAAGCAAGGCAGTTGCTGGTTTGTTCATTTGACTGGACTCAGTAAGTGGCGAGATCACAAACCAGAATCATCTCATGGAGTTCCAGCATCCAAGCCATCTGTGGGAACATCCAGAGTAATTCACATGCTCAGTGCAAGCATTGTCGAACAACAGCACTAGCATTTTTCCAGCTGTTTACCACCATTATTATAGCTACAGGTATAATTTTCCTTCAATAAAATGCAGACATTTAGCTATAAGGGTGCTATTTCTCTGAAGCAGAATAAATTACTTCCCAGATATTCACTTTGATAAAAAGAAAGTTTTCCTGTGTTTTGCTGCCAGTTATTTATCACAGACTTCCCCACTCCACTCCACCCCTTCAATATTTACCCTTTAATATTTTCTTGTGCACTGTCTTCCTGATCTCTCACACCTCAATCCCTCACATCGCCCACACACACCATCCTCATTTGTGAATCGCTGATAAACCTGAGCCTCATCTCTATCATTTATTCCAACATCCATCTCACAATGTGAACTGATATGATTCCTTCGCTCAGCATGGTCATTAGACTGGATTAGTGGTCATAGAAGAGCACAGCAGTTCTGGCAGCATCCAACGAGCAGCGAAATCGACGTTTCGGGCTAAAGCCCTTCATCAGGAATAAAGGCAGAGAGCCTGAAGCGTGGAGAGATAAGCTAGAGGAGGGTGGGGGTGGGGAGAAAGTAGGATAGAGTACAATGGGTGAGTGGGGAGGAGATGAAGGTGATAGGTCAAGGAGGAGAGGGTGGAGTGGATAGGTGGAAAAGAAGATAGGCAGGTCGGACAAGTCCGGACAAGTCAAGGAGACAGTTACTGAGCTGGAATTTGAAACTAGGATGAGGTGGAGGAAGGGGAAATGAGGAAGCTGTTGAAGTCCACATTGATGCCCTGGGGCTGAAGTGTTCCGAGGCGGAAGATGAGGCGTTCTTCTTCCAGGCGTCTGATGGTGAGGGAGCGGCGGTGAAGGAGGGCCAGGACCTCCATGTCCTCGGCAGAGTGGGAGGGGGAGTTGAAATGTTGGGCCACGGGGCGGTTTGATTGATTGGTGCGGGTGGAGTGGATAGTTGGAAAAGCCCCCCCCCCACCCCTCTCGTCTAGCTTATCTCTCCACGCTTCAGGCTCACTGCCTTTATTCCTGATGAAGGGCTTTTGCCCGAAACGTCGATTTCGCTGCTCGTTGGATGCTGCCTGAAGTGCTGTGTTCTTCCAGCACCACTAATCCAGTATTTGGTTTTCAGCATCTGCAGTCATTGTTTTTACCTTGTTGATTTTAACCCAACTACGAATCCTCTTGCAAGGATGTCTGCCTTGAAGAAGTTTTCCTCCTCTCTCGACAAGAATCTCAGTGAGTCCCTCTCCCACTGCAACTTCCAGGTCATTTCCTCTGCTCTGAAGCTCTTCAACCATGTTATGAAACCACAGCCACATTTGCTTCCTCAGTGCATGCCTCCGTAACCAACTCATCCCACACGGACTCCAGACCACCTTTAAACCAGCAGAGTTCGGACCCGAACAGGACAAACAGTACAGACTACAGATTCAAAAACACCAGTAACAATTCTCCTTCAAGATCCTCCGCTCCACGCTTGCAGCAATGCGCCGGCACCTAACCTCTCTACAGTCAGCCCTACCTCAGCTGAGGGCCACACTCTCTCAGAATTGCAAAGGACCCACTCTGTATTACATCCTCAGGAGAATTCATACTCTCAACAAACAGTATTTCAATTCCATCTCAAACATCAAAAACTGTAAGTACAACCAACATTTATCCACCCACCTCCATAAGCAGCGCTCCTCAAACATTGCAGAAGATTCCTCCGGCCTCGGAAACGCCATGAGCTATGCGGCTGACGCAGCTACCACCCCCACGCTGAGTGATGATGTCACTTCCGCCCACATCATGGCCATTCCCACAGCCACTTCCGGCCCTCACATCATCGTTGATGCCACATGCTCAGTGACTTCCGCCACCCCTACTGCCATGATCACCACCACTTCCGCCTCCACCAGCGCCACTCACCTGCATTCTGCTGATACGCCCCCCACAGACCCCACTGTAACTATCCCCACACCCCAGAACCCCGAGGGCAACATTAACCCAGCTCATGCCTCCACCCCCATCCCCCCCACCATCACACTCACTCCAGCTACTGGCTCCGAACCCACTCCCAGATCCACACCCACACCAGATCCCAGCTCCCTGCCCTGCCGAGTTTTCACCATCCCTCCAGACCGCCCACTCACTGAGGACGAACAATCAGTCCTCAGCAAAGGACTCACCTTCATCCCCCTCCGTCCACGCATCAATGAATTTAATACACGACATGACATCGAACAATTCTTCTGTCGCCTCTGCCTCCGAGCTTACTTTCACAATCAGGACTCCCGCCCACCTTCCGACGACCCCTTCGCCCACCTCCAACACACTGCATCCACCTGGACACCCGCGCTGGCCTATTACCGGCCCTCGACCTCTTCATTTCCAACTGCCGCCGGGACATTAACCGCCTCAACCTGTCGTCCCCCCTCCCCCACTCCAACCTCTCAACCTCACAACGCGCAGCCCTCCAATCCCTCTGCTCCAATCCCAACCTCATCATTAAGCCAGCGGATAAAGGGGGCGCAGTGGTAGTCTGGCGCACTGACCTCTACACCGCTGAAGCCAAACGCCAACTCTCGGACACCTCTTCCTACTGCTCCCTCGACCATGACCCCACCCCCCCATCACCAAACCATCATCTCCCAGACCATACAGAACCTCATCACCTCAGGAGATCTCCTACCCACAGCTTCCAACATCATAGTCCGCACTGCCCGGTTCTACCTCCTTCCCAAGATCCACAAGCCTGACCACCCTGGCCGACCCATTGTCTCAGCATGCTCCTGCCCCACTGAACTCATCTCTACCTTCCTTGACACTGTCCTATCCCCCCTAGTCCAGGAACTCCCCACACACGTTCGAGACACCACCCACGCCCTCCACCTCCGCCAAGACTTCCGTTTCCCCGCCCCCCCCAACGCCTTATCTTCACCATGGATATCCAATCCTTCTACACCTCCTTTCGCCATGACCAGGGCCTCCAAGATCTCCATTGTTTCGTCTACAGACGTCCCCAACAGTACCCTTCCACTGACACTCTCATTCGTTTGGCTGAACTGGTCCTCACCCTTAACAATATCTCCTTTGAATCCTCCCACTTCCTCCAGACCAAAGGCGTAGCCATGGGCACACGTATGGGCCCCAGCTATGCCTGTCTCTTTGTTGGCTGTGTAGAACAGTTGATCTTCCGTAATTATACCGGCACCACTCCCCACCTCTTCCTCCACTACATTGATGACTGCATTGGCGCCACCTCGTGCTCCCCCGAGGAGGTTGAGCAATTCATCAACTTCACCAACACATTCCACCCTGACCTTAAATTTACCTGGATTATCTCTGACACCTCGCTCCCCTTCCTCGACCTCTCCATCTCCATTAGTGACGACCGACTTGACACTAACATTTTTTACAAACCCACCGACTCCCATAGCTACCTGGATTACACCTCTTCCCACCCTATCTCTTGCAAAAATGCCATCCCGTATTCCCAATTTCTCCGCCTCTGCCGTATCTGCTCCCAGGAGGACTAGTTCCACCATAGGACACACCAGATGGCCTCCTTCTTTAGAGACTGCAATTTCCCTTCCCACGTGGTTAAAGATGCCCTCCAATGCATCTCGTCCACATCCCGCACCTCCGCCCTCAACCCCACCCCTCCAACTGTAACAAGGACAAAACGCCCCTGGTGCTCACCTTCCACCCTACACATTCGCATCAACCAAATCATCCGCCAACATTTCCGCCACCTCCAAAAAGACCCCACCACCAGGGATATATTTCCCTCCACACACCTTTCCGCCTTCCGCAAAGACCGTTCCCTCCGTGACTACCTGGTCAGGTCCACACCCCCCTACGACCCACCCTCCCATTCTGGCACTTTCCCCTGCCACCGCAGGAACTGTAAAACCTGTGCCCACACCTCCTCCCTCACCTCTATCCAAGGCCCTAAAGGAGCCTTCCACATCCATCAAAGTTTCACCTGCACATACACCAATATCATTTTTTGTATCCGTTGCTCCTGATGTGGTCTCCTCTACACTGGGGAGATTGGAAGCCTCCTAGCAGAGCGCTTTAGGGAACATCTCCGAGACACCCGCACCAATCAACCAAACCGCCCCGTTGCCCAACATTTCAACTCCCCCTCCCACTCTGCCGAGGACATGGAGGTCCTGGCCCTCCTTCACCGCCGCTCCCTCACCACCAGACGCCTGGAGGAAGAACGCCTCATCTTCCACCTTGGAACACTTCAACCCCAGGACATCAATGTGGACTTCAACAGCTTCCTCATTTCCCCTTCCCCCACCTCATCCTAGTTTCAAATTCCAGCTCAGTAACTGTCTCCTTGACTTGTCCGGTCTTGTCCGACCTGCCTATCTTCTTTTCCACCTATCCACTCCACCCTCTCCTCCTTGACCTATCACCTTCATCTCCTTCCCCACTCACCCATTGTACTCTATGCTACTTTCTCCCCACCCCCACCCTCCTCTAGCTTATCTCTCCACGCTTCAGGCTCTCTGCCTTTATTCCTGATGAAGGGCTTTTGCCCGAAACGTCGATTTCACTGCTCGTTGGATGCTGTCTGAACTGCTGTGCTCTTCCATAGTCATTGTTTTTACTCCTTTTGTGACTTTAGTATTGCTGGGTTGTGAAACTGCCCTTAGGGCTTTGAGATAACTGTGGTGCTGTGTCATGTCAGTGGGAGCAGAAATCCTAATCTCTTGTATGTGTGCTGTCTGATTCGGCTTGTGAGCTGCTGGTGAATTCTGGGTGTTCTGGTACAGTTTGGCCAATTTTGCTTTTGCTGGGCCTATCCTGGGTTAGCAAATCTTTTCCCACACTGATTTATCCAACTGTCAGTGGTTACTGATTTTTCCTGACCCGAAAGTTATTCAACTGTTGTTGGTTACTGATTTATCCTGACCCCAAATTTATCCAACTGTTGTTGGTTACTGATTTGTCCTGACCCCAATTTTTTCCAAATGTGGATGGTTATGGATTTGCACTGACCCAAAATGTTTCTAATATTGTGGGTTTCTGATTGCACTGTCCAGAAATGTTTTGAAATGTCAGTGCTTACTGATTTGTACTGACCTGTAATTTTAACACTTTTTGGTGGTTACAGATTTGTACAGACCCGAAATGTTTCTAAGTGTCAGATATTACTGATTTGCACGGCCCCAAAGTTTGTCGAAGTGTCAGTGTTTCCTGATTTGCCATAACCAGAAATGTCTCCATGTGTCATTGGTTACTGATTTATACTGACCCAAACATTTTCTCAGTGTTGGTGGTTACTGATTTGTACTGACCCCAATTTTTGCTCAGTGTGGATGGTTACTGATTTGCACTGACCCAAAGTTATTTTAAACATCTGTGCTTACCAATTTGTACTAACCCCGTAATAATGTTTCCCCCGTCGGTGGTTAATGATTTGTACTAACCCAAAATTACTCTCAGTGTCACTGCTTACTGATTTGTACTGACTTGAAATTCACCCAACCCTCAGTGGTTACTGGTTTGTACTGACCTGAAATTTTTCGAAGTGTTGGTGATGAATCATCTGTACTGCCCGTATTTTTTCCAACTGTCGGTGGTTTCTGATTTATACTGACCCCAAATTTTTCCAAGTGTGGATGTTTACTGATTTGCACTGACCCAAAATCTTTCTTAGTGTCAGTGGTTACTGATTTGTACTGTCTTGAAATTTTTCAAACTGTCACCAGTTCCTGTTTTGGCGCTGACCCGAAATATTTCCAACTGCCTGTGGTTACTGATGGAAAATGACCGGAAATGTTTCAAAGTCTCGGTGGTTACTGATGTGTACTGACCCAAATGTTTTCAAATAGTCAGATCTTACTGATTTGTACTGACCCCAAATGTTTCCACCTGTCGGTGGTTACTGATTTGTACAGAGCAGAAATTTTTTCAAACAGTTGGTTGTAACTGATTTGTACAGACCTGAATTTTCACTAAGTGTCTGTGGTTACTGATTTGCACTAACCCAGCATTTTCTCAGAGTCAGTGGTTTCTGAGTTGTACTGACCCGAACATTTTCCAACTGTCAGTGGTTACTGATTTGCGCTCACATGAAATTTTTCCAACTGTCAGTGGTTAGTGATTTATACTGACCCCAAATGTTTCTAAGTGTTGGTGATTATTTATTTGCACTGCCCTGACGTTGTCAAAGTGTCAGTGTTTCCTGATTTGCACCGACCAGAATTTTTTCCATGTATCAGTGGTTACTGATTTGTACTGACCCCAAATTATTCTCTGTGTCGGTGGTTACTGATTTCTACTGACCCGAACCTTTTCTAAGTGTGGATGGTCACTGATTTGCACTGTCTCAAATTCTTTTGAAACGTCAGTGCTCACCAATTTGAACTGACCTGTAATTATTCCAAATGTCACATGTTCCTGATTTGTACTGACTTGAAATTTTGCAAACTGTCAGTGGTTACTGATTTGCACTGTCTGAAAGTTTGTCGAAGGGTCAGTGTTTCCTGATTTGCACCGACCAGAATGTTTTTCCATGTACCAGTGTTTACTGATTTGGACTGACCCGAACATTTTCTCAGTGTCAGTGGTTACTGATTTTTACTGAGCACAAATGTTCCTAGGCGTGAATGGTTACTGATTTGCACTGTCACAAAGATTTTCCAAGAGTCAGTGTTTCGACCCGAATTTTTTTCCATGAATCACTGGTTACTGATTTGTACTGACCACAATTCTTTCTAATGTGTATGGTTATTGATTTGAACTGTCCCAAAATGGTTTGAAATGTCAGTGCTCACCGATTTGTACTGACTCAAAATTAATCCAAATGTCGGTGGTTACTGATTTAGAATCATCGAGATGTACATCATGGAAACAGACACTTCGGTCCAACGTGTCCATGCCGACCAGATATCCCAAACCAATCTAGTCCCACCTGCCAGCACCCGGCCCATATCCCTCAAACCCTTCCTATTCATATACCCATCCAAATGCCTTTTAAATGTTGCAATTGTACCAGCCTCCACCACTTCCTCTGGCAGCTCATTCCATACATGTACCACCCTCTGTGTGAAAACTTCGTCCCTTTGGTCTCTTTTATATCTTTCTCCTCTCACCCTAAACCTTTGCACTCTAGTGCTGGACTCCCCAACCCCAGGGAAAAGACTTTGTCTATTTATCCTATCCACGCACCTCATAATTTTGTAAACCTCTATCAGGTCATCCCTCAGCCTCTGACGCTCCAGGGAAAACAGCCCCAGCCTGTTCAGCCTCTCCCTGAGGCTCAAAACCTCCAATCCTGGCAACATCCTTGTGAGTCTTTTCTGAACCCTTTCAAGTTTCACAACATCTTTCCAATAGGAAGGAGACCAGAATTGCACGCAATATTCCAACAGTGGCCTAACCAATGTCCTGTACAGCCGCAACATGACCTCCCAATTCCTGTACCTAATACTCTGACCAATAAAGGAAAGCATACCAAACGCCTCCTTCACTATCCTATCTACCTGCGACTCCACTTTCAAGGAGCTATGAACCTGCACTCCAAGGTCTCTTTGTTCAGCAACTCTCCCTAGGACCTTACCATTAAGTGTATAAGTCCTGCTAAGATTTGCTTTCCCAAAATTCAGCACCTCACATTTATCTGAGTTAAACTTAATCTGCCACTTCTCAGCCCATTGGCCCATCTGGTGCAGATCCTGTTGTAATCTGAGATAACCCTCTTCGCTGTCCACTACACCTCCAATTTTGGTGTCATCCGAAAACTTACTAACTGCACCTGTTATGCTCACATCCAAATAATTTATGTAAATGACAAAACGTAGAGGACACATCACCGATCCTTGTGGCACTCCACTGGTCACAGGCCTCCAGTCTGAAAAGCAACCCTCCCCCACCACCCTCTGTCTTCTACCTTTGAGCCAGTTCTGTATCCAAATGGCTAGTTCTCGCTGTATTCCATGAGATCTAACCTTGCTCACTAGTATCCCATGGGGAACCTTGTCGAAGGCCTTACTCAAATCGATTTAGATCACATTTACTGCTCGACCTTCATCAATCCCCTTTGTTGCTTCTTCAAAAAACTCAACCAATTTTGTGAGACATGATTTCCCACACACAAAGCCATGTTGACTATCCCGAATCAGTCCTTGTCTTTCCAAATACATGTACATCCTGTCCATCAGGATTCCCTCTAATAACTTGCCCACAACCGAGGTCAGGCTCACCGGTCTAGTTCCCTGGCTTGTCCTTCCCACCCTTCTCAAACAGTGGTACCACGTTTGCCAACCTCCAGTCTTCTGGCACCTCACCTGTGACTATCAATGATATAAATATATCAGCATGAGGCCCAGCAATGACTTCTCTAGCTTCCCACCGAGTTCTAGGATGCACCTGATCAGGTCCTGGGGATTTATCCACCTTTATGCGTTTCAAGACATCCAACACTTCCTCCTCTGTAAGATGGATATTTTGCAAGATGTCACCATCGATTTCCCTACAGTCTATATCTTCCATATCCTTTTCCACAGTAAATACTGATGCAAAATACTCATTTAGTATCTCCCCCATTTTCTGTGGCTCCACACAAAGGCCGCCTTGCTGATCTTAGAGGGGCCCTATTCTCTCCCTAGTTACCCTTTTGTCCTTAAAGTATTTGTAAAAACCTTTTGGATTCTCCTTAATTCTATTTGCCAAAGCTACCTCATGTCCCCATTTTGCCCTCCTGATTTCCCTCTTAAGTTATACTCCTACTGCCTTTATACTCTTCTAAGGATTTACTCGATCTATCCTGTGTATTCCTGACATATGCTTCCTTCTTTTTCTTAACCAAACCCTCAATTTCTTTAGTCATCCAGCATTCCCTATTCCTAACAGCCTTCCCTTTCACCCTGACAGGAATATACTTTCTCTGGATTCTCGTTATCTCATTTCTGAAGGCTTCCCATTTTCCAGCCGTCCCTTTACCTGCAAATATCTGCCCCCAATCAGTTTTCGAAAATTCTTGCCTAATACCGTCAAAATTGGCCTTTCTCCAATTTAGAACTTCAACTTTCAGATCTGGTCTACCCTTTTCCATCACTATTTTAAATCTAATAGAATTATGGTCGCTGGTCCCAAAGTGCTCCCCCACTGACACCACAGTCACCTGCCCTGCCTTATTTCCCAAGAGTAGGTCAGTTTTGCACCTTCTTTCGTAGGTACATCCACATACTGAATCAGAAAATTGTCTTGTAAGCACTTAACAAATTCCTCTCCATCTAAACCTTTAACACTATGCAGTCCCAGCCTATGTTTGGAAAGTTAAAATCCCTGACCATAACCACCCTATTATTCTTACAGATAGCTGAGATTCCCTAACAAATTTGTTTCTCAATTTCCCTCTGACTATTCGGGGGTCTATAATACAATCCCAATTAAGTGATCATCCCTTTATTATTTCTCAGTTCTGCCCAACTAACGTCCCTGGATGTATTTCCAGGAATATCCTCCCTCAGCACAGCTGTAATGCTATTCCTTATCAGAAACATCACTCCCCCTCCTCTATTGGCTCCTTTTCTATCCTTCTTGTAGCATTTGTATCCTGGAACATTCAGCTGCCAGTCCTGCCCATCTCTGAGCCATGTTTCCATAATTGCTATGATATCTCACAAATGTGAGGTGATGCATTTAGGCAAGATTAATTCGAGAGCAAATTATACAATGAACAGAGGACCCTTGGGAAATGTAGATGGGCAGAGAGATCTTGGAGTGCAGGTCCATTGTACCCTGAAGATTGCTGCACAGGTGTATAGAGTGGTCAAGAAGGCATATAATCTGCTTGCCTTCATTGGATGGGGTATTGACTATAAGAGCTGGTAAGTCATGTTAAGATTATACAAGACATTGGTGCGGCCGTATTTAGAATACTGTGTACAGTTCTGGTCACCGCATTCCCAAAAGGATGTGGACACTTTGGAGATGGTACAGAGAAGGTTTACGAGGATGTTACCTGGTATGGAAGGTGCTAGCTATGAAGAGAGGTTAAGTAGGTTAGGATTGTTTTCATTAGAAAAAAAGGAGATTGGGGGGGGCCGTGATTGAGGTTTACAAAATCATGAAGGCTATAGACAGGATCGATAGAGATAAGCTTTTTCCCAGGGTGAAGGATTCAATAAAGAGAGGTCACACTTTCAAGGTGAGAGGTGGAAAGTTTAAGGGCGATACACACGGCAAGTACTTCACACAGAGTGTGGTCGGCGTTCGGAATGTGTTGCCAGCAGAGGTGGTAGAGGCAGGTACTGTAGATTCATTTAAGATGTGTCTGGACAGAGGCATGAGTAGGTGGGGAGCAGAGGGATACAGATCCTTAGGAATTGGGCGACAGGTTTAGACAGTACATTTGGATTGGCTCAGGCTTGGAGGGCAGAAGAGCCTGTTCCTGAGCTGTATATTGTCTTTCTTTAACGCAGTCCCATGTTCCTAACAGTGCAGTGAGTTCATCTGCCTTCAATGTTAGACCTCTTGCATTGAAATAAATGCAGTTTTATTTATTAGTCCTACCTTGTTCCTGCCTGCCCTGACTGTTTTACTCACTTCTGTACATAACTGTCCCAGCGTCAGATTGATATATTTCCTCACTATCTCCCTGGGTCCCCAAACCCCCCACCTTACTAGTTTAAATCATCCCGAGCAACGCTAGCAAATTTCCCTGCCAGTATATTAGATTAGACCCCTTCCAAATTTATGTAATCCATCCTTCTTGTACAGGTCACTTCTACCTCGAAAGAGATTCAAATAATCCAAAAATGTGAATACTTCTCCGATATAATAGACCCACAACAGGAGAGTGAAGGAAAGGAGGGTGTCGGGGATGGGTTTAAGGGGGAATGGAGGGAGGGGGAGGAGGGGGAAACATGAGAGGTGGGGAAGGAAGGGACGGGAAGGAGATGTGGGAAGGGAAGGGAAGGGAGGGGAGGGAGAGTGGTGGTAGGAGAAGGGGGTAGGAGGAAGGAAGGATGGAGGGGTGGAGGAGAGGGGGGAATGAGGGAGGGGAGGGAGTGGGGGAAGGAGTGAAGTAGAGAGTGGGGGGAGGAGAGGGGTGAAGGAGAGGGAGAAAGGAGAGGATGGAAAGAGAGGGGGGGAATGAGGGGATGTCAGGCGGCAGGTGAGGTGGGGATGGGGGAAACGGGAAGGAGATATGAGAAGGTAGGGGAGGGGAAGGAGAGGGATGGAAGGAGAAGGTGGTAAGGGGGAGAAGGATGGAGGAGAAGGAAGGGTGGAGGAGAGGGGGAAATGAGGGAGGGGGCGCAGGAGAGGAGGGGAAGTATGCAGAGGGAAGGAGAGCTGGGGGAAGGAGAGAGGGGAGGAGAGGGGAAATATAGAGGGGATAGGAGAGGAACAATGTAGGGGGAAGGAGAGGGTGAAGGGGAAGGTGAAGTGGGGGAAGGAGAATCGGGGAAGGAAGGGGGAAGGGGGAAGGATGGGTGGAAGGAGAGGGGCGAAGGGGGAATGAGAGGGGGAACGGGGAAGGAGAAGGGGTGAAGGAGAGGTGGGTAAGGAGAGGGGACAAGGAGTGGGGAGAAGGAGAGAGGTGGCAAGAGGGGAATAGGGTTGGAAGGAAAGTAGGGGAAGGGGAGGGGGAAAAGGAAGGGAGAAGGAGAAGGGGTTGAAGGAGAGAGGAAACAAAGAGACTGGGGAGGAGAGGGGGTGAAAGGGGATGGGAGGGGGAGCAGTGGGTGGAAGAATTGTGGGGAGGAGAAAGGGGATGAAGAAGAGGGGGTTTGAGAGGGGGGGAGAGGGCAGAGTTGGGGAAAGCAGGGAAGGAGAGGGGGAAAGTAGGGGGAAAAGTAAGGGGGATGGAGGGGAGAAGCAGAGAGAGAGAAGAGTGGGGGGATGGAGGGGAGGAGAGGAGAGGAATGGAAAGGGGGTGATGGAGATGCTTGAAGGAGGGGAGGGGAATGAAGTGGGGAAGGAGAGTCGGGAAGGAGGGGGGAAGGAGAGGGGGAAGGAGAGGCGGGAGGTGAGTAGAGGGGAAGGCGAGTGTTCGGGAACGAGGGGGGAAGGTAAGGTTGATGGAGGGGAAAACAGAGAGAAGAGTGGGGAGGAGAGGAGGAGGAGGAGGTGAGGAGGAGGAGGGGCAGGTGATAAAGAAGGGAGGGAGAGAAGAGGGGGGTAGAAAAGAGAGAGAGAGAAATAGAAATGTCCCTCAGTCCTCCCTCCCCCCTCTGCCCTCTCCCCTCTCCCTTTTGACATGTGTTAATGACATGTGCAGCCCCACCACATGGTACTGAGTCCAAATCTCCCTCAGGTACAGGAGGACAGGGAGGGAGGTGTGGTCTTCCCCAGTTTCCTCATTCCCCCTCCCCCCCCTTACCCCATCTCAAACCTTCCAGCACAGCCCCGCCCCCATGACCTGTCCCACCTGTCAATCTTCCCTCCCACCAATCCGCTCCATCCTCCTGTGGCTGCTGATTCCACCTCTCGGCCGCCAGAGGGAGCCGCTCTGTCTCTCCTCACGGCCCTGGTCTGAGTCACCTCTTCCCTCCTCCTGCTTTCTCCATGTCAATCCTTCCCCTGTGCGGGCGGCCATCCTGGCGTGACGTCACCGCGCAACCCCTTGCGCCTTTGCGCCACCCAGGTGATTGTGACGCTCTCAGTGAGTGAGATTACCCTGAGTGCAACCTTCTGAAACACAGTCTGTGTCCAATCAGCTCATTCCCAGCTTTTACAGATGGAATGTCCAGGAGAAAGTGCAACAGTCACGGAATGTCCCTCAGCCCATTGTCAGGGAAGAGGGGAATCGGTTTACAATCTCATGGTCATTTGTACAATTAACAGATCCGTGTAATCACTGGGTGTCCGTCTGTGAAATGGATTGATGATGATGGAGAGTAGTTGTGTTCTCCAGAATTAGGTGGAATAAACTTGCAATGCAGCTTGCTCAGCACCACAGCTACAAACATCCCCTGTCTCCACCACCGACACTCAGTATCAGCAGTGTGTACCGTAGACAAGATGCTCAGGAGAAATTCCCCAAGGATCCTTCCAGAGCAGCTTCCAGACCCACGGCACTATCATGTGGAATGCTGAACACCGCAGATACACGGGAACACCACCAGGTGACAATTCCACATCAAGCCACTCCCCACCCTGGGTTGGAAATACATCTCAGTCCCACAAGTGCCATTGGTTGGAAATCCTGGAACTCCCTCCCTTACATCATTGTGCGTTTATCTGCCCCAAATAAATGGCAGCAGTTCAAGGCAATAACTCACCGTCATCTTCACCAGAGCAATTATATCTGAGCAATTCGTGATGACCCAGCGGCAATGAGCCAAACACATTAATGAGTCACAAAATAAAGCTCAGTATTTGGGACCCGTGTGCTCCAGTGCTGAGTATCTGAATCAATTGGGTCTATATTCTAGAAAATTAAAAGGTGGTTTCGTTGGAATGTCTCAGATTGTGAAGAGTTTGAGAGGGGGAGATGCCGAGAAATTAATCCTGTGGGTCTGGGAATCTGAAACACGATAACACAGTCTCAGGAGTTGCTGTAAAAGCTCAGCAGGTCAGGCAGCATCTGTGCAGAGAAATCTGCATTAATGTTACAGCATCCGCAGTTCATTCGGGTTTGATTGCCACCCTCTCAGGGTAAGGGGCAGGTTATTTGGGACTGAGATGAGGAGACAGCTCTTCACTCTAAGGCCTCTGAGTCTTTAATATTCTCTCTCCCTGAGGATTGTGGATGCTCCCTCACTGAGTAAATTTCAGATTGGAATAGACAGATTGCCGGGGTCTCAGGGAGGAACACGGGATATGGGGAATGGATAGGAAACCGGATTTGAAATCTCAAACCAGCTCTGATTGGATTGACTGCCAGAACAGACTGAACAGTTTAAACAGGTTGTATGGTCTCCTCCTGCTCACATTTCCTGACCTCTTAGATATTTACTGAACCAACTCCCAATCCCTTTTGGATTTTGCTCCATGAAACCGTTTATCATTAAATGTCTGCAACCTCCACCCTATTACAAACCATCTCATTCTTTCTTCAGCGTTACCCCCATTCCAATTGCTCAGAAATCATTACTTTTCTAACTTCCTTCCGCTCTGCTGAATCCCCCCACCCTCATAACACACGGGTTAACCTTTCCCTTCTCCCTATAGATGCTGTCTGACCTTATCAGATTTCTCAGCATGGCCTGTGTTTATTTCAGAGGGAATGACATCTCCCTGTATCTGTTTCTGTGAGAGGATACATTCTCCAATCTGACTCCTTGGTATTCCATTCGTTCACAGAGAAAAGAGGGATCGCTCTGTCCAAAGTCAAAACATGCACAGAAGGGCATCAATATATTGTGGTGGTATTAACAATAAAACATCTGAAACCAAATGAAATCCCTGAGGAAATGGCATGTTGCAATGGGGTCTGTAAGGGGCAGGAATTCAATCCGCCCTCCCCCTGTTGTTATTGGGTATGATGCTCCTGACCCACCAATACACAGACCTGACTGAATGCACAAACAACCCCTCTCCATCCATTTCATTCAGAATAAGGTCAAGAACAGGACGGATTAAAGCACAATACAAACTGTGATGAATGCTGCATGTAGGGAGGCATGTTACTGTAGAGTTTTTACAGCACTGAGGTCACGCTGTTCGGCCCATCATTCACATACCAGTCTAACCGCCTAGAACTCCCTCTCTAAATCTCTCCAATTCCCCAGATCCCTGTCTGATTGAAGACTGTCTGTGTGGGGTTTGTACATTCTCCCCGGGTCTGTGTGGGTTCCCTCTGGGTGCTCCGGTTTCCTCCCACAGTCCAGACACGTGCAGGTTAGGGTGGGTTGGCCATGGTAAACTATCCGTAGTATACGGAGATGTGTAGGTGAGGTGGATTACCCATGGGAAATGCGGGGTTACAGGGAGAGGTGGGGGCGGGGGTGAGTGTTGGTGGGCTGCATGATGGGCCGAATGGTCGGTTTCCACACTGCAGGGAGTCTATGATTCCATGCTCCATCCCATCTGTCTCTATGGATGAGGGAGACTATCACCTGACCCAATATCCCCTTCGGTGGCTCAACGTTTGCTTTGTTTCCAATAAAGAACTGCAGATGCTGCAGATCTGAGAGACAGCACAGAAATTGCTGGGGAAACTCAGCAGGTCTGGCAGCATCTGTGGGGAGGGAACCTTTCAGATCCAGGGATTGGTCTTCAGAACTGAAGGCTTCTGATTCTGGTGCTGTCAGACCTGTTGAGCTTCCCCAGCAATTTCTTGTTTGGATTGCAGCCCCAATCCAGTTGGTGATGATCATGGCCTTGTTAAGTGCGTTTGGGAATCGGGAGGGAGCTGCTAGCAGGGTGCTGGTGTGATCGTGGGGAGCATAGCTGTCTTCCAAGCAGTTGACGCGCGTTCGATTCCCCACCATCGCAGTGTTGTGGTTTGTAAATAGCTTTTTAAAGGTAAGGCACTGGGATAAATCTTTCATTCAGTGGTAAAATTGGGCTGTCAGATTTGCTACTTGCTTTTCCTGGCGATGGTTCCTGTGAATTAAAGTGTGGAACCGGGCAGCATTGCTCGGCATCTCGGAAGCTTTCCCCTCTGCTGCTTCACATTTCTTATTGAAATATTAGTTGCAGCACAAGGATGGGTTTGGTTTGTTCGAAAAGTGAGAGACTGCTCCCGTCAGGAACCTGAAATAATTACAGAAGCCGCTGGAAACACTGAACAGTTCCAACAGCTTCTGTAGTGGTGGGGAGGGAGGATTAATATGTGAAATCTTTACAAGGATAAAATAAAATCCAGCCATAAAACAGTCAGAGTTCCTAAGTTTTACAAACAGCCGTATAACATTTTTCTGAACCATCAATTCCCCTTAAAACCTTCCAATGCGGAATAGCATCTTTCTGATTCTCACTTTGAGAGATGTCCCTCAGTGAGCTCCTCCACCATTCTTTCCATTTCACTGGGGACCCACTATCCGCTGTCTCCAATCAAATGAGCTGAACTCAGACACACAGAGATCTTAAAGAGAGACATAATGCAGATAGGAAGTTGATTTCATTTCTGTTTCTGAGTCCAATCTTAACTCAGTGAGACAGAGTCAGGTATTCAAGGCTCAAACAAGAGCTGGATTCTGTTTCTGGTGATTGTCATCATTCAGGGAGAAGGAGGGCCGTGGGCCGGAAGGAGCTCATCATTGTGCTTCGGGTTGTCTGCTCAGTCTGCAGCATTGCAGGCTGTGAGAGCAGGGCAGTGGGAAAGGTACCTCATGTGGACTGCAATAGGACTTTCCACACATTGTTCCAGGTCAGTTACAGAGCTCCAGGAATTCTAAATGAGGATCGGAAAAATGCATTGATTGAAGGAGGAGGATCAGGGAAACAG
This sequence comes from Chiloscyllium punctatum, assembly GCF_047496795.1. Lineage (NCBI taxonomy): Eukaryota > Metazoa > Chordata > Chondrichthyes > Orectolobiformes > Hemiscylliidae > Chiloscyllium > Chiloscyllium punctatum. Next base: position 45,673,823 of record NC_092759.1, on the reverse strand, counting down.
GATAAAGCTGATGAGATTAGCAGGATTTCTCGGTCTAACTCTGTGCCATACTTTATTTTCTGCTTCATAAATCTACAATCCGGAGCTCAACCCACTTAGAGCAATATAAGCTCAGAAACAAATCATTCAGTCCAACACATCCATGCTGAACAGATATCCGATGGAAATCTCATCCGATTTGTCAGAATTTGGCCCATGTTCCTCTGAACCCTTTTTAATTACTACACCCACCCAGATACCTTTTAAATGTTGTAATTGTACCAGCCTCCACTACTGCCTCTGGCAGCTCATGCACACAGTGCCCTCTGCTTGAAAAATGTTCCACTTATGTCCCTTTTATGTTTCCCCGCTCAACTTTAACATATGCCATCTGCTTCTGGACTCCCCCACCACAGGGAAATCACCTTGCCTTTTTACCCTATTGAGGCCCTTCATGATTTTGTGAACCTCTATAAGGTTACTCCTCAGCCACTGACGCTCCAGGGATCATAGCCTCAACCTATACAGTCTTAACCTCCAGCACAAACCCTCCAACCTTGGCAACATCCATGAAAATCTTTTCTGAACCCTTTAAAGTTTCACAACACCCTTCTTATAAGAGGGAGTCCAGAATTGCACTATATGCCAAAAGTGGCTGAACCAATACTGCAACATGACCTCCCAACTCCTTTTCACAATTCACTGAGCAATAAAGTCAAAAATGACAAACGTTTTCTTCACTATCCTATCGAAATGTTAGTCCACCTTCAACGATCTATGAAGCTACACTCCATGTCTATTTGTTTAGCAACATCCCTAGTAGTTTGTCCATTCAGTGTATAAGTCCTGCTCTCTTTTGCTTCTCCAAAATGCAGCACCTCACATTTATCCAAATTAATCTCCATCTGCCACTCCTCAGCCCATTGCCCCATCTGATCAAGATCCCGTTGTCTTCTGAGGTAACCATCTTCACTGTCCTTGACACTTCCAATGTTACTGTCATCTGCAAACTTACTATCCATTCGTCCTATGTTCACATCTAAATCATTTATATAAATGACAAAACTACAGTGGACCCAGTACCGATCCTTATGGCACACCGCTGGTCACAGGCCTGCAGTATGAAAAGCAACCCTCCCCCACCACCCTCTGTCTTCTACCTTCGAGCCAGTTCTCTACCCAAAGGGTGATTCTACTGTCCCAACATACAAGTTTGACAATATGACACCAATCTCAAAAGTACAACAAGAATCTATTCCTGATGCCAACAGGCGGGTCAGTTTGCCACCGGTGCTGTTTACACTTGGACTATACCTGGAGCAGAACAACACAAACCCAACTGGAGAGGGTGGCTGTGTTTAAGGAGAGTCAGTGTGGAGTTAAAATTCAACAAATGTGATGAAATAAAATCCAAGATTAATGAAGGTAAGGCCCTCCAATCGGTTTCCTAAATTATTGCATAAGAGGCTGGATATAAACTGAAGCTATTGTAATAAATGACTCAAGCTCATCATGGAGAATTAATGTGCTAGGACAGAAAAATGCTAAGTGATCATAAATTACTGCAACTTGCAAACAGCAGAATTAACATCCAATTTGCTTGTTTACTGCAAGGATGAATATTTTAATCATGTTGTTCTCTATATATGAATGATACAGATGGTCATTTATTATCGAGAAAGAAAAGACACCAATATTTTCTTTGACATCTAACTTGGATTTGGAGAAGATACTGTGGATGATACTGGCCAACAGGATTGTTTGTACAGACAAGCGAATAATAATGTCACCAGGAAATAGCAGAAGGTTGTGGAGGGAAATGAACAGACTGAAGACCGCTGTGATGGAGTTTGGGATAAAAGGCTAAAGAGAGACAAACTCGACCGGACTACAGAAAGGTGAACATGGATAGAGTTACCTTGGTGTTCATGTGCACAGGTCTTTTACTGTAACAAGATCTGCTGAAGGGTGAAATAGAAAACATATGGGATCTTCAGCATCACAAATGACCCATCGAGTAAGAAGAAAGAAAATACATAAAGGGAAAACCCTGCTGTTCCTGGGGATCTGTAATCTAACCTCAGCAGGTCAGGCAGCATCTGTGAGAAGGGAACCAGAACCTATTTCTCCCACAGCAGTCTGCAAGGCACCAAGGGAGCTCCCTGATCTGATTGGCTCTGTGCTAATTGACACTGCACACACATATTAATCCAGTGGGTCAGCTTCTTAGTTAAACAGTGAGTTCCTGAGAGTGACGAGGCAGACCCTTGTATGTTGTTCACACCTATATGGTCAGTAAAATGGTATCCTGCCCGTCCCATTGAAAACTCAGCTTCAGCTCTGACCATGTTTCCTGAAACCCAGCATGGGGAGGAAACACTGCCTCCTGGTCTTAGGTTATTTGCTGTAGGAAAAGGTGTCACTTCCTGTGATCTCCCTCTGATAACGACATTGCTTTTAGTTTCTCTCACTTGATTGGTTTTCTGTTCCTTCTGGTTTCGTGGTCTAGTCACACTTACCAAAGCTGAGGCTCCTGCTAAATGGTAGAATCGGGATCGGGCATCAGTCAATGGAAGAATTAGTACAGGGGTATGAGTAAATGGGGGATTTGATGGGAATCAATAAATGGGAGATTCGGTGCACAGTGCCATTACATTGGAAAATTGTTGGGAATGCCAATATATGAGAGAGTTGGAGCAGAGTATGTCTTAATTGGATAATAGGGGCCAGGGAGTCAATTAAAAGTAGAAATGTTGCAAGCATCAGTTAATTGGAGATTCAGTTCAGTGCACCACTACATGAAAAAAATGCAGGTCGTCAATGATTGGAGAATTCATGCAGGTGCCATTAAATTCGAAGTGGGAGAATGGGGGCAGGATAACACTCAATGGGAGAAATTGTGCAGTTCCATGATTTGTGCAGGTTTGGAAAATGGGAGAAATAGCCATACATAGAGTCATACAATCATAGAGATTGATAACACAGAAACAGATCATTCGGTCTAACCCGTCCATGCCTCAAAGAATTCTGGCAGCACTCCACTAAATTGGAGAATCATTGCAAGGAACTACTTACCAGGAGAATTGGGGAAGGGCTTGTCGAAATGTGGGAAATGTAATGCTGCATCAGATAATGGGAGATTTGGTGCAGTGTAAAACTAAATGGGAGAATTGGGGCAGGAAAACACTAGAGAGATTTAGAGTAAATTGTTCGAGGACATCAGTCAATATGAGGACTGGTGTAACGCAACACTGTGAGGAGAACTGGCTCAGGACTTCAGCAATTTAGGAAAGTGGTGCTTAGCAACACTGAATTGAAGAATTGGTGTGGGGTATCAGTAAATGAAAGACCTGGTGCAGGGTGCTGATAACTTCGAGAATTGGAGAAAATGGAAGAAAACGGGCAGTGAATCAGTGAATAGGACAAATGTTGGAAAGGATTAGTGGTCCAGATTCAATACAGTGCACCACGAAATGGGGGAGTTGGTGCTTTTCACAACGAAAGGGAAGATATGTGTAGGATCGGTAATTTGGAGATATGATGCAGGGATCGCAAGATGAGAGAATTCTGGCAGTGGACGACTAAATAGGAGAATTGTTGCAGGGAAATACTGAATGGAAAACCTGGTGCACAGTGGAGCTATATTAGAGAATTGGTGCGTGGCACCAGGAAATGGGAGAATTAGAGAAGGGCTCCGCTTCCCTGCACAAATTCTCCCATTTACCAATCCTGCACTAATTCGGGAATTTCACCAACTCACCCATTGACATTACCCTGCCCTACTCCTGCACTGTAATAGCACTGTGCACCAGATCTCCCATTTACTGCTTTCACCAAATCTCCCATTTACTCGTATCCTTGTAATAATTCTCCCATTTGCTGATGCCCTAGCCGGTTTCTAGCATTTAAGGGTGCGCTACTCTAATTATCCCATTGACTGTTGCCATGCACAAATTCTCTAATTTAGCTCCAGTGTTCACCAGGTCTCTCATTTACTGCTGGCCTGCACCAATTCTCCAATTCAGTGTTGCTTAGCACCACTTCCCCAATTTACTGATGTCCTGAACAAGTTCTCCATCAGGTTTGCCTTACACCAATCCTCATACTGACTGATTGCCTCGCCCACTTTAGGGGTGCCCGACTCCCACTGCTGAATTCCTCCATTTAGTATTTCCTTGGAATGAGTCTCCAATTTCATGGAGCATTGCCAGAATTCGAAAATTGAGTCATAGACAAGTTGGAGTGAAGGGTCCGTTTCCATGTTGTACATCTCTATGATTGTATGACTCTATTTATGATTCCGCTGCTCTGCACCATTTCTCCCATTTACCAATACTGCACAAATCCTGAAACTGCACCAACTCTCCCATTGAGTATTATCCTGCTCGATTTAAAGGCACCTGTATGAATTCTCCAATTATTGTTGCCCTGCATCAATTCCTTCCATTTAATTGTTCCCTGAAATACATCTTACACGTACGGGTGCCCTGCTGAATTGTTTTCATTTAGTGGTGCACTGAACAGAACTTCCAATTTACAGATGCTTGAAATTTTTCTTTTTATTGATTCCTTGGCCCCTATTCCCCAATGCTCTGCTCCACTTTTCTAATATATTGGCACTCACACCAATTTTCCAATGTAATGGCACTGTGCACCGAATGTCCCATTTATTGATTCCCACCAAATCTCCCATTTACTCATACCCCTGTACTAGTTCTTCCATTGACTGATGCCCAAGCTGATTCTACCATTGAAGGGTGCTCTACTCTAGTTCTCCCGTTTACTGGTACCAAGCACCCATTTTCTAATATAGCTCCACTGTGCACCAGTTCTTCCATTCAGTATTTCCCTGCAGCTATTCTCCAATTTAGTAGTCTACTGCTAGAATTCTCTAATCTTGCAATCCCTGCATCATATCTCCAAATTACCGATCCTACACATATCTTCCCTTCAGTGGTGAACTGCACCAACTCCCCCATTTCGTGGTACACTGTATTGAATCTAGAACATTAATCCTTTGCAACATTTGACCTATTTACTGATTCACTGCCGGTGTTCTCCCATTTGCTGCAATTCTCGAAGTTATCAGCACCCTGCACCAGGTCTTTCATTTACTGATACCTCGCACCAATTCTCCAATTCAGTGCTGTGAAGCAACCTTTACCCCAATTACTGATGCCCTGAATAAGTTCTTCACTCAGTGTTGCCTTACACCAATCCTCATACTGACTGGTGCCCTCTCCCAATCTTGGGGTGCTCTACTCTCAATCTCCTAAAATGTATTATCCTGCCCCAATTCTCCAATTTAGTGCAACACAGCATAACTCACCCATTTAGTGCTGAACTGCACTGATTCACACATTGTCTGATGCACTGTTGCAAATTCTCACATTTTGAGAAGCAGTTTCCCAATTCTTCCATTTAGTAGCTCCTTGCAATGATTCTCCAATTTCGTGGAGAGCTGCCAGAATATTTATATATCGGCGTGGACAGGTTGGACTGAAGGGTCTGTTTCCATGCTGAATATCTCTAAGGCTGTAATTAGTGCTCCGCTTCCCTGCACCAATTCTCCCATTTACCAATCCTGCACTAATTCGGGAATTTCACCAACTCACCCATTGAGGTTATCCTGCCCCAGTCCTCCCACTTAGAATTTAATGGCACCTGCATGAATTCACTTACTGATACCCCACACCAATTCTCCAATTCGGTGTTGCTTAGCACCATTTCCCCCAATTACTGACGTCCTGAACAAGTTCTCCATTCAGTTTTGCCTTAAACTAATCCTCAAATTGACTGATGCCCTCGCCCAATTTACAGATGCCCTACTCTAAATCTTCCAAAATGTATTGTCCTCCCCCAATTATCAAATTTAGTGCAACACAGCATAACTCACCCATTTAGTGCTGAACTGCACTAATTTTCCCATTATCTGAGGCCCTGTGGTAAATTCTCACATTTCGTTAACCCCATTTCCAATTGTTTCCAATTAGCCGTTCTTTACAATGATTCTCCAATTTAGTGGAGAGCCGCCGGAATTCTTAAATTATGGTGTAGGCAATTTGGACTGAAGGGTCTGTTTCCGTGCGGGACATGTCTAAGGCTCTAATTAGTGCTCTGCTTGCAACATTTCTTCTTTTTATTGATTCCCTGCCTCTATTCCCCAATTTAGAGATGCTCTGCTCAACTTTTCTCATATAATGACACTCACACCAGTTTTCTAATGTAATGGCACTGTGCACCGGATCTCCCATTTATTGATTCCCACCAGATCTCCCATTTACTCATATCCCTGTACTAATTGTTCCATTTACTGATGCCCGAGCCCGATTCTACCATTGAAGGGTGCGCTACTCTAATTCTCCCATTTCCTGGTGCCATGCACACAATCTCTAATTTAGCTCCACTTTGTATCAGTTCTACCATTCAGTATTTCCCTGCAACAATTCTTCCAATTTAGTAGTCCGTTGTCAGAATTTGCGACTTTGCGATCCCTGCATCAAATCTCCAAATTACCGATCCAACACATATTATCTTTAGTGTTAAACTGCACCAACTCCCCCATTTCGTGGTGCACTGTATTGAATCTGGACCACTAATTCTTTGCAACATTTGTCCTATTTACTGATTCACTGTCCGTGTTCTCACATTTGCTCCAATTCTCGAAGTTATCAACACCATGCACCATGGCTTTCATTTACTGATACCCCACACCAACACTCCAATTCAGTGTTGCTTAGCACCATTTCCCCAATTACTGATGTCCTGAATCATTGCAAGGAACTACTAAATGTAAAAAAATTGGGAAAGGGCTTAACGAAACGTGTGAGAATTTGCAACAGGGCATCAGATGATGGGTGAAGTACTCCACTCAGTGGTGCCCTATATCAAACCATATACCCTCTACCAGTTTAGAGGTGCCCGACTCTAAATCTCCCAAAATGTATCGTCCTGCCCCAATTATCCCATTTAGTGCAACACAGCATAACTCGCCCATTTAGAGCTGCACTAATTCACCCATCATCTGATGCCCTGTTGCGAATTCTCACACGTTTCGATAAGCCCTTTCCCAATTTTTCTACATTTAGTCGTTACTTGCAATGATTCTTAAATTCAGTGTTGCTTAACACTATTTCCACAAATTGCGGACATCTGGAACAAGTTCTCTATTCAGTGTTGCCTTACACTAATCCTCATATTGACTGATGCCCTCGCCCAATTTATGGGTGCCCTACTCTCATTCCCACATCAAATATTGTCCTGTCCCAATTCTCCCATTTAGTGCTACACTGCACCAATTCTCCCATTTACTGCTAAACTAAAACTCTCCCATTTGTTGCTAACTGCACCAATTTGGCAATATCGGACACCACATTCCAATTTCTCATATTTTGATAAGCCCTTGCCCAATTCTTCGATTGAGACATAGACAAGTTGGAGTGAAGTGTCTGTTTCCAGGGTGTACATCTCGATGAGTACATGACTATTTATGGCTCCGCTGCTCTGCACCATTTCTCCCATTTACCAATCCTGCACATATCCTTAAACTCTCCCATTGAGTATAATCCTGCCCAATTTAAAGGCACCTGCATGAATTCTCCAATTATTGTTGACCTGCATCAATTCCTTCCATTTAACTGTTCCCTGAAACACTTCTACAATGTTCTGGTGCCCTGCTGAACTGTTTTCATTTAGTGATGCACTGAACTGAATCTCAATTTACCGATGCTTGCAACATTTCTTCTTTTTATAGATTGCGGGCACCGAATCTCCAATTTAGAAATGCTGAGCTCCAATTTTCTAATATATTGACACTCACACCAGTATTCCAATGTCATGGCACTATGCACCGTATCTCCCATTTACTCATACCCATGTACTAATTCTTCCATTTTCTGATGTCCTAGCCGACACAATCATTTGAGGGTGCCCTACTCTAATTCTCCCATTTCCTGGTGGAATGCACCCATTCTCTAATTTAGCTCCACTGTGCACCAGTTTTTCCATTCAGTGTTTCCCTGCAACAATTCTCCCATTTAGTAGTTTGCGGCCAGGATTTTCAAATCTTGCGATCCCTGCATCACTTCTCCAAATTACCGATCCTACACATCTCCTCCCTTTCGTGGTGAACTGCACCAATTCCCATTGCGTTAAGCCCTTTACTGAATCTCAAACACTAATCCTTTGCAACATTTGTCGTATTTACTGATTCACTGCCCATGTTCTCCCATTTGCTCCAATTCTCGAAATTATCAGCACCCTGCACCAGGTCTTTCATTTACAGAAACCCTACACCAATTCTCCAAATCAGTGTTGCTTCACACGATTGCCCCCAATTACTGATGTCCTGAACAAGTTCTCCACTCAGTGTTGCCTTACACCATCCTCATACTGACTGATGCCCTCGCCTAATTTAGGGGTGCCCTACTCTCATTCCTGCACCAAGTATTCTCCTGCCCCAATTTTCCCATTTGGTGCAAACTGCATCAATTCTCCAGCTAACAGGTGTCCTTTTCCAAATGTTCTTATTTCGATAAGCTCTTGCCCAACTCTTCCATTTCGTAGTTCCTTGGAATGATTCTCCACTTTCGTGAAGTGCTGCTAGAATTCTAAAATTGAGACATAAATAAGTTGGACTGAAGTGTCTGTTTCCATGTTGTACCTCTATGACTGTATATATGGTTCCACTGTTCGAAAACATTTCTCCCATTGACCAATACTGCACAACTTCTGAAACTGCACCAACTCTCCCATTATAATTATTGTTGTTCTGGTCAATTAAAAGGCCCCTGCATGAATTCACCAATTATTGATTCCCTCCATAAACTCCTTCCATCAGTAAATAGGGCAAATGTTGCAAAAGGATTATTCGTGGAGATTCAACACAGTGCACCAGGAAATGGGAGCATTGGTGCAGTTCAAGATATGTGTGGGATTGGTAATTCATGTTCCCTGAAATACTTCTTCTACGTACAGATGCCCTGCTGAATTGTTTTCATTTAGTGGTGTATTGAACTGAATCTCCAATTTACCGACCTTGCAACATTTCTTCTTTTTCGTGATTCCCTGGCCCCTATTCCCCAATTTAGAAATGCTTTACTTGGATTTTCTAATATATTGACACTCACACCAGTTTTCCAATTTAATGGCGCTGTGCACTGAATCTCCCATTTATTGATTCCCACCAAATCTCCCTGTACTCATACACCTGTATTAATTCTTCCAATTACTAATGCCCGAGCCTGATTCTACCAGTTAAGGCTGCCCTACTCTGATTCTACCATTTCCTGGTGCCATGCACCCATTCTCTAATTTAGCTCCACTGTACACCAGTTCTTCCATTCAGTGTCCCTGCAACAATTCTCCCATTTAGTAGACCGCTGACAGAATTCCCTAATCTTGGTGATCCCTGCATTAAATCTCCAAATTACCGATCCTACACATGTCTTGAACTGCACCAATGTTCTCATTTCGTGGTGCATTATGTTGAATCTCCACGACTAATCCTTTTGCAACATTTAATCTATTTACTCATACACTGCCCGTGTCCTTCCTTTTACTCCAATTCTCGAAGTTATCAGCAACCTGCACCAGGTCTCTCATTTACTGATACCCCACACCAATTCTCCAATTCAGTGTTGCTGAGCACCATTTCCCCCAATTACTGACGTCCAGAACAAGTTCTCTACTCAATGTTGCCTTACACCAATCCTTAAATTGACTAATGCCCTCGCCCAATTTAGGGGTGCCCTACTCTAAATCTTCCAAAATGTATTGTCCTGCCCCAATTATCCCATTTCGTGCAGCACAGTATAACTCGCCCATTTAGTGCTGAACTACACTAATTCAGCCATCATCTGATGCCCTTTTGCAAATTCTCACACGTTTCAATAAGCTCTTTCCCAATTCTTTTACATTTAGTAGTTCCTTGCAATGATTCTCCAATTCAGTCTTGCTTAACACCATTTCCCTCAATTACTGACGTCCGGAACAAGTTCTCTATTCAGTTTTGCCTTACACCAATACTCTTATTGACTAATGCCCTCGCCAATTTATGGGAGCCCGACTCTCATTCCCACATCAAATATTGTCCTGTCCTAATTTTCCCACTTAGTGCTACACTGCAGCAATTCTCCCATTTACTGCTAAACTAAAACTCTCCCATTTGTTGTAAACTGCACCAATTTGTCATTATTGCGTGCCCCATTCCAATTTCTCTTATTTTGATAAGCCCCTGCCCAATTCTTTGTTTCAGACATAGACAAGTTGGACTGAAGTGTCTGTTTCCATGTTGTACATCTCTCTGATTGTATGACTATATTTATGGCTCCACTGCTCTGCACCATTTCTCCCATTTACCAATCCTGCACAAATCCTGAAACTGCACCAACTCTCCCATTAAGTATTATCCTGCCCAATTTAAAGGCACCTGCATGAATTCTCCAATGATTCTTGCCCTGCATCAATTCCTTCCATTTAACTGTTCCCTGAAACACTGCTACAACGTTCTGGTGCCCTGCTGAACGGTTTTCATTTAGTGATGCACTGAACTGAATCTCAATTTGCCGATACTTGCAACATTTCTTCTTTTTATAGATTGCGGGCACCGAATCTCCAATTTAGAAATGCTGTGCTCCAATTTTCCAATATATTGACACTCACACCAGTATTCCAATGTCATGGCGCTATGCACCGTATCTCCCATTTACTCATACCCATGTACTGATTCTTCCATTTTCTGATATCCTAACCGACACAATCATTTGAGGGTGCCCTCCTCTAATTCTCCCATTTCCTGGTGGCATGCACCCATTCTCTAATTTAGCTCCACTGTGCACCAGTTTTTCCATTCAGTATTTCCCTGCAACAATTTTCCAATTTCGTAGTTTGCGGCCAGAATTTTCAAATCTTGCAATCCCTGCATCATATCTCCAAATTACCGATCCGACATATATCTTCCCTTTCGTGGTAAACTGCACCAACTCCCCCATTTCGTGGTATACTGTAATTAATCTGCACCACTAATCCTTTGCAACATTTGTCCTATTTACTGATTCACTGCTCGTGTTCTCCCATTTGCTCCAATTCTCGAGGTTATCAGCACCCTGCACCAGGTCTTTCATTTACTGAAACCCCACACCAATTCTTCAAATCAGTGTTGCTTCACACGATTGCCCACAATTACTGATGTCCTCAACATGTTCTCCACTTTGTGTTGCCTTACAACATCCTCATACTGACTGAGGACTGAAACTGCACCAACTCTCCCATTATTATTATTGTTGTTCTGCTCAATTAAAAGGCCCCTGTATGAATTCTCCAATTATTGATGCCCTCCATAAACTCTTTCCATCAGTAAATAGGGCAAATGTTGCAAAAGGATTATTCGTGGAGATTCAACACAGTGCACCAGGAAATGGGAGCATTGGTGCAGTTCAAGATATGTGTGGGATTGGTAATTCATGTTCCCTGAAATACTTCTTCTACGTGCAGATGCTCTGCTGAATTGTTTTCATTTAGTGGTGTATTGAACTGAATCTCCAATTTACCGAACCTTGCAACATTTCTTCTTTTTAGTGATTCCCTGGCCCCTATTCCCCAATTTAGAAATGCTTTACTTGGATTTTCTAACATATTGATACTCACACCAATTGTCTAATGTAATAGCGCAGTGCACCGAATCTCTCATTTATTTATTCCCACCAAATCTCCCATTTCCTCATATCCCTGTACTAATTCTTCCATTTACTGATGCCCAAGCTGAATCTACCTTTTGAAGGGTGCCCTACTCTAATTCTCCCATTTCCTGGTGCCATGCACCCATTCTCTAATTTAGCTCCACTGTGCGCTAGTTCTTCCATTCAGTATTTCCCGCAACAATTCTCCCATTTAGTAGTCCGCTGCCAGCATTGTCTAATCTTGGAGATTCCTGCATCAAATCTCCAAATTACCGATCCTGCACATATCTTGAACTGCACCAATGTTCCCACTTTGCGGTGAACTGTGTTGAATCTCCATGACTAATCCGTGTTCTCCCATTTGCTCCAATTCTCGAAGTTATCAGCACTCTGCACCAGGTCTTTCATTTACTGATACCCCACACCAATTCTCCAATTCAGTTATAATTGCTCTGGTGAAGATGACGGTGAGTTATTGCCTTGAACTGCTGCCATTTATTTGGGTCAGATAAACCCACAATGATGTAAGGTAGGGATTTCCAGGATTTCCAACCAATGACACTTGTGGGACTGAGATGTTTTCCCAAGCCAGGTTGGGGAGTGGCTTGATGTGGAATTGTCACCTGGTGGTGTTCCCGTGTATCTGCTGTGTTCAGCATTCCACATGATAGTGCCGTGGGTCTGGAAGCTGCTCTGGAAGGAACCTTGGGGAATTTCTACAGAGCATCTTGTCTCAGCTGAACTATCCCAGTCAGGCACATGATCACTAATCCTGTAATCCAGCTCTGAGAATGTAATAGCAGGTAGGACCCACCCTGCCCTCCTAATATGGTCATGGTTGGGAAACCTCGGAGAGTCCAATCTCGTTCATTCCATTTCGGCTTTTTTCCCCGTTTACGATTGCTTTCAAGGTGCAATAGTGCCATGGCAGGGCTTCGAGCCCGGGTTAACTGCTGGGAAGGAGACATGTCCAACCCTTTCCCAGTAATTGGCAAGCTATTCCCAAGGCCGTGATCAGGACCAATTGGATTGGGACTGAAATACAAACAGAAACTGCTGGGGAGCTCAGCAGGTCTGACAGCATCAGATCCCTTCAGTTCTGAAGGACAATCCTTGGACTCTAGAGGTTCACTCGGATTTCTCCCACAAATGAGGCTGCTCCCACTAAATCCCGCCAGTAATTTCTGTGTTATCTGTCAGCTCTCCAGGATCTGCAGTTCCTTGTTTTAAATAGAGTAGATGTTGACCCACCAAAGGGGATATTGAATCAGGTGACGGTCTACCTCATTCATTGGAGGAGATGTCAAGGAGCATCTTAAACCAGAGAAGGATCGGGGGCGTGGGTGGGGGGGGGCGGGTTGGAGCCGTTTAGAGAGAGAGTACTGAAGGTAAGACAGCTCAGCTCAAAGCACGGCACTTAATTCTGCCCCGATTAAAATATTGAAGATGGCAGATGGTCAGATGAGCTGAGACAGAGTGGGAGCTGGGCGATATTGATGATGTGGAAGGACAGTGTGTGCATCTGATCACATTCTGTCAGTCTGACTAATAGCAGTCATTCCTGGCACTGGATTCACTGAGGGGTGAAGGGTCAGTGAACAGAGCGGACTGTCTCTGTTATTCTGTTCCTGACTCTCCAGCTCCCGCACTGTTAGTGACCTCTCAGTCTCCCGGGAAATGGGCTGTTTCCCAATTGTGCCAGATTCCTGGCCTTTATCCTTGGCCGAGCTGAGAGTTGATGGTCTGAGGAATATCATTCCCAAATGATTCCTGTCCAAGATAATACCGATTAATATGTCTGTGTATCCTCCATTAATCTGTAAACATCATTGCTCAGGGCTGGAGGGACATGGATTGATGACATTGTGGATGTTATGAACCAGACCAAACTCTTCTGCCTTAAGAAAATGGTCTAGACCCCTTTCCCTGATTTCCTGAAGACAAGTGTCAGGCGTTACAATGTGATTGGTCAAACTGCCAGGATTGAATCAAAACACACTTTACTCCACACTATCGTTGTAACACAAACATAAGGAAGAAAGATTGGACCAACCGAACTCGATTGGAAACCTGAACTAAATGAACATGATTTAACTATAAAGAGCAGTGTTCCGATATAGTAACATTCCATAAACCGCACAATTCTGGTCTTTCTGCTATCAGGTGAATGGTGTGAAACTTGTAAAGATTCTGAAAAGATTTACAAGGATGTTTGCAGAGTCAGGATTTCTGATTGTTTTGTGGCTGGAGTTTATTTTATCCTTATATAGATTTGGCACATTAATCCTCCCTCCCCACCACTACAGAAGCTGTTGGAACTGTTCAGTGTTTCCAGCGGCTTCTGTAATTATTTCAGGTTCCTGACGGGAGCAGTCTCTCACTTTTCGAACAAAACATACCCATCCTTGTGCTGCAACTAATATTTCAATAAGGAATGGGAAGCAGCAGAGGGGAAAGTTTCCAAGATGCCGAGCAATGCTGCCTGGTTCCACACTGCAATTCACAGGAACCATCGCCAGGAAAAGCAAGGAGCAATCTGACGGATCCGTTTTACCTCGGAAGGAAAGATTTATTTCCTCGATTTATTCCAGTGCCTTGCCTTTAAAAGGCTGTTTACAAACCACAACACTGCGATGGCCAGGAATCGAACCCAGGTCAACTGACTGGAAGACAGCTATGCTCCCCACTACCCCACCATCACCCTGCTCGTGTCTCCCTCCCCATTCCCAAACACACTTAACAAGGCCGTGATCATCACCAACTGGATTGGGGTGAAATCCAAACATACACATCCTCTGTATCTAACCCAGTGATGGAGCTATCCTGACTGAGTTTGATGTGAACAGGATGGAGGAAGTGGGAGATTTAATCAGTACCTAACGCCGAGCTCAACATTGCCTGGGAATTTGAAATGCTGCAGTGTAGAGGGAGATTTACTCTGTATCTAACCCCATTCTCTACCTGCCCTGGGGATTTAAATGCGGACAGTTTAATGGTAACTTTATGTTGTATGGTACCCTGTGCTCCCTCTGCCTTGGGAGTGTTTGCTGGGAACACTGTCTAACCTCTGTGATATGGATCCTATGAAGATTGATGGGAGACAGTGTAAATGGAATTGTCAGGGTCCAATTCCTTCACGTGGATAAGAGAAGGTCTCCAATTGGAATTGTGAGAAAAATTGGTGCCTCTGGGACTGAAGGGTCAGTAACAGAATGAATACACCATTGGCTCAGAGACAGGAGACAGGAGAGAGGGTAATGAGGGTTTCAAACTGGAGGGAGCTACAGGCACATACAAGTTGGGAACTGTTTTCAGTAAAAGGCAATTGATCCCAGGTCACTGCAGAGTGTAAGAATCTGATGCCTTTCCCTCATTATCCCCCTCCAATCCCTGGGAAGATCTGCTCCCACACCATGTTCCATCCCAACTGCTGACTGTGTGACATACATTAATACATTGGAGCTGGGCAGAGGTGCTTTTAACCCTGGGATCTTGCTGTGTAACTTGCCTCCAAAATGCTCTTGCTCCCCCTTTCAACTAATTTTTTCCCTCTTTTATCCTGAAGAACATTTGTTTGGAAAGCTGCAACGTGAAGATCCAAAATGTTCGAGGCCAGGAAAGAACAACCTCCAGAGGGGGAGCACGGGCCTGAGGCCTGAGGCCTGGTCGACAGACTGCACCCCGTGGGGGCCCACGTGAGTTGTGTGTTTATTTACCCCAAGGTTTAATCTCCTCTGGGGGACCCTGGGTTTTAGGGGCCTCTGGGTAACTGGCTCCTGACAGATTGTGGCCCTGTCATTTTTAAAACAGGTTTGAAGCCTGGGGTTAAAGTTTGTCAATTCCCATGATCTGCGTGGTAGGACTCTCTTAGGGTGGAATTAAAACCCAAATGCTGTGACCCTCTCTGAAGACTCCCTCTGTCACCATTCTCTCTCACCCCTCTCTCTCTCACACCCCTCTCTCACCCTCCCTCTCATCCCGTCCCTCCTCCCGCTCCCACTCTCATCCCTCCTATCTCACACTCTCCCTATCTCACGTCTCTCTCTCAGCCCCTCCCGCTCTCACCCACCCTCTCTTCCACCCCTATCTCTCTCACCCCCTTCTGTCTCACTGCCTCTCTCTCTCACACCCCTTTCCTCTCTCATCTTGTTATCTCTCTCCCACTCACTCTCTCTCACCCCCTCTCTCCCCACCCTGCTCTCTCACTCTCACCCCTCCCTCTGTCACCCCTCACCGTCTCTCCCCTTTACACCCTCTCTCTCCCGCGCCCTCTCTCTCATCCCCTCCTGTCTCTCTCTCCCTTTTCCCTCTCTCATTCCCCTTCCCTCTCGCGCTCTGTCTCACATTCCCACTCTCTTTCTCTCTGTATACCCCCTCTCTCGCACCCTCTTTCTCTCGTTCGCCCTATTTCTCTATGTCTTTTGACCCCTTTCTTCCTCCCTCCTCCTTGCTCTCACTCTGTCTCTCTCTAGCGCCCACTCTCTCATCCCATCTCCCTCACACCCCTCTAACTGTCTCATCTGTTCACTCGCTCTCTCTCTGTCTCTCTCTCTCTCTCAAGCCATCTTTCACTGTCTATCTCACCCTCTCTCTCACCTCTTTAACTCTCTCTCTCGCGTCCCATCTCTCTCATCCCTCTTTCTCTCGCTGTCCCCCTTTCTCTCTCACCCTTTTTCTATCTCTCCCCCTTTCTCTCAATCCCTCTCTCTCACCCCCTCTCTCTCCCACTCTCTCTCCCACCTCCTCTCGCTCACCCCTCACATTCACTCTTTCTCTGACCTTCTCTCTCTCTCTCTCCCCCTCTCTCTTTCTCCCCTCTCTCCTTTTCTCAGACCTCTCTCCCTTTCTCACCCCTCTCTCACCCCTTTCTCTCTCACCCCTTCTCTCTCAACCCCTCTCTCTCACCCTCTCTCTCTCACTCCCTCATCCTCCTCTCTCTCGCTCTCTCTCACCCTCTCTCACCATATCCCCCCTCTCACCCCTTGCTCTCTCTCTCTTACCCATCTCTCTCACACCCTTCTCTCTCTCACCACCTCTCTCTCACCCCCTCAACCGCGCTCTCTCACTCCTCTCTCACTCATTCCCAAACTCTCTCTCTCTTCCATCCTTTACGCACT